>NC_051849.1:196747785-197378668 GCF_905115235.1 Hermetia illucens
ATATAGAAGACTGGAGCTCTCATCCCGGGAGAGGTGTGAAGGATAATTTGGAGGCAAATGTAAATAATGCGCGCAACATTTGGAAGATTTCGTGCTAATGAATGCATGATAGATTTAACATAAAATGGTTTTTACCCTTTGTGGGGTATAGCTCGGGCACTCCTCTACTGTTCTGTACGAAATGCTCTGAGGCGACCCACCCGTCAGCTATCTTGGAAGAGAGGGTTCTACTACATAGCGTAGTCACCAATGCAATTGTTGCCCGTCCTTAATGTGTGACCTATCCAATGCCACTTATGCCTTCCAATCTTAGATATTTTAATAAGTAGAGAAATTGAGGGCAGGAAGTGAGAATCTGTGTCATTTTAGCCCTAGGTAACACAAGGTTCAATTAGGTCGGTGAATACGTACCGCACGAGTTGAACGGGAGAGAGATGGATGGAAAGTTACCTTTTCCAGATTTGCTTTTATGAAATATAGAATATTGAATCGACCCAATTTTTTTTTCATTTGTTCAGTTCTCTGATCGGCCGGGCAACATTTTCATTTTTACTGCCCCCAAAAGATTTTTGACCTTTTGGTTGGTTGCGATGTCGAATAAGAATGACACCTATGCTTTTTTCGTGACATTTTCAAGGGCGTTCCACGGCCGTGGAGTTCAATTTCGAACTTCTTCAAAAATACGGTGTGAAAGGCACATCCTTCTAGCCTTTCAATAAAAAAAAAGAGTTTGTGTAGATATTTTTATTAGATCCTTTGCAATCAATTCCCAAAAAATAGGCACGATTTCGCCTCTCAAGTGTAGAACCTCTCCTTAACGGATAACAAACAGAACAACATTTGTGGCACATTCCGCCAACTATTCTTCCAAAAAGCTGCAGCCCTAGCTTAAAAAACACAACCCAACACAAATAAATTTTCCTGAAAACATATCCCCCATATTCTCAGAAATTCGAGAACATACCTTCCAAAATGGACGCCATCAAAAACATTTTCCATAATAGCAATTGTCAGTCTGGAAAATATAGAGCACGAAGAAAATTAACTAGATCCAATGTGATGAACTGCATCTTACCAGCGTCAACAACTCGACCCGACCACATGAAACGGTCTAGTGGTGAATGATGGCATTTCACATCCCAAGAAAAAGAAAATATTTCACCTACAAATCTACCCGCCTCGATTTTCCTTCTTCTGCTGATGAAACGAATGGCGAGAAATGGGGAATTTATGGTAGCGGAACAATTGTTGAATTGGGATGTCGCCCAGGCTCTACGGCAATACCCAATCTTATTTAATTTTTTTTTTCTGTGTTTCTTCGGTTCATCGGGTCCACACAATGTTTTATTTTTGGTCTACTTCCCAATGGAAGTTGATCCCAAAACGCGCTGAAGATGTGAAGTTGATTTGATATATAGTTAGAGAAGTCCTCAATTTCGATTAAGGCCGGGAAAATCTATGACTGTAGGCCAGGTCTCCAGTGGACCATATTTCTTTTGTGTGTAAATTAAAAGCGTCCGCTTTTCAATAATAGTGTCGTTTCCAACATCACTAGCGAGAATACCCAGCTTTTCACCACTGGAAACCATATCAAGGTGAAACACATTATCTCTTGCGTTTTCCCTCGTTTCGTATTCTTTTTTTTTTAATTTCTCAAACCAGAATAAATTGCTCCTCATGGAAATAAACTTGGGATTTCCACTTCGTATACATATTCAAGTACCACTCGAATCCCTTAAGACTCAAGAATATTGTCTCCACTCTCTTGTCGGTAAGCCACGCAATCTCCATTTTCACTACACACAATCGATCTACATAAATATACTGGAGTACAATGTCGTATCTGCATACCCTGTAATATTAAATACATACAAGAGAAGTACCCCAGATTCCCCGGGGGGTTGGACGTTACTCGCCCGGGCGAAACTCAACGGGCTGATGGTGTGGCTGCAGAAGCAAACGGTTCCACGTACAGCCATTAATCACTCATGTAGCAAACACAAGTCTTAAGTGATGTTTTATTAATTTGAGGTTCTTAAAAGTTAATTAAATAGAGGTTGACGGTGGGAAACAAAACGACGACATACTCGCAGCAAGAAAAATCTCAACAAAAACTGACTAAGCCATACCCACTTACAACAACATGACCTAAGCGCCGTGACAGATATTAACGAGCTGCACACCAATCTGAGATGAAGTGGTGCGAAAGGATGTGGAGAACGAGCGGGGAGCCGGGCTACAGGGGTAATTTCGAAATGTGTGGTGTTGAAATCACCCCCAGACAAAGCATTTCTTCATCGTGTCGTCGTCCGCATTCATTAACTTATCATCCAAAAATCAGAAGAGTTCTGAATATAAACCAAAAAGTCCTAGAAAGTGGTCTTTCACAAACGCTCCATAAAAGGAAGGATCCCAAAAGCATACGTACTAAATCGGCCAACTAATTCCAAAGCCCTCACTAAAGCAGTGAAAATAAAAGTTTTGCTTTCAAGCCATTTATCAATGGAAGCAACAGAGACCCCGGACGGAGCCGTAGACACTACCCTACATCAAGGGATGGAAAATTCAGAACAACGTTCATTTCATTGTTGCTTCATTTTATATCATGACTGCATCCCATAAACACACTATCCCCAACAAATGTGCATTTTTGCAATGGCAACATTGAATATTTTCACCCAGTTTTAGTTTGAACTAGATCCTGTCATCTCGGGGGATGTTCGAATGCTTTCAAGGATCCGAGAATTCTGTTTTACCTACTCTCATTCTGCAATAAGGATTTCTTGGGAAGAAGTTTATTGTATTGTGGAGGAGGATACAATGGAAGATTATAGAAACGTTTCTCGGATTGAATTCATTAAATTCAAGTGGATTTCTGTAAATTGATGGCTTGAAAGTTAGAATAATTCTGGATCTGTTGCATTTGGAAGATTTCTTTTCAAAGGAAACGACATTGTTGCGAATTGTTGAGAAGAGCAAATGAAGCAATTGCAAAGGAAATTATTTGGTTTTGTAATAATTTTGTATTACAATTAATTTATTGTTTTCGCAATAAAACACTGAAATCTTTCTAGAATACGTAAGTAACCTTTGTTGTTCATTTCCCCTACATAAAAGGACGTTGAACGAAAATCAGTAAAAGATTGCGCCGTTTTTGGTTAATTTTTTTCAGCGGAAGCAGGGAACAAATGGTTCCCGAAATACTGTTCATATGGTAGAAAAATGAAATTTGGCCAAAAACGGAATAATCTCCAACTAGTATTTATTTAATGGATTGACTAACGAGGATATTCCATAGTCCACAATGAAAGGGCACAAAGATTCCTTTATGTGACTCATATGACAAAATTAAGAGAAAAACACGTACTTCTACGTATGAAAAGGTGACTACTTACGTAAGATACTATTTTTATGAAAAGTGAACAAGGGACTTACCTGGAAAAAAAGAAAAAAATTGATTAATTACTGAACAGATACAAAATATTAGGATGAACTAAAATTAATAACTCGATTCAAGTTCTAAGTCAAATCCTAGCTACATCACGCGGAGAAAGTCCATCTCTGAACTTTCAACAAATAGACTTCTCTCAAGAGGAGATTTTCTGTGGTCAGCATGATTCCCCTGTGTCTGCATAAAGCTTCTGACGAAAACCGTCCCACCTCTTGCAAGAGAAAAAAGTGTGTGTTAATTTGTTTATGAGCCGCGCAGTCCATCTGTTCTTTGGCTCATTTTGTCAAGAAAGTTGCCACTCGATAAGGGTGCGTTGACGTTCTTCATGGGCAACCACCTATCTTAACTTCTAGCCTTTACGACGATAGATAGCCTTGCGCTTTTGCAAGGGATCACTCCCGCGATCACCATTACAGCCGGTTCGGAGACGGTGCGATAAGCAGACGCTATTCGCAAAACATCCCGCCTCTGCACTTTAGCAAGGCGTTTACGATGCACCTCTTTGTCAAGGGTATCAGCCCATACCTCCGCACCATAGAGCAGAACCGACTGTGTTGCTCCCATAAGGAGACGTTTCCTAGTATTTGTAATTCTTGTTGTAATCTTTTAACTTGCAATGCAGGTGGGGTCGGCATTGCGCTCGACAAGGGGATCCGTTTCCGCAAAATCCGTTACTAATCAGACATGGATATCATTACTGAAGCATGTAACCTGAAACCTAATTTACATCCCTATACTTTCCTCCCTTCACAGACAGAAATGCTTTCAAAAGGAAGTTCAACCAGCTGATCTACTTCCTCGAGGGCAAGCACAATGTTCTCGTTTAATGCTCGCTCAAACTCCGCTGGTGATCATTACACTTCTGCCAAAGACCTCGCCCTCGAGAAAGTTATTAACAACTCAAATTTTTGGTTGCTCAACAACCAACTTTTTTCACACTTCTTCACGCAACAAACCCCATGCTCTGTTCCTCTCCCTCTATCTCAATATCAAACTCAGTCGAAACCAACTGGTTGTGGGACACTGCGGAGGAAGAGATCTTAAAAAGCTATCACCGACCTATCCTCATTCACAACAACAGGATATCCCAAAACTGGGCGTCCAAAATTGGGTACTCACATCTCCAGCTCACCCTCTAAAATATTACCCTTCCCCCTAACATTAAAGAAAGAGCTGAAATTGTCACAAATCAAGTCACGCACATTCAAGCCTAATGGCAGAGGATTAGTGCAGAAACACTGACGGTCTGCAGAGCTAAAACCTCTTTTCTGGGCAAAACATCAAACTTTCAGCAACTTTTGAATAATACCTGATCAGGAAAACTTCAAAATTTTTAACGAGGCAAGAAATAACTGGTTACGGGCTGTGTGGGAGGCAAAGAAGAAATCCTAGCATAACACGCGGATGAACATCATCATGAACGGCGCAACAACCGGTATCCGGTCCAGGCCTGCCTTAATAAGGAACTCCAGATATCCCGGTTTTGCGCCGAGGTCCACACCAATTCGATATCCCTAAAAGCTGTCTGGCGTCCTGACCCACGCCATCGCTCCATCTTAGGCAGGGTCTGCCTCGTCTTCTTTTTCTACAATAGATATTGCCCTTATAGACTTTCCGGGTGGGATCATCCTCATCCGTACGGATTAAGTGACCCGCCCACCGTAAACTATTGAGCCGGATTTCATACACAACCGGACGGTCATGGTATCGCTCATAGATTTCGTCATTGTGTAGGCTACGGAATCGTCCATCCTCATGTAGGAGGCAAAAATTCTTCAGAGGATTCTTCTCTCGAACGCGGCCAAGTTTTCTTGCTAAGAATCCAAGTTTCCGAGGAATACATAAGGACTGGCAAGATCATAGTCTTGTACAGTAAGAGCTTTGACCCTATGGTGAGACGTTTCGAGTGGAACAGTTTTGTAAGTTGAAATAGGCTCTGTTGGCTGACAACAACCGTGCGCGGATTTCATCATCGTAGCTGTTATCGGTCGTGATTTTCGACCCTAGATAGGAGAAATTGTCAACGGTCATAAAGTTGTATTCTCCTATCCTTATTCTTCCTGTTTGACCAGTGCAGTTTGACGTTGTTGGTTGGTTCGTCTTCGGTGCTGAAGTTGCCACCATATATTTTGTCTTACCTTCATTGGTGTGTAGCCCAAGATCTCGCGCCGCCTGCTCGATCTGGATGAAGGCACTTTGTACACCTCGGGTGGTTCTTCCCATGATGTCGATATTGTCAGCATAGGGCAGTAGTTGGGTGGACTTAAAGAGGATCGTATCTCTTGCATTTACCTCAGCATCACGGATCACTTTCTCCAGGCCAGGTCGTAGACCATTGTTGATGTCGAATGGTCTTGAGAGTGATCCGGCTGCTTTTATCTGACCTCGCACATTGGTCAGGGGCAGCCTAGTCAGTCTTATTAGTTTCTTCGGGATACCAAATTCTCTCTCATGGCCGTGTACAGTTTTACTCTGGCTATGCTATCATAATAATAATAATAATAATAATCGTTGGCGCAACAATCCATGTTGGATCAGGGCCTTGAAGTGTGTTAGAGCACTTCATTCAAGACCGTAACGGTACACTAGGAGGCAATGTGGTCAGCATTGCGCTCGCCCGAGATTATTACCCTGATTTGACTCAGGTACTCATTCACAGCTGAGTCGACTGGTATCCGACGTCAAATCACGATACAAATTCCACTGCCACCAGTGAGATTTGAACCGCGACCTTCCGTACGACAGTCTTGCGCTCTAATCATTCAGCTATCCGGACATCACGTAAGATATCATAGGCGGCTTTAAAGTCGATGAATAGATGGTGCAACTGTTGTCCATATTCCAACAGTTTTTCCATCGCTTGCGGCAGAGAGAAAATCTGATCTGTTGCTGATTTGCCTGGAGTGAAGCCTCTTTGGTATGGGCCAATGATGTTCGGATGAACATCACGGACTGCAAATCTTCCAAAGATTTCTGGAGTCAGATCAACTAGCTCAAAACCCTTCAGGATCCGTTTCTTTCCCCTTCGTTCAGGCTATCCCTTTTGCTCTCAACCTTTGTTCCTGCATTAATTCCAGAAGATTCTTGACAAGCGATCAGCTACACCTGTATCCAGTGGCTGAACCAATCGGCACGAGAAGTTCTTTTGGATGCGTTAAATGATGCATGTCTATCTTAGAATGCACCAGACGACGATCCCCAGGAAGGGTAAATCTCAAAATGATCTCAACAACTTTAGGCCGATCACTCTCCTAAACATTTTCTCCAAGCTAACGAGTGCCATGACCAAATTCAGGCTTGTCCCAGCTCTGAAGGATCTCCGTCTGCTCGCAGAGAAATATTTTGCTTACACAATACACAGGCCCACATCCTCGTGTCTCAATAACTTGATACTTCATCGCCATTGAAAAAAGCCACAAAAAACGTGTTCTTCCTGTATCCCTGGGCATCAGCAGAGCCTACGAGAGAGTGGACCTACTTCTCATAGGAATCATGCCTGACAGGAATCTTTCCCAGGACATCATCCTGCGAATATGGAACATCATGCGCAATAGGAAGTTAACCATGCAGGGTCACAATGTCCTGATAAACGACATTCCCCAAGGGTGTATCCTTAGCCCAGTAATCTTCCAACGTTTATACGACCTCTCTTCAAAAGAAATACTCCAGGAACGTGGAAATTTCCAATATGCTGATGGCTTTCTAAATATAGTCTCAGGGATTCCCGGGAGGATGCAGAAAAAATTCTTCGACAATAGACAGATCTCTTCATAAATCAATGTAACTTGTTAAAATTTCCCGTCAACCTGGAAAAGTCATGCACGATTACTTTTGATCGTTCTCGGCTTGATGTTTCCAGACATACAACAATGTCTATTTTGAGCATAAAAAGTCAATCACCTTCCTGGAAAGAATCATCTCTTCCTCTTTCAGTCAAGGAGCACATTAAATGCATCTCGGGTAACGCCACGAAGGTCACCAGGGTCATATATTTTGCCACCGGAGCCAGCTGCGGACTTCACCCTAGAGAAGCTCTCAAGCTATTTATGGGGATTGTTAGACCAATCCTTGACTACGACACTTCTTCAGTATTCGCTCCCAAGTACTTGAGAAGAAAATCAAATCTATTATGGCGGCTTCCCTGAGGCGTTGTTTTGGCCTCATGAGACTTTCTCCAACGAATGTCATCTTTGCGCAAACGGGTGAACCTCCTCCCTCTTACAGGAGATCTTTACTAGCAGTCAAAGAGATTCTCAATGCCAAAATGTTCAACCTCTGCTTTTATGCCCTCATCACTAACGACTGTTTTCAATAAATTTTACTCTATCCTAAAAAGCTCACATGCAGACATAACCCCCGTCCCGTTCAAGCACTTCTCCATATTAAACCCCTATGGGGATAACGACTCCCCCTCCAGAGCAGATCCTGCCACATGTGGTGAAATCGAAGCTCAAAAATGGAAAGCTCTTGGCTTTACGATCCTGGTAACTGATATCTCGATCGACGCCGGATTTGCGGTTTTCTCAAAGGTACAACAACTCTGCTCTATGCTCAGGACAAGCAAAACCCCTGTTCTCCCGGCTGAGCTATTAGCCATTGTCCAAGCAATCAAGCTTTCAGGTACGGCTAAACTAAAGAAAATCCTAATCATCACGGACTCCCTTCAAACCATTAAAGCCCTCATTAACAAAACCCCAGTCAATTACCTGCTGTTCGAGCTCACGATGAAATGAGGAAAATTCATTTGAAAAAAGGGCTCACACTCTGGTTTCCTGGGCATAGCGGAAATTCTTACAACGAAATGGCGAATGTTGATGCCAAACGAGCAAGAACGACCGGTAAGGTGAGTTTTTCTCTCGTGTCTTCCTTAACATTTCCAACGAGCCCTGGTTTCAGGACTTGCCACTCACCACGAGTGACTTCAAGACTTTAAACTTTGTGAAGCCCTACTGTCTAGACCTGGCTCGTTTTATAAAATATAAAATTCTAAGTTTGCTCTTCTCTCTCCTGGTCATATTTCTCCTCCTCTCTTCATCTTCCATTTCTAACCTAACCACACTGGTTTTCTTTTTGCTTTCGTCCTTAAGCTATCGGCAGCACTCCAAATAAAAAAGACTGCGATTTAGTAGCGATACATTCAGATAAGAAAGTCGATTTTTTAAGAGAAGTATTATTATGTATCGCCAAACACATGAAATCCCCGATATATTCTACCGATCACTCCTTTTTTTCTTGTGAAAGGTGAATCCATCGGCAACTCCATGCAGACTCAGGAAAGTTCTCTCCGGACATTGTCAGAAATATGCTGAGAAGCGCTGACAGATGAAGCCAAATATCAGCCCAGTTCGTGTTGCATTTCGAAGTAATTCCTTCAACCGAACCGAATATGTGCAACATAGAGACCAAAGTAACCCGGCCTCAGTCAATCGAAAGCGAAACGACGAAACGGTCATCAACCGACAGAGGAAGGAGAGACTTCATGGACTTTTTTGAATTAAAAATAGGGTACCAGGGATGAGATTATAGTGGACTCCTAGAGTGTTCCACGCGGTCTCTTCAAATTTATTGGCTCTGGTGACTTTTACTTTGAACAAGATCATCTATTCGTTATTGTTATATTAAAGCTAAAGTTTTAATAAGAACGACACAGGGATCAAAAATTTGCACTGAATATTGCAGGTCTTCCTGAATCTCCATGCATTTGATGGCGGACCGCACTCATTTCAAGGACTCACTTTTTTCAATTAAAAATTGCCTACGATTTCGTTGAGATGATAAGAGACAACTCTTCAGATGCTGCTTCAGTGAAAGCAGCCCCGACTGTCGTTTGCTCCGATTATAATAATTCCTTAACACGGCCTACGTATGGTACTACTGGTACAGGTTAGGGGTTTGAGTTAGTAATAGTCGGTTTCGGTGATGTTCACAAGGGGTGAGGTTGCGCCTGAAGTGTTCCCTCTGTCCTTGGAACGAAACTGCATTTGATAAAAAGTTAACGGGAACGGGAGGCGGTTTAAATTTTCCCACATTTTCGGAAGTTCTACCCATTTTTTTTTTTGCCACAGAAAATAATGTCTGGCCGAAAAAAGGAAAGATGCGTGAGATGGATATGAACTAGGAAACAGAAAAAAACAAGTAATGCTAACGCCAGCATTAAGCTCGTATTATGAAGGCTGAGGGTATAATGATAATTTGACGATGTAAAGCTTCGGGAATAATGGCTCAGAAAAACTGAAAACCCATTTAGACTTAAGAGGTGAAGACATCTTCCGATTTTGTACCAGAGCAGAGGAAACTCGTTAGACGCTGCCTGACCTCTCTCTCACCCCTACGACCAGCGGGCTAAGCTCGAAAAAAGATTCGTGGACCAAAAAAGAGTGAGTGAGCTGTTCTCTACTTGGCCTGGCCCGACATCACGTGGATGTGGACTCAAGAGTTCGTAAAACACTTCAGATACGAAGAAGGATCTTCGCGTTCCTTTGATGGCAGTTCTAGTCTGCTCGTAACACGATAGATGAAGAAATTTGAAGAAACCACGGTTGCAATAGGCTGGACTGACATTCAATAGTTCACTTTATGCAACCAAAGCTTTTGCTCTCTCTAAGGACATGAAAATGCTCCTTTTGTTTTTGGCGAGTCAGAAAGCATTGCTAAACCAAAATTAGGCATAGGCGAAACTAAGAACTGATCAACAATTAAAGGCCAAATGGATAACACTCAGGCATAGTAGAAGCAGAAAATGAACGAGCGAACAGCAAACTCGAAAAATGGCTAAAAAAGGAAAAAAGGTCCTACATATTTCGGAATGTTCAGGACTAGTCGTTGTTGTTTAGAAAGAAAATGATACGCCAAGAATGTGTATCGATTATCAGCAATTCAACAAAATGAATTCTGACAGTCGGTGTCTACTTTGGCGATAACCAGGAGAGCAACAATTACATTGTTGTAGTTTGACATCAGTCTATTCGCGTTTCATTGCATTCTGGATGCTTGCCCCAAATGGAAGCATGTCGGGCGAAGTAATCACGAAGCTAGAGCAGCATAACACCATATTTAGAAAATTGAGGAATAGTTTTCACGTTATACGAATTCCATGAATCTCCTGCGTCTAATAACATCAATCATTTGCGAATTAATACAAATCTTCCATTAGTCAACGCTCAGATCAAAACAATGGATAGTATTGCTCCCTTTACTTTGGAAAAATTACAATGAAAACCCAATGGGCCACATTGGCTTTCACAGATATGATCATGTCTTTAATGCAGAGCAACTGTGATGGACAGGCTCGAAAGGGGATCGACAAGCAGATATAATATTAAATCTATACGAAACCTTCAAAAGGAATAGATTTGCCTAAAATTGCAAATGACTACGTGTTACAACAACAAAAAAAGGATTTAGATTATATTCCTTATCTCCGGACCTAGGTTTTCCTCCCAACTTACAAGAACATCCTTAAGATGAAAATACCACAATTTCCGGTAAACGAATATTCGGCATCTGGTTGGGATGAAGCACAATTCAAAACTGATTTTAAACATTTGACTGGTTACGCTCCTCCCAGAGCTGAGGTGAGGTGATGTTAAACGGGTTGCTTCTACTATAGAGGAAATCAGAGTTCAAAATGGTGAACATCTAGGACATAATTATTGATAAAAACAGATATGCAGTAATTATCACCTGTTTGTCAATCTCGACAGATAATTCAAATTTCAGAATGATTTTAAAATGAGAAGACACCCTTAGAATTACCCGGAAGTTTAGGATTATATTAGCCTTAAAAAGTCCATTTGACAATAACGAAATGCAGGAAACTGCATAGGTATAAATTGAATGCCAATATTTCTGACAGACAAACCAAAGATTGAGATATCTTTTCTGGCAAATTGTACCTCTTTTGAAGTATTAATTTTGAAATGTCATATTCCCATTAGTGGATTTGATATGCCCGACTCCACCACCGTCGTAAGCCCAGCTTACGTAATTTTGCAACTACAACAAGTCAGGCAGAAACGCATTGTAACGATTGTACTATGATTCTGTATTCACAACAAAACCCAAAGTAAGCCTACAGAATAGAATTTCAGTTGCCACGCCATTACGGCTGGTTCCCAATCCCTTTAGCTGCTGAATATGATTCTTCATTACGTTAAATATAGCTGTTTCCAAGTAACACTAAAGATCCATTTGCATCACGACAACGGTGCGGAAACAATCCAATAAAACCAACTCCTGTGCGGAAAATTCAACTTTCCAAACGCGGACAGATTGCAGTTCCCAAATCAGAATCTTCCACTTTTGCAACATCCCTTTCGTTGGTTCCGTAGCATTGGATGGAACTCTTCAGTAAAACTGCTCAGAGTAAAAAGTTTGAATAAACATCACGCGCAACCACGCTACTGTTTCGTTTCTGAAAATGGGTCTGGAATAAATTACTGGCTGGTATCGTATATTTTGGGAGATTTGTTTTGTTTGACGACAGTGGTTGCAAGAATTGGATCCAGGGTAGAATATTTGATTGTAGATTATATTGCGCTTGGATAGAGTGTGTATTCCCATTTACGAGAGAAATAACAGAAATTTGCTTAGTAGGCCAAAGAAAATATGCGGAAACCATGTTGAGTCTGCTTAAGGTATTTCGCAGGAAGAAACTTTTTTCAATTCTATTATACAACCGAAGGAGGACAAATAAATTTAGTCCTAAGGAATATTCAAATTACCGTCCGATTCGGTAATTATCCTACACAGTGAAGATATTGACATGTTTGCTTTGCGAGCGCACTCGAGACATTGTTGAAATTATCCTCAACTAATCCACGTTTCTCAAGTACGGTGACACTAGTGACGTCATACAGGTAATACCTCGAAACAGTTAAAACACTGGAGCGACCAACCGAAAGCAATAATCCCTAGAGATGATTGACAAGATAAACAATATAAACCGAGTTTGTTCAGAACTATGGCACTCCTGAAACGATACCCGCAAATGTCGCCCTAACTATATGATCGTCCACGATCTAAAGAAAGCATTTGACTGCATTCTGCACAAAGTCATATGGTAGGCAATTTGACACCTAGTACCAGAGAAATGCATCCACTGGGTTAAACTTCTTTTTTTTCTTCTGCTCTACCGCGATCCAAAAAATAGACTTAAAAGTGTGGCAGGTACATAAAACTTATCAACTCCACTCGAACCTAGCTAACAACTGGAAGAAATGACGCAGCCAATTCAGATGAGTCAACCTCGATATCAAATGAGACAGGGGCTATGGTAGAAGGGCAACCAAAGAGACCCGTTTTTGGAAGCATAGTTGGTACCACTCCTTGTACGACATACACTGCGTTGTCTGATATTGATCCCATTAAAACAAGGTATGCGCTTAGCAAGGGGAACTGAATATCTTTCTGGCAGTTCCTTCCCTTTGCTACGATATGTTTCGACCATATTATAGTTTAATCTGGCTTTCCTATTTTCCTAGGCGCGATTTTCATGTCCAGAAGATTATGTGCAATGTTTGGAAGATCTGCCAAAATTGGGAATTGTTGGCAACAGATACTATCTTTTACTAAGAAAAATAATTAGGAATGACTAGACCAAATTGCCACGGTTCTAGGTGGAAAGCAGAAAAGTTTGCTTTCTCGTCCATGCCTTCATATTAGGAAAGAAACCTAGAGAAAACTTCAAACTTTAGAATGGATCCTACAGGGGAATATAGGTTGAAAGTATGGACATGACCTAGAGACAAAGATCGTCTCGATTGCTTATTTTTGTTACTGGAAATTTACGACTATCAAAGGAGCAACTGCAGATCCCGTTTATTACAAAAGGCACTTTGTGAAATGAAGAAAAACCAATATGAGTGGATTTATGGCTACCTATTTCACCAAGACAATACAGCGTGCGAAATCTCACTTCTTGCCCCAATTTTCGGCCAGAAAAAAGGTACCCGTCTGCCCACATCGCTTCAGTATTCAGAATTTCTCGAATTTCGGTACAATCTCAAAGGAACTGGAAGTTTTCTTGTTGTACAAGGTATAGAACATCAGTTAGCAATTCTAAATATTCTACCATATAAACAACGGCGTCGTTAAAAGGAGAAATCGTTTTTCCTGGGAAGAGCCACGAGTTAAGTGACAGGAAGAAAAGGGCTCAATATACCCCTGAGCCAGAAAGTTCTGAAACCATCGAAGAATGAACTCAATTTGTGGGAAAAGAAAAGGATACAAACAGGGATTTCGACAGCGCAATAGAAGAAGGAACTACCAGCCCAATAAATCCATTTTTAACTGGAACAAATAAAAATAGACTCCTAGGAAAGCTAAAATGAGAAAAGATTAGGCTCTAGAAACTTGGGATGCCGCGCTTAAGTGTCCCCTGGAGAAAGGATATTGACGCATGTTGGCCAAAACATTGACAATTTCGAACTCGATATCGTTTCTGAGCTCCTCTGATGCTGTTGGCTTCTTGGCATAAAATAATTCAAAAGGAAATTCGGCGAGAGATTATTTCTCGACGACCCTGGCAAAGAATTCTGTGAAACACACAAAATATTGCTTGTTGCGGCTGGGCAGGTTCAAAGAATTAGATGTACTAGCCTCTGAAAGATCGTTTAGAAATAGAGAGGATCTCATCAAGAAATTCAAGGACGTTTACGTACTAAATGAATGATTAGTAGCATTTGACGTGGAAGGCCTTGTTTCCAACCATCCAGTCGAATAAGGGGGTCCTTTGCCTAAAGGAGTGGCTATTAAGGAAACATTCCGTATACTTGGAAACGTGGAAACGGGATGCCAAGATATGCATGACAAGGACGACTATTTACAGTAACAAAAGATCCAAAAGTCTGACACTTCGAACCCTTTGTCACCCTTCTTGAGTGATATGTTTATTAGTAGTATTAAGAATGATCCACATCCCAATGATTTGCTTGATGATGATCTAGACAAGGTTGTAGATGACATTTGCATCATTGTCCATGGAGACAAAGTGGAGGAAATGCTGGGTATCCGGATAGCTCAGTGGTTAGAGCACTAGGCTGTCATACGGAAGGTCGCGGTTCAAATCTCACTGGTGGCAGTGGAATTTGCATCGTGATTTGACGTCGGATACCAGTCGACTCAGCTGTGAATGAGTACCTGAGTCAAATCAGGGTAATAATCTCGGGCGAGCGCAATGCTGACCACATTGCCTCCTAGTGTACCGTTACGGTCTTGAATGAAGTGCTCTAACACACTTCAAGGCCCTGATCCAATATGGATTGTTGCGCCAACGATTATTATTATTAATGCTGGAGGTAGTGAACAAGGCACATCGATATTTAAGTTTTATGATAGAAATTGCAGGCGGCGGAGAACTTAAGTTCCCTGATTTGAAAATTAGTAAATAAGAAAAGTGAATCCACCCAACAAGAACGGACAATTCTGAAAAGTTCAACCACTCCTGCCCAAATAAAGTAGTGCCTTTCCAACCACGGCTTCTAACCACCAGTTATTGAAAGCCTGAAGAAACAAGAGAAACAGAACCCTAACATTCCTCGTCAACGAAATTGAAATGAAAGAAAAAATAGGGGTCACAGACTCGGTGGCTTCATCAAAACTAAAAATACTGATGCCGAGGGTTGAATATTGGCACAATGCTATTCAGTAGGATACACGAAACCAAAACGAAACTAGGATCCAAAAATTGAAACATAAGTTCAGCGAAATATACAAAGCAACGTGTTCCGACTGTAAGAAGAGTTACATAGGATAAACCAAAAGACTGATCTCGGTATACATCTTAAAACTTTCATCGTTTCAAATTATTATTATTATTCTGTTAAGGGAAAGTCGTACCGCGTCCTTGAAGAACTATTGTGCCCCTTTTACTGATTATAGTGTACCTGTTGATCATAGTATCTCAAGCAGGCCTGTAACCGTTAGGAACTTTAGTATGTTCCCCACTTCCAGAAGTTTCAGCTTTGCATCTGGTATTAAGTGTTCTCCCAGATGTATCGACCTACTTTGCACAAGTGCCGGACACTGTCCCAGGACGTGCATAGAGGTTTCGGCCTCCTCCTCATAGAACCTGCAGGCAGTGTCCGTAGATAGCCCTAGCTTCCCTAGGTGATAGTTCAGCCGACAATGACCAGTGAGAATTCCCACTATGATTCGGAGGTTCTTTTTGGTGAGGTTTAAGAAATCCTTTGTACGCATGGGTTCGTATCCCCCAATAAGCACCCTGGACTGCTCCATCCCTGGTAGGTCCGCCCAATATAGTTCCCTCAACCGTTTCTCTTCGTTCCTTAGATTCATAGCCATGAAACCGTTTCCGATTCCACAGAAGGGTTCTGGCCCATGTAAAGGAATCCCTGCTCCCTTCTTGGCTAGTTCATCCGCTGCCTCATTGCCTTCCAACCCAGCATGGCCTGGAACCCAAAGTATCCAGACCTTGTTGGACGAGCCGAGTGTATTCAGTCTCTCAAGGCATTCCCATACCAGTTTAGAGTTCACCTGGTTGGACCTAAGTGCCTTGATCGCTGCTTGGCTATCGGTGACAATAGCTATGTTCTGCCCCCTGTAGTTCCTTTGCAGATTAAAGGAGGCACATTTGTCTATGGCGTAAATTTCCGCCTGGAATATGCTATTGTACCTGCCCATTGGCTCAGAGTACATTTTCCTTGGATCAATGACACCGGCATCCGCTCCCTCTGCTGTGAGGGATCCGTTAGTGTACCAAGTAAACAGTTGCTGGTTTAAGCCGTATGTCGCAGCCACGCTCTCCCAGTTTGCCTTGTTACTCCAACGTGTTTCAAACTTCTTATCGAAGTGAAACCTCGTTGTTATGTTGTCCCTCGGTATCAGTAATTCGGGATACCGCCTAGACAGGATATCAATCTTCCTTCGCTTTAGGCATCTCCCCGCCTCACTCATACTACCGGCCATCCCGAATATTGATCTCCTTGCCTGCATCTGTATGTGCAGATGGAGAGGGGTTAATCCCAGAAGGATTTCCAGGGATGCCGTTGGGCATGTCCTCATTGCCCCACTGATACACACGCCTTTGGAGCTTATGTAATTCCCTGGCTTCTGTGCTGAGTTGGGTTCTTTCTGCCCAGATTACCGCTCCATAGGTAATCATTGGCCTTACTATTGTAGTATATATCCAAAGTAGTATCTTCGGGCTGCAACCCGATTTTTTTCCTGCTATGGATCTGCAAGTCATCAGAGCCCTCGTGGCTTTTCGACAAGTGTTTCCGACATGTGTCTTCCAGAGTAATTTTTGGTCTAGCGTGATTCTCAAATATTTGACCTCTGTTTCTCGTTTCACCTCCATATCATGTAATGTTATGGCTTTCGGGTGATCCAGCTTACGCCTCCTAGTGAATGGTACTATGGTGGTTTTAGTTGGGTTGATCCGCAGTCCCACCTTCCTGCACCAGGCACTAGTAACCCTTAATCCAGTTTGGATTCTATCACATAGGTTATCTTCATATTTGCCCCTACAGATTAGAACAATGTCGTCCGCGTAGCCCTGGACTTGTATTCCAGTATTAGTTAACACGTCCAGGAGTTCATCCACTACCATACTCCACATCAGCGGCGATAGTACTCCACCCTGTGGACAGCCTTGAGTGGTGTTCATGATAATAGAATTTGTACCTGTTTGTACCTCTATTTGTCTGCTTTCTAGCATTTTGCCCATCTAGAGTGCCAGGGTGTTTTCCACTCCTTTGCGGCTCAGGGCATCCTGTATCTCTGTGTGCGATGTGTTGTCGAATGCTCCTTCGATATCCAAAAACGCCTTCAAATTATCAAGACGTTTCAGTTCTTCAGTAAATTTGATCCTGTAAGAATTTAGACTAGGATATTTATTCAAAAATTACCATCAAATGGTTCGAGAAATTGTCAAGTCCTGTGGAGGGCATGTCGACCTACTTGGTACATTTTGGGGTGAAGGGCTGACGGGTGCGTTGGTTCGCTAGGACAGTGGTGATAAATTTGCTCCAAATTTATCTTATATAGTACGCACAATCGCTCTAGTGTGATTATTATTATATCCTTAGATTGAGCTAGACGTTCTTAAAGTAATGTCCACCAAGTTCAATTTTCAGTCGTGATTTTAAATAACATCCAAACATACCTCTTTAGTGAACTTCATGTTCATAAAAACGTAAGGCATGGCTGACGTTTTAGCATTGACAGTTCCTCACTCAACATGCAGTGTGGTACAGTACAGTACTCTTAGAGGGAAAGAAAGCCATAACTTCTAAATGGTTTCCCAAATTGAACGGCAACGGTAAAAAGTATAAACCTCTGTTACTCGGGAGAGGACTTTTACAAAATCATTAGATTTTTTATCAGTGGTAAAGCGCGGAACTGTCAGAACCTTTCTCTTGCCAACAGCACAGAGAAAACGCCACCTGTGCTAAGTTCCCAAAAGTGCATATCTGAACGGTGAACTTAAAAAGGATAAAGGGTCCCCCATTCTCCATCTCACCAGGTGTAGGACTTCTTTGTCATTGAATAAGCGGCAAAGCTAAAAACTACTGTTGACGTCGTTCGAGGGAAGAATCGACGGGTGGAAGAAGTAAATGTGTAGGCGAATCTTCAATATGATATAGATGCTGAGTGGGAGGGATTCCCTTCATATTCGGAGGAGTTATGGAATAGTCTAGTCGGAAACAATTGATTCTTAATTTTCAAGGACCTATAATCCGATTTATAGCTCAAGTAGGTAACCAAAATTATAATAGGCTTACGTAATTTGCCAAATGTTGTCATCACATCAGACACTTAAGCGAAAAGTAAATAATGAAGGATCGGCAATGAACCACAGTCCAAATGCTGACAAATATCTCTATCAAACTACGCGCGAAGGAGCAATATCAGAATTTTGCTCGTCATATGTAAGAGGAGTGGAAAAGGGGGAGGGTAGTTGATTCCACCTGAGACCGAAATTATTGGGGTCCAGAAAAAGAATTTTTATGGCAAGGAGGAATTTTCACCCCAGACCCGTATGATTTTGACCCCGGGCCCCGCCTTCCCCCTCTCGGGCACGGATTTTCTCTCTACTGACCTGCACGTTCTTTGCCGGAAAGAAAAACCAAGAGTAGATTTACCAAACGCCAAAATATGCTTTGTAGCCCCTAATTTCTCGAGCTTTTCGGCATTTCGAACCTAAAAGATTCTTTTCCGATGAAGTCCCTCAGTTGAATTACAAAGTTTATAACCTCTGCAATCTGCACTAGTTGAATTCACATAAAAACACAAATGCATTCCCTGCAAATCATGGGAACAGAGTATATGTTGATTGCGACAATTTATGTCTACTTTCCATGCATATACATGAAAATTTCAGTACATCTGAAACCCAGCTATTACCCAAACTGGCAATCTATGCCCTGCAACCAGTGTACAGCTGAAACAGCATGTGCATATCTTGAATTCGCCCAATTGAGAGGAACTGCAACGTAAACACTAAAGTTCTTGCAACGTGAGTGAAATACTTCACTTGAGCTTGTGGCAAAAAAAAATATAAATCGAATAAAATGCCAGTGCGGAAAAGAGGAAAATGCAGGAAAAAAAAGAAATCATTTCGCAATGTTTAAATCCCAACTGCATACCTTCCGCTTTCCCTTTGTTCATTTAAGGGCATGCACTAGTTCGCCTAGTGCGGAATTATGATATTTTTTCGTGAAATTACCGTTTATATGAAAGCATTTTTCCTGGCTACAAGTCAGCCCTTTTGCGCGCACCATTTGGATATTTTTCCCCGAGAATTTCCTGAAAGCAGACGATTTTTCTGTAATTATATTACTCACGCTTGTTTTTCCGAAAAAAACAGGCATCTCCATCATGCCTGGCTCTTATCGCAGCTCCTCATTGTAGTTCGCCTAGCGAAATCTTGTCCCCTTTGCGCACTTGGCTCCCTGGCAAGCTTTTGTTTCTGCTTCGGATGAAATTCATTTAATTTCCCACATCTCGACTGTGAACTGATTACATCAAGTCATAGTGGAAACATTTTTCCCGCAAAAGAGGACGTCTCCACCTACAACCCACTTATGGACGTATGTTTCCACTTGTTATTTTCTCTGTTCTTCTGTTGTTAATAAAATTCCATGAACATTGCTTCAAAATGAATTTACTAGCAAAATGCCTTGTTGCATGTTTCACATATGAAAAAATGGAAATCATCATAACTAGCTGTTGGCATTGTTAGTTAACAAAAGGTTTTGAGTTGTTTGTTGTTGAATTAAAATATTTTTCACTTTTTTTTCTGGAGTCAATATGGTTTCCAGAGAAACAAGTCGGGGAATTGTTGTGGGTAGAAAGACAACCAAATGAAGGTCCTCTCTGAAAGGGGTATGTACGTAGGTGAACTTCGGCTATCCAATTATCATAATGGACCAGACTTCAAATTGAAAAAAATCTACTGAGGTTGCATTTTCTTAAAATTTTTCCATGGAAAATGATTACGTTAACATACGAATGTATTACCTAAAGAAAGACACAAATGCATCACCCGCTTGAAAAACAGAATGAAGTCAAACAATAACTGGATAGCAAAAAACCTAAGCACTCATTCAATAATTTAGTAATTGTAATCAATCTATCAAAGGTACCGCAATGAAAGAGAATAGATATCTATTATCGTCACCTTCACGACTAAAAAAAATCTTGGACGCACGACCCCTCTCCATCCGATATAGCTGTACCTCATCCTTACCATGGGACCAAGAAGATTCAATACAGAAGAAGCAAATCAAGTAGATACGGGCGACAAAATGTCATTGAGTATCCGTGGGGTAGAGACGAGGTAGCTAACTAGCCTGGGGCCCTTATGGTTCATGAATTGATGTGTGGATGTGTCGATGATGCATAGATAGTTCTCTTGTGTGTGTTCCCCCACCCCATGTGCCAACCCATAAATGCACATGCTGGCAGGGACGTACCCGCAACCCTGTGGTGGAGCACCAATGCATTGCATTACAGATACGACACCAACACCAGACTTTATGCGCGGAATTTTTCTCGAGGATTTACCCTAGACGGTTAAACATGTGCAATGATTTTTTTCCACCGTGAAATTTCGAACAATGCACTGGAAGTTGAATCTCCTGGGTTCAGTCGTCTTGTCTGAAACTAACCCTAGATTTTATTGACCTATTCCAAACGATAAACCCAACTCGCTCGGCATGATAGGTTAACCTACATTGTATTAAAAAATCAAAGTATGGCCATACGGTATGAAAAGAAATTAGTAACTCAGTTAAATAAGCTCGCCATTCCTAAGTGAAGTGAAAGTGAGTCAGATAAAAACTTTTCAGTTGTAGTGATGAGAACTGCAGAGTTCACTTAGATGCGAGCATACCAGAATGCAAACTTTTGCCAAATTTGGAACGCGAGGTAAATCTTTATCGTCGTGATTAACAAAAATGAACTCGTTTCGATCATTTGACCATTCCCGAACGGCGACATATCTTAATCCCGAAAATTTGTTAAACTGAAGATGAGAGTCGCAAACGTAAATTAAAGTATACGGAACAAGGAGAAACCAAGCAGCAGACAAGGGGCCATACCATATTCGTCAATTTGCACCTCAAAATGACGCCATGTAACAGTCGTTAAATTTGGAAATTCTGCAACTGAAAATTTGTTATATTCAGTACAGTTTCCGGTAGTTTTGCTAAAAAGTAAACCACATGTTTCAAGCGTTTTAAACGACGAAAATCCGTCAACTAGCGACCCATTCCTCGGCAAAATTAACCCCTTGGTACGAGTCAATCGACGTATGATTATCAGGGAGCTTATTGAAGAGTATGGAACCGAACAAATGAAGATTCAGCCCGAAACAATGAAATTTGTAGCGCGGCTGATGACGGACGACCAAAAGGCTAATCGCGTCCGGCTTTACCGGAAACCGCTTCGTCATTCAAAAAAATATGTATATTTTTATTCAGGACCACAACTTGTGACAAATCAGGGGTATGACATTAAAAAAAATATAAACAGCTTTTCTAAGGTCTCCGTAATTGTGGGACAGCATTTGTCACCAGGCCATCCACTCTCAAATCTGCTTTGAAGTATGTGGTTGCAGGAGCTCACGTAACCAATTGGAGATGTCTGAATTTCCACCGGCAAGCGAAAAAAAAGTGTTAATGAAGGAACCTGGGGCTCAGATTCGCAAAAGCGGGAGGCCGTTGAATAGGCGATTTAAGGGGACTGTACAATAGACCTAACAAAAAATCTGTGTGCCTGAAGCTTCAGCTGCCCCGTCAAGCTAAGCTAACTTCAGGTCTTTCCACTGGGCGGATGAAATATTTCTTAGAGAAAGCTCGCAAAGTTCGATCCAAAGTGAAGGTGAAACTGACAGTTTTTTGAGAGTTTTATTGGAGATGAGTATTTCTCCCGAAATTCCACAGTGAACTAGAGTTACTACAATAATGCGCAGGACGCCTTCGGCTTCGCTCCGGTCCATTCAATCCTGAGAAGTCGGGAAATTTTGACCCTCCCCCCCACCCTCCCACTTAACATATTTTCTCCGTGACTTTTTCTTATTCCCTACACTGTAAAGACCCACCTAGGAAGAGTAGTGCGTGCAAAAGGTGTCAAACATCAGCAGATCACCAGTGACCAGTTCTACGTAAGCCTCTACAAGAGTACCTTTGCTTTTACGATTTGGACTAAACCCATCATGGGATCATATACGACCTCTGACAGAACTGCAAAGAGAAAATCAGGAACAGAGTAAAAATTATACAGTTGGGGTAAAAATTCATTGATGTTTCCAATCGAAGCCTCCGAGAAAACTGCAGGTCCGGATGGAATCTCTTTTCTCATCCTCCTTTCGTCAGGTCTGGCGTCTAAGGTTTTATGATAGCCTTGCCGTTGACAACTATTACTGCAATCGAACAAAATGAGTTAGAAAAAAAACAATGAATTCCCAGAAGACCCAAGACACTATTACCAACGAGAAACTTTCGAAAGAATATTACCCTGGATCAGCTAGATATTGTTGAGAAACAATACAGATAAACATATTGCTTTTACCGAACACAAAAAATGTGTTATATTCGGCGGTGGAAATCGACATCCGGGAGGACCTAGAAAAATAGGGAATACCAATGCAAGTGATAACGCCAACCATGAAGGGCCCCAATGGGTTGACTTGCGAGAGTCGTACAGAAGGGCAAACTTAGATAACCTAAGGTTACTAAACTTAAATCAGGATCAGGATCCCAGGATTAAGAAAGTGGATAAAGCCATCTACGTCTGACACCAGGGATAGTTCACCAGTTACTTCGATGGGGTTGCCCTCCTAGGACATTTCGCTAACACTCTATGGTAGTCATTGAGGAATTACCACCGTTTGCTGTATGAACGGCCGAGGCGTTGCGACTCAAACATATTGCCCTGAACATGATAGCCTACCTTCTCAGTTTCGTGGCCTGATCGTCGAGTTCGTCACAACCAACAAATTCATGCCGCCCCGCTGCTCTACACAAACAGGGTCGAATTTTCCGCCTCTCTAGATATTGTTTTTTAGGCTTTACGGGCAGGATCTTGCTTGTCCATTCGCAGCCTAGAGAACCGCATTTTATCGATGGTAGGATACCGCTCAACGACTCTGTTGTTACAAAGACGTAGATCAGTGATATGAGATATCGCGTTACAAATCATCACCGAGTAACACCTTTCTTCATAGGAAAAATGACAGTGGCCGTTGCCGAGTGGTGATTCCGACTATGGCTTACAGATCTGTTAGAATTATCTGGGTTCTAGTAATAAGTAATATTTGGTAATCTCGATTGCAGAGTATGTGATGCTGATTATACAACCTCACATGTACGATTAGGGTAACGAAAAGTGACGTTTTGATTAGGTTAGGTTAGGGTAATGAAACACGATGTTTATAATATTACTTTCTCAAAATGTGATGTGATATCACATCACCTACAAAAATGATTTTTCACGAATCTCTATCATGTAGGCGGACGAAAATTGTGGGCAGGATTTTCTTCATGACCACGGGACATTGTTTGCTTATGACGTATGGGAGTTTCCGGAGAATACAGGAGGACTGGCAAAGAACTTAAGAGAAGTAATTTTGAGCGGATTAATTTTGATATATTTAAGCTACTGTAAATTTGGTTTAGTTACCTCTAACACACTGCCAGATGTTTTGCAACCTACTCGATTTGGATGAAAATTTCTTTTAGAGTACGTTCGTTCCTATGAACGATATCAATATCATCACTATAAGCCGTCAATTGGATGGATCACATGCCTACTTCTGCAGCTTGGGTCCCTTTTCCCAGTGCCAGATTAAAGAGAAGACACGATAAAGCCATCGCAGTTGCATTCCTTTGGAGATTGGTACGACTACTTTTACCTGCTTTCAGATTAGTCAACTTTGTTGAGACACAGACGCTAAGTATTGCGAAACTCCAAACGTTTTGTGTCAAAATGTTTTCGAAAGTCAAATGTTGAACCGTTTCGATAATTGCGATAAAACTAGGAGGGATAAAACCTGAAAAGGGGACTTGTAGAAGTGGCGCATGTAAAACTATCCGGAATAAAGATGGGAAAGTTGTTTGCGATTATTAGTTAACTAGATAAAAAATTAAGAGGACTAGTGTCATCACTTAGGTCAAAATATTTCTAAATTGAATTAAGATATTCACAGTGACTCAGTGTGAAATAATTTTGGTAACTTTTCGAGAGATAAATGCTCAACGGCTAGGCACATTTTTTACTTCAGCATAGCCAAAATACGTCATTCTTATTTGTTACATTGCGGCTACCGCGTGACAGGACAATGGATACGAATGTTAAATCAACATTTCTCTGTCGCGGTAATAACTTTCCTCGGTTCTTTAGGCAGCCAGAAATAAAAAATACATAACCTTTCTTGCGAGTTGGTTTTGCCTGCATGATTTGAAACAGGACCGTTCCCTTAGTTTCTGCAGCCCGGGTTTTACTATCTGGCCGCGCTGTCACAACGGTTTTGACCTCATTTCCTGATAAATCATCACTGATAAAAAACCATTCAAATCAAGGGTCCCATATTGGTTGTCTTTTAGGGCCCGTGTGATGTAGTTCACCGTGAGTTCAGCAAACACGCGTTCCTTCTCTACAGATGATTTAGAGTTTCCTGGCTAAGCATAAAACATTGGTGACTCGCGAGGTACCCTAAACTTCTGAGCCATCGGAGGGAGATCAACTTCATCAGACACAAAAATAAGACTTCCAGAGAGCCCACCAGCGGCCTCAAAATCGTGCACTCAATCAAATCAGGCACTTCAGGAAACTCCACTAAAAAACCCTCCTGTTCGTGCTTCAGCAAAGCGGATGAGCAGAATAAACGATTTGAATCACGCTCTGACACTAACAGAATAAAACTTGAAGTGTGTTAGAGCACTCAATTCAAGACCGTAACGGTACACTAGGAGACAATGTGGTCAGCATTGTGCTCGCCCGAGATTATTACCCTGATTTGACTCAGGTACTCCATCCTCATGACAAATGGGTTCTGAAAGCAAGAAAATATTACCTTGTCGGTTCTGCCAACAAAGAGGTAAGACTACCGAGTTTTGTTTCCGGAATAAGATAAGGTTTGAGTTAAATAGAGACGTCAACTTCATAGGAGGCAGTATAAGAATCGTCCGTCCAACGAAATACAAGACGCCACAGCCACATAACTCACC
The DNA here is from genome assembly GCF_905115235.1 of Hermetia illucens. NCBI lineage: Eukaryota > Metazoa > Arthropoda > Insecta > Diptera > Stratiomyidae > Hermetia > Hermetia illucens. The sequence continues at coordinate 196,772,929 of NC_051849.1, forward strand.
AACTCGACTGTTCAAAACAAAGGTAACTATCGAAGCAAAGGAGTCCATTCTGGAAGATAAATAGCCCAATGAGTAGGAACAACCCGACTCAGATGAAGACAGGAAAACTCCCGAGTTAATCGAGGCCAAAAACCAGGACTCACATCAAGTCGTATGGGGCAATTGAGATTCACCAAGAGAACAAGAATAACAAGAGACTCACCAAAAAGACCTTAGAAATCCTGACGCAAAAAGATGTAAAATTGTAGTGAACGATGGATACGAATTTCTTATCGACGCCGAAATACGGACCCTAGTGAAAGTCCTCCACTAGCTAGCAACTTATCAATTGCAGATAGACTTCCAAACTGAAGTGCCCATTGCATTCCCCTTGCAATGGGAACATTCAGAGATACAAGGCTGAATTCGTCACCAAACGATTTAGATAGATCGTTGGCATCAACTTTAATGAAACACTGCGCTCAATAGCGAAATTCTACTTGATTGAGATTGTACTTTCTGTAGCATCTGTACCCGTGCGACCTTTACGTCAGAGACATATATAGCTGGCAGTGTGAATAGCAAATTCTGCAGACTTAATCACAGAACTGAACTGGCGTGCAGTTTCAGGGACTGCTATTGACAGATATGTTAAAGGAACTTGAGCTGTATCCAATTAGCTAAAAACCCTTGTCTTTTCGCCAACAGGAAAAGTGAAAATCAATCCATCATACATCGGGCTCCGCAACATTGAAATCGAGAAAAAATCAACGAGAATAATTCTAAATGCATTTTGAACGTTTGTTTTGGACTAATGTGAAACGTTTTGAAAAGTAGGTGATGTTAAGGGGATTTATGTTGTGGGTGTGGGTGGAGGCCATTTCGAAGGAAGAGCGACCGAACTTTTTGTTTTGTCTTTTGAGGCGGGAGTTTCTATTCTGGATGATTTGGGGCGCATTGGTTACGTCTATTTGGGTGCAGAACGCTGGCTAGAACTTGAGAGTATAAAAAGAATGACGTGGTTTCTGTTCGTTTAAATAAATAGTTTGGTGAATTTTTTGAAGTTTACCCAGCAGCATTAGAATCTTTGGTAACAGGTTCCAGGAGTATTCGAAACATCATATTTAGAAACAAATGCCGATAGCGGAAATAGAGCGCAACTGTCACCCACTCTAGTAGATACCACGTGAAAGACACCTTCCCCATCGTTAATTCCCGGGAACTCATGCTAACAAGAGGTATTCTCCGTTTTTATGGACAGAGGATATCAAGGAAGAGACGGAAGCCCAAAGACCATGCTTCCTGAATATCTGAGCCATGGGGAACGTCAATTGATGATATGATCTCTTCGAGCTCCCCTTTCGATGGTTTCTCTCGGGTTCGGGGTTTTTAGTTCTACCTTCGCTTGTGTTTGCTCGTAAGTTTATGCGATATTCTCTATTTTGTTTTCCAGGTCCCAGTGTGGTCGCACGAATCGGTTAAAGGGCACGCTAGGGCGGAAGTGTCCAACAGGACCGCCCTGCATTCCCGAAGCCCCCCTTATTTCGATAATTCAGTGGAAATTTGCGGTTGACCGTCGGCGGATTTCGACAACTTTTTAGTTTTTTCGGGGTAGCTCTCCCCTTTAGGTCGACTTTGACCAATTTGGGTGGCCTTTTGACCATCATTTTATATGCCTCATTATACTTTGACTGGAATGTGCAGCGCAATAAGGCCATTTTGGAAAATGCTTTGCCGAAGATCTATAACCAGCATCTTTCGCTGGGTATATTTAACGATCTATAAGTTTACAACCGACAGTTTCAATTTTTTTTGCAAAATAATGGTACCACATAAACTGCCAAGAGGAGCACTAAAGTCAACATCCAACTAAGAGTAAAATTCCTATCCTAAATTTGCAATTCCAGCCATTGTAGGAACAATAGTTCACTTTGTTTAGCTGCCTAAAATTACACTCTCCTCAGAAGGACGATAAACACGAATGCTAAGCTGCGTTGTTTTATGAAGCCCTGATTGCATATCCCAAGCACCATAAAGCCTTCCCAGCTCTCAATTTCAAAAATTTTTGCTTTGTTTTGTTGCACTCCAAAAATACCCAGAAAAAACACTGAACAATTGGATAAAATGTGAAACGTAGCGTAAATTCAGATGCACATCCATTTGTCTGGTTCTAATTCGAAGTAGGCGCAAGCTTCACTGATATGCAATCATATCTGTACTTTCCAACTGAAATCTATTCAAACTCAGTTTGTGAATAAACACACAACGTTCTTCTGTGTGTAAATCAAAAAACACAGATTCATGAACCTCTTCTTCACTCGCATACTTGATCCATCATCTCAAACACAATTTCAAATTGAATTTTCAAGTAAATTGAAGCCGGGCGCAGACGAAATTCCAGGCAAACGCACTAAAGGATATGCAGGATATTTCGAATGCAGAATGGTTGTAATCAAATCGTAGATTCCATTTCAATATCATCTCGCTCTGTTTTTGAGAGGCTTAAAAGCAATCAGAACCCGATAGGATCAGGAAGTTCTTCATATGTACAAAGGAGATGAGACCCCGATAGGGAGATGGAAGAGAATCCATCCAGGATGCTCGGAAAAATAATCTTACACAAGGTGAAGTGTACTTATATCCTAAATATGGTCATATGTATGCATCAATGGAACTGTATCTTGTGTATGTTTGGCTGCACATAGCACTATGTCCTGGAGAAGATGTAATACACTTCAATATTGACAAAGTGAATACTAAAATCCAAGATTGCAATTTCGAGGAATTGATCAGGAGTTCTCATATATTTCCAATTACTGGAAATGTTATTTTGATAATTTATGCAGCCTTAGGTTAATATTCGTTTGGTTTGAAAGTTCATCAAGGAGCCTAGTCTCCTTTCAGACAAGAATCCTTACCAGGCAATTTCCAACAATATGCAATGTACGGCAAGTCGAATTGGAATCGATAATTGAACAACTGAATAGTGAGCTTGAAATAGAACAAGGAAAATAAATGTCCCTTTGCATTATCCTGGATGCCCAAGAGAAAGGAAATAAATAGGATTAATAAAATCGTAGGAGAAGGACTCAGGATACACACATGCACGTATGTATATCAAAAGCTCTTGTCTTTCATCATCACCATCATCAGCATTACTCTTGGCAGCTATCTGCTTCCGACCATGAAAAATGTTCCCGATTCGAACTTGAAGAAACAGCAGCATCAGCACGCAATTTCTGCATATACCTGGCTATGTATAAACACACGTGTATAGTCGCCCATCTATAAATATCCTGTTACTCAGATCTTCCAACAATGGACACCGGCAGGATTGACGTATTCAGTCCAACTCAAACATCCCTGCAAGGACGTCTTACTTTATGGAAGAGACGATTAGCAATGATGGTTAGAGACCAAATCCTTTAGGAAACAAAATGGTTCGTTTGTTTGAACAGGAAGACATCAGTAATTGATGGTAAGCAAGGACGACTGTATATAGAATCTTGGCACTTTAGATAGGACCGTTTTTTTCAGTCCTCTTAGGAATTGAAATTTTAAGAACTTTTGTTAAGGTAGACTCGCTACAATTTTCAGTTCCCAGTGGTAATCCTGCATAAGCCTTTTGCATACATCAGCGCATCCTTTCTACCAATGCAGGTCTCTTAACCAAAAGAAATTAAAAACATATTAATGACTGTCATTTACAGATTCGTAGAGTTGTAAGGACTGTGGCGCCAAAAGTGTATCTTCCACAGACCGTGATAATAATGGTCCTGGAAAAATATATTTTATTATTTTAACCAGGGTACCAATGGGATATATTACAAAGATGTCCTAATGGAATACATATCACAAATGTCCTAATTTTCTGTTATGTGAGATCAATAACTTCAACAGGACGGTACGGAAACTGCGTTCTTTTAAATTTATGAAGTGATGAGGTCGAAGGACGAACTGTAATCAGTTGCAGTTTTGTAGTATTCGTGGCACAGGCAGAGAGTTACGCAAAAATCCTAGGGGAAGTAACTGACAAAAGCTGACCATTGAGGTCGTAACTGTCGGGAAAGGAGATTTTAGGAAAGAGGCTGACGAAAAATTTTTGCTGATGAAGATAGTGTAACGAAGTTTCACCATAGATCAGCAGTTTCAAAATGTCGGCCAAGAAAAAAAGGGGCAAGTAAGGAAGATTATTAGTGAAAAACACGAGCAGGAATGGGGACCCCAGATGAGCAAAAAAAGGAGGCTCTACTTATTCTGCCCCTTTGGTAAGACCTCAATCAGAAAAGAACAGATAATGGAAAGCCAGAAGCAGGGCTTGGTATTAACAGCACCAAAACCCTTGAAGAAGTCAGTGCAGATAGTATAGATTCAAGGACTGATAGACAAACCTATCAAACTCCAATAAGTCAGTATCGGTCGAGCATTTATGCTTCAGCATGCAATGCCCGAAACAAGACCAAGGACAGCCTTAGACACCAGTGTAAAAAAATAGTAACATTGAAGCGCCAATTCTTCTTCTCCTTCTACTTGAATAAAAATAGGGCTTTAAAGTTAGTTTGCTGGTCAACACTTCTACTGTGCGTTGAATTTCAGTCGGGGCTGGTGGTTCTGGATATAAACATCACGAATTTCTACTATAAATCCAACAAGGTGACAGCAAAACAATAAAGGAGTTTTCCCCAGGAAACGATGAAATGCCAAAACAGCCTGGTTGCGTTATAAATTTTGAACATCTCCCATTCAGTCGGCCTGAAAAAAACTCCTTTAAACCAGATTGCGGAGATGTAATCGTGATTGGAATGGATTATGACGTTAACGTCCGCTGTAACGCAAGGCAGGGAGCCACAAAAGCTGAGACCTAGAAAGAAGGGAGTGATATGGTTAGAGAGGACGGTAGACCGGAAAGGTCAGTTATTCAACTGAGGGAAAATTGAAGGCTCCACATAGGATGAAAGCCAGGCCTGGATGTTTAAGTGAGAGAATAGCAGATAGAATAATATAAAAAAAAAAACTTTACTGATAAAACCGGGCACAATCATGAAAGCAGTAACTAACGAACGGATGAAATGCAAAGCATCAATGTAATGTTCCACAGCAGTTAGAACACCTCCTCCCATATCGCTATCACAACGAAGAATTGTATATTCATCGGGAAGCCCTAAATTAAAGACTTTACCACCCAGTCAAGTTTCGGTAAGACAGATGACATTGCGCATCACGGAAGCAACATATATCCGAGAGTTAGGCAGGTTAGCCTCAAGGCCTTTCACATTCTGGTAGTATGATTTAGACAAAATTAGGTACTCCCTGACAGCGTCTCTGGAATTTTTCATCACGATTTTGACACTTTTTATGAAAACGCCTCGAGACCAAAAGGACAGGATATTCAACCGATCAATGAAAGTATATTATTCTAAAAGACGCCATAACTTGGCCCGGATTGTTGCTTTTCAGCCGGCCATCCACGATTAAGCAGGCTTATTAGTCACGCCTGAACACTCCAAAGCCCATGGGGCCGCGCGGTTGAACTGAAAAGACCATCCACGACGTACCAGCCAGCCTGCCCGAAACCACGTCGCCGATTCTGGCCGTGAAAGCCGTTGAGACGGAAATCAGAAATATTTTTTTTTTTATTTACCAGCAATGAAGATGGCCATAAAATTCCCGCTCCAGACCTAACCAGCGTGTGTGCGACCACCGTCGACAAGGCGCATCAATGCACACACGTACTGGTTTTCTCTGTCTCGTTTCCGTCTGGCCGGATCGTTTTTCATTCGATTATTCCGTCTGAACAATCCAAACTCACAGACCAACCGTAACCTTCCCACGTTTCAGCCGCTGGACTGTTCAGGCGTAACTGCCACACCAACTTTCAAGTGATGAATAGATTTCAGTGAATTGAAATAGATATGAACTCCTAGAAGTCTCAATAAAACTCGGAACAATCGTTAGGTGATCTTGAAAATAAAGCCATCACATATTGATGAACCAGAATCAATGGAAAGGACAGTTACTAGATTTTTTCCGCAATAGAGACAAACGGATGAATATTGAGAGACGACAAGACAGAAAAAAGGCTCGAAAAAAAAGAAGGCAACGGACTGGAAGCGCTTAGAAGAGAACGACAGGAAAGACTAAACAGTACGTTTTACTTGCTCGGGTTATTGTTTGCTAAATTCGTTCATTCTTCTCGAGAAAATCATTCCCTCAAATAGGCACAGCGGTTTACTTTCGCAATATTTAAGTCACCTATGGTAATGATACACGTCTGTACTAAGAGCTTCCCCTTATTTTTGTTCGACTTATGCCGAATACAATAGTTCTTGGAATAACTCTTCGAACTGCCTCATTATTTCTCTTAGAAATTCTCATTCACATAACATAACGTACGCTACTAGCTGAGTAGATATATATAAATGATAGATGATCCATTTCGATCTATAGATGTAATTTGTCTAATCATCTATTGTGGTGCCAAATTATAGGGTGTGGAGCTTCAATCCTATCTCTGACTTGAGAGTCTGTAACTTCGAATAGGATTTTGCGGTCATAACTAGCTAAACTAGCTTCGGTGAAATTACTAACTCCAACAATCGTTCATGCATAACGTTACTATCCACCTATTGTAACCCCGAAGGAATTACCTCAAAGTAATATTCTTAGCATTTGTCAAAAATCTGCTTAACCGGGACTATTCACCCAATTCATTCTCTAGTTCTGAAACTGTCTTGGTATTCTCCGATATCATCACCGAGAATTTTAACTTGTTCCTCTATAATTTGCTTCAAAATCTTTGAACGTTCGTTTAAGATTCCGTAGGCGCCAGGAATTTTATTTGATTAGTTGAAAGGGTTAACTTTACTTCGTCAACAAACTGTACCGGCATACGCTGTTAGTAAGGGATACAGATTTTTTGTGCGGGTACTTCGGGTCGGCGTTCAACCACTCCAAAAAGTATGAAGCCAAAGTCGGCAAAATCAGTAGCTAAACTGCCTTCGTTATTGATTCAACCATCTTTCTTTCAGTATAACGTTGTCTACGAGTTTCACCCCTTACTTAATTTCTTTTTTTTTTTGAGTCGCTTCATAATCACGATAATCACTGCCAATACGCCATCTATATTTGGCCCTCACAAGAAAGTTGACTGCGCCGCTACAGGATAAAAATTCACGTCCATTATTAGAGGTTGACCTTTTTTAATAAGTAAATGCTTTGATTGAATATTTTTCCATTAATCAATCTCACCGACCCCACGTCGCAACGGCGAATTGGAGGGATATTCCCCAATGAAACGCCGAGCACATCCTTTTTATACTATCTCACTTCGTAGGGCTCATCATTAAGCAGTGTGCCAAACATCACCTTAGTAAATGATGTGATAACACAATACCTTTTGAAAAAAAAAAAAGATATCCAAAAGTAACATCACAAACAATATCTTGCATTACCATAACCGTACTAGGGATGTTGTGTCACCGATATTACATAGTATACTTGGCAGCCGATATTACCAAATTTTACCTATCACTAAAATGATACCCCTTGTGATTATTGCATTCGTAACGTAAAATGTACGCCCCAAGTAGGTAATGAATATCTTTATTTCTTCATGCAAGACAAGAAAAGATACAAAAGATTCCCATTTACAAGCCTTGTAGTAAAACATCTTAACATGCCAAAAAGAAGAATAATGCTTATCTTTTAGAAGAACAGAGTGAGGTATCGAGCAATATATTAACAGTAGTACTCAGTGGTATTTAGTAATGTCCTTTAATGTAATATCACCTCTGAGCGGACATTAGAAAACATTACTTATCACAAGAGTAATCATATCACCACTTCTCTATTAGGTAATGCGGTGATGTTGTGGTGTTAAGAGGTGGTATGATGTTTGGATCACGCAATAGCTTAAGATGATATCGGTCTTACGATTTAACATAGATCATCTGCAATCCCGCCCTTCGAAGACCAATGTAACAACGCAAACATTTTTTAAAACTTGTCCCAATGCGGCAATCCACAATATAGCTCTATGAAAATGAAGTGCATCTCAGGACGTCCATGAACCTAAGATTTCAATTTCAGGAGCGATCTTGTTCGCTGAAACTGTAGGCAAAATTGAATGCTGAGCTTTATGTTGTCATTTTAGGCTAGTTCAATGAAATGAATGGAGTAAAACTTGATTTCATTTTTTGCAAACGATAGTCGGTCCGGTTTAGGTACTGCTGGGGTTCTTCGTATATATATTTGTCATATGTCGTTTGACAGGTGAGGGTATGAGCTTCATTCTTCAGAGAATTGAGCGATTCGGTGGAGTTTTAGAAATTTGTAAACCAGTGGAAAATGGAAAACCCAACTGTGTATTGTCATCATATTTTAAAATTTTACTTCCGAAAGGGTAGGAACGCGGGTAGAGCCGGTGAAAATGATGTCAAGTTTGTGTTCGACAACGTTCCAAAAGAAGTCAATGCCAAAATTGGTCTAAAAAATTCCACGCTGGGATATTGGACGATTAAAATTACCCTTTGGCCACGACGGCTTACCGAGATCAATCATGACAAAACCGTGGCAGTGATCAAACCAACCCAGGTTACACAATGCACGCTATTGCAAAAAAATTAAATAACACGAAAACAAGATTGATATTCGGATTCCTGATGCACGCAAAGAATAAATGACAAAGAACGTAATCCTTTCTTGAAAAGCATGATAACTGGTTGAGAAACGCGGATTGTTTATAAAAGCGTGACCCGCCTGAAATGACTTGCAAAATTTGGAGTTCATGAAAGGAAGGTGAGGTGTTTTTGGGAGTTCTTAGCAAGTAACAGTATGAAGCTCACCGAAAGAATACAAAAACTCAGAAATAAATAAATGGTTTTAAAGACATAAAAAGACGCATGATATCATATAATCCGAAACACAAGTACCCATATTCAAACTATCGAGTCCCAAAGCTCCAGATACGGTTTCATTACGTTAGGGCAAATATTTTACAGTAGTTTCGAAAGATTTGAGCACTACAGGCGATGTCCACATCCCCTTGTCAAAGAACGAACCAGAGGTACGAAGGGAGAAGGCGTATGGACATTACAGCGAATGAAATACAAGGATTCAAAAAAATTATGACAACTACAGTAACGTTCCAAGATTTCCTGAAAAGCTCGATTTCTTCCTCTATTCTGGTGTGACCCACTCGCTCCGCAATGGAATTTCCGCCCTTTTTCAATGTGGGACCTACCAACTGACTCTACCGCCTTCGAATAGACACGTCCACAGGAAGCTAGTCCACACGCCTACAAATTTATTATCTGAGGTCAACAAAATTATGAAAACTACAGCAACGTTCCAAGATTTCCCGGAAAGCTCGATTTCTTCCTTTACTCTGGTGTGACCCACTCGCTCGCCATCCTGAGGTAGTACGTTCTATTGCAAAGCATAACCCGCAATGGAATTTGGCCCTTCCTTAATATGTGATCTACCCACTGCCTCCACCGCCTGCGAATAGACACGTCCGCAGGAAGTTGGTTCATACACCTACGAATTTATTATCTCAGGGCAGAAAAACTACTCTGGCTCCCATAAAAAAACTGATAGCTAGAAACAACACCAGGTAATCACACAAAGTACTGGTAGATTCAATCTGGGAAGACCGTGTATTACCGTTTGGATTCAAGAGTATGTAGGAAGATGTGATCAAAGGCTCCAGAATTTTGACACTCTGTGATGGTCAAGGCCCAGAATGGACTCCAGAGCCTCGATGACAGTGACAATAACAACATGGAGCAATAAATTGACAAAATCCAAGGATGATGGCTCTCTTCTAAGAATTATGCCTGCCGGAAAGATGATATTCTCATTTAGGACTACAATTGACAATTACATATTCCGTTGATGGAATTTCATTAGTTTAGGGAATATCGAATCGATGGACTTCGTCACAAAATCGTGATTTTTTTAGTTCCTTGTTAAATTAGGACTAGACCGGACACCAATTTTTGTGCCGTTAATGATGATGATGAGTTCGGTAATTTTTCCCTTCACTTTTTCAGTTTGGCAATGCGAATAATTGTTTGTCTTCACTCTTGATTCATCTAAAGGAGCCTCTTTCCTCTGGTACCAACTAATCGCCAACTCCACTTGTACACAATTTTCTGGACGATTATTTTGGCATATCATGCCTAATTTTTGTAGATGACAATCAAGAAATGGCAGAGAATTTCAGATTTATAATTACAAAATCATCTTTGACAATTTTGAAAGTAAAAAGCAACCAGGGACTCACTGTGAAAAGTAGGGAACATAACTAAGCGATGGGGTTAATTATCTAAATTCAAATTTAGAAAGGGTCCTTTCTGTCAACCTTATATTGAAAATAATTAGCATTGACATTTCTCTCCTACAAATTTGGGTTAAGTAAATTCCAACGATAAAATTTATCAATGGTTATCCTTAAAATAAACACTTCACACTTCAACTGAAACGGCTGCTTCTCAAGCAATTTCAGGCACAACGAAAAGATTTTGAATTTGATTAGAATCAACCCAGACGAGATACATTCTATTTTGAATAATGGTCTGCTTCATAAATTGTGATTGAAATTATTCTAATAGCATTGAAGAATTCAAATAAAAAAAGGACTATCTAATCTAAAAAAAAAATAATATTTCTCTTGGAAAAAAAGCTCTGTCGAATTCGTAGTTCCGGAAAATCGTCTAGACCGTAAATAAACGAAAATTTAATAAGCTGGGCTCAATTTTCAAGACAAAATTGTTATCTTTTTATTCTTGAAGATAGAGAATCCTCATCAATGACTGCAATCGACAGGATGCCAAAAGGTTAACATATTTCCATCACTTGTCGCCGCCATTCTCTAAGATTTTCCATGAAAACAGCAAAGAAATCCGAAAGCATGGATTTCTGCAGGCTTATGCAAAGAAAAGAATGAAGCATGAAAAGGTCATCGAGTCATTTAACACGGATAATTTGACAGCACTCTCTGATACTTCGCCAGACAATGTCGATAATAAAGAATGCAAGATACACAAGCGCTGAAACGATGATATGCCCTGAATGAATGTTCTAAAGTGCTTAAATGTTTCATTTTTTTACCCCTACCTAACTTTCTACAGAATGACGCAAATCGTAAGACAAAAACTCCTGCCATTCCGGTAACACTGACAATGAAAGCAATCTTGGAGAATGTACCTTACCAGAAGCTGAATAAACAGAAAGAGGCAGTTCCTTTTTATATAACAACAGCTAGGTCACAGCCGAGTCAACGCTTCTCATGTCCTTGGTGTGTCTGCACAATCTTCTCGCCCACCTTCCCATATCCTTTTTCTCGGTCTGTCACTCAGTGCTAACAGCGAGAGAAAGGATAAAACAAAAACAGGGTAGGAAACTTCCAAAGTGAAATTATCCTTTGGGTGGTGGCACAACCCTGATGAATGGAATTGTTCTTTGAAATGACTTCCTATGACAAGGTTTTTGCATTGCCCTGGCCAAAGTTTAATTGAAATATGAAGCTCAGACAAAATCAACTTTCTAAGGTGTTTTTATGCCAGCTATGCCAGCTATCCCAGCATATTGTGTCAGGGTATTAAGGAATTTACCAATTCTTCGAACGTCAATTAAAATCCTTCAATTCAAGTGCAAAAGAAAGGCAAGACACCGAATCGAAATGATAGCTTACAGAGTGACTTGTCTTTCCGATATCTTTGAAACGTAAGTATCTTTTAGGTGAAATGGGAGCATCCTACCTGAAATGGATTGGGAGTATACAAATCAAAACTGAAGTTGTCGGAAGCTTACTTAGCTAAGTGAATAGCAAAATTGTATGGTGCTGGGAGACTGGGAGACGAGGCGGGTGAAAGTACATTGAGTAGAAAGGAACATGAGAGAAAGCTTATGGAAAATGGATTTAATGTAATTTCGCGCTACTTGAATTGATTAAAATTTCAATGTTTTGAATAGAAAGGATTTTGAATAAATTGAGAAGGAAAGGCATGCCCGCTGGAAGGAGTGATGCGTTGTAAACGAACTTGCTATTTGAGTCAATTTTCTGATGCCTTTCTGAATAATTTGAATTCTACTTTGCTTTCAATCTAAATTTTGATTTTATTCATGATTCATTTGGACGCGGAGAATGTTATGGGTGGAATCGCAGGTAAGATAGGAGATTCGCATATAAATTTCTCAAATTTATTATGCATACTTGATACTCAGTGGGCTGATGGGTCTAGGTTCCACGTTAGGTAATTTTCAAGGTAGGACCTCCTTTCTGTGTTACTCGAGATAATTGGATATCCTTCGAAGTCTAACCCTTCCTCCGCGTTATTCAAGATTCATTCATTATGAATTTTAGTGAATGACAAAGAGGATCGAAGATTCCCTTGTCAGATACAGGCCGGGATTTCAATCCGTGCAACCCACATAGTAACGACCCATCGAAGGATACACAAATAAACACTTCTGGTATACGACCATGTTCAAAATTCCACTCCCTCAACATTCCCCAGTACCCAATTTTAAGTCCCAGAATTTTTCCAGTGAGGCCTTTGGTGAGTGCCGTCCCTACGTACCCACACGGAGGGTGATCAGATCCGAGTCTACAACAGATTAATCTGAAGAGACTTTTGCGACGAAGCCTCACCGGAGGTGATCTAGTGCCATGAAAATCGAGATGGCCTTTTGAGAAGATATGATCAAGGAGATTTCCTGGAAGATGGACTCTCAACCAGGTTATTTGCAATTGGGCCCATTGTGGGATTTTCATGTTGGTTGTGGTTGTGCCCATATTGTGGGCAGTGCTCCTTGTGAACTCAAGAACTGAGTTGCGCTGCACAACCAATATCGCCATGCTAGTAGCGGTGAAGTGGTCTTCAAATCAATCCGCGTCCGAAGGGAACCTAGCGATTATGCCTACAGCACAGGTCCTCCATGCCTTTCAATTTATTTGCAACAGAAGCGTAATACTGAATAAAATTTTGGACTACTCTGGGTTCTACATCAGTATGGACTATACTTCCCTCGTAATCCGTCCATTATCAGCCCTAAGAAAGCGATTCTCTATGTGAAGAAAGGGACAAATAGTTGCGGAAATACGGTATATGCGGTAATTCAAGTTTGTTTTAAGTAGAAAAGTAAACCCTTTCACCTTTGGTATTTCGGGAACCATTCCAATCCAGTTCCTAAAATATTGTATGTTCGCCAATTCAAATATTGCGTACCCCAAAATCATCAAGCGCTGTAAGAACATGATTTCGCATCTGTTGGATTGGAGAACCCGTGAGCGTTTTACAAGTCAAACTTTGGATGCCTCACTTTAACACTTCCAGAGAGACAATCTAACGTGCTATCGTGTAGCATGTACGACGTCATGATATTGCAGTAGCAGTCAGTGACCAAGATTCAAAGGTTGAAGTAATAAATTCAGCAATCAACAAAATATTCTAAAGTTTCCACTGAGTTCAGGACGGATTTCTGAAAAATTTGGTATGTATGAAATTTTCGAAAATAGATTCGCCGCTTATACCAACCAGTTCCAGACACTAAGCATCTGAAACAATGAGAAAATTTCTATTTCACATATCGCTTCCGGAATCACAGTCATTTATGCATCGTGACGCAATCCCGCCTGTCAGCCAGGCCGGCCTGAACGTACACTTTCAACTTGTTCATTTAACTGACCGAAGAGGATTCACTACGGAAAATTCGTCTAAAATTGTCGATATCACTCATAAGACAGGACATTGTTTGGCTGAATCCAAGGACATAGAAAATAACCGAAACTGTCACTCAAAAGCTCCAGCTTCATCAACTTCAGTTTCTATGATGTCACGGTTATGGGCTCAAATGTAACCTCAAACGAAGACGTATGTCGACGAGGCTCGCACGACTACATCATGGGCGATAAGTGAGATAGTCTAGTAAAATGGGACGAAGAACAGACGAAGAATTTAGGACTTTTCGTAAAAGTCAAATTAAGATAAAACCCATGACCAGATATCGGTAGTGTTGATGTCTGGATGTGGTTGATGTGCTATGCTCCGTGTGCCACCTTTTTGCAGAAACAGAAATTTTTAATCATCGTATTTCCATTCTAAACATGTCCAGACTGAAAATTTTAGACGGAACCAAGGGAATCTCATTTGACAAATTTTTATCCAGGCAATACAATTAGTACTAAAAGCAAAGGAGTATCGGAGTGAACTTTATAAAGTGTCTGGAGACTAACAAATTAGCTCCCCAAGGATATGGCTCCACAATGGTTAGACCAGGGCCGCCACTTGGTGTTAGGCCATCCCCTATCAAACCCACTATAAAGGCTGAAATTATAAGGAATTATGCAGCCGAAGAAGAAGAAACTTAATCTTAGCCGGTAGATAAAAATCTATGTGAAAGATCCCAAGGCCTCTGGAGCGACATTTTTAGTATCACTTAGGTAGGGACGGTGGGTTGTGGACATACAAACCGTAACGAGGCTTTTAACAATATACTCCTGCTTAAACAACCACATGGGAAAATTAGGGTCGTGGGCTCGGTTATATTTGTGTAATGCGAGGAAAAGATCATTACTTACGCATTGAAGCTATTTTGGAGACCTTCTATAGGTATTTATGAACATCATTCGAACAAGAAAAAAGCCTTAACCTGAGAGAGTAAACACCATTGTGCCTTCTGATAGATGAAGACATGACAAAAAGTTTGTCTTGAAAAAATAATTGAGAACGGAGTAGGTAGAAAATACGTTGTAATATCGCGAAGTGGAAAAAAAGTCATATCCTGTATGGGGAACTGATGGACGTCATAAGACTCAGGACTCAGTTGAGTTCTCGTCATGGACAGCACGAACTCGAAATCACCAATTCAGGGGTACTCCAAAATCAAGATGGGAAGAAAACCAGAACAATATTCCTACCTAATACAGCCGCTTTGCCAATATCTTGGTCGAATATATATAATATACTCGTACACAGCGGGTTGAAGCTCGGTCCCATTTTATCATTCATTACCGTGCAACCCAGGGGCCAGGGAGCATGTATAATAAGATGTCATTGGAGAAATTAGTGACCAAAATCTATGGGAGTAGAAGCGGCAGCGTCAAGGACATCAGTAAAGGCCAAAGTACCATTCTTGATTATTAGGTTGAACTTTGAACGCAGCGATTCAGGAAGAATTATATGTGGGATTTTCTGAACTGGATCCACGGTAAAGACTAAACAGCGCACTGAGTGGTTTGAGTAGCCAAGGGGATCATTCTTAGACGAGCTCAAATTTGAAACTCTGCTTGGTATAGAGGTAAATATCGGAAGAATTTGAAGTTCAAAGCTAGTCTGACAGCACGTCATTTTGTCGCTAATACTTCTTCTTCTTGTTGTTGCTCCGACCGGAGGACCTGAAGGGCAATAGACCATGACGTCTTTACTCAAACACTCCAACTATATCGCTATCCTTGACTAAATGACTCTGAATTTGAAGGAGGCAAGAAGAATTGGACATGTGTCCTGGCATTCTTCTATCAACAATTATGGATAGAATAAAGAAGGTATAGAATAAGTTGTAGATTTGGTTAGCGTTGGTTCGGCGTTAACAGCACCAAATTCGCCATACTCCAAACTCTGAAAATGTATGAGCTACTAGCCCAATGTCGGGTTAATGTTTTCCGACAACAATATTCTCTCTGTTTTGCTACATCGAAGCAGCTTAGAAGGAATATATCGGCACTGTTTCTCGAAAGTTTCAAGCCTTCCTCAGTGCCCCCATCGAATTATCGGACTACCTTGGCGCATCAAAATGTCAAACGAAAAATTGAGTTAACATACAGGTATTGATTAGAAGGCATAAACAGCAATGAATAGGCCATTTGTTAAGTAAGGGACGAAAATTCTATTAGTGACAATGCCATGGATTGGTATCCACTATATAGGATAGTCAACGAGTAAGTTAACACAGAAATACATGGCGTAAAATAGTAGAGGAATAAAAACTTCACAGAAAGCTCCGGAAGGAATCAACAAGGATGAGACAAAAGTGTAGTCCTATGCCTGGCGTAAGAATCAATGACAACCTCGTATAAATATGACATACCTTGGGTGGAAACAAGACCCTTCGGTATGCAATCAGTTGCGGCTTTCGAGACGTGCTCAGAATACAATGTCCGCAAAGAACCAGTAGGATATTTCCAGGTTATTTAACGAATAGCTTGAATAATAAAGCGTCCAGGCAATGCAGTTTTCGATTAAGCACTTGTCATCCTGCTATCTTGGGTATAAATTACACGTGCTACCACAGAGGAAACTCGAGCAACCATGAATAGTTCGAAGAATTGGTTGGAATATGTATTGTTTGTTAATTGAGCCGTTTATACTGTATAAATACGTCTTTAATAAAATTTCTGGCAGTAGTTATGCCAGTGTCGCACATAATTCTTTCTGTGCTGATCTTAGTATAACATTACCTCAGAATTAATTCTTATACGAGAGGCATTTTCCAAGAAAATTCATTGGACCCCATCCGGTTTTTATGAGATTGAATTCGCTTCATGGCTACTAACTGATGCTAGAAGGAATGATTTGGTATTTCAAGCCTTACGTTGTAATTGACAACCCTCTTCAAAGTCTGTTATACGCAACTAATACATTGAGGCATGAGTTCGGACGAAATTGGTATCAAATCAAAGCTATTCACAAAGGTCGCCTTTGACCAAGATGTCCTACTGGGAGCTTGTACACATTTCGGCAAACCTGAAACGTTGGTGTACGGGCATAGGATGACGCGCTGTGCCATTAGGAGTGAATGGCAGCCATATATAATTAGTCGTGCGTCGAAAATAACATTGGTAACTTTAACATCGTGTTAGCTCGATATGACCAAATCGGATTTCTACAAGTACCTAGGTATACCTCAGTGGTATCTGTAAATGTGCTTTCAACTTCATTACTTACCTATAATAATCGTTGGCTCAACAATCCATATTGGATCAGGGCCTTACCTATGCATTCAGAATATTATCCAAAGACTGGTCTACCATACCACCGAAGACCGTCCTGGTTGAGCAATTTCAACCGGCCACATGTAACTTTTGCTCTTTAGAGACAAAGTACTCGCTGGGGACTAGGACTGGAGATTACGAGAAAGGATCTAGAAGTGCGGTTGAATTATGAACAATCACTGGTGAATCTTTTCCGTTAGATTCCTTGCTCTGTAATTTCATCTTGACGTCACATTTTCGTAGAAACCACTGATCTTCCCAGCTTTTATTCAGAAGTTTCTTATTTTGAAGGATTTTTGGCCACACAGTTTTGATCCCCGTTCAGTTCCATTCGGCAACAAAAATGCAGAAACGTCCTTACATTTTTTATCAACACAGAAGGTTGACAGTTTCCTTAATCCATCCAGTCTTTACGAACCCGAAGTAACGGTTAATTCAGTTAAAAGAAGGGAGGCAGCTGCATTACCCATAGGGAGAATTCAAACTTCTAAAAATTTTCCGGAAGTTTTGACCAGCTTTCACCAAAATATAATCTTCATGACTGACGAGAAGGAAAGAGAGATGTACCAAAAAGAAATTGCAGTTATTTATGACGCCGCTCTGGCCCTAGGAGGATCCTACTAAATTAAGCACCTACCACTGTTCATTAACTCGTCTTTACTCCGGGACCCTAAACTCCCTAGTTTACTAGACATACCTCGTATCTTCAAATGATGAATGCATCACTGAAATCCGAAGGGGACGGATGAACATACTTCGATGCATTATCGTCAAGTGGACTAGTTTCTTAAGAAAGAACCTATTTTTATGACAAAAAAGCAGACGAATCTCCTGCATTCGGTAACTTAAGGATTGATTATTCAGTCCTTTTACGGAGCGGATAAACGGATAGAAATCTAAAGCCGGCCATCTACGATCAGGCAGGCCTGTCAGTCACGATTTTCCTTATCTCCTTTCGTGTTGACAGGTAGCCCGAGACGTTTTTCATTCGATCACCGGCCTCCTAATCAGTTCCAATGGCGCGTGCCACCGGTTAACTGGGGACTGTTCAGACATAACTGATTAGCTGAACTGATCGAGTATTAACCGGAATTTTCAACGTGCATGTACGGAGATTCCCTGTAAAAGTCTCGATCAAAATTGCCGAGAACAAGGCGTAACGAATCCGACTTTCCCCCGACAGGCTGCAGCAGAATCCAGGAACGATCTTCTCGGTGGATTTCGTCACCAGAGACAAATCGTATCTTCTGCTAAGACAAAATAAAACAAAAGAAGAAAGGTCTGCGTTCCGAAATCCTATCCTATCCTTCCGAAATCTTATAACAGACCATGTTACGTAACGTTAGTACTAACGCCATCAAGGAAGCCCTGATCAATATTGGATTGGAGGGGTATCTTACGCATTATTATATCCATTTTAAGTGCCAAGATAATCCAGTCGGATCTGGAAGGCAATCACTTAAACAGAGCTGTAAACAGAGGCACGCCCCAGGGAGGCGCCATCTCTTCAATGCTCTGGTTAACAGTGATGGTCAAAATTTTGGACAACAGCGGGGTGAAGGTAATGGCGTATCCCGACAACTTGGTAATATTAGTGGGAGGAGCGTGTCGAAAGGTGTGCCTGTGGGCCGCAAGATGTGGATTCAGCATTAACCCAACGAAAATGGAACTGGTGCTATTCACCACCAAGACAGGCTGAATGAACAAAGAACAAAACAATGTAAAATACCTGGGTGTAATCCTGGATCCAAAACTAAATTGGAGATTGGCCATAGAACTGAGGATTAAGAAAGCCTGTACACCCTTCTATCCCTACAAGAGAATCTTTGTAAAAAATGGGGTCTACGGAAAAGGATGGGTCTCCGGATGAACACCACTGTGGTGTGTCTAATCTTAACGTACGGCTCTATTGTACGGTGGCAGGCCTTGAGTAAAAAATATAATAGAACGGAGCTTAATAGGATTCAAAGAACCGCGTGTGCAGGTGCTACTGGGGCTACCTTCGGCCCTTCGGCGGGCACAGTCGGTTTCTCGTTAGCGGCTGTCAAGGGCAGAGTCTACTCGCACTACTTAGCAGCCGCGGGCGTTAAATGGCTAAGGCTTATGAGTTGTGCCAAGTCAAGGAAGATTTGGCTCGCTTGCGACCCAGCCCGATCACGAGAGCCCCTGTGGCAGACGCGTGCAAATGCATTCAAGATTACGGCGACCCATAGAGAACCATGCCGCCAGGCTCGGAATACCATACAATTCACATTGCCGAAGCTGCGGAGAAGAGGGGAGGGGGGGAGCGACCCTCACGCACTGCCTCTGCGATTGTCCAGCTCTAGCTAGAGTCAGGCTACGGACACTGGGTAAACCATTCTTTGGGACCTCAGAAAGATTTCTACCTGCAGGGTGGGAGAGCTGTTTTCCTTGGTGAATGCTAAGGGCTGGCTCTCAAGATCCGAGCCGAATAAACTCTGCCTCCTTGTTCTCATAACAGCGCTCATTACATGATACCTACCCACCCACCATAACAGACCTGCTTTTGTCGATAAGTTTCTTCATTCTGGCCTCACGAAGGAGCTCCATGTCCATTGGAAAACCCTCGCCTCTGATCATGGATTTACTTCTACCCGATGAGCAGCGAATAATTCCGAAAAAAATATCATTTGAGGTCAAAAGTAAAACCACCTGATTCAATTTGACTGCCGGCACACTGCAACCGAAATGAAAGGCGTAGCGTAGTGTTACCACAGCTCAAAGCAGAAAATTGCGGAGTGCACTTGTAGTTTCCAGCGCTGCAGATCGAAACCACCATTGTTCTTCAAGTATAATGCATGAAATAATTGAACCGCTGGAGTTACTACTCTAGTCTGAGGTGCAAGCGCTAAGAAACCAAACTTGTAAATCAACTCACCGGAGATAAGTTTATTCCCCATATCTGGTCCTCAGCAAAATAAAATTTGCAATTAGGTTAGGTGCTAACCCCACATTAAGCCCAAATTGTAACGACGCAGTATCTTTGGAACTTTTCTAAAGTCGACTCTTTACGAAAGATCAATTTAGAACCGCAGCTAATCTCATCAGCGGCCATCAAAATTTAATGGCCGAGAATTCATAAAATTGATGCGGCCAGACAGTAACTGACAACGCATCAAAATCACTCTCTCCATGACACAAAACCCGCACTGCAGATATCTTTTCTGCATTATTTGCATTCTCTATATATTTCGATTACACGTAGGTCCATGAGAAAACATTTTCCAAGTATCTCTTTAGCTTTCCAATTGATTTTCTTTGAAAAGTCGTAACTTATAGACGATAAACTTTCATCATAATCGAGGAATTCTACTGCGAATGTTTGATTAGATCTCACTGATGGAATTCATCCCCTATTTCAAATAAAATATATATACGCACATACCACAACAAACTTCCTTTAACCCAGCTAAGTTTCCAAGAGAGGAACCAGCAATTTTTGGTTCGAGAGGCAGAGAAAGAGCGAGAGAGAGGGGAGAGTCAAATAACTAGAAGTTAGAGGTACGTTATCATCTTGACATTCTATGCAAATTTATGGGAAAATGAGTATCTATGAGGAAAATATTCAGAAAATTTTCCAGAACGAAGAAGGAAAATTAAGGACAGAAAAAGAATAGACAGAAATATGCGGCAACGACTAGGTACTAAGAATTTTCTGCCGCACAGCATACTCATCGTGCAGGCGAGGAAAATCTATATCTTACAAATTTACTGCCACACTATGTTCCAATGTTCCAGGATGTTTTTTTCTTATTCTCAGATTCAAACAGTTCTCCTCTTGTCAGGAATTTGTAAAGGAGAAGGACCGCATGAAATCAATGCTTCGAACTTTCCTGAAAGATATTGAGGAAATATCAAGACCTGGGGCATGAAAAACTTTGAATTATATGAATTTCGATGTTCATTATCCGATATCGACAATCGATAAATGGTAAACTTGAGGGATACATGAATTCCGATTATTCTCAGCACCCTCCAGCAGAGTACATGCTCTCAGGAAATAATATAAATGCCGCTGATGAGGGTTTCTTCCGTAGCAAATGCCAGTCAATAGACCAATCAATCTAACACCGAACCCCCGGGTGAAATTGGATTCATACGTCACAACCATATCAGGTTGACCTATTTTATTTTTACTCAGTATAATTGGCTTTCGAGTTTACAAGCAATAAAGGTCCTTTTTGATAAACGTGTTGTCTGCCGAGACTACTCTCCCTCCGTAGACGAGCATACATTCGAAAAATTATGGTCCTAATCCTTTCACTAATATCCACTATTAATTTGGCTGGAAGTTATCTAATTTCGAAATATCTCCGGCAAGCTATGTATGTCTTACTCACTAAGAACGTTTCTGGCTTTTAGAATGAATAATAACTTACAGTTAACATTAAGTGTAACGGTTGTCTCCAAACGTTGGCCCTCCGGCATGGCTCGATTCCAAACAACGCATTTATACTTGGCACCGTCGTCTTCACGTTTTGGAACAATAGATAGGGTCGATGTTGTCTGCAAATCTCGTGAACCACCCTTATTTAGGGGCGCCTCCAATGGTATATTGCTACCATCCCGATACCATCTATGGATCCAGAGCAACAGTACGTGTGTGCATGGGATGCAAGTGACATGAAAAGAGAAGAAAAGAAATATGTGATAAAAATGGAAGAAGAATTTAGTTAACTAAAAAAAAATCAATTTCAGATAATCGTTTCGTTTGTTATATAAAAAGATTTACTTTTTCAATGTCAGCGACATCAGGTATATTCGAGCTGGGGAATGGCAATGAATTCTAGTTAATGGTTGCAGATGGATTTTCCTCTAAATGCATTGTGAGCTATCCCTAGCCTACCTCTTTACATCCTCCTCCACAATAAATGCTAAGCCAACTCACAGCCAATAGTGAACTGCGTTAGGAAATGGCTTCACGCATTTGCGCAACCTGGATGAAGGGGCATTCCACAGATGGTGTTCCTTGTGCTCGATGTATCAATGGACACCCCATATCTAAAATTTTCCACAGTCTCGTCCGCCCTGTCGCCTTTTACGGCTCTGAGTGTTGGCCGACTATAAAAGACAATGAATAGCGCCTCGCGATAATGGAGCCAAAGATGTTGCGATGGACTAGTGAAGTAGCACGCCATGATCGCATCTGAAAATAGGATATTCGCGATCGATACAGGGCTTCACTGATCATGAAAATATTGTGTGAAAGGCGTCTTCGATGGTATGACCACATAATTCATGCTAACGAGAATTCACCTGCCCAGATTGGTCTGAATATAAAAGTCTATGAGAGACGACTAAAAGGACGACCGAAAAAACGGTAGTTTAATACACTGAATGGTGATGGGAAAGCCTCGCTACTGGATCCAGAACAAGCTCTTCACAAATAAAAACCTATGAACACGAGCCGACTTTGCTTCTGAAAGGGACAAAGGCTGAGGACGAAGTATCTAATGCACACATCAGATAGTGTCAAGAAAATGAAAATACTCTACCGGCTCTAAGTCAGATTTGGCATAATGTCATCAGAAAATTACGTAATCCTCCCCTAGACACCGAGTAGTAAACTAGTGAACACTAGTAGCAGCCAGATCTATGTCCCCTTAGTTTTTGGGGAACTGCTCCATAAAACTGGAAGACTCAACTGTGGCTACTCAAGAGGGAAAATGCTATGAATGGCTTTGAAATCTTCCGAGCTGCAGCTACTTTAAACGTAACTAATATACCTAAAGAAGTAGCCAAGCGAAGTTGCATATTGCGTCTCCAAACTTGCATCTTTCTCACCACAGCTTCGGCTTTTTCTGAATCTTTATTTGTCTTAAAAAAGTAAACATTCCTTAAAAGTCACTGCATCTCCGATGTAGATATTATTTTAAGAATGCGTACCAAGAAGATAGTTAACAGTATAAGAAATACATTCGATTCTTCTTGGTGAATTCTACAGTGTTGAGTTGACGCACAAAGATAATTCTGAGTACTTGCTTACTTCACTCTGTCTGGTTCAACGTGTTCCTCCTCCCGTTTTAATGTGACAGAGCGACACTGAACGCTCACACTCGCGCTCACGCCCGTCCGAAACGAACAATGAGCGTGCCCGGCTAAGTTAATGTGCGCTCAACACTACTGGCTTTTCTATCTTCTCGAAGGTAGGTCCTATACCACTTCAGAACCTCGCGGTTGCGCGGAAAAAGTTCGACACATTAATTAAGCAAGGTTTACGCAAACCTTCCAGTAGCCTTTCGCCATTTTCACCCCATCCGGACCTCAAGCCTAATGGCGGATAGCGACCTTGTTAGATTATTTAGCAAACTGTCGTGTTTTCTTCCCTCGGATCCTCCCAAGGCTTACAATCAAGTCCCTGTAGTTCCAGAAGATATTCTTAACATAGCATTTCGCACATCTTCGAACTCTGCGGGTTCATACAGACAACTTTTGGTCGATCCAATGTGGCACAAACCTTCCACGGATTCATCCATGCGGTACTACAAAACTTGGACTTCTGGTTCATTTAGTGGGATGATGTTCTGGCCGCCTCTTCCAGCGAGTTCGAGCATTTGGCAGATCTTGAGTGCGATTTTGAAAGCCTCCTTGACAATGACCTAGTTCTTAACGTTGTGAAGGTGATATTTTTAGGCCATTCCAGCATCGTTGACGGCATATAAGGTACAAGGGATCGTGAGCTTTCCAATGCCTAAGACGGTCAAAGACCTCAATGGGTTTTCGCGCATGTTAAAAGTATACCATCAACCAAGGAAGTTGTACAGTTACCAGAAGCCGTCTAAGCATTTGAAACCACTAGGCGGCATCTGATGGGCACTATACTTTCGGGATTCCCTCAACGGGCTGCACCCCTAGCCGTGTTCGTCGATGCCTTACACATCGTAGGCGCTGCTCTTCACCAGATGGTGAACCAAAGCTGGCAGCTGTTGAGTTTCTCCTCAATACAGTTGAATTACACTCAACGGAGCGTCTATGATCGCGAATTACTAGCCGCGCATCTGAACATCAAGTACTTTCGTTTTTTCCTTCAAGGCAGGCCGCTTTTCGTAAGGATCGCCCACTCTGATATTCAGAAAACGAACCGTCTAATCTCCAGCAAGCATTTCATGAAAAACGACGTGAATTCTTGGGCCAGAGAGTGGATCGCATGCCAGAAGCAGACGGTCACTAAGAGGTATGATAGGCAGGAAGTCGGAGTGTAGCCTAAGCCAACAAAGCGCTTCCACACCATACACACGACGCGACGTTGTAGGCCCTTTAAAAGACTTGCATGCCTGCAAATAGTACGATCATTGATCGGTTTACGAGATGGCTTGAGACAATACCGCTGAAGGTCATTATCATGCAGCCATGTACTGAAGCCCTCTGTTGAGAGTGGATTTCGCGCTTTGCTATTCCAGGCGAAATAATCACATACCATGGAATACAGCTCCAATCTACTCTCTTCTCGGAGTTCAGAAAGCTGCTAGGATTTAAATGCCAGCGGATAACGTTGGCATCGGGCACTGAAAGTAACCATTATGGTGCGAGATGATCCATCAAGGTCGCAGGTCTTGCCTTTCGATCCACTTGGACAACGTCCAGCCGTCCACAAAGAATTTGATGCAAGCTCTGCTCATCTGGCGTATGGAAAAAACCTACGACTCCCCGGTCACGCAGTCCTCGATAGGAAAGGTAGTCTTGGAGCGAGCGGATTGTTGGGACTGCTACAGGAGGTCGTTGCCAAATTAAAGCCGCCTCTGCTATCTGCTCTCACTAGAGCCCCCATACAAGGATCTGGAATTTGGACGTCGGTATCATGATCAAGACGATCTCCTTTGACAGACGGAAGCCTTTCTTCCGGCAGGCACCGCATCGATCGGCCAAGTAGTCTTGTCACGGGTTCTCTCGCCGAGACCCTTCGGATTGAGCTGGGGGTTATTGTTACGGCAGAGCGGTACTTAACACCCGCTTCACAGCCCTGTCCGCGACGAACAATGAGTGCGCGCCCCAGACAGGATAGAAACTAAGTCAATATGCAACGTTACCGTCAGACGCGCCAACAACTGGAAAGAGCGCGCGGCCGTCCACGAGGCCGATGAGGAAGCGGGACTAGCAGTCGAGCAACATTTCGCATAGCGAGCGGACAATGAACACTGGTGTCAAGATCGCTTTCTCAAGTGCAACTTTCTGTGCAAACTTCTATTTGGAAATGATTTTATCAATCTATTGTTATTAGTTAATCGCAATTAGACTATAGTTAACTGGCATCTACTTAGTCAATATTTTGAGCGAAGGTCGTTAGCTCAACAATTGCTAAATATTCCAACTGCTTTTGTTTCTTATCGGGCCTACTAAGCCTTTTGCACTCTTTTTACATTTTCCTGGCTTCTTATTTATCTATGTCTATGATTTGTAGCTGCATACTGGTTTTATCCTTCAGGGATTTATGGGTGCCCTGAGTTCTTTTTCACTTGGTAACGGATCTGACCAATTGAGGAGGAACTTCATCCCACTCCTTTCGATCTACGACGCCCTCATTTTGAGCTAGGCACCCAACTGTTTAAAAAAGGACGACCAGCGTTTTCGTCCACAACAAGAACCATTTAATCATAGTGAGAGACAGGACTGAAAAATCGTGTCCACACTTATAATAATATCTTGAATTTCTGTAAACTTTGCTATTTAGGCTAAATTGGGGCTCTTATGCACACATTGTCGGTAAAAAAATTGGACCCCATACATCCCAACAAGAAATCATGAACAATTACAAGCATAGGAGTCGAAGGATTTGACTGTTCTCTCGGTGCGGTGGGTTGTCATTCCTACATTGTCTCCAAAATAAGCACTTACGCGACTATAAAAATCTTGGTACTCTGAGATGTCAAGGAGATAGGCGGGGTAGCAATCCTGTCGACTGAATCAACACCAAGTGGCCCAGAGGAACCACTAAGGGGTGGCACGGAGAAATGCTGCATTCGCATTGAATTGCTGGTCGTGATGCAATAGGTGAATGCACCAAGGCGATCAGACGGGAGTCTGCATGGTGGCTCATCTTAAACAGCTTCGACAACGAAGCGTCACCAGAGGTTATCTGGTACCATGGGAACCGAGTTGGCCTTAAATTAGTGATTCATGGGGGTTGCGGTTACGTCCACATCGCGGACAGAGCCTTTCAGATCTCAAGCGTGGAGTTGTGCTGTACAACTCGGGTGCCGTACTTCTCAGTTTGATAGAGACTTTTGATAGGTCTTGTATTTACCATGCTGAGCCTACTGTTAGTGTAAATTGATGCTGGTGGACTGAGTTGACCAGTACAAAATCACTGAGTTGACCAGTACAAAATCTAGCTTTGCAAAGGCTTCCAGTAGGATTAATCCTCGATGTTTGGCAATCAGTTACCTTCTTGTAAGGTCCATGTGGTTAGCAAGAAATTATCATACTGCAGTTCGGAAAGCTCACTAAAAAAACCGCGATAAGACGATTGCTTGCGGTATCTAACTTTGTTCCCCAATGAAGTTAAGTTTATGTCAAAATCTGTGCAAATTTCGGCTATTCACATTCTTAATCCAATGCTCGGCGCTTTTATTTTGATTCTTCACATGAATTTCACCAACTTAAAGAGTAAAAACGAAACAACCACTTCACGCTGATAAAACTCCTTACTTAATTCATTAATTCAATATGCACTGCTAGGAATCCGCGAGGAATCCACGTTCCACCTCCAAAACAATTTCCCCAGGTTCCCCAAAAAGGTGATCCCATTCCATCGGTTACTCGATAAAAGACAACGATACTACAAGCACATCTCTTATCGCTCTATATTTTTATACTTACAATTTGCTTTCCTTTCTTCTTTTCGTCACTCTCCGGATAATTCTTTTATTGATCTGAATGTGTTACCCCAAATTGCACTTAATATAAAGCTTCCAAATCAACTAATCAGGGTTTTGACAATACAAACCCTCGAGGCTAAACTTAGGAATGACCGGACATTTTTAGAGATCATCTGGATTTATTAGTTTTCAATCTGTGATTGGTTCTAGATTCGCATCTCTGTGGAAACAACCACCTCGTTTTTATAATTACCTTTAGATACTTTATTGCCAAGGAAAGATTGAAATACAAGCGTCTTGACTTATTTCTGAATTTTTGAATGCGCTGGTAAATGATTCCGTTAGGTTGCGGTGGGCAGGTCACTTAATCCGTATGGATGAGGATGATACAGCCCGTCTATAAGGACAATATCTATGGTAGAAAAAGAAGACGAAACAGACCCTGTCTGAGATGGACCGATGACGCAGGCCTGGAAGCCTGACCGCTTTTAGGGATATCGAATTGGTCGACCTCAGCGCAAAACCGGGATGTCTAGAGATCCTTATTAAAGGAGGCCCAGACCGGATACCCATTGCTGCGCTGTTGATGATGATTATGGTAAATTATTGGCTGCAGGTCGATCCTCGGTAGGCTTTAGAACGTCAGGTGTAACAAAAGAAATAGGAAGTATCCTTTCAATTTTGTCTGAAGTAATCTAACGACTACCTACATTTTGATTAGAAAATTGTCCCTACATTTTTGAATAACTTTGCACACATTGTCCTCGCAAACTTTCGAAACTATGAAAATGTAATACAAGATGTATCCTTTCCAATATTCAACGAAGTGAATCAACCTCAATCAACCAATTTCGTTACCATAACGAACACCTTTCACCACAATGCACTTCACATCCCAAAAGCGAACAAGGGTGCATAGGACACACAAAAAGTGTGTACAAGCTTTTCGGGGGTTATTGATAGCTCAAAATGATACTTACGTAATTGTTGGATCCGGTGAGCCGCCTATACTACTACATGTCAGCTCTTGCTTCATACCCTCCGTGGCGATTGCATTGATTCCAGGTGCAACCAGTGGTGGTTGCGGTGGTGTCAAAACTGTCAAATTATAATGTTCCTGATGGACATCGGCACCTGTACCGGCCGCTTTAACACGACACTCAAAACGTCCATTATCGCGACTATACGATGCATTGAGAATTTGCAGATCGTAGATACCACGTTCTGGTTTATAGTCAATTCTGAAAATATACGAACAAAATAGACGAGATTGAACGAGAGAAATTGGAAAATTAGAAAGATGAATGATATTGTATGATATGCGGCTTGATTTATTGATTGATATTCAAAATATTGATTTTCTGAGGTAGAGGTAAATGTGGGAGGGAGTGGGGAGGGAGAGAGTTATTGGATCAGGACGGAGAGAATGGAATTTATTGATGGATGGGTTTTAGAGAATCCGTTTTTGTGAGTCAACCTGAAGCATGGATATTCGAAGGATGAGGCGAAAATCCACTGCTTGTATAATGTCAACCGTATAGATTTCTCTTATTAAGAAGTATCGGCTGTTATAGCTACTACAATATAGATCAAATTTTCGGAGAACTTGAAATAATAACGTCATTATATGAATAAAAGGGACGTATAGCCTTATTTTCTAATAGAGATCCATAAATGTCAGTCAGTTTATTTACCCGACGTCAAGGGTAATTTACACCCGCACTATGTCATTAATCCTCCCCCTCGGACACCACCTTGCCGTGGTGGGGGAGCTTGCGGTAGTTTACTACTACACTAAGGGTATCCAAAAACACATGAAGATGAAAACAAAGGATTGGAACTCTCCAAGCGGTAAGAAGTCACAAACTTCGAATCCATCCGCGATTTTGAGAAATAAGGTCGTGGCCGATTTTGGAGGCCACATCAAATTCATGTTCCCGCACGGAGAAATCTGTGGAAGACAGGCTCTCCACTTCAGTGGAAAACCTACATCCAGACACCGGCACGGTCAACCAGAAAGGATAGTATAGCAACTCCCATGATGAGAGGAACTGGAAACCTGACTACGGCCTGCCTATTAGTGACACTGTTGCCTAACTCTTCTAAAATACGGGAGAGAATGGCTCAGCAGAAGGAAACTTCAGCCGCAAAGGAAAAAGGACTACTGGCTTGCCTGTCAGAACTTTCGTCTTCCTCCTTTGCCCGGAATGTGGACGCAACTGGTCTAACGCCGACATGTGGAGACGAACCCATGCAGCCCGGACATCGTGAAGCTGGGAGGGCTTCTAGCCAACGACAACGGAAGGCACTGCGAAAGAAGGCGAAGTTTCTTGGGAATGAGGACATGAATATTGCTACATCACCAAGTGTAGCGATATCCAGAGAAATCGGATGCAACAAAGCGGAACTTTCGGCGGAAGATGAAGACAAGCTGGTAACCCCGATGAGACCCACATTGAACGCAGCAGGCTTTTCAGTTAGCAGCGGTTTTCATATTATACTGCGCTTATGGCTACAAACATAAGAGTTAGTCAAATCAACCTGCAGCATGCCAAGTTTCTTCCTCTTCTGGCGACAAGACTGGCAAAGTTGCAGGACCGTCCTTATATATTTCTGGTTCAAGAGCCGTGGGTTCGCTTTAACAGAATCTGTGATGTTGGATCAGTCAAGGGGACTAGGATCTTCTTCGATGAAAGATCCTCGAGACCGAGAGCCTGCGTTCTGATGGTAAAATTGTTAGAGGTAGCCATGTTGAGACAATTCTGTTCCCAGGACCTTGTTGTAAGAGGAGAAACGTTATAGTTGCCTCTGGTTACTTACCCTCCTCTGCCGACAAAACAACTAAGGGATATGGTAGTGTGGCAAGTGGCCTTGAACTTTTAATAGGTTGTGATGGGAACGCTCAGCATATTTGTTGGGGCAGTAGCAAATACAATCCTAGAGGAGAGAAGCTGCTTGATTTTATCACTTCAGCTGGTCTGATGACGGCGAACGCAGGGTGTGCCCCTACGTTCGTGAAGCCAAAAAGTGAAGAAATTGACCCAAGCATCTGCACTTCAAAGTAAGAGTTGATTAAAAACTGGCGTGTGCTAGATGAAGTCTCACTCTCAGATCACCGTTACTCAGAATTTTGTCTGACTTTTGCAAGCGAACAACTTGTAATACAAAGACGCAATCCTAGGAAAACGGATTGGACAAAGTTCAATGAACTTCTTGAGCTGCCTAGGTGACTAAGGACTCCTTTGACGATAGAAGATCAATTGGAAACTCTGAATCGCACACTTTTAGAATGCTTTGAAGAGGCTTGTCCTACTTCCCGAGGCCAATGTGGTAAAACGGTTTCACGATGGAACCGAGAACTGCAAAGACTCAGGATGACTTCTAAATAAAGATGAAGACTGGCTAAACTTCCGAAACTCACAGCGTGAATATAAGAGGCTCGTAAAACTTCGAAACGAGACTCTTTTAGAGCACACTGTGAGGAACTGGAATGTGAAAGGGAGACTTCCAGCCTGTGCAGAGTCCTTAATAAGGATGAGCCGGTCAAGTTAGACTCTCTTAGAAAACCGGATGCTACTTGCATGAACTCCAGAGATAGGTCTATAAACACTCTCTTGGAAATACATGGATGGCATCTACCCAGCAATGCTAAAGGAGTTCTATATCCTCCTTAGCATTGCTTAGAGCAACTTCTGAGAAATATTTTTAGAGTATGTCTTATCTGGGCTACGTGCCTTCCTCTTGGCAGGAGGTGAAGGTAGTCTTCATACCAAAGCCTGGGAAAAATGACTATTCAAATTAAAAGAACTTCAAGCAAATCAGCTTGACATCATTTTCGCTGAAAAGTCTGCAGAGGCTGGTTGAGCGTCACATTCGCTAAGGTTGCACCCACTAAATGAAAGCCAACATACTTACCAACGTGGAAAGTCCTGTGAGTCTGCTCTTAACTCTTTGTTTTTAATGATAGAGGACGCAACTACTCCGAAGGGTGAGTACGCGATGGGGGGTTTATTGAAGGGGCTTTTGACAGTGACAGCTCGGCGATGCCGCCAGAGAGCATGGTGTTGATGAAACTTTAATAAAGTGGGTCTACGCTATGCTAACACAGAGATTACTGTGTGCTGAGGTGGGTGTTGATCGTTACCTAACAACAGAAGCGATAAAAGGCTGCCCTCAAAGAGGTGTACTATCGCCACTTCTGTGGAGTATGCTGATCAACTTACTACTATACGAAGTGCGAAATTTGCCAATGCAACCTCTTTATCCGGATGATGTGGCTGTGCTGGTTATTGGTCGAGATTTCGGAATGGTGTGTAAAAATACACAGCATTGGAAGAGTCATTGGGAGAATTAAATCCAGTTTTCGCAATGCCTTCCGATTCCCGGATCCCCATACATCTGTTTGGTAGAGGATATGATGTTATCTTGAAACGGGGAGAAAACTAGGAAATCCCAAAGGAATGCGTGTCACGATATTCTGACGTCTTCTACACCGATGGTTCAAAAACTGAAAATGATTCTGGAACCGAAGTCTACCTCTCGAATAAAAGCGAGAAGTGGACTTTTCCTTTGGGACAATACACAACGGTCTTTCAGGCTGAAGTATATCCGATACCAAGGGCGGCAACTTGATTGATTGAGGAGCGATTGAAAGGCGTTGAGTGGTACTTTAATCATTTCAAAAGTCGTTCAGGAATGTAGAAATCGATTGAACTGTGTTTCTAGATTTAATACGGTGGAATTACTCAGGGTACCCGGTCATTGTAGTGTAGAGGGAAATGAAATATTGGATGCCTAAGCAAAAAGGCTTCCTCCATGCCCGGACTGGAACCAGCAATTGAGGTGTCAGTAGCCTTGGCTGATGCTGCTGTCAAAAGCTGGGAACAAGCTTCTCATAATGACAGGTGGCTGAGCCTTAATTTTACTAGACACACCAAACTTTTCCTGTCAGATCCAAGGAAACATAATGCAAAGTTCATTCTGTCGAAAAGCAGGAAGACTTGCAGAAATGTTGTGGGCATTCTGACTGGCCATATTTCAGTAACTGGGTATATGTCCAGAATAGGAATTATCCAAGAAAATATGTGTCCACTTTGTAGTGAGGAAGCGGAATTCACGGAAAATTTTCTAAATTCTACATCAGATTTTTGGTGCTGATGTGCAACAACTGCAGCGGGTAGTATCACTTCTACTAACGGAAATCCTGTGATACATAAACGAATCCGGCATATTCCGGTAGACGGGGGAATCGAGTACAATGGACCACTAAGGTCTGAGTGCTCAGAGGCTTTGCCTCTCTCCTACCACCAGATGTCATCAATCGAACAAAATTCATTACAACCTGTAAATATTTTTTACTATTCGTTTCAGCATTATCGCATGGTTATTTCCACCTGATTCATCTCTATACTCGCTAACTACCTTAACTACTTCATTCTGCCATTAATGGAGACTTTGCTCACATATATTTTCTCACTGAAAAGAAAGCAGCTACGCAATTTACCATTTGAATTAAAATATCTTTTATTATATCTAGAAAACAACATAGATGTGTGTCGTAGCACTTTCACTCTTATTTATATCAATGTATGCACTCATTTATGGAAACTTGAAAATTTCTTTTCAATGAATCTTACGCAAAACCTGACGACTGCCTATTGTTTTCGCTTTAGATACTCATTTGCGTTCGTAGAAAACTGAATTGCGGCTTTTTCTAAAGATTTTTTGAAGAGTTTCCATTTTTCTTCGATATACGCTCTTGTCTGGGTTGATATAATGGATTATAAGTGGAAAAGATACATATATATGTAAAGTAGCTAGATACGGATAAGTATTCCGTTAAACTTCAATGACCCCAGAAAAAAATACAGACAATCTGGTATCTCTTGGTTATTCCATGATAGGGTATTATAGATAATTTTAATTCTCCCAAATCATGACAACTGTGTAAGCACGCAAAACTATCTTTATCTGTTGATAAGTATGATTTCTTGAAATTATCTACCGAAATAGGTAAGTAATTTCTACGATTTTCTTGGTTCATTTGGTTAAATTGTTTTTAATCTGTTAGGCTATGATACCAAGCTAACTTTTAGTCACAAACCACGAACTCTTCTATTCTCAGTTCTATTAAACAATCGACAAACTACGTATTATCTTCTCCTCCCCCTCACCCCTTTGCATACTAACTTCTAACTATCTTATTTTTACCGAAAATAAGGTTTTGTCATGCAAATCTCTTTAAATGAGTTGATAGACAAACATTCGTACAAATAAATGTAAAACTTTGTTCTTTATTATAATTGCTGTCGGGAAAGTTGCCGTAAGGATAATTCCAGACAAAACTAAGATATATCGAACAGATAATTTGCCCAGTCTGACTCCTTCGGAAGAACATGCATACAAATGTCATGAAGGCTAACTGAAGGCCACAAAATAGCTTCAAGACGAATCGGTTTCTTGACCGGAAAGGGAACGTGTCAAGGATTCAGTGACTCAAAAAAACTTTGTTCGACATGCAAATGATATGGTCATAATCAATTTTATATCATTTGTGCAGTAACGAGGTTTTGTCTAGTTAATGTTGTCTAGACTTGCAATATAGATTAAAGAAAGAAAGAATGGATAATTGATGGGTTATAGTCTGTCGATAGAAAAATTGAGAGAATTTTAGCTCCTTGGAATATTTCTCAACCCTCTCCCCAATGAATCTATATTTAATTCCTGCCAAGTAATTTTAATATCCATATTTTAAACGAAAACATACTATACTTTAGGAAGATACAGTCCATGCCGCACCCTGTCATTATAGATTACATTGCGTGACTAGGATTCATGTAGGATTTTTGTTTATGGTAATAGATCATAGTACGCTCCTTGTATATTTTCTTGTATTATTGGATAATTTTTTAAAGACAAGGAAAGAGTTCGTTGCTGGAAGGAGTTTAGCCTGCTTACAAAATAGATTAACAATAAAGCATCCAGGATATCCAGGATATTCATCCAGGATATTTGAAAAACACAAAAAGATTTCGTTCCATTAGATTGTCTGACAAAAGATGATGGCTCTAAATATTTAAATTTTAATGCGGCGTTCTTTATGGGCCAGAACCCAACCAGTAAATTGTTAACTTTATGCACTGTGCACAATAGACGCAAGCCTTGAAAATGAGAGTAGCAGTCGCGACTATGACCCAATTACCGACAAACACCCTACGACCATCCCAGGCGAAGTAACTCGGGAAATCTGGACATTCCCCCACGGACTACACTATATGCAAGCCGAACTTCATGAGAAAGATATGAACAATGTATCAGAGTTCTTCGGTCTCAGAGGATTTCCCAGTGTATTCCAAGTGGAAGTACTGACGATACTAGAAGCCTGCTGATGGCTGGGGAATGATTCGAGCCCCAAGTGTTACATTGCTATTGACCGATAGCTAAACAGGCATCAAGACCTTATACTCAGCGGCAACATCTCCCAGTCTGGTAGGTCAGTGCATCAATGCGCTGAACAGTTTGGGCGGCAAGCTCAAGTTCAACATCCTGTGGGTTTCCAGTCATAGGAGCATAGAGGAGAACGGGCGAGCTGGGTATTTGCTCTTGGTAGTCCTTCGGTGGACACAGTCTATGCCCTGCTGACGATTGTCAAGGGTGGAATCTACACACACTACTTAGCAGCCGCGAACCTCAGATAGCGAAGGCTCACCACATGTGCCAAGTCAAAAAGATAAGGCAAGTCAAATACTTAAACCAAAAGCCGATCGGGATAGTTCTTGTGCAGAATGCGTGGTTACGGCGGCCTCCACGGGACACTTACCTACAGGGGACCAAATCGCCAGATTCGGCATATCCTACAATTCGCATTGCAGAAGCTGCGAAGAAAAGGAAGAAACCCTCAGGCACTTCCTTTGCAGTTGCCAGGCTCCAGTTAGAGCCAAGCTACGGATATTAGATAAACTATTCTTTGAGGACCACAGAGAGCTGCAGGGTAGGAGAGCTGCTTTCCTTGCCACAGTAGTCATGGTTTTAGGAGTTTGTTGCATCAAAACGGCAAACCGTGGTGCTAATTGAGCTTGCCGGAGCGGCCACTGATACCTACCTACCGACAAACAGGAACTTTGCATACTGTCTGCACATCCTTCGATTTCTGATAGACTAATAGATAGCTATTCATAATCTTCTGACTTTCTCTATTAATTAGAATGCAGATATACGAATGCGCCAAACAGCAAAGGCAAAAAGAGGTCGATGAGTGGGATCCAAGTTGCAGATTTTACAAAAAAAGATATTCCCTCGGTAAAATTTAGTGCCAAAAAGTGATTGATCGAAAATCACAACCAATAACAGCTATGATGATGAAATCCACGCATAGTTGTTGGCTGCCAACAGATTGGGGAAGCAGCGGCACCAATCAAAGAGGTGAGTACCTCCTTGAATTTATTCTTATCAATAAGTTAGAAATATATAACTTAGGGAACACTCCAACATTTGTGACCAGCACTTGACCAGAGGTACTAGACATAACTCTATCTGATCAGGAATTGGAGGCTGACGGATGAGCCTTCTATGTCTGATCACAGAATAATCAGATTCGACATTGGAGGCAACTCCGAAATAAAAAGAATAATAAGGAATCCAAGGAGAACATGGCTCACCATCAAGGGGGCGGTGACATCAGGAGCGAACTGGAACTAGAAACAGTAAGTAAGAAGAAAACCTCAACACAGTTATCATTGGCGCATATGAGGCCAGCTATCTGGTTAAGATAGTTAAGTCATCAAGGGATACACCCTGGTGAAACAGGAACCTATCCAGAATGAGAGAGGTACGAAAACTCCATAATCGGGCGAAATAAACCAGGGACTGGTCGAGGTACAAAAATGCACTGAATAAGTATAGCAGCGCGATCAGGGAAGCAAAACGGAAGAGCTTCAAGGAACTCTGCGAAGAGATCGGACAAATCACAGAAGCAACCAGGCCTTACAAAGCTGTAACCAAATACGGGGCAATATCTTCTTCCTGTTTGAAGAAGGAAGATGGGACATTTACCGAGAATGAGGAG
Source organism: Hermetia illucens (assembly GCF_905115235.1). Lineage (NCBI taxonomy): Eukaryota > Metazoa > Arthropoda > Insecta > Diptera > Stratiomyidae > Hermetia > Hermetia illucens. Next base: position 196,808,804 of record NC_051849.1, read on the forward strand.
GACAGAGTATACCTGCTTCTCAGAACTTATTTCTCGGGATATTACCCCCCGGGGGCAGGCGACAGCATTCCGCCCGACATCCCAACAACGAATAAAATGGGAAGAAAGGAGAACTGGAAACTAGCAAAAGAGGTATGCTCAGAAGCTAAGGAAGGGTGGGCAGTGAAAACTTTTAAACCACTGAAATCACCCGGAGTAGATGGCATTTTCCCAGCACTAATCCAGAGAGGCCTAAAAATGATCTCAGAAACTCTTCTGAGGATGATAAGGGGGAACATAGCCCTGGGATATATGCCAAGGGCATGTAGGCGGGCAAAAGTGGTCTATATTCGGAAAGCGGGTAAAACGAATCCTTTCCACGCTAAATATTTCAGACCAATTTGCCTAACATTGTTCGTACTCAAAACGGTGGAAAAGGGCGTAGACAACTATATTAGAACTAACGTTCTAAAGCGTAATCCCCTACATCAGAATCAACACGCTTACCGGGCAGGCCAGTCAACCGAAACTGATCTGCATCAACTGACGAATTTACTACGGGATGCCAGAGAAACAAAAGAAATTCGACAAAACATCGCACACAGAAATACAAGATGCCCTGAGCCGCAAGGGAGTGGCAAACACTCTGGCTTTCTGGGTGGACAAAATGCTAGAGAGTACGCAAATAGAAATACCGGCAGGTACAAATTCTATTGTCATGAATACTACTCAAGATGGTCCACAAGGCGGGGTACTATCGCCACTTATGTGAAGTACGATAGTGGACGAACTCCAGTCACATTTTAAGGGCGCTGATGGTTTCGCCTGCATACACTTCAACATTTCCGGGTTGTTTCACGACGAACTCCTCGGCTAGATCATCTGCAAAACCGATTATCGTGGCTTCCTTTGGTAAGGGAAGGACAGGGACTTCGTTATACATCACGTTCCACATGGGAGGACCCACTATTGAGCCAAAAAGTACTCCAGCTGTGACGGTGTACTACTTAGGTTCCTCCAGAGAAGAGTTCCAGAGTGTCCTTTCCAAGAGCAAACTTTTGAGGAGCTTAGTCAAACAACTAGGGATACCCGTTTTACTTAATGAACTTTTTATCCACTCTCAGCTGGCTAAATTTAAGGTATTTTTGACGTCCAATGTTGTCATGGCACAACATTTATTAGAAGCCATCGCACCTCCTGCTAGTTTCAAAACCGCGTTTACGTCGTCGATTGTTGAATGAGCTTGACGAAAACTAAACGCTCCCTCTGATATGCTATCCTTATATTCTATGATAGGGAGAAGTCTATTTTAGATGACCATTTGGAGTATCTTTCCTATGGTGTCTATCAAGCAAATCGGGCGGGGTATGCTGATGAATGACTTGGTTCCGAAGCCCAATAGGCTTCGGCCTCAAATGCGTTGATAAACCAGTCGGATGTGGTCCTAACAGCGAGCTTAAGGGCTCTATTGGGAATACAATTAAACCAGGTGGATACTTTTTCCAGCATTGTTACCGATTCTCCAAATCTCTGCAACTTCTTTCTCACTTTCCGCAGCTTTGGTAAAGACGTCCAACGCTTGTTTATAGTTTTTGCGGTCCCATTTATGTTGGGCTTACCTGCCTTATTTCGTGCAAGTCAACATTGTGATGTTATTGAAGAAGTCATCGGGAGGTCAAAGACCACCCTAAGATGAAGTAAACACCATTACAATGCAACAAGGGGTATAAGGATGACCATCCTACCATGCGATTATTTCTTAATTAGTTGGCCTGGCCATATTTCGATGTGATGTTAGTGCAACCAATTCGGGGATAAATTTATAATTATAATAGTCTTGAGCGCAGGCGAGACCTCATAGTTCTGCTGAGTTTCCCGTTAGTTTCTAGAAAAATGGCTAGACGATGGATTCACCATGTTGAAGGCTGAATCTTTAGAGAAGATACTTCAGATTAGGTTCAGCCTACGTAAGCGAAGACATCTACATTTCCTCTCGAAAGGTCTGCCCTAAAAGTATTGCTTTCAGTTAAATTTCGGTGTCTTCTTTGGGAAATACCAGTATAGTTAGTCCTCCTCCTCTTGTTCATCTCCTTCATCTATAGCGCTACAGTTCGATGTAGGTCTTTCGCCTCCTGAAATCTTCGTCTTCCCGTTTCTTGTTTGAGTCTCTGCGATCTACAATTAACATGTAATTTGCGTTGCCCACAGATGAGGGGACTCATCTGTTTTAAGATTTTCCAGGCCATCATTTACCTTCCACTCTCAAACTGTTCAACAGAACTTTCGAACCTTGAGATGGGTGAGGGCTTCTCCGGTTCGTTGTACACTACGAATAGGTATAGCTCACTATTGTATCTCATCCGCCTTTCCCAGCCCACTCTGAGGACTCGACGTTCCAAAATATCAATTTTTCGCTCCCCGGTCTGGTTCATTATCCACGTCTCACAAGGCTAGCCGAATCAGAGTGTTATACATTGTAAACTTTGTTTTCCTGTGCCGATTTTTAAGGTATTGTTGGAAACAAAAGGTCTCTTGTCCTAAGAAATAACAACTCGAAAATCGGAAGCTCGATCTTCGTATCAACGGTTTTGTTGATTTCTTATGTCAGAATATTTGGGTACAGAATGGCTCCACTTATATACAGCTCGTAGTGAATATGCGCTGAATATGCCTTATATCCAATTCGACGTGATAAGGACATTTTATTTCGTAGGGAGTTGGAATTTGACACGGAAGGGAAGACTTTGACCTAATAAAACTTTGTTAATAACAGTGGGATTTCCACCAAACTTTCCAATGTGATGCTTCCTATTAAAGGCTATCTTACAGCAAATTTTACAAAATAGGGTGATAGGGTCACTCTTGAATCAACGAAAGAGGAGGTTAATATCCTGAGAATCAAAACTTTTTTTAAGAAATATTCGTAGGAATATACGTAAACCTATTGGAAAAGTCGTTGGTGACCACCAAATTGGACAATCAAGATTGGATTCCATTGAACTGCCGCTTTAGAAAGCGAACAATGACAATCACTTCACACAAGTCATTTCTTTAACAAGATAGTAGACAACACTCCCATAAACGCAGATAGTAGTGACGTAAAAAAATCAGTATTGAATGCCATGAAAGCTTTACATCCAAAACTTTCTCATTAGCTCTTTCCTAATTAAAAGCAAGGTCCATTCGGGAGGCGTCAACAACAGTCTGCCAGATGGTTTGCAAAACAGATGACAGAACGACATAAGGTAAATCGATGGCAACGATTTTCTGTTTATTCCGTTGCTACTAGAGATGAAACTCGGGTTTCACACTACACGCCTGAAAACAAAAAACAATCTGAACAATGGCATCGTAATCGTTTCACCCTCCGCCGAAAAATTCAAAATCACAATGTCGACCAAAAAAGTCAAGACATTCATGTTTTGGGACTATAAAGGTGTAATTTTCATTGAATATCTAACTCAGGAGGGACCACCAATGCGGGCAAGATCCTTGTCAAATCTTAAAAGAATTTAGAAGGACGATTCAGAATAAAAGGGCAGGTATACTGACAAAGGAAATCTGTCTGCTGTATGATGACGCCAGACCTGACAGGACTAACCTATGAGCAACTACTGGGCTAGTTTTGATGAGAAAATTTGACTCATTTGAAGTGCATTCACCCACAAAACCTCATCAGAGGTATACTGGTACCATGGAACTGGAATAGCCCTCTCTATTTAAAAATCTCAGGAGAATTCCTTCGGCATGTGTTCTCAGTTCCGTTACTTTCCGTACTCTCCCTAGTGGGAGTTTCATGAACATTGTTGTTGGTTACGTCCAAGCGGACAAGAGACCTTCGGGGCTCTAACGTGGAGCCGCGTTTACAAATCGGGCACCGTACTCCAAAGTTCGGCAGAGATCTAGGTAGGTCTTGCATCTACTACTGTGCACTGTCTTCGTTGTTGCTTGTCTCAGCGGGGCTCTGATTGTGGTTACAAAATCCGTGTCTTAAGAAGACCGTGGGGTTATCACCAGGACGTAACTGTACAAAAGATAGCGCAGTGCAGCACTGCCCACCGCAAAAATAAATCTCGGATTTGAATTTCTGGTTTCGGTACGGAACTGATCTAATTTGTTCACAATAGTCTTGAGCGCATAGCTCATCTGAGTTGTTCGATAGTTTCTAAGTATACCTAGGGTAAACAATGGATTCGCCATGTTAAAGGGTAACCCTGAACCTTCAGAGAAGAACCGGTACCGGACACAGTTCGCGAGGTTCACGCAATATTCAGAAACATCCAAGAAATACTTCCAAAGATGTTAAGGCCAACCGAAGGAGCTGAAGATACATACATCTCATTTCAATAGGACCGCTCTATAAGTACTGGTTTCAGCTAAATTTCTATAGCTATAGTTCGATGGAAGTCCTTTGCCTTGTCATACAATACGAGTAGGTATAGCTCACTATTGTATCTCATTCGCGCCATTCACAGCTCAACCTTATTAGGCCTAAGTTACTCCTGAGGGCTTGGCCTGGTTCATTGTCCACGTCTCACAAGGCTAGCCGAATCAGAGTGTTATACATTGTGAACTTTGTTTTCCTGTGCCGATTTTTAAGGTTTTGTTGGAAACAAAAGGTCTCTTGCCCTAAGCAATAACAAGTCGAAACCCGGAAGCTCGATTCTTCAAGTATCAAAGGTTTTGTTGATTTCTTATGTAAGAATATTCTGGTGCAGGATGGTCCCACTTACATACAGCTCGTATCGAACATGCGTTCAATATGCCTGATATCCAATTCGACGTGTTAAGGACATTTTATCTCGTGGGGAATAACAATTTGACGCGAAAAGGGAAACTTTGACCCACTATAACTTTTTTAATAACAATGAGATTTCCACCAAACTTTCCAATATGACGCTTCCTATTAAAGGCTATCTTACAGCTAATTTTACGGATCGGGAATGAATTTAAGGGGGGAGGGGGTTCAGGACGAGGATCCTGTCAATGCCAAATGATTTGACACCAGAGAAATTTTAGATATTCCATTTATTCGTTTTTTCGATATTATCCCAAGAATTATATTAAAATAGGATGGTCAATGGATTATGTTTGAAGGTGAGGGAATTGATGAGACCTGACCCTCTTGAATCAACTAACGATAAGGTTAATATCCTTTTCTTGAGAAATACTCGTAGGAATATATGTAAACCTGCTGAAAATGTCGGTGGTGGCCACCAAAACGGACAATAAAGAGTGGATTCCATTGATTTGCCGTTTTAGAAAGCACGCCCTAACCTTTTCTAAGCCATGGCAATTACTTCACACAACAGTCTTTTTCTTAACAACGTAGTAGACAACACCCCCACAAACGTAAGAGGGATAGTAGTAACGTAAAAAAATCAGTATTAAATGCCATGAAACCTTTACATCCAAGACTTTCTCATTAGCTCTTTCCTAATTAAAAGCAAGAGCAACTTCCAAAATAAAAACTGACAAATGATCACAGCGTTAATTACAAACCGTAAGCCGCTGTCACATATGAATGACTATACCGTAAACTGGGTCACAAGGACGTATAAACTTGAATGGAACAAAAGGAGAGAAATAGTAAAAAATCTGCCTCAGCAGAATGCTGTTGTAAACTCCAGTCATAAACAGGAAACACTTGTCCTCTACTGTATCTCCCATCACCCACTAGGTCCCGTGCAACATCCTCACAACACTGGAGCTAAGTAAAGATAAACACTTTATCATACGAATGGATTCTCAACTTTTATGCAACAAAACATACGAACGGCTCTTTATTAATGTGAAGCAAAGAATAATGAAGGACGCACTCAGCACAAAAAGCAGGCTTTTAGGTTAAAATATCCTACGGGAGAAATAAACAAACGTAAAAACTCGAGGAAAAAGAACAGACAGTAGTCACTAGTGTAGTGTATTATTGCAAGTAGGCGGATACGATGCTCGGCTTGCTGGATGAGGACGAAAAAAAAAAATAAAATGAAGAAGGGGCATTAGTTGGATGAGTTTCTATGAGTTTCACCGTCACGGCAAGGATGGCCTGGTGATGTGGAGGCGATGATCCTTCAGCCTTCACTCAGCAAGCACAATACATTTTTGCTACTTATACTTTTTTTTATTATTTTTCCTGTTCTTCTTCATTCGCAACACTAGGCATAAGTTTAGTGCTATTTTTTCATCTAGAACTTCTCACTTTAATTACAATACTTTTGCCTTATATTTCGCCTGGTGATACGTCGAAACTGTAAGAAGTCGTCCAAGCAGATGACGTCACTTTGCATTTACAAACTCCTTATCCTTGTAATAATCATGGGACGAGTCTTTTTTTCTAGATGGGGCCGAAAAGATAGGAGGAGGCAGTTTCATGAACGGCTTGTACTCCTAAGGGTATATTTTTAAGTAGGAGTCCTTCAAATAATTGAGCATTTTTGAAAGCTGAACAGGGTTGAATTTTCAAGGATCAAAAACCATTCAACGTAGTTCACGGTGATTTTGTTTGTAGGCAACTTCTTGGATTCTGAGCGTTTTAGCCCTGAGGAATGAAAGTGGTATTCCCCCCTACATTCTGAGATTTACAAGTCATCGACTGACGGTGAGAATTCAACCTGCGTCAAAGGGAACCCAACAACCCAAAAAAACTATTTCTAGGAGACCATACGATGATGTTAATCCACTAAGCTTTTACCATCAAAAGTCAGGAGAACAACATTATTAATCCCATTGCCTTAAGCGAGAGCACAAAAGAACAAAAGTCCTTAGCTCCCTTCTCAAAGACTTTCTCATATCCTGCTTCCTATGCCAGGGTAGATAGCCAGAAGAAAAGGAACAACCGCTCGGTCAAAGGCGACTTAGTGTTATTACAATTTCACTAAGGAAGGTTGGAAAAAGAATATAGACCAAAACTACTGTTATAGTAATTCCTAGTGGCTGTTAATGAGGAGAAGTGAAGGCAACAAAGAAAAAATCATCACCACTCGGTTCGTTCATTCACAGGACTCACTCACAGGATCCATCCATTGTGTAGTGACAAGTGGTGGTTGTTAGTATCTCGATGTGTGTATACGCTCCTAAGAACAATATTTATCGTGTGGTCATTCAGTTTTATCATGGCCAGAGCACTTTCTGTGGCTAATTTCTTCCAGAAGAGCAGGATTAGTTTTTCCTATGTTCTTACTTCCAAGATTCCTAGCAATAGGCACTTCTATTTCAACAGAGTTTACTTAAGGGGTGTTAGAAGACATTTATTTTTTTTCTGTTTTTCAAGAGTTTCACTGAGTTTTTCACTCAGACTGAGCTCATGAAATGAAATGAACTCATAAAAGTTGAACGGTTAAGACGTAGTGACTTCCGAGCGGTCAGACTCCTCCAGGCGAACTCCAATTGAAATCTGAAAACCTCCAATATCAGCAAGAACTGAACAAATAAAAAGATGCTCGTTAGCACCGAATGTTTGTTGGGTGTCCTTAAAGGTCTAACTATTTTTCTTCTTCCAAACGGAGAGGCCGAAATCCCCAGAAGAACTTGGTAAGAGGACGAGAGAGAAAAAGAGTTTTCCTTCTGTCAGCAGAATATTTGGAAAGTATCCAAATTCACTAAGTGCCATAATGACAATGTGAGTGGTAGAATGGGCTAAAAGGGCATTGGATATACATACGTACACTAACATAATGGGCAACTTTGACACACAATCCCGCTCACATATATCCGGCTAATATGTGCACGAAGGGCAGGGGATGCCTAATGGGGCACTTTAATTCTATTTCCACATTCGAAGGGCACACCAGGAAAAAAGTGTGCGACAAAATTAAATTTTTTTCTGCTGTGGTTCAAGAGCGAATAATGATGGTTAATAATGTGACTCTGAGCTGAGACGCTATTAGGAGTATGGTGGAAGCCTTAGGAAGGGAAAGTTGTAATTTGTGTTTGTATAAATAATCGCAAAAGTCAAGAAATGGGACGAAATATGCTCAGATGAACGGTCTTTGGGCTTATAGATATTTTGCTGTGGCATAGTTCTGTCACAGTTAGACAATTTGGTTTTTGTGGGTCATGTGGTGATAAAGGCCAATCGATTTGGAAGCATAAATGTTGAAGAAAATGCTTATTGATACTTACGAACTATGAGGGATGAATATTGCAAAGGGTGGAATGTTTAAACACAGACAAAAGCAGTTTATGGTATTATATTTGACAGGCTTACTGTCGAAGGTTATTGTTTGTTCAATTGCCATGTAGTCATTGGATTTGATTTTTGATTTAGAAAACAAAGAAGAACTGGGAGTGGTGAACAAAGAGGAGATAGCATGCTATGAAAACGAAGGAAACCTTTCATGCAAATGCACACAATACTATGGGCTGTAAATTCATCTCAATTGTCCATTTTCCACTTGGCTTCCCTTCTGTTACTCTTGAAATAAGGCCCACTGTTTTATAGCTTTTAGAATTTTCCAGTCGGAATAAGTGACACCTAAACCAAGATCTTAGCTTCATTCATTTTCCCAATAACGAAAGGATCGTAGTCAAGCCCCCCCAACTGTCGATTATCTTTTGGCATGGTATTGAGTTGTCAGTACATGTGGTTGTTTTTTTTGGATTCATCGGTATATTTCCAACTTATTCTACCTTCCTTGGCATTACAGACCCATTTTTTTGCTTTCTGAAAATTAGGCCTTTAATCTCTTCAATAGAGCGACCCTGTTCTCTACTGGACCCTTCCAGATTTAAAATCTGATCGTATCTGAATTGTATGCCTTGCATCCACTCCAAATTTCTTTGCAGCAGGCAGACTTTATCCAGCGGCAAAGGGGCTTGGAATGTCATTGGTTATTTTTGGGGTAAGGACGAGGTAGCTAGCTGGCCAGTGACTGATGTGGTTAATGGATTGGTACATCAGTGTCTCGATAACACTTAAATGGTTCCCTTGTGTGTGATTCCTTAGCCCATGTGACAAACCATAAACAGCTGTACAATGCCACATGCCTACAGCCATGTGCTCGCAACCAGCTGGGCGGATACCAATGCTCTGCATCACATACACGACAGAAGCAGCAGACCTTATACCAGGAAGTTTTCTCCCACAATTACTACCGATGGTCGAATATGCGAAATGATTTTTCTCCACTGTTAAATTTCGAACAATCCGCTGGGAGTCGAATCTCCTATATACAGTCTTCTTGCTCTGAAGTATTCTGTGAATTTGTCTGTCGTGAGTGTTAGGAAAATATTATCTACGTAGAGCCATCGGTAAGGTGCTGTACGTTGAATATCGCACGTAATAGTGTTCATGTACAAAAGAGTTGCTTCCTTGATAGACATCGATGAAGATGCAAAGCAATTTGGCTGTACATACTTCCATTTGAACCCGGTTTTTTGAAAGACAACAGAGCAATTTGAAAAGGTACATAAATAGATGGTTAAACACCCTCACTGGATTGAGGAACGCTGTTTCTCCACGAGCAACTGCACGACGTATATTTCAACAACAGGTGTTGATGCCCAGCAGGCTGGTCCTGGTCAAAGTACTAAGCTTGATTATGCTATACGAGGGCGGTCCGATAAGTAACCCCCAAAAGTGAAACGAAAATTTTGAAAGAGTGGCTGTTTATTTCTCAACATAGTCTTGGCTCGATACACTTCACCCAGCGATGCTCTAACTTCTTTCAATCGTCTAAAAAATACGTTTTTTCGAGGTGTGCAAAGTAAGCCTCCGTGGCAGCGATAACCTCCTCATACGACTCAAATTTCGGCCCGGCGAGTAGTATTTTTAAGTTTGGAAAAAAAAGGAGTCACAAGGGGCTAAATCTGGAGAATACGGTGGATGGGGTAGCAGCTCGTAGCTCAATTCTACCAATTTAACCGTAGCGACGGCGGAGGTGTGAGCTGGTCCTTGGTTCTTGGTGGAAGAGCAGTTTCTCGCCAAATGGAACCTTTTTTCAGCGATCCGCCGTCGAATCGGCCCAATAATTCGGCATAGTTGAGCCCTTTGAACGTTTTGCCTATCTCCGCGTAGTCGACGCAGATCACATCTTGTGAATGAAAACGGCAGCCATCATATTTCTGGCGGATAGGACAGTCTTCGCTTTCTGCGGAACACGTTCGCTGGGTGAAGCCTTCTCAAGCCCAACATTTCATACAGGATATGACCCACGTAGTCTTTTGAGGTGCCTACTCTCTCAGCTATCTCGCGCACATTAAATCGGCGGTCCGCCAATACGAGGATCGTGAATTTTTGTCACGTTATTCACCGTGGTAGCGATTTTTGGGGCACTTGAGCGTGGTTCATCAAAACCCGACATACGACCACGTTGAAACTCGTTAAACCAATTTTTTTATGGTCGCCGACGCAGGAGCAGCGTTAATTTCACTGCGTGATTTCCCTTCCAAACAGAAATCCAATCATCGCCCGATATTGTTCTTTTTCAATTTTTGTAAAACTTGGGGACACGAATAAGATCTCCCCTTTTTAGAATCGTTGAAGAATTGTGGCGATTATCATGCGTTGAAAGTTTATGGCGCCCCGAAAGGTAGCGATGAAGACAACGATTACAAAATGCATCGAAATAGCCTTAGTGATCTAATAGCTATATTGTGCTTACATCGTCGAACTTTGAAGTTTCAGTAAGAAATGTCAGGTATGGGCTGTTCTACTGGCAAGGCCAATTTGCCACCATTGACTGATCTAACTTATCTTACGCCCACATTCAAGGTTAAAGCACAAGTATGTCATCAGATTGGTTCACTTCCTTTAATACTTGAAGAAAATCCGCACTGATCCAGTTAGCCTGATATAATCCTTTACGAGAGGAGATGAATTTAAAGAAGAAATTTTAGATACAAAGAAAAGCCTTCAAAAAGTAGATTACGTCCAGAAAGCTAGGCGATCAGCAAGCCCGAACATGCTAGTGAAGGTAAATCGCAGTCCTCACCGCTGGACAACACCAAAAAGTGGGCCCACGGGGATAGGAACAGGGGAGGCGTGATTTGGATTCGTTGAGTGTGATTCCCAAACATTGCCGCAACCAGATGAAGTAACGTCTTCCTAAGATTCCAACCAAGAAAAGAATGCAACAATAAAGCTCTCATTCCGCTGTGTTGTCTACTAACAACTTGCCCGATGAATGTCGGACTTGACACAGCACAGCAAATTTCAATTTCAGTCATGCAACTGTTAAAGCCTTGTTGACGGTCATGACATTATCAAAACTGACTGGACCAGACCTTGATGAGCGGCTGCGTTTTGGACGGTCAAATCAAGAAGAAATAAAACATAGTATACAAGTGACAAACCAATCAGTCACGGAATGGTTGGTGGGCTAGTATCTACTTCAATCTCCTTTTAGGCTTTCAGCACTTAGAAACACAGTATGTGGTCGAGAAGCTGGAAAGGGGATTTGTTGTCCTTAGCTTGTACTCACGGATTAATACTGACTGAAACAAGTCCAGAAATCTTAAAGATCCAAACCATAGCCAGTTGATCAACGGAATTATAACTATTAAGGCATGGTTAAGGCAAAAACTTTCAGCCACTTCCTGCCTGCCATCCGTTAAGTCTAGCCAAAGCCGAAAACTATAAACCAGGCCAGCGTCTGATGGACAATCTCACGGAGATTTAAATAACTACAAAATTGACAAGCTGATATGGCATCTCTTCAGTTGAGTCAGAACGGTATTCAGAGATCGGTTTCCTGAATTATGGGAGCAGCCAAAGTTCACACATGGTAACGCAGGCAAAGAAAAACAAAAAAGGCAAAAAAAGCAAAGAAAGCATTGAAAATTCAATGCATCCAATAGTTTTAGATGACATCGAAATTTGACGCTTTTCAGGCCTGGAATATCTTCTAAAATAGTTTTGACTGATACGATGCCCTTTAATTGTCAATAGACGACTTTGCAGTAGTAACTCTTGGATTTGTTTAGTGTCGCTTTCATCGGTAGAAGCGTTTTTCGTCTTTCACTTGCATGCCCAACCCCATCTACACATTGCAAAAATAAAGAAAAGAAACTTTTGTTTCCTACAACCAAACGGAACTGAAAAACTAACGCCTGTCACAGTCCGAACAATGAAAAATATATCTTTGAGATTCCATTTGTTAAAAACTTGATCAAATTTTTGGTTCGTTCGCACTGTTGTGGTGCTACTGCTATCAAAGAGATCAGCTGGGTGTGCCGTTTCGATATTGCAAGTGAAATTATAGTAGTTCTATGCGCAGCTACAAGCCGTCCTGATTGCGGTTATTGGTCGGTTAGCGAAGAACACTCATGATACTATTGTGAAAGCTCGTGGTAATAAAGGATCTCTGAACAGCTTATGGAGGAACATCCTCGGTACCACATGAAAATTCTAGTGAATCCTTGTGGTATTACCAAAACAAGCTTTTCCGCACGGCATGCTTGCCAATACAAATAGCAAGAAACTATAAGGTATAAGGGACCTCGAAAAAGCACGGAAAGCACGTTTCTTCCTCCTTTGCCATCGGTAGATTTCCTTTACATTTCGAAAGATTTATGCCATCTGATATTATGGCCTTAGAGAAAGTTGGGCGGATGCCGGTCTCAGGGAAGAGAGATGCCTTGTACTTGTTCAGCAGGCATATAATCAAATTTTTCGATTATCATCTTTTACAACTCATGCTCCCCTTCCCTTCAAAATTGCACATAATGAAAGGATTTCAGCCAATTCTTTCAACAGAGAAAAGTGTTAGTCACTGGAGTGTCCAAACTGGATTATCAGTGAGAGAAGAGACAAAAAAGACAAAGGTTAGTCACTAGTCCAGTTTGAACTAGTAGTGGGAGATGAGATCGAATCAAACCTTGTAGGCTTACGAAGGTTTAATCTTTAAATTCATGCAGGAGTTTTTAATGGGCCACTACAACACTGAACGTCACAGCGAGGTCGAGCGGACGGCTTTCTTGTAGCGTCAACGCTTCGGAGACCCCGCTTTCAGGATTGCCCTTTTATTATGTCTCGATCATATCTTTTTACTAAAGGTTGTTTGAAAGAACTCTTTTCTACAAACTATATACTGTAGACGCAAGAATTGCCGGCTTAATCAGAGCGCTACCAGCTTTGAATCTCTCCAAACGCTCTTCAACAAATACGTTTTCCACTTCCCTATATTTACGATATATAATGGGCGAGCACATATGACTTCGTCGACTCGCCTATCAGTGTGGCACCATTGAATTTTTTGAATCAGGAAAGCTTATAATTTCTAACTAGCGAGGAACGCGTTTCCTAGGTCTCAATTCCCCAGTCACCCTAATAAAGATAGGTTATTAGCTGTATGTTATTGACAGTCCTCGTGGACTGACAGTAAAGTGGCATCACTCCGCGAGGACATGGGATGAATGGAATAATCTGTATTACATACGGCTCTCCAACTACTCACAGTAGAAACCAACCAAGGCTCATCGTGGAATGGCTCGCCGATATTGAATATGTTTATTGGCTTCCGTAGACTAATAGTTTATTGTTTTTGAAATTTCTTTTATCTACGTCTTCTTAGGCCTAATCTATGGATAATCACAAGGGAGACTACGTTCAAAAAGCTTTTTGACGGATTTATTAAGTCCTAACAGTGACACCTCTGCCTTCTCCTTTTCAAGGGATGAAAAACTGAGTTCTCCTAGAAGATCATAAGTAGTCTTTCAAATTGCTTTGGCTTTGATTAAAAAGGTGGCAACCGAAAATAAAGTATATGAATATAAACTTTAGATTAAAGCAGTGTTCGTTCTTAAAAACTGTTCAACCAGAAAACCGTCCCCTTTCAGATTTTTTTTGCAATAACTTAAGGCATAACACCGGACAACCTTTTATACATTAAGCTGTCAATTTAAGGTTGTCAACTTGTTTTTGTAACTTTAATCGCTTCTTATGTCACATGTCAAGACCTAAATAAAACTTGAGCTTCACGTGAAATATTCAAGGACACATTTTCCTTTACGAGGAAAATTGAAAACGACCTTCATGACCGAAATAGAGTGATTAAATTAAGTATAACATGAAAGATCCCAATGCATCTAAAACATTCAATGGAAAAAAGTAATCAAATATCATTGGAAGAATGTTTCCTACGTTGAAAGCTGCGTATTATCCTGAAGAAGTACTCCATATTCCGCTTGACTGCAAACGTCAAGCACAATGAACATTACATAGAAAACGAGAAAAGATACAACACCAAATGGAAGATAAACGAGAAAAATAGATTTCAATCATTCTTAAGAAAACGAGTAAATAAATACATTTTTCAGTACATCTAATAATGTCCTGATGTATATTCTGCTCGGGTGAACATGACATATATTTTGCTCTAAATTAAGATTTAGTGAGCCTGAGTCCCTTAGATATGGTCCTTCTGTTGTTGTACTTTGCGCTCTTGGAAAATGCATGATTGATACTAAAGAAAAAGGGAGAATACAGGAAACATTTTCTGTCCAGTTTTTTCTAGTATTGTATTTGTTAGATGTGGGGTCTCAGGTTACGACGAGCAACAGCATGCTTTCATCGTCATTTCATTGGGGAGCTTACTGCATTCTGCTTGTCCTCTAGCTCCTTGTGTAATCTACTAGACATACGTATCTACTCGTGCGTATATGTATGTAGTATGAGTCCTTTTTCCGATTTAAGCGGTATTGTCTTGATGTGGGTTTCCCAGTTGCTTGTTTGTTCTCTTTACATTGTCAGGTCCCCTTCTTTTCCACCTTCCTCGATATTCTTTATTTTATCTGGCAGGTTTTCCCTATTTTCTCGTTTTTCTTTGTTTTCCTGTTATCAAAAATGTCATAGAAAAATTCTAAAGGCGATCATAATGATGGTCGTTGTGTAGAGTCAGTATGTAGATAGGGAGTGCACTTTGAAGTACTCGTTTTAAAATAGAAATAATGAAAGGAGTAGGGAGGGCAGATAGTGATAGCTTTAATTTAAAGGAGAAGAAAATTCAAGGAAACCACCAAGTATCTAAGGTCGTAAGGATTCTGCATGGAAGAAATTAACCCTTAAAAAAGCTATCATTTTTATGTAACTTGGGGCTTTTTAACTGAAGAAATTATTAAGTTTGTTTTTTATGTGACATGCCCCCTGTTCGCTTGTTTATGGATTATGGAACCTGCAAACAGACAGCGAAGCCTTCAATGATATGACGCCCAGGCTACCGCAACTGATCATCGAACATATGCTGGACAGCAAAGGGGAACAAAGGGAATATATCTCCTGCTTCAATTCTTGTCAGGTGGAAAAGCGTGAAGCTCAAAATTACCCCAAACAGCTAAATTTACAAGGACCCTGTTGCTCGCATCTGGCTGCCAGAGATCTGCGTTGATGAGTGCAGGCTCGACCAATCTCTGCTCCTTCTAATCCCTTGGATTTCCATGGCCGGCTGAACAGTGATTGAGTGGAAGAACCCCATACAAACAGTCGACTTTATCTACTCCGCATAAATGAAGAGTAGTTGGAGGCCTTGAAGGTCCTGGGGGTAAACGTGAGTACTTAATAGCATAATGCCACAGTCCTCTTCGGGCGTGAGTTGACTTAGAGATTACAATCAGAGCCCCGCCACGACTAACGCAGCGGTACTGGTTTACACTGACTGCAGGCCCAGCATTTATTCTAGTAGATGTCTATCTAACACCTCTACCGCAAGAAAGGGATACAGCGCGAGTTGTAAAGCGCAATTTCACGCTTGAGCCCACAAGAAACTCTGTCCGCGACACGGGCACGACCAGCATGTAATTTCCACAAGAGAATCAACCGCAAATATCCGGACTGAGAGCATATCCTCCAGGAACATATGCGCTCAGGAGGCCATTGCGATCCACATGTACCTGATAACTTGAACCCCCAATTCAGATGAGTCCCTTGCAGACTGCGATCTGATTGTCCATCTCTAGGGCGAAATTCACGATGGAGCTCGTTCTGGCAGATACACACTTCACGTCTTGATATGTAGCCCGACCTTTGCCACTTTCGTCCAATCTAAGCTGGCATTTTGATGTTACACTCTCATCTAGCACCTTTCTGACCGGAAGCGGTCATAGACCCTCCACCTCACCACTCTTAACAAGGTCTAAGCATACTGTGAAGAACATGTGTCCCCTACGTGACATGCTTTGAGGTCCTTCGTTGGCGCTTCCTCAGCATCTCATCGTTGACAATAATTATTCATTCAATAATTCCACTTCTTAATCCGTAGACAAACTCAAATATCCAGAGAGGGAATAGCGGTTGGCTGACTCCTCCATCCGAACAACGTATTCCATCGAGTTACACCTCACGCGTATTCCAACGAGTCACCGTAAGTTGGGGGTCCACACGCATATTCACATTCATATTGACCAGCACGGCCTCAATAGGAGTCTGATCACTAACATCGCATTCATCCAACAATCCTCATGGGTGGACAAACGCCTTTGCTGCAACATTCACATCTGTGTTGTCAATAGCACTGATGCCTCTGGAGCTCTCAATAGTATAAACATCTGGCGGGATATTCAGACAAAACCAATCGTGGGTAACAAACGTTTCAGCCACTCTGGGCAATCTTGCTGTGCCACATAGGAAGACCGCATTCGCGTCCATGTCCAGGATGAATGGCGTTTCGCGAAGACGCGGAACCATCTCAATCAGGTACCCGATATACAGCTTCAGATTGTCTGGGGGTGGAGAGTACATGCTTACTCAGAACCATTTTACCAATCATTAGTGAGACCCTTAACACAGACGCTATCTTGACGGGTATCATTTATGACAACGGCCGCCTTGGCAAACCCTTTAGCAGTGAACACACACATGTCTACAGGCAAGCCCCTGGCGTAGCCACTGATTGCACAGGGTTCATGCAACATCGCGACGCTAATGAGACGCTCGCACATGTGCTGGCCTAGATGTGCATCACGGCAATTCTTGGAGGCACTAGGAAAGGCGGACTACAGAGTGTAGTTTGAAGCCAGGGACACGAAAGTCAAAAGCGCCCGTTCCGCGAAACTTCACTTGAGCCCCACTGACGCTGTCAACGAGCTGTTGAAGAAGATGAAGATCAACGGTATGAGGAGACTGACGCTCCACCCACGCAAGTAGATCATGCTGAGGGTAGCACAGCAAAAACTGCAGAAAATGATATGCACCTAAGCTAGCCTACTGGTCTTCCTTCGAGAAGGAGACATCAAAAACGTAGCAATATAGGAGCCCTAGATCAGAGCAGGCACAAAAATTAAAGGGGTTTAAAGCAATTGCTACAATTTATTTCACAGCACCAAAGACACTGATTGAAATATGCTTGCAGCATATATCCTCACCAAGAAGAGCCTGCACGTCTTTCTGTGCCGGAACCTAAGTTCCAGCAACCTAGTTGGAACCAGACTGGAGTAGGCAGAAACGGAGCCTGTATATATCTGATTGACTTACATAGCTTCCGATCGACTGGAAGAATTACAACATTTGACGTCTAATACTACATCGAGGAAAGCTAACCTGTTGATAGACTGCGATGCCAATGCGAGGCATACGCTTTGCGGGAAGTTCAGAAATCAACGACAGAGGTAAGTCCTCTCTGATCTTATTATTAACGCAAACCTATTTGTGTGTAGCAGGGTCAGTACACCAACCTCCCGCCTCTCCAGCTCTGGAAATTGTGACGGATGGGAGGAGGTACTTGATATCACCCTACTAGTAGACAACGGAACTTTCTGAATAAAGTCTCTGCTCAGAGATATTTCTGGAATTACATTTGGTTGTTTTAGTCTGAATCTCGCTGTAGAAGTAGAGAGCTCAGGGAAACCGATAGGAAAAAGCTTGGTTAGATCATCAAAACCAAGCTTACCTGACTTCCCAATGATAATGATGAGTCTTGTACCCCAGCAAAAAAACATTGCCACTGTGTTGGGACGAAGACCAAACCAATCTCAAGAAACTGATCAGGGAAGGCATTTGCTACAGGCTTAAATATTCCCCATACAAGGATTTCTTGAAGAGGTATAAGTCGATAATCAGGGCTGCCTAGATGCGTTCCTAGCTACAGTTTTGTTAAACCATTAAAAGTAGCAACTATTCTGATAGATTAAGTAGGAATCAGACCAAGGAACACAGTTCTTTGCTAAAAAGTCAGGAGGGTACTTGGATAAAATTTTTTGATGAGACACTGTTAGATGTTAGTTCAGACCCACTTCCCTGCCTGCCAGGAGATTATGCATCCACATTCCTTTAAGAATATCAAATCAATAATCACAGAGGATAAAATCAGTTGGTCCCAGATGCCATAATTTCAGTCAAGTTTCTGAAACAGGCCTGAAGAAATCAAGTTGGAGACTAAACATGGAACTGAGGATTAAGAAGGCCTGTGTAGTCTCCCATGCCCTCAAACAGACCTTCGTGAGGAAATGGTTCTTTGGTTATTTGGATGCAGGCAGAGTGGTTCGTCCCATTCTAACCTGAGCCTATTTTGCGGTTGCAGGCACCGAGCAGGAAATATCATAAAATCAAACTTAACAGGATGCAAAAAACATACTACTGCAATAGTAAATACGCGATATTGTGCAGTGATGTCAAATTCCGTGAGTCGTGATAATAGGGGGGAAGCCGTGCGATCATAATAATAATCTGGACGGAGAATCGCGGGAACAATGGATACTTGCAACGGAATGACAGTCCCTTTGTATGCCCGCTGATGACTGTGAATAGTGGAATCTACCTACACTAGCTAACGGCCGCTGCGCTAAGTCAAGGAACATCTAGTTCTCCTACGACCAAACCCAATTGCGAGAACTGGAATTGAACCAGATGCGCGAAATTGCCTACAGTATTACGGCGGTTTGCTCGGGGCGCTGGACTATAGGGGATCTTGCCCCCTGACTCGGGACACCTTACAATTCACATTGTTCAAGTTGCGGAGAAGAAGGACAGACACTCAGGCACTTCATTTGCGAGTGTCTAGCTCCAACTAGAGCCAGAAAACCGACCCTGGCTGAACAATTCCTTGCGGACATCAAAGAGACCTCTGGTTGCAGGCCTTCTGAAGATCTGAGCTGACTAAGTTCTGTTGTTCTTTGTAGCATTAACACGGCGCATCAGTGCTTTAATTGGTTTTTTTTAGAGGCGACCTACCAACCATATAACGATTTGGAGAATGAACGATGAGCACATCAAATCAGACACGATGTCTTCTACAACGGGACGTCTGTCGCTGTATTCGGATAAAATTGGAACCTGTCTGATAGAAGCACTATCCACTTGCAACTTATTCTCAACCTACGACGACAAGAATAGTGGCTGGAAAGTGGAGATGCTTCATGCAGAAACATTACTGCACTCGACGAAGGTCATGGCTACTTGTGCATAATTTCAAAGGATTCTTCAACCCCCTATTTCTTAACCAATTTTGATAACACAATTCCATTAATTATGAAGCAACACTTGCTTCCAGGTTCGCGCCTGCTGACAATATAAAGCAAACTGGAACGGAAGCAGAGACTGTGACTCTTAATTTTAAGACAAACAACCAACAATTAAATTAAAAGATAATAGCGTTTGAGATTGAAGGATACTGTGTTCCAAGGATGCAAAGCTGCCAAGATTGTAAACCCTATATTCGAAAAGCCAACGTATAAGTTTCAAACCTTTGAAACCAAAAATATCTATCTACGAGTAGATAGTATGGAAATATCTCTTTACAGGATGCGCATTCAAACAACCTCACAACCACTTGGAATACGTTTACAAGGATATTACATTCCACTCCTCATTGTACAGTAACAAATACACTTTCGAAATGGTCCAAACCTAACTGCTAGATCCCCTGTAACTGTCACACCCCCTCCCCTTCCCTAAACACTTTAGGAAGGGTAAATACAATATCTTAGGTGTCAGTTTGCATTTTTATTAGTTATTCATTCACTCGTACGTACACGAGAGTATCTTTAGATACGAAACACCATATAAGCAAGATGAATACATTTAGGACGTAGTGCTTTGCTCGCTATTCACGTTTCAATGTTTTGTATAGTAGCATCCATTAACTGCTGAGTAAACATCCAACAAGATAAAATTTCGATGACACTCCAGCAGGAAAATAAAATTCCAGACAAAATTAAAGCTACTGATGGTGACTTTGTTTACAAATGGGGCCTTACTTGGCACGAAAAAAAAATAAATAAATATAAAATTAGAACAGTGCTAAAAGCTGTGAGACCGAGTTTATTGATCAGAAAATTTACGCCACAAGATGGATGAGTGAAGGCGTAGAGCATGCAAATATTTGAAAATGAATTAGTCAATTTGGATAGATGGATCGAATGTACATACCCTTGTCGTTACAAAGGGGCTATTTAGGTCAATTAAGTTGGAATTAGTTCTATTGCGTGCGAAATCCTATGAGCGTAGGACAAGGACCAATTTTAGATAATTTAATTAACAAACACGAATTTAATAGATAGTGTAGCCTGCGAGGATTTCAAAGGCCTTTATTAAATAAATTCAATAGATGAAAGGTGCACTCAGCACAGTCACGCTTTCATCCCTTATCAAACATCATCAGAACTTTTTAATCTGAAGCAATCTCTAAAAATAATGGAAAATTTGGATATCTTCCCATAATTCGGTCGTTTCAATGTTGTTCAATAAGATGACAGTCTCAGTCCCCCCCCCCCCCTCCTTGAAACCTCCGTCAAAGCAATAGTCATGCTAGACGGATATACCGATGAACGCATTAGTTATGGTTCATAGTCCGAAAATGAACGTTGAATTTCGTTTCAACAGATGCAGCCTTTTCCGAAGAAAAGGCATGTAAGAGACAGACAGATTGACAGCAGTAGATAAGACGAATCAGGCGATTCAACTAGTGACTAAGTCTAAACCAAGCGTATTGCTTGAAACGTGAATGTCAGAAAGGATCATTCCTGGAACCAGGATAACGAGCTATACTCAGGAAAAGCTACCAGTGCTCGAAAGACGTGTCTAGACAGTACTAGATTAGCACTTCCTTAGGAATCAAAAGAGAAACATCAAAAAGACACTTGTGTTCACATTAGGATTGGGAAATAACAAAGCTCAGTTTTGACATCCCAAGCAAGTACGACTCTGACAAGAATAATGCTGAACACAGAATTTCCACAGTATACGTGCTGCTCTATCTTGATCCACGCAATGTCAGTTTGAGGCAGTGTACTACACACCAAACGTAATATACAAAAAGTGAGTACGGCCTACAGAAAAACAGATTTAAGAATGAGCTCTGCCTTCAGTACCGGGTAATGCAGCATTCCCCATCTCAGAAATGCTGACGATTGACATTTCGGCAGACCAAGTGACAAGCACATATAAAGGAAAACCTAGATTCTTGTTTAGGATTGGATGATGGCACATTCGATATCCTGGCAATGATTCCGACTGACATATTGGCAAACCAATTATCGGATGAAGAACCTTCAAAGGAAAATATCTACCAGCGAAAAGTAACAGCAATGTGAACCTTGAAAAACGGTGGAATTAGAAGGTGGTCTATGTCAACGAAGAGTGGCTGCAGCGAAAAGGGAGATTAATTATGGACACGTCCAACTTCCCCTGACACATGGAGGATACCCGCCGAGGCCTCTGCCCATTAAAATCGGATATTTTATATGGTTCCCCCCAGAGGTGGAGTCTCGGAGAGCTACTCTTCCACTGGTCACGATTGGTGAAATCGAATAGTCTTGTGCTTCAAATGCTTGCATGTATCGGAACATGATCAACTTAGACTAAATTCATCCAACTTAGAGTGAAAGAGACGGAGCAGGCCAGGAAAATGATGCTACGAATGGCGACAACGGCAGAGAGAAGATATAAGTGCAGTGGGCCAAATACACCTCTCATGCAATACTACTATATATTACTATAATAAACCCACAGGAAAGAGAGGGAGATCTGGGGGTGAATTTCGTGAGTATAAATCGCAAATACAAGCGTATCTTGGAATTGTTTCTTTTTGGGATTCACGCCCCAGCAGCCAGTAAACCTCACTAACAATTTTTGGCGAACCATATTTACTGAAGGTAATAGTTGTGGCGATTATTAGCAGCGCCTTGAGAACCCTATAGTCGGGAAGTGTGCTGATGAACTGGTAATTTAATTCCGGGTCGTGAGTTCCGCAATCAACTGATCGTAGCTCAAGCCTTAGGGAATTGGAGTAGGTGTTTCGTCCTCGTAGTCACACTCATTCTTTACTATTGCGGAACACTACTCTTGTACCCGATTCGCTGAAACAAATTCCATGGTGAATGAGAAAACCAAAAAAAAGAGTAGGGAAGGGGAAACAACTGACTGCATTTAAACGCAATACAAAAGTTCATTGTTAGGTATTAGCGAAAGAGATATCAGAGGCTCGCATCCAGCGAAAGTCCAGGATGAGCCGAACCAAATTCAAAGGAAGCCTCGTAAAATGACGCGGTTGCTGGTGGGAAGCGGCGCCTCCAGCACTCTGCGGTGCTCCTATTCCGGAAACAAACCGGAAGAAATTGTCAAAACTGGGCAGTTTTTGACTTAGATCAAATGGGGGCTCATTCGCCTACCCTTTCCAGAGCTGAAGGAGAAAGGTTTATTCAGAAATGCGTGATAATTGTAGACCTTATGCATCCTGAAATTTTCCTCCAATAAAGGCGTAAAAATGGCTTGGAGCTTATATGCGCTTCGTAAATCCTGGCTTAGCTGTCTTACAGAAATGACCGAGGTAGAAGAGACTATCAAACCTGAATGCCTAGAGGAAACTAATAACCGAATAGATAATACCTCTTTGAATTCTGGAGAAAAAAAACTCGCTGCGATTACGTGTAGTCCCACAAAATGCTACTAGCCTTTAGACTATGGACACACCTCTACAACCTGTCGGGAATTGGGCAAGAGTACAGCGTGCCGTAAATGCGGGCAGGCAGATCACAAAGTGAAGACCAAGAATGAAAAGGAGAGTTATATTCTCTGCAAGGAGCGTGGAACATCTGATGCGAACGTTACACATACTGCGGGCTTCAGATGGTCTCCGGTATTAAGGATGGAACTGGAGAGGGCGGCCAGTTTGCAAATTAACCTGCTCCAGAGTCCAACCGCCCACAAGTTGCGAGTGTAGCTTGTTGCGGAAATGAAAGCTTGGGTAGTGCTAATAAGCGCCGAGTGCCAAAAATAAGGACACAGATTTATCGCATCTCAATTCATCAGGAATCGCTGTCATCTGTTTCCGCTCAAGAGAACGCGGTCTTAGGCAAGAAAGGGCAAATTGGATGGGACCTTAATAGCAAGCATATGAATAACTCATGTACCATCTAGACTCCGGGGCTGCAAGTTTTGTACAGTGAATTAACCAAAACGTTCCAGCAACCAGGGCAACAAGGACGTACTCCTAATGTAACCTACGCGTTGAAATCAACAGTGTTGTCGGAATTGTGGATTTGGATTTAGATTTGGAAGAGTTCTCGGCAGACGACCATCAATACATCGCGTACGAAGAACTCAGCGCTATCATTCGATGATAGCCTCTCACTCTCTCTGCGTGAAACCTTGCGATAGTTTACATCAGGAGATTTGTTAAAGCGCTTGGAACAGGCGCAGCAGCGGTAGAGCATATTTCGGGGGTGAAGGGAATGCACGTGATGCTGTTATAAATTCAGTTATGGATCGGGCTGTGTTGTCCCCGGCCACGTAGAGCGCCCAGCTATGACAAACCATCTACATCTTAGTGGATGACAAGCTAAGTTTGGGACGGACCGTTATAAGCTCCACAATTTGATTCAACGTTCAACCAAACAGGATAAGGCGCACGCTGTGAATATCAGCTAAAACAGCGGAAAAGCTAACAATGACAACGAATAGACTGTGCGGATGTCTTAAACTCCACAAAAGAGTGATCAGCAAACAAACAAATCACGTTGTCGGAAGAAACTAGTTAATGAGGTGTTGATCAATGGGAACTTGGTCAAACAGGCTTCACCTAGAAAATCGGGACTCTGCTGAAATTCTGTTCACTTAACGCTGAACATATGGATCGGATGCCGGCATTATACCGTATGCTCCAGTTGGTGCCAAGAGTTGCCTATTTTTCACCATAAAAACAGGATTTTATAAGCGAGGACATCCACAGTGAATGCTGTTATGAAGGACGGCGATGCCGTTTAACAAGGTGTTGGCCTTATCGGTAGTGTATCTTGTAAATCTAGATTCTAGGGATACATTCATTCAACTAGGTAGAGTAAGCAGATAAGTTAGACACACCAGAAAGTTCCTTCCATTCGTCAAGTTACTTTTTCCGAATATTAAGGCATTATCTCGTATTTCTCTCTCTCGATGAAATGCGGGAGGCCGGAGAAAGGTGGAGGACCAGGTTTGGAGTAACACATTGATCCATTCTAGGAATGGATCTCTGGATCAATTTCTAACTTCTGCAGAAACAGTTACTTCACGCACTGTTAAAAGGACGCAAGACCGACTTGGTTTATTGATACGATAGGTGAGCGGATAGAAGAACGCCTATGGTTTCAACCCTAAGTTGGACAAAATCAAAGCAATCATTTTGAAGAAAAAGAGAATCCTAACCCTAGATCCCGTGGTGATTGACAAGAAGATTATAGATTCAAAGCCAACGGTTGAGAATCTTCGACTAACACCAGACTCGAAAATGAGCTTTCTCACGCAAATAAAAGCAAAGCAAAGGCTCCATCCCTAGCATGAGATGCTTTCTCGTGAATATGACGGAGTCTTCCTGCTATATGGTTTGGAGGTATGGACTCATGTTCTTGGCTAAGAGATCAGTAAAGCACAATGTGTGATTACCATGTCTTTTGAGTTCCTTGAATTCAAAATTATGCTGATTGACTCCTTCGATGAAGTTGACGATCTTGCTTTCTGATTCGACTTTGTATATAATACTCTGATCATGCCATGTTCAAATAACCAGAACGAGCAACATATGCGCATAGAATTAGACACACTACAGCTACTCCGTGCGTAGCTGTACGAAGTGCACACCATACGCCAGCATTGGTAGGGTTCCTTTCGCGAAGACTAAACATGAAACACCGCGACCTCAAGGAAGAAATCGCTGATATCAAGAAATTTCAGTTTTTTCTGGTATGCAGACGATTTCTTATCGCCGATTACAAGCAAATGCTTCCTCTCCGAGACTAGATCACCCGGGAAGGTTCGCCAACTGAACATCGTCGCACTATTTTCTACGGCCGTGATAGATTGAGTTTTTTGGTTGTTTAAAACTGTGAGTATTAGAAATGGAAAGCTAGGGCGTCCACCTCAGTCGACGCGGCAGGACGGGCCCCGGTCCTGTCGAGAAATGGGCAAGGGTTCTTGACGCATGGACGGCATCAGGACGTAAGCAAATTAGTCCGCACACAACGAACAAAACAAATACGTGTCTGCACGCTAAATTTTGGTACCCTAACTGGAAAGACGGAGGAACTCGCAAGAGCCCTTCGGAAAAGGAGCATTGACATCTGCGCTCTGCAAGAAACCCGATGGTCTGGTGCCAAAAGCTGCGACATTTAACGCGAACGCGGTAAAAATGGCTACAAACTTCTCTATTTTGGTAACCCACACACTCAATATGGTGTTGGCATTGCCATCTCAGAGGGTTTCCGTGATGCCATTAAAGAAGTCGAACAATTTGATGATCGGCTGATGAAGCTCATCATTATATCAGCTGATCGCACTATTCACTTCTTCACCGCGTATGCACCACAAACAGGTCGACCTGATGCCGAGAAAGATGCCTTCTGGCAACTTCTCGATGAAAAGACTTGTCACGTGCCTGCTGACGATTACATAATCATTGCCGACGACCTTAATGGTCATGTGGGTGAAAAGGCAGACGGTAACAGGTGCCATGGGGGAAAGGGGTTCGGAGCGCGCAATGAAGGTGGCGAGCGTATAATCGATTTTGCGGACACCCATGACCTTGTACTTATGAATACATGGTTCATCAAACGATTGTCTCACCTTCCCACATTTTATAGTTGGAACAATAAAACGCAAATCGACTATATTCTCATAAGACGCCAACATTTTACCACTGTCACTGATTGCAAAGTCGTTCCCTATGAGACCATCGCACCTCAACATCGGCCGTTGATTGCCGTCCTGCGAATTAAGCCACCGATAAAACAGCGTGAGGAACGCACTGGCCCGCCGCGCATTAAATGGTGGCGATTTGGTGAGAAGAAAGAAGAAACGATCTCACGATTGTCGACCATTACGAATGTGGAAGAATCGTGGAACCAAATGAAAGACACGATCCACAAAGCGGTCTCTGCAACCCTTGGGGTCACCAAGCCGAGTAAACGGTACATCAACCGAGATACTTGGCTTTGGAATGATGATGTTGAAATGAAGGTCCGTGAAAAGAAACGCCTCTACCACAATTGGAAAATTTATAAGAATGCCAACCGGGAAGCATAGAAAGTGGTCGCTGTCACCCAAGCGAACCGTTTCAAAAATCTTTACGATAAACTGGACACTCGGGATGGCGAGAGAGATCTGTATCGACTTGCTAAAAGCCGTGATGAACGCACACAGGATATAGAACACTTCTGTTGTGTTAATGACAAGAACGGTACTTTGCTTACCAACCGTCGAGCCGCAACGGATAGATGGGGAGAATACTTCGAGCAGATTTCAACTGAAGAATTTGCTCATCCTCCACTTCCACAATCATTGCCGACATTTGGACCAGTTCCACCAGTCAGCGCAACTGAAGTCGAGGAAGCAATAAAACAAATGAAATCGGGGAAAGCAACAGGACCTGACGACATCGCATCTGAGCTCTGGAAAGCGAAGAGCTGGGATCCAACACTGTGGCTCAGTGAATTCTTTAACCGGGTTATTCAGGAAGGAAGAACACCATCTGACTGGCAAGAAAGTACCACTGTTCCAATATGGAAAAAGGAAGGTAGCCCCAGCAGAATGTTCAAATTATCGTCCGATCCGGTTACTTCCCCATACCATGAAGATTTTTGAACGCATTCCTGACAACCGTATTAGCGAAATCGTTGAAATAACCGAGAATCAAGCCGGATTTGTCAAGAACTGCGGAACTACTGACGCAATACACGCTGTGCGGTTACTCATGGAGAAACACCGTGAGAAGCATCGCCCTCTTTACATTGCCTTTCTGGATCTAGAGAAAGCGTTTGACCGTGTACCACACGAACTCATCTGGTATGCTTTACGACAACACTTCGTGCCAGAAGCACTCGTGCGCTGGGTTCAATTGCTCTACCACGATCCGAAAAGTAAAGTTCGAAGTATGGCGGGTGTATCAAAACCGCTTCGTGTCTCTGTTGGAGTTCATCAAGGAAGTGCCCTCTCACCACTCCTCTTTGTCCTTGTTATGGACACCGTCACACGGGATATCCAATGTCCAGCGCCCTACACACTGCTTTATGCAGATGATGTTTTCCTAGCATCTGATAGCAAAAATGATCTCGAGCAACTTGTTCAAAAATGGAATGATCGCCTCATGCAACACGGTCTCAGATTGAATTTAAACAAAACTGAATTTTTGACGACCGATCCCCATGAAACAGGTACAATCACTGTCAGCGGCAGTGATCTGCCCAGAACTGAGCGATTTAAATACCTCGGGTCAACGCTATCAGCCAATGGAGAACTGCGTTATGAAATTGCTTCACGCATTAACGCAACCTGGATGAAGTGGCGTTCCACAACTGGTGTCCTTTGTGATCGACGTATCAACAAACGTCTCAAATCTAAAATTTACCGCAATGTCATCCGTCCAGTCGCTCTCTATGGTTGGCCGACCATAAAAGACAATGAACGGCGTCTTGCGGTAATGGAGACGAAGATGCTACGTTGGACTAGTGGCGTCACACGTTTAGATCACATCCGAAATGAGGATATCCGCGATCGTTATGGGGTTGCACCGATCGTGGAAAAGTTGCGTGAGAGGCGTCTTCGATGGTATGGTCACGCAGTTCGTGCAAACGAGAATTCACTTGCCAAGATTGGTCTGAACATCGAAGTCGATGGTAAACGACCAAAAGGCAGACCTAAGCAACGGTGGCTTGATACGCTGGATGGGGATTTGAAAGCCTCGAGATTGCACCCAGATCAGGAATTCGATAGAGCCAAATGGCGACGCCGATCACGACGAGCCGACCCCGCTTGTGAACGGGACAAAGGCTGAAGAAAAAGAAAAAGTATTAGAAATGGAAAGTCATCATAAGAGACTGGCAGAAAAGAATTTTAACACTTTTCGGGAAGCTGGTAAATTTCATAACAACTGAAAAAACTACGACATTGGCCTATCACTGCTAGTCTATTGGTATAATAGCACCAATGACATACATGTGCAAAGACAAACACCATATGACCTAAACTCTTCCCATTATACTTGTGCTTCGTGTGGCCTACAAAACTTTACACGTTAGGATGTGTTTGCCAAAGTGCTGCTCATACCAGTCAAGTTGTTTGAAAGCAATCAACCTTCAACAATATCACAAGGATTGATTGACCAGTTGTGAAAATCCATATGCCATATGAGACCAATTGCCAGTCCAAATTACTGAAGGCTCTGGATCTCCTGTTCCAAGGACCTTGATACTATCTTTAAATACTGTCTACTGGGCCTTATGGAACTACTGAAAGGATCAAAAACGGATTGGAGAAAAAGGAAAAACCCTTCAACTGAGCATATCAAACCAGCATATTTCGTCGAGAATGATCAACCTTAGGCTCCTGAACGATATGGCGGGGAGGGCCAACAAGGGCACATTGAAAATTAGTCCAGGACCAGAATTCCGCGAAAGGAAAATCAGGTGGACAGAAAAGGACGAAAAGTGTCAAATTTCAATCATAGAAAATGTACTAGCAAAGGATTGGATGTGGTGTCATCAGCACCATAGTGAACCCTTAATTGAGGTCACCCCAAATACAAATGATTAAATGCAGATAGAATAACAATACTACCAATAAACTAGTCTCCTAGAACCCATGTTCACATATAAAAACCCATTAACTTGTCGGTAACCACCAACAACCAATAAACAGAAAATCAAAATCGCATTAGCAACCGAATATCACCCCCACCATCTTAGACGTCTCACAATATATAAAATATAATAACCATCAAAGTTCGATTCGCTCCTAGTAATGAATCATTTGCTTCTTTCCAATTTCACTTTGCATCCTTTTTCACTCCATTTTCATGACGGCCTCCTTCACAATCCATTTGGTATATGGTACAAGGTGATTTCCTTTTCCTGTACAATATGTTTCTTTCCCCCTAAGTCTGTGAAAACCCTAAAATAACCACCCATACATACACCATCTGCAATCATCTGGAGAATATTCGAACCAAGTAATATCCGATCAAACGTTTAAGTTAATCCTGAGAATGGACCGATACGACATCCTTTCAGCATCCCTTCGAGACCGACCATTTTTCACTGGCAATTGTCTCGACAGTAAATCAATAATATGTCGACATAGTCGTTACTTGGTCGATTCGAAATGGTCGTTGGCAAAAGGAATACCAGCACCAAACTACATATAAGTACCGTCCAAATGGCTCTAGACACGGAAGGGTGGAAAAAATAACTGAGTGACACTGATATGGATAATGTATTTGGTGCCCAGAGGATATAATGTATTGACTGGGTTTCAATTGCAGGTAAAAGTGTAATAAAAACTTAAAACAATACTGGCACGACCATTAGGGACCAGGTACTCCTTGGTGTCAAATTAGAATGTTTTCTGTGGAACTTCTCCTATTATGGGTTACTCAGGCACCCCAAGTGCACTATTAGTCACGTTATCAACTGTAAGAGCAGAATCTGGCCTAAATGGAGACCATATGAATGCCAACAATGTGCCACAAATAATCCAATAAAGACTTCCGTTATATCCCGCAGCCGATAGCGTACAGCAAAGTTCATGTAACCCCGTCTTAGGCTCGAAATTCATATATATTTACCGAACAGAACTAGGACAAATCTAATGGAAAATTATATTGCAAATACATAGATCTTCATTATCCTTGGTAGCATCCGAAAATGCCATCCGACATCCATATGTGACAATTTATGGCCAGCCGACAAGCATACATATGCACATATCTACATGCTCACGTATAAAAAAAACTTTGGCCGCTCATCAAAGAGCACAGCAACAGCAAGGATATGTTAAAAGGAGCGAACCGAACATGGCATGTCAACCAGGCAAATTTCTTATTTTGTACTTCCTGTCCTCACACAGTCCTGGACAACCATTTCACATAGAGCCTCCAAAGACCTTTGAAAAGATAAAAACGGGAAAATTGCGTTTACAGGATAATACCAGCACTAATTTATGTCTCATTTAGTCTGATTAAGTGACCAAAGGACCTAAAGTCCCCGATGAAAGACACACGATGATACATTTATCTTATAGGATTTTCAGAACATTAAATCTAACGGTGGCCATGTATAATAGATGATAAACTCGCAGATACATATATACCCTATGTACGTATATCACGAAACATTTGATTAGTGTCAGGATATCAAGTTGAGAACTCGGGAAAATTTATTTGAAAATTCGTTGAAAAGATAAATGCTTATGTATCACGTAGTTTGTCGATAAAGTGTAACTAGCATTTAGGAAGGATAAAAGGGAATGTGACGGACTATGGATGAGCTTTACTAGTGGTGAAGCCACTTACCTGTAATTCGAATCCAACTGAATTTTCTCAATGGCAACGTTTTCAAATTTGGATGGGCTTGTGGACCGTGCCCAATAGTGGGAAAAGCCGGTGTCTGATCTTTGTGCGGTGAAACGACATTTCAGCGTCACATTTTCACCTTCTCGTGTGTCAATCGATTCATCGGCATATGTGAAGGAGAGCAGTGCTAGAGCTGAAACGAAAAACAAATTTTAGGATATTTAGTTTAATTGGTTATAGGACCTTACATTTAGGGGTTAAAAAATTGTTAATCTTAAAATATTTGGCATCTTATAGTGAGAAAAAACATCATCTCTATAGGAGTTATCAGACGGTGACTGGTTGGACGGTGCAAATTAGTATATGCCCTTTAGTTTTGTAACGAATCGTACATCCAGCTGTTACAATGATAGCAATAGCATATCAGCAATGACAACCCAAAAAAACTTCATTAACTATCTTCGCAACTGGTAGAGAGGAGCTTTATGGCATTAATAGATAAGAGGAAAATTGTTTGCGTCAAAATCATTTGTATCTTCGCTGAAAGGGTTGGAGATTTTCCGGCAAACGACCATCAACACACCTCTTTCGAGATGATCGCACTATCTCTCGGCGTCCACCAGCTCGACGTCCTCCCTGCACGCAAACCGTGCAAATGGTGCATATTTGGAGATTTCTGGAAGTGTTTATAACTGGCAAAAGCTCGGGGAAAATTTAAGGCTGGAAGGACAACAGCTGATACTGTTGTAAGTTCAGTTATGAGCCTGATAATAACAGGGCACCCGACTCTGAGGAGGCTTACATGTGTTGGTGGACAACAGGTATTGTTGATCTGCAGAAAGGATGTCATAAACTCTGCTGATTGGAAAAAAACCTTCACTCGACCGGGAGAGGACATACACTAGAATATCAGAGAACAGATCAGTTAAAAGGAATAATAAGAAGGCGTTATAATCTGACAGTATTTCGGCAAAGTACAAGAATAGAGGGTCGGTCAGATTGCCCGGTGAATTCAGCACTTGACTGATAGGAAGAATTTTTTATTGCCGTTGAAAGACGGCGTTGGAAGACCGGAACCTGGAAATCAAACCAACAAGGGACGACTTCGCATGCACCTAGAGAGAAATTACCACGCGAGCTAAACCTAGACATGAAATAAAAATAAATAATTATAATTAACTCGACAGCACCTCCGTAAAATTCCGGATCCAGATACCGCGGACACTGCACAGTGATATGTTGCGAGAGAAAGAGAGAATGAAGGCAATTAAATGTATGTTCCCGGTAGCTATGTACTAGCAGGACGAAATACAGGGATCCTTGAGGGAAGACTAAAATACTAGAATAATTCACCACCTCAGCTGCAGACATTGAATTTCCTCTTCTGTATTCTCTACGCATGCAAAATTTGAATCTGAACCGCAAGTAGTAACCATTCGACTGTGTTTCTTGCGACTGTAGGATACGACTTTGAGCCCGAGCCTTAAAAAGAGGAAGCTTGTCCTCAGAACACATATTCTTACTCCCAACGAACACGACTACCTGAAAGCTTGATTGCTTGGACAATGGCTAGTAGCTCAGCCGAGAGAAAAGAGACTTTGGTTATCCTGAGCATAAAGTAGAGTTCTTCTACCTTTAAGGAAATCGCACATCCAGCGTTTAAGGCGTCGACCGAGGCATCAGGTGCTAGGATCCTGAAGACAAGAGTTTCCCATTTTTGAGCTTCGATTTCCCCACATGTGGCAAGATCCCCTCTGGAGTCGTCATCCCAATAAGAGTTTAATATAGAGAAGTACCTGAACAAGACGGGGGTCACGTATGCATGCGAATTTTCTAGGATAGAGCAAAATTTGTTGAAAACAGCTATTATTGTGTTAGAGGTGAGTTAATTGTCCTTTATGAGAGCATAAAAGGAGGGGTTGAACATTTTGGCATTGAGAATCTCTTTGACTGCTAGTAAGAGGATCCCCGCTAGCGTAAAGATGACATGCATTGAGGAAGACCTCATAAGACCAACACAACGCATAGTCAAGGATTGGTCTAACAATTCCTCCAAATAGCTTGAGAGCTTCTCTAGGGTGAAATCCCCTGCTGGTCCCGCTGGCAAAATTTATGACCCTGTCGCATTCATGGCCTTAGCGGAGATATTTAATGTGAGAGAGGCGGAGATGATTCTTTCCAGGAAGGTGATTGACTTTTTATCCTCAAGATAGACATTGTTGATGTTGAGCCTCAAAACATCGAATCGAGAACGATGAAAAGCAATCGTGCATAATTTATTCAGGTTGACGGTAAGTTTTAGCAAGTTACACTGATTTATGAAAGGATCTGCTTTTAGTCGAGGAATGTTTTCTGCATGCTCCCGGGAATCCCTGAGGCTATAATTAGAAAGTCATCAGCATTTTAGAAAATTTCCACTTTGCTGAAGCAATTTTTGAAGGGAGGTCGTATAAACGTTGAAGATTACTGAGCTAAGGACACACCTTTGGCGAATGCCATTATTTATCAGGACATGATGGCTCTGCATGACTAACTTCCTATCGCGCATGATGTTCCATATCCACAAGATGATGAGCCATGGCTCCTATGAGGAGCGACAGGTTCACTCTCGTAGGCTTTGCTGATGTCCAGGGATAGGCCAAGAACAGGTTTTTGCGGCTCTTTTCAATGAAGTAGCAAGTTATTGAGACACAATTAGGGGGACCTGTGTTCCCTGTAAGCAAAAGATATCCTTGCAAACAGACGGCGATCCTCCGGAGCTAGGACAAGCCTGAATTTAATCATAGAATTTGTTAACTTAAAAAATGTTGAGTAGGGAAATCGACCTAAAGTTGTTGAGATCATTTTACCCAAGAAGGGTAAATTTCTTGGGGATCGGGACTAATTTGACCTCATACCAATCGTCTGTGCAAAGAAGTTTCAGATCTGCAGACCACTACCGTTTCTGCACTACTGATGTCTAGCCATCATAAGAGGGCACCTAGGAGCGACGAAGACCCTATTTGTGTGCGAGTCTTTTGAATTGAAATTTGAGAATTGAAAGGACATAACGGCCATTCGAATGTTCCTCGGCCATTCCCAACTTTTGCTTTCATTACAGATCGTCGAAGTAAATGCTGAGAAAAAAAGGAATGGAATGCCGACAAGATCAAGATGAATGAATAATGAATGCCCCCCCCCCCCTAATTGTTCCGGTAAGAGATAATGTGGTCAGCATTGTGCTCATCCGGAATTACTACCCTCATTTGAGCAGAGTCTACTGGTATCTGGCAGTATTATTTTTTTCAAAAAAACGGACATAATTGCGTTGCTAAGTTTTCAAACGCTGCTCGCAAAAACATCACTGAGTGGCGTGGGATCGTGCTAAGCATCCAGCCAAGGGACTCTCATGGGTGACCTTCTTTTACATAAATAAGGCATCGGAATGAGCTTCGCCGAAAAAGCCCCTATGGTGGAATCCGCCTGCAACGAATACTCGTTAGTTCCGCTGACCATTACGCCAGTTTGGAACCCCAGTTCGACGTGGATGTTTGTGCTCATCTTGCCGTTGCCCTGATGATCAACTATACGGAAAAAAGGTGGATGCCCAATAATCCACAAAATGGGTGGACAGGAGGAATACAAGAAGCGTGTGGATTGAGTTATCCACTGAATCTCAGGATTTTTCAGGTATTTCATGTTGCAATTTGAAAGACGTCTGAGAATACTCCTATCGTCAATCGACGTGGCCTACCCATTGCAGCTTTAAAATCTCGATGCACATACAATTCCCTGTCCTTCTTTATTTCATCATCATCAACGGCGCAATAACCGGTATCCGGTTAAGCCCTGCCTTAATAAGGAACTCCAGATATCCCGGTTTTGCGCCAAGGTCCACCAATTCGATATCCCTAAAAGCTGTCTGGCGCCCTGACCTACGCCATCGCTCCATCTTAGGCAGGGTCTGCCTCGTCTTCTTTTTCTACCATAGATATTGCCCTTATCGGCTTTTCGGGCGGGATCATCCTCATCCATACGGATTAAGTGACCCGCCCACCGTAACCTATTGAGCCGGATTTTATCCACAACTGGACGGTCATGGTATCGCTCATTGATTTCGTCGTTATGTAGGCTACGGAATCGTCCATCCTCACGTAGGGAGCCAAAAATTCTTCGGAGGATTCTTCTCTCGAATGCGGCCAAGAGTTCGCAATTCTTCTTGAAAAAAATTGTATTTCGTAGATCCCAACGAGTTACATTAAATAATGTAAATACGGTCGAAGATTGGTGTCCTTCCCTTTCAGAATAGGAAGACTCCAAAGAATACAATTATGTACTCGAATATAATCAAAAGAACGAAGGTGGGTTCCTACCAAAAACAAATAAGTGTTTGATACAGATGACTGAAAAAATCGAACTGAAAATCGATTTCGATTCCACTTAATGTGATGAAGTGTCCTTAGTTGAGATTTCAGTCCTAGATATTGATGGTTGCGGAACATTATCTAATCATATCCGACTTAATGTCATAGACGTTTATTCAGATAAATTTCTGCAAAGGGAGATACAAGGCTATCTGGAATCTTATTCTTTTCAGAAGCTCATTTGAATATCTGAAGGACAAATCCTTTATTCAGAGTCGATTAAACTTGAATATTTTTGAGCCTAGGGTTGAAAAAAAGCTAAAGCACTTAAGGCGTAATTTATTCCACTTCTCCCAGCGCACAAGTCCTTAAAATCCTATGACCTTGAAAGCTAGCTACCATCTGCTTCGTCCACACCTGCATAATTTCCAGAGAACAATCACTTTTGACTCCTCCATCT
This sequence comes from Hermetia illucens, assembly GCF_905115235.1. NCBI lineage: Eukaryota > Metazoa > Arthropoda > Insecta > Diptera > Stratiomyidae > Hermetia > Hermetia illucens. The sequence continues at coordinate 196,844,266 of NC_051849.1, forward strand.
CCACGCGCCATCTAATATCTTCATAACTATTCCGTCAAAATCTGCTTCCCTATTGGCTGGCACTCAAAAGAAATTGTCCCAAAGGGAATTGCTTCCAGATATTCAATTCCAGATGGCACAACTGTGATAATAATAATGATATCCGATAATAATGCTAAGATGCGTTATGGTAGATTATGATCCCTCCACCCACTTATTTTTCGCTTGTGCCGTTAGTTACCACCTCCGACGAAGGAGTCGAGGACTGAACGACTATCAAGTACACAAGGCTCTGATGTAATTATGCTCAGATCTCTTCAGCACAGAATATAGTTTTGTGCAGGGAAAATTTTACTGCAATGAAACTCTTGAATTTCTTCCTATCCAAGTGTATGCTTTCCATAATAAAAGTGTTTTGGATGATAGGAACTTGGCGGCAATGAAGAGAGATATTACGGCAAAAATATCCTGTTCGTATCTCAACGAGAAATCCTCATTTAAGCACATAATTTTCAAGATCTTATTAGATTAATTAAGTGAATGTACTTGAAATGTTGTTGGTAATAATGGGAAAAGGATGTTATGAAAATGTCATTAAACGGTGAGATAATGAGCTAAAAAGATGAGGAAAGCTCTAAGGTTAGTTTGGGATTGTAAGAGGATGAAAGCATGTTCTGGCTTTCGAACAAGACTTTATTGCCAAGCATCCATTAACACTTGGCATGGGTTCCTTGGAAACTAGTTAACCATGTTAACATGCATTTGAAATGTTTTGGAAGTCATTTATATGTTTATGGAGGAGATGGAGGTATTTTAGGTATTGAGAACAATTTATGCATGTTTAACGGACCGGAAAAGATACGGAAATTAATTGATGATAGTGCCTTACACAAAAAGGGAGTGAAGGGTTGTATAGCTCTTAGCTTTTAACCATTATTAGGTTATAATGACAGGTATTGTCTAATCAGAAAAATTCACAAGATAAGGGCTCTTCGCCCTGTTTCCCACCCCTTGGACATCGTGCATGAAAGACGCTTCTGTAACAGTAGTGACGTAATAGACATAAGAAAGAGACTTCAGGGCGTGGCATAGAGGCAAGAGGACATGGGAGAGAGTGCAGAGAACAGAAAGTGGAAGTGAGAGACTCAAAGATAGAGGATGAAGGACAGTGGACAAAGGACAATGATCAGAGAGCACAAGATGGAGAACAGAGGACAGGGAACAGATGGCAAAGAGTAGAAGACACCGAAGAAAGGACTGAGGATAGAGGACATAGGACAGGCACAGTTGACAAAAGGCAGAAGGCAGAAGACAACGAGCAAGAGAGAAGAGAACTACATTTCTACATCCTCCTCTTGCCTAAGGAACTGCTTCCTTAAATTCACTATAATATGATGCCACTCACTGACTCCAATCCAAAGACAGTATGAAGGAGGAACAGACCAAACTTTTTCAGGGATTCGGAATCTTAATAAGGATAGCTTTTGAAAATGGGCAAGTAAACTTTCGGTCGCCCGTATCTCTTGTGTCACAACCATAAAGAATCATTCGCCAAAAACAGCTTAGAAAAGGAGGTATTGAAACGGACCACACAACTACCTAGGACCAAATCACTAAGGCACAGAAGTTTTGGTAAAAGGGAAAACGCTGGGCGACAGAAGTTCTAATAACGTCAACCACACCTGAGTGACGGATGGCATGAGGCAACTCGAGATCCATAGCTGAATCCATTTAGCAGCTTATTGACACTGCAACCTTGTCTAATCTATAAGGTTGTGAAAAATGTAGATTAGAGTAACTTCTTGAGCAATCCAAAACGTGCGGAATCAGAGAAGAAGATCACTCCAGCACAAAAAATGCAGACGAAGTAAATTTTGACCTGACTGATTCACTATTCTAATTGGAGGCTAAAATTCACTAAGTAAACACAACATTTGTATGTATGTAGTATAAGCCTCTTTTTCAAATTGTTATCTGAACTCGTATTTGATTTTGAAGGAGATCGTTCTCTAAATTCATTACCACTACACTCAATTCTTTCCAAATGATAACCCTACAGCAGCAACACAGCACAAAGATGGACACAAACATCCATGACGAACTTGGGCTAAAACCCGGTGGAACCTTGTCAGTCAGCTCGGCTATCACACCGTAAAACACAAAATGACCCAGCAGTTAAAAGCATGGTGAGAGTTACCAGGATATTCACAAGTCGAGGGAACACTGAAGCAAAAGGCTTATCATTGCTTTGCTAATATGGCCACAGTTGACTCAGGTATTACAAAATCACACACCTGATTATGTGCGGCCAACCTAACGAGGGCGAGACAAGCGGGAGGGATGTCCAGACTACCATCAAATGCCTGTGATACAGAAAATGTCGCTCACTATTATATTTTTTTTCGATAGGTGGCAAAGTAGTGCCTAAAGGGCAAGTATCAGCAAACGACCTGACTAACATTAAGACAAAAAAGACTTTTGAAAAAGTAAATGGGATTTTCCCCCAAAAAAATTGTCTTCTCAACCATAGGCAGTCGGTGTTTCGCAGACATACTAAAATTTAATTGAAGTGGATGTGAAAAAGCTGAAGCAAAATGTCAATACACCCCGGAGCAACGTAAGAGGAGACCTCATGTTGGAGCAGAAGAATCTGGCATTAGCACGGCTTCTGCAGCTTTAAAACTGCTAGATATAGAGAGAGTCTATGTTGTATGTGTAGAGAGACCAGACCTCATAAAAGAGATGCTTAAAGACACTTTTGTACATATATCTTGTGAGGCATATGCAAGAGGAACTGCTCTGACCAATGCAGGAGATACAGAGAAATGGGTAATGGGAAATGGGTCAGGGAATATAACAGAGGACCAAATGAGTGTTGTACAATGGAAATGAGGGGCTGGACAGCAAGGGTACTGCCAGAAGCGGCGAGCTTCAAAAGGTGAGAAAATTAGGCTGATTCAAATCAATCACTATCGCTCAGGATTTGTTTCTGCAGACTCAATTCTACGAATTGGAGGAGCAAGTCAACTTCATAGAAACCTTGGACCTAACGTATGGATGGCCGATTCGACAAATGGAGTGGCATTTATTTGTAAGGATAATAAAAGAAACAGTCCTATAAGCCAGTAGAAATTCTAAAGAGAATGTACATAGCCAGGGAGATCCTCCATTGTTTTAAGGTAGATTGATAGAATGGAGTCGGTTAGGATAATCCCCATAGGGCAGTTTTTTTAAAGAAGAGAAATGGAGTGAAATTGCGTGGGGCTTTCTCTATAGCAGGATAATCAAAGTTGCGGGAAGGGAACTAGATGACGGAGCAATACCCAATAATGGAAGGGGAGATTACCTATATCGGGGCAGCGTCTGCCGAAGCCGAGCTTATTATCGGAAGTTACACCGTCGGGGTGATAGTCTGGCCGTGCATACAAGAAGTCGTTGCCAATGGCTTCAACGTATGGGCCAAAGAATGGGGAAGTTACAAGTGTAAAAAGCCTCGCCTTCAATAAAATTTCGTGCAATTATTAGTTAATAAAGGCGAAGTGAACCAGGATAGGAGGAAACGGTTCAGGTGTAGACCGAACTTTCATGGGTCTTATGATATGTTCTGGAACGTCTATGAATTCTAATCCATAACGACCACCAGGGAATCGGTTTTGAACTGATAAATTGATCAAACGCCTGGGGGATTGCACGGCCTGGAGGATGTTAGATCGGCCTGCGAAAATGGGGAAGCATTAACGGAGGCTTGGCTAAGCTGGAGTGGAATTCCCTTTAATAAAGAGAATGCTTCACAAAGCCCTCAAGCTCCCTACAAGTCGCAGATAGTTGTCGAGTTTTCTGATGGTTGTTTGACAGATATAGATTTCCTGCATTACAGATACACTAGAAGTCGATGCCACTTCCTAAAGGAAGCAAAACTCCTGGTGATCTAATGTTATACAGACCTTTTGGAAGATAATAGTAAAATGATCGAGGGAATTAGTTGTCAGTGTTCTTCGTTGTTGAGTTTTAAACGCTTTTCAGAGCGACATTTGCCTTTCGCAGAAACAACCAACAATCGATGCCATCGAATTGTTTACTGACTGGTCCGAAGATGCAATATGTGGAAAGGGGAGCAAAATGCACCCAATTTGATAAAAGGGTCGTAGATGAAGGACCCAGGAAGTACGCTGTCTCAAAAGTTTCTTGATGGAGCCCATTGCTCTACTAAGGAAATCATGCCGACGGATTACTTCGACGACATAGTAGTGAATATGTTTGCAGAACAATGGTAGGTTGGCATTCACACAGAATGGAATGGACGTGGTGCTCATCACAAACCGCTGTAAGGCAAGATCTGTCTGTCTGTCAGATCAGAATATATAACTATATCATCATATAAAGCCGAAAGACAGAGGACACGTCTGCAGTCAGTAACTCAGATACATAAATAGAAGAAAATATAGAGGAGTCATTAGAAAAATCTAGTTGCCAGGAAAACTGGAATGAAATTAACCCAAGGAGGAAGGGCGCATTCAATGTAAGTTGTGGAAGCGAAAGCAAGAAAGATCTGGTTGCAAGCGCAATTGATGTATCACTTTGTAATAGGAAGAGAAGGTCCAAGCGTTACAAAATTTGAAAAGGACACGCCTCAATCAAGGACTTTTGAGATTGTAGAGATGACAGGTTAAGGAAAACCAGACTGTTAGGATACGTCAAGTAGAGATAGTTGATCTTAAAAGTTAGGAATGGAGTAAACCTCCTTTGCACAAATTCAATTACATCGTAATTACAATTATGGTAAGAGAATGACATCAGGCAGAATAAAGAATAACTGAGAAAAGGATATCCCTGAATTGATAGGAGGAACGTAGGATAAAGCCGGACATTTTGGAAACCCTGAGTACACAGACAAAGGAATTTAAAGCGGAATTTTTTGTCAAAGGTAACAAGAAGATGCTTACAGGAGGCAGACAATGTTAAAGGCCTACCTTGAAATAATAGACAGGTATTGGGGAGAAGATTCCATTTCATCACATTAAGTGGCAAATTGCTCCGAATGAAGCGTCGATATAATGTGTCAAAGTTTGAATGAAGGCTGCTCTGACTAGTACGCGAATGAACAACAGTAAGTAGTTTTAAATTGTCTGTTGTCAGCTAAATAAAAGAAGCAGATCATTCACAAAAAATAAGAAAAAGGATGGTCCAAAGACGGAGTCCTGAGGTACCCCCGATTGAAGAAAAGTGCAGACGGGATACAGTAAATGATGATAATTTTCGACGAGAGTAATGTCGCCTTTTTTTGTAAGGAGATAATACAAGCTTCCTTTCACACATCCGGAAAAATATCTTCGGACAAGTTCTTGCTATTAAAGATAGTAAGAGAGATGTTTTGCTTACATTTTTGTAGGAAAAGTTTCGGAATCCCATCGTGGCCACAATCGCCATCAGCGACACCGAAGTGATTTTGAAGAGGAATGGAAGATATACTAGTAAGAAGGAATCAGCGGTGTATGAAGAGTAGTGAGAGGAATGGACAAGAGTAGAAATCGAGGAAAAATGACACGGAGGAGCTCACGGGCTGAGTTAGGAGAATAAAAAATACAATCATCGAAATTTATATTAGAAGCCGAAGAAGATGTACGAGAATCTTAAGAAGCGAGGAGAGCGGTAGAAGTGGAGCAGGAGCGACAGAAGAGGGCAAAAAGTGTGAGGAGAGGGAACTGGAAACGTGTCACCAGAAGGGATTAAGATCCGGTCCGGGTTGTCCTCCAATGATCTTTTAATACTGGGAATGTGCATTTTTTATTGGAATGTACGTAGTCGAACGAAATGTCATAAAATTTGCCCTATCTTCGAAGAGAATCAGACTTCTGTATTGAAAGGCATGCTTTTGGGAGAAGTAGAGGATGCTATTAGGAGAAGTAGGAGATCGGCGGGGAGAGGGACTGATGGAAACGTGTACTTAAAGAGATAAGGGGGATAATAAGTATATGATCCCCAATGGCAATTAAAACACTCCCAGTGAGTTTACCACACACTAGCATATCATGGTCACAACAAAAGGCCGATCATCTGCGCCTGCTTCACCTGCCATTAGGAATATCTAAACGTTTCGGTCATACCCCCTCCCCTCCCCCCGAAGGAAGCGTATTTTACTGGGGAAGGATGTGCAATTTTAAAAGGCGACACAGCCCTCCCGAGTTCAAATCTATCGCTAAGCAAATATCGATGTATGCCCGGATCCTTGCTCAACCTTGAGGTAGGCCTACATCATCTATTCAATTCCTTTAGGAGCGGCTTATGCCGTTCAGAAATAAATGGCTGAATGGTCGGTCCTACCGGTAAAAATACGGGTCTGGCCCAAAAAAAAACCCTTATTTTCGCCTACTATGGTCAATAGAAGGATGAAATCCTCCCAAGGAACAATATGCGCACCCTGTGTATTTCGTGCACAAGAGCAGATCGCACATAGAGGGCGTTCGCCTACAGCATGCTCAACCAGCAAGTCAATGTGAACACATTTCCTACTGTCACCACTTGGAGGTTAGGTTCCCTTTTGACCACTTAATTTAGACCCAGCAGACAGCGTTGCTCTCCTCTCTGCCTCCTCGCCACTTCGCATCAAAGGACAATGTAACCATCGAGGATCTCTCCATTGTGCATTCTAGAGTCGAGCCAAGTTTCAGATATGTAGATGATGTCAAGCATTGCAGATGCGGTAGATAATCCAAAATGTGGGATCCTTCGGAAAATTATCTTGGTGAGTTTGTCACTGAACATCCTTGGTAAAAACGTCGAGGGGCCAAAATGACTTTGAGTTGGGTAATTCGTATATGGAATACTCCAAAAAGCTAGGGCTTCATTGATGTTATTCTGAGATTTTATAATTATAAGTGATGGCAAGCAGACATAGTTGCCAATGAAGTAAGCTTTTCTTTATTGGTCCATTCAATCCCTCTTTCCAGAATAAAAGGATTTTAAAGATAAACCATCGAATTCTATGTAAAGCACTCTTCTTAAAATGATCCGCGACATGTAGCTCTAGGGCGACCCACTCGTCGACTAGGAGTTTTCGCTCTTTCTGAAAGTCTCAATGTATGACCTATCCACTGCCAGTTCCGCCTTCTCATTAACACGTCCACAAGTATCTGGACCATACGGGGTGCAAATTTTCTCATTTGTTATTGTCTTAGATCAAAATACCCCGACGAAATGACGCAGGCTTATGTTGATGAAAGCCTGAAGTTGGTGAGTGACAGTGACGGTCACTCTCCGGGTGCTATTCCCCAATATCAGCACAGAGAGAATATGTGATGATGGATACGCCCATTCGCTACTTTCTACTTAATCATTATAATCTCCGGACTATTTCAAAAAACCTTCATTCTGAATATTAAACTTGGAAGTTTTCTGACATAATAGTAAACTTTTTGTAGGACGTCCACTTCCGCATTGAAACATTTTTGCAACATTTTACGGTGCATTTAATTCTCCTCGCAAATTACGAAATCTCTCTCCCTACATGCAACATCCTGAAAAGGTGTAAACTACTATCATGGAATAATCGATCACGGGGGAAAAAACTGTAAACCCAAAAGTATTCACTCTGCATCCTCTACTTTGACCAGATTTGTTGATGGAAATCGGTTGATTATTAATTATAAATATAAATATGCAAGGTGGAACCGCATGATGGGTTTAAATGAACTGAAATTTGGGCGAAGGACTCAAAGCCAACAGAAATATTGGGATGCAATTAAATCGCCTAAAAGTTTGGAAAGAAATAATTGATTTTAATAAAAAATTTCATTCAATTAAAAGGTAACCAATGCTTTCAATGTAGGGGTTGTGTTTTAAAAAATATGGAAAATATCTCCACCCATAAACACGTTAAATGGTCCCCCAATTAGGGAGAATTAAGTGTACATACAGAAGCCCTGTCTACTCTTATATGATATGAAAGTCATGGGAGATCTTAATAAAAGTATCTCCTCGGCGGCGGTATCTTTCGATACACAAGTAGGAAGTAAAGATCTGTTAGATATTTCTGGAATTCGCATTGAAGATGTCTCATTTCCATTTGCCTGTCGGTCTCATAAAATGATTATTTATTATCTAAAATCGTGATCTGACAGCAAAAACGTGAGCGCTCACCACATTTAAAACTGACTCCTCGGGCGTATTACCTAATTGAGTTTTCCGCAATGTCTTGAAAGTGTCATAATTTTCCCAGCATAACAGCATACATCCGCCATAAACTCACCATCGCGAAGGAATTTACGACATTTCAAGAACCTGTTGAAGGCAGAATTTCGCCACTTCACCAACTAATTGAATTCCCATAAAATTCATTTCTCGACATTTTAAAAAGCGTCAAGTCGAAGAATCTAATTGAAAGTAGCATGAAATCACATATACAGTTAGCTGGGTCGTTGCGTCTTCTAGTCCCGGGGGCAGGATTGAGCGAAGACCTTGCTCTGAACAAGATGCGATACCCTGCTCCACTCCAAGCATTCCACTCGACGGGAATAAAATGGACCAGTATCCTGATCGTAATTTCTGGCTATGGAGACTTAGTCTCTACGTTTTCCATTCACAGTATGAGTGGAAAAAGACACATTTTCTTAGTGCAGAGAAAGAAATTGCTGCCATTTCTTTCACATACGCTACAGGAAACAGCATCCGTGCTAACATGCTCCAAATTGGATGTGAAATGTTAGCTGACTGCTGCAACAATTATCTCGACGAGTTCTTGCGCAAGGTAATCATTTCCACCGGAGGACCACAATGAATGGGAGATGTCGTCGTGGCCTCGGGGAACCAGCATATGCTGGTTTGGTAGGAATCAGCAACGATGGCGGACGGGGAGCGTAGCGAGAGTATAAGTTGGTTCTTATACTGGGGAGGAATGGTTATTTTATTGGAGTGTTACCAGAGGGATTTGAAAACGATTAGAGATTAAGAGTCTCATCGATGTTTCAGTAGTTCAGTAATGGCACTAATTCAATTAGGTTCTTAGTCTAGATATGTGCAATGCGAGCTGTAAGTTTTACGTGCCTGCGCTTCATACATGCATCGCAAAATGAACGAAGTTTTTTCCCCAAGGGCAGTTAAGTTTTGTAGCTCCTTCTTACTTTTCTTGATATGCTACCCTGGGTACCGACAAAAAGATGAGGAACACAGGCATCTAAACTTTTTTCCCTTTCTTTTCAAATTAATCTATTTATTGGTACCTTCAAGAATGCTACATGGGACCAGCATGCAGAAAATGGTCACTATTTTTACTCGGGCACTTTAGTCACACGTACCCAAGTGGGTGCATTCTGGCCCGATACAATATCGAACGAAGAATTACTTCAGAGTACGACCCAAATGACTATAGACGTACCAATTATAAGGCCGAAGTGGCAGTGGATAGGTCACATATTCGGGAAGGTTTACAACTTATTAACAAAATCCATTACCGCAAGATGGTCGACCGGTAAGCCGCCTTAAAAACACGTGCCGCAGAATAGATAGTAATAAAGCACAGGAGATAGCTAAAATAGGTTTCGGGTCAGGCAACGAAATCTAATCACATATTGACTGACCTTCCCTTCTAAGGGAAGAAGTTAGATGTACCTTAAAGAACGACATCCAGATTTGCACCGAAGTATACTGCAACTCCAAGTGTAAGGCCTAAATACCACAACTTTGACATCGTACCAGTCAGACATGCAAGAATTATGACACCTACCTCCACACGCCCGCGATCTGCTCATATAATGATCAAGCCCTTGAAAGAGGAGGAATAGATCTCTGTTGTAATAAGGAGCCGATCGTTGAGATTGGAATGCTGCTGCAAGTAAGCGCAAGTAGGCATTCTGCGCGATTCATACCTACTTGGATGGATTCGTCAAGGCAACTTATTTCTATCAGTCAAACATTAGTTCTCCGTTACAAACAGTTGTTGTATGTGAAGGTGGAAACAACTCAAGAACAGACATCTCCTCAAAAATTTGAGCCATCGTTAAATAGTTTAGTTTCCCTGATGTGATGAATTTGATAGAGAAGAGAATAAATTTCGTTCTACCAAAATTTACCACACCTCTCCCTCCACAGTTCCGTGCCATATGCCTCAAGAGCGATCCAATTGGGGTAGTGGCTTCATTGCATCGCATAAGCAACAATGGATTTGTAACCCTTTTTCAATGTGTTACTTATCCATTGCCACTTCCATTACCATGTCTAGAGATACACCGTCTATGGTCACTAAGCTCTTCATTTGTTTTATCTTAGGTGAAAGTACCCCGATGAAAAGACAGAGACATGAGTTGATCAAAGTTTGGAGCTTTCGAGTAATAGGTCACTTTTCATGTGCTACTCACTAGACCATAGAGACAAAATCGAGGTCCAAGTGAAAAACTATGCAGAAAAACGGTGCCCGAATGAAAATTATTAGGGTCTGGGGTGACAATTATGTGAACCCCCTAATTTCTACTCCGGGTCCGAGGGAATCCCCCTTTTTCACCCCTTTCTCATCAAGCCTGACTACTCCCAAATAGCAGAGTTCAAACACCGGCCACAGTCATGGATGTTCCTTTCAGACAATGAAGAGATTAAGATAGTACAAAGGACTTACCAAAGGGGTAAGCGCTAGAACTATAGTTTCACTTGAACACAATGTAAAAAATACTGGAAAAAATTTATCAGGCGCCTCTGTTAGATTTCCCAATGTCCTGGCAAGCTTGATAGTGCAGAGAATTTACCATTCTACCAGAATTTACCACCAGGCTCTTAACTTGATGATCGCTCCGAATTTTTTCGTGACATTAATTGGCGATGTACTTTTTGGTCCTTTTTTCATCTCATGAATTTTACTCACAGCGAGGCTTTTATTTACGATATTGGGTTGAAAAATAAGGACTTTCGTAGGAAAACCACTTCAGAATAAGAGTAATGCAAGGATCGTTTGAAAGGATTTCTTAAAAATATGATTTATTTTTAGAAATCTTCCAACATCGTCCATCTTCCAGTGGTTCCCAGACACGATACCTACCGCATATAATATATTAGCAAGGGCTCCTTTCAGAGCTTTCATTAAGTCGGATCACCCCAATGACGTTCAAAGCGGTATTGGTCTTCGGAGACGCAATTAAGTCTATTCAAGCAAAGTTGTAACTGTAAGAGAATCAGACAGTATTGTCAAAACATGGTTCATTAGAGAGTTATTAATACAGAGAACATTGTGACTGGAAGTGTTGCTAATATGAACTTCCAGGTTGCAGCATTCATTCTAAGTCTTTAGTAGGCCCATTACACTGTATTATCCACTGTAGAGAATGGTAAATTTGTATGGTCTTGATGAGGAATCGAACCTAGGACACCAGGAAGAGGTCGCTAATGTAAAACCTTAACCACGATAATTTTCAGCCTCAATATTTTGTCTTTGATGGGTGGGATTCCCAGGTCTCCAAAAATATTGAAATTGTTGACATACCAAAGCAGCGAAACGATTTTAATGTTCAGAGACGTGTGGTTCCCCAGAGCTAAACTGTGCCGATCAAAATGGGTGTTATCATGGCCTTCTAGGTCAGCAACTTAAATATGTTTAGCAACCAGAATTTATTTTTGAATTTAAGGTTTTTTTTGGCACTTCTTAGTCTCAATATACATATTTCCTTCAGATCGCATCGACTCCCACTCAGCGAATCGATTACTACTGTAAGTTACAAAAAATATAGTAGACCAGGACGCTGGAATTAGAAGTGGTTGAAGCAACAACATCGCCTTTTCGACCTTATATTTCAGGTTCGAACACCGGCCATAATCATGGGTGTTCGGGCTTGTCTAAAGAGTTTAGGATAGTATGCTGAAACCATAGTTTTCCCCTCAATACAAAGTAAAAAAATACTTGAAAAATTTTGTTAAGTGGAGCCTGCGCTGGGTGAGTGGCAGATTTACAGTCAAAATGTACACACTGTAAAGTCTATTAATTATTCTTGGAGGTTAACCGACCAAAAATTGTGAAGCAAGTTGAAACACCAGCACCTAAACTCTGGAGCCTAGAGTTTATTCTATACCCCGAGGATTCCCCAAAGCATAATATTTTTCAAAAGTAAGTGAAATGTATATCAAGTGCTACCCCCGTCCTTTAAATGATGCAATCGCCGGCGACGAACCTTGGCCTCCTAGAAAGATAGTGCAGTGTAAAGAAATATTTTTACTTGAAGAGGCAGAGGCCTCAACTGAAATATGGACTTGCGTGCCTCAATGATAGCCAGGCTCGGGAATATGAGAAGGTTTGCGCTCCAAATAGAAGTGCCTCAGTGGCATCACTCACTACAATACCCAAAACCCTCCGACCGATCGCCCCCCCCCATTTATCTGTTATTTTGAAAATAAGATCCTTAATAGGAAAAACCGGTACGTGGTTGTAATCGCGCGTTCTTTGGTGTTGAAATCTTAAATTTGGTTATCGACTCATTTTACCTTTAGCTCGACCTCCTTAGCTGCTGAAATCATTTTCTGGAACGCTTCTGTTACACGAAGTGGTGAGCTAGCCATGAGGTTGTGCCATCGGCGTACACTTCTAGCTGTAACAAATTTTTTAACAATTTGCTTCTTGTATCCACTCACATTCCCAAAAAATATTCTTCTGAAAAGATCAGCCTAGTCTTTCTTTGAAAGCTCTACGGCTTTCTCATCTATTCCAAATGCTTTATTCAACTTAAGCCTTTATTTCGTGAACAATTAGGATGTTCTGAATGCGGGTTTACCAAATCCGGGACCCCCCGCAAGATATCATGTCAGCATAGTAACTCATAATATTCCCATTTTGGTCTATACAGAGGATTGTTATCGGCTTATATCCTTGTTTTACTCACCTCAATCTTGCCCGAACCAATCATTTTGTTTTTGAGCGTTCTGCCTCCAAAATATTTCATACATTATCGTCCTGAACCCTCCCCTCTACATTTTATTTATTATGTTACGACGTTCTCTATATTCATTCTTCTACGATAAGGCCCAATGAAAACGTCCCGCTGGACTTTTCAGCCTTAGATTAGAATACTTTTGTCAGTCATCGATAGTGAAACCTGTCTTAGCATTTTTTCCCCATTTGTGATCGTAGATCCTATTGTAAGTATCTCATATTCCATTTTGCTAAATTTAACAATTGAGACATCCTTAACTAAGATGGATGGTGCGAGAGCGGAACAAGTTGAACGTGATCCAGGTTCAAATCTTGTTCCGGTCATGGACGTTTATTTTCGCATTTATGCTTGTTGCACGTTTATAGGTTTATTTAGTTGCGCTGAATTAAGTGAGACGATAACCAAGCTGTCAAGTGTTTCAGTCTCATTTGAAACGCCATTAAAAATGACTTTGGTAAATCTATCTTTGGAACCTTGTTTCTGACTTACAGTCTATCAGACGAATGAACCTACGGCGAAACTGGTGGAAAGAATGGAAACTTGGTAAGCTTTCGTATATAGTTGATTGATGAGGGCCTCAGCTTTGACGCAGAATGAAATTGAAAATTTTATCTTTCTTAATGTTTTCGCTAAACGAAAAATGATGGGGTCGACAGTTTTTGTTTTCTGAAGTTGTCTGTTGTTGTTCGCCATCCAAAGTGAGCTAAAATGTTGACTGAGACGGCTTTTATGGGTTCAAGTCAACAACGTTCCAAAATCACACCAGAACAGGGTGACTACGTTACACTCAGATTGCTGATCGTCCGTTTATTTCGGAAAAATGCTGGTGTTGGCAGCAATTATGGGTTCATGTCAACAACGTTTCAAAATCACGCCAGAACAGGGTTACTGCGTTACACTCAGACTGCAGGATCGTCCGTTTATTTTGGAAAAATGCTGGTGTTTTTCGTCGGGAAAATGTCGACCAACTTCGCAAATGCAGCGAGGACTGTAGAAACATCTACTGAAATGCAGCTCCACCTACGCAAATCCTCTGTTAATTCCGACAAACAAATAACGTGGAAAGCCACACAGATTGGGGCAGAGTTCTTTACAAAGATGTTCGTGGGATGCTCTAACTCAAATGTGATGTATCATCATCATCATCATCATCATCAACGGCGCAACAACCGGTATCCGGTCTAGGCCTGCCTTAATAAGGAACTCCAGACATCCCGGTTTTGCGCCGAGGTCCACCAATTCGATATCCCTAAAAGCTGTCTGGCGTCCTGGCCCACGCCATCGCTCCATCTTAGGCAGGGTCTGCCTCGTCTTCTTTTCCTACCATAGATATTGCCCTTATAGACTTTCCGGGTGGGATCATCTTCATCCATACGGATTAAGTGACCCGCCCACCGTAACCTATTGAGCCGGATTTTATCCACAACCGGACGGTCATGGTACCGCTCATAGATTTCGTCATTGTGTAGGCTACGGAATCGTCCATCCTCATGTAGGGGGCCAAAAATTCTTCGGAGGATTCTTCTCTCGAACGCGGCCAAGAGTTCGCAATTTTTCTTGCTAAGAACCCAAGTTTCCGAGGAATACATGAGGACTGGCAAGATCATAGTCTTGTACAGTAAGATGTATCCGAGAGAAAAACTGTGATGCGAGCAAGGTCCCGACATTTTGAGCAATTTTAACGCCGAAAGAATATGGGAAACCAGGGTGAACTATTGGCTGCCGCCAGCAAGTACTAAAGCAGGGGAAATTGCGATTGGAGGGCAATGCTACGAAGCCTAAAAGCCGACTGCGTACATCGCGAGAAACGGAAAAGGCCGTCACCGTCTCCCGACTGCAACAAAATTGAAAGCATTTGAGCGATTTTAAAAGGGGAGACTCAAAGGAAAAAACTTGAACAACTGGAAGTAGTCCGCCGACTTCCTTCGCCTAAATTGAACCGAATACGCTGAAAGGCAAGGTCTGCCACTACGATGTTTACCAGTTATCGGCAAACAAGGCAAGTGAAAGATCCGTATCATCCAATTTGGCGAAAATAAATTCACTGTACTTTGTCCAGCTCTTCCTCCCTCTTATTTCTCATCTAGATCTCTCTCTCCTAAGTCCTACCTCTCTCCCTGCATGCATGCACACCAATTAGTAGGCATCATCGATTATGAACCAATTCCTATAAGAGAACTGGAATAAGTTCATGACCTTTTTTTTACTTTTTCGTTATGACAGAAATTCAATTCAGCAATAATTCATTTAAAATTAAAAAAAAGACAGATCGAAGCACCGCGGACAAATCAATACCAGAATTGAAAAAAGTAGAAGAAATCCTCCTCCTGATCACATTCCAGAGTACGACGAAAAGGGGCTCAGTCGTGCAAGGCCGAGGTGGTTGACTGTCAGCCACTCGATCTCGTACTCCGGGTTCGAATCTTGGTAGTGTCACGGATTTTGCTGTAGGCTTGTCACCATGAATTTTCCCCCTGCCTTTGTCATGATGACTACTAATGTGCGCATCGCAACTAGACTAATCAAGAGAGATGCTTATAATGAATAGGGATAATAGCGTAAAATTAAGCAAAAATAACGTGTCATGTATAAAGCTTTGACAAACGAAAAAGGTGTATTTCGTTGTCACAACAGCCATCGAATAGGAATTACACAATCAACTTTATATAAATTGAAGGGAAATTGGGCTCGAAAAACTAGGTCACATTCACTTTATCACTTTTTCGAGCATGTAAAGAACTACTACCGTGGTCGACTTGATACCGGGATAAATACTGGAAAATCACGTTGATTGTTCTACCAGCAGGAGTAATGCTTGGAAACTAAGATGACAACCTGCAAGACTCCAAGATTTTATGATAACTAAAGAGGATTTCTATCTTCGAAATGAAGAGCCTCTGCTCACAACATATAAATGAATTCGATATTAGTGATTGAAAATTGCAAATCTTTTCTGGAAATTTGATATAACAAACTGCATGATTGGTGTCAAATAGGAGAAGAGCAAGGTCGTTTAACCCATTTCTTTCGAGTAGCCAAACTTTTGGCTATCGGTAAATTCGAATGAATAAAAAACAAACGGGGCCGAGTAGAACTGCTGCGATGGCCGATATCAGAGGAAATCACCTCATGCGCAACTGTTGCGCTGGAACGGATGAAATATGATGATATTTTTGTGTGATCATTTCTGGAGTATCTGAAAGCATATTCCAAACTCAAAAAATCCAATTCATCCTCCTATAAACCGGTAACACTTGCTCCCTCCTGTCTAATAGTACAATAACTTCCATTGCATTGAATTGTTACAATAACGCTGGGGAGCATTTTATATAATAGGCACATGTACAGAAAACAAATCCAGTCTGCCAGCACCAAGAATAGTTATACCAGACCAAGCCAACAGCCAGCACACCATCAGCATTTTCCCTAGTGTATTTTATTCCATTATGACTGTTAGGTCTTGTTTAATTCGGCCAATTGTATTGTGCTGGCTGTAGACTTCCTCAGTGCACCATGCAGAGACCATCATCCTCTTGTTCTGCTTTTTTCCAGCCCCATTATAAAAAATTCTCACGAAACAATTACGTGAGTATTTTATTTAAGAATTGTCTTATTACGAAGGAATGGCTAAGATGAGACAAGGTGAACCGATGGGGGCCGAGAAAGTGTGGGAGATGAACAGCGAGTGCATGGTGAGAAAACATAATGTCGGTACCTTGGTCTACCTGTCGACTATAGAGTGGTAGTTATGACGAGTAGGCGAAAACCTTTATGTATTCGCTGGGGATATTAAAATGTTAACCTATTCGTTTTTATATAACAGCCAAGGAGGCTTCCTCCTGTCTTATTTCGATGCCATGAGATAAGGAAAATTGAATGCAATGAAAAATTCAATGGATGCCTCTTTAGTTGTATAGGAACGTCTTAGATAGAGCTCGTGCACCATTGTACCTGCAACAGAGGATTTAAGGGAGAGACGTCGGAGTTTATCTGAACTGAAGCAATTCAATGGAAAATGTTCAGATCAGATATTCTACCTAAATTAAGATAAAAATGCAAAATTCCACTCTTCTGTATCTTTTTATATTTTTGGTATTCATGAATATCAAGTCATTGATTTTGCCTAGGGAACCACCTAAAAAACCTATCCCAAATATTGCGCTGTATATAGATATTGACAATGCAGTTCACTCCTGGAGCTTTCCCCAACAACGAACAATTTTCCGACCTGCGGCCTCAATACCCTAAAAATTCTATGGATACTATCAACTATCTACTAATATACAGTGAACGAGAAGCCTCTTTGGCAAACTCAATATCAGATATTTGTCCATCTTTTCAAGAGTGAGCATTGTACTTGCTTGTTTCTAGCTCGTCCGATGAGAATGACTAGAATGACTACGACTACAGCAAATAACAAGTTTGCTCTATAGAATATTAATATTCTAAGATATATTTTTTTGCTTGAATCTGTACATAAGACGATGAAAATGGGGGAGAAGATGTCCCAAGTAGAAGTGAAATGCTTGGTGGGCAAAAAAACTGAAGTGACCAAATATCTTCTAGATGCAATTCGTTCGGTTGTTTTGGTTCTTGTTTCGTCTAGAAGTGGAAAATGCAGGTAAACTGCTGAGCATTTGATTGTGTATGATTTTTTTATTTGCTTTTTGAGTATTGCTTGTTTCGTGTCCTTATACCAAAACCGTTACGAAACTAGTATTATCGGTATGTAAGCCCTTCGCTTTGAGTTTGTCAATAGATGCATATTTTTTCCTTAATTTATTGTATGTCCTTCGAGATGAAGAATCTGAATCTTATAAAAGTTTAGCAATGGGAGGAGGAGGGGGAGAAGGAAAGAAGAAAGAAGAACCTTAGATCAACCGGTCTCTCCATCGGTCGAGCTCAATATTCCTCTCAAGGAATACTCGGCCGGAGTGCGCAGCATGCCTATCAGCACTTCTTCATACCTCTCTGAGAAAATTGTCCGGAGAGAACACCCCTCTGTATCTGCAGAGTTGCTGATCCCATCCTATATTCCACCAGAAAAAAGGTGTAATCGGCATCCTCCATAATCCCATTACAAAACACTCAGTCAAGTGATCGTGCCCTCTCAATCTTATACAGGTAAGATTGGAAACCTCCTTGTCCTTTTAAAAGCTGAATAAGGAAATGATCAATCTCAACCATAGACCAATGGGCTACTCAGTCCATCTACCTCTTGACTCCTTTACACCAGCAAATTGCCACTCACTGAATATATGTGGCATTGGTTTATGAGCTACCACCTCCCTTGTGGTTGTAAATGGTCCTGTTTCCTTAGCAAAAATGACGACATAGATCTCTCACACGACCATCACACAGGTAGGCAGACGTAACCTGCAAACTTCACCATTCCCGCACTTGTTGACAAAACGTATCCATGCTAAGAACATCATCCCATACCTCTGCACCGCACGGAACTGTGTAGCATTTATTAAGAGGCCTCTCCTACTAGAGGCAAGAGCCAAAATGTTTCCCAATAACCGACACAAAACCGAAACTCCATTATCCATTGTCGAGGTACTTATCAGCTAGTGTTGTCCTTATAATCGTCGTACCAATGGCCATAGACGCAGAGCCGGGATTTTCGTTGTAGTAAAAATTAACCTTTCGATTTTTCTCAGGGCAAGACTGAAGATATAAGCAGTCAGCTACCCAGTTACCCGTCGGGTCAATACTACAAGTCTGTTTTGTGCCTGTTCAACAGTGCGACCGGCACTAAGTGCTAGAACATCATTTGCATAATCGACCAAGCGCGACTCATGCCAGAAGAGTCATGCCTGGTCGATTATCAGCAGACCATCTTAGGAAGCGTTCCCGAGATCTGTTTCTAAAATGAATCCCTGTAGTATTTCCAACGTGAACTCCATTCTTCTCTGGCTATACAATTACTCATAGAATAAAGGTCGGCCTCTCAGATAATTCCCTTATATCCGCAGGAAGTAGACCAGTGTGCTGACCATATGAAGAGACTGGATAAGGTATATGGAACCGGAGGAGAAGGCACGGAGTGAAACAATATTTCGGGGATCGTGTGAAGTCGATGAGCAGCGTCACAAGGACGAAGAATGAATTCCAAGACTCTCAGCTATAGAATCAATAAACTCCTCGAATGCCCTAAACACGAAAACATCTTCTAAGTTGCAAATGTTAAGAGTGAGGCATGCATGTCACACCTCCGAAAACGTCAGTTAGACTTCCACTGCTATCATGTCCTCTTCTTTACAGAATACTTATCAATCAAGCTACGAACCTTCATACCTCCGGCCTGAACTTTACTCCACCCGAAACATTAACGCAAGCGATCCATACCACTAATCCTGCCGGCCATAATGGTACAAAGAAACAAAAGTCTTGATGCATATATGAAGCACAAATCGCTTCAAAATATTTACACGAGAACAGAATCCAAATAGCTGCGAACTATGGAAAAGCTATGACGGTTGATGAACTTCGACGTATCTTTAGAAAAAAAAATGACTAGCGGTTTCATTCAGGGCAAAAGCAGCTTACGGACGCTGAAGCAGCATGAGTTGCTTCTGCCATGGACGAAACCGTGAACCATGCTTTTGAAAATTTGAGAATTTAACTCAAAGCGAGTAGTTCGTGGACCACAAATGTGAAAGAAAGTTTCTTCCCAAACTGGTCCGATCCGACATCAACCGGATGCGGACTTAGGACCCTCTCAACTTACAGACAAAATAGTATATTCAGGCTGCGACATGCGGCTTAAACTAGCAACTGATTACTTGGTACACTGAGGGATCTCCCTCACAGCAGAGGGAGCGGGTGCCGGTGTCATTGGTCCGAGGAAAATGTACTTTGAGCCAATGGGCAGGTACAGTAGCATAATCCAGGCGGAAATATTCGCCATAGACAAATGTGCTTCCTTTAATCTGGAAAGGAACTACAGGGGGCAGAACATAGCTATTCTCACCGATAGCCAAGCAGCCATCAAGGCACTTAGGTCCAACCAGGTGAACTCTAAACTGGTATGGGAATGCCTTGAGAGACTGAATACACTCGGCTCGTCCAACAAGGTCTGGATACTTTGGGATCCAGGCCATGCTGGGTTGGAAGGCAATGAGGCAGCGGACGAAATAGCCAAGAAGGGAGCAGGGACGCCTTTACACGGGCCAGAACCCTTCTGTGGAATCGCAAACGGTTTCATGGCTATGAATCTAAGAAATGAAGAGAAACGGTTGAGGGATCTATATTGGGCGAGCCTACCAGGGATGGAGCAGTCCTGGGTGCTTATTAGGGGATACGAACCCATGTGCACAAAGGATTGCTTAAACCTCACCAAAAAGAACCTCTGAATCATAGTGGGAATTCTCACTGATCATTGTCGGCTGAACTATCACCTAGGGAAGCTAGGGATATCTACGGACACTGCCTGCAGGTTTTGTGAGGAGGAGGACGAAACCTCTATACACGTCCTGGGACAGTGTCCGGCACTTGTGCAAAGTAGGTCAAGACATCTGGGAGAACACTTAATACCAGATGCAAAGCTGAAACATCTGGAAGTAGGGAACATACTAAAGTTCCTAACGGTTACAGGCCTGCTTGAGATACTATGATCAATAGGTACACTATAACCAGTAAAAGGGGCACAATAGTTCTTCAAGGACGCGGTGCGAACAGAATAATAATAATAATAATATCAAGAGTTCATGAAGAAGTCACATTTTATTAAGATACTTCAAACGTTACAGTAGCTTTTTTCTAACAAGTAATGTACAGCATGTACCACTGGGGCTCAATACAACTAGTTTAAGCCAACTAAAGCCTGCATCGGCGGAACGTGGCTCGATACGGTCAATACCCATGTTGGGTTATTGAATCCAATCAATTAGAACCATCAACACCAGTGAATGCCTTCGGTGACACAGCGCAAAGGTAAAACAGCGTCTAAAGGGTTTCATCTATCTTAACGACGAAACCGTCAACAATTTTTCTAAAAAATGGTGTATTTGTCCCGAAAAAATACTGATCCGTGCACTAGAATGACTAATGTATTCTGCTCGTTAAAACGAATGCTGTCCGTAATAAACTAGATGGGGGACTCAGAACCATTCAGTCCTCAACCAGGTTTCACTAAGGTTCCTTCCAAGAAAATTGGATATCCTTGTGCTTTTCTACATCTATAAAAAAAGGTAGTTGTTTACAGTCAGACCAGCCAAAGTTCAAACTAAAGGTTTTTGGTCGAAATTTCAGCTATTTGAATTAATAAATTCGGAGCCCATATCTATAGCCGCTTTCGGTCACGATGTGGAGGAATTGGTGCGCGCTGACAATGAATACGTCAGCAATTTTTCTAAAAGAGTGAGTAGTTGCCCAAAAGAAGGATGGTCCAGAATTATTTGTTTCTCGATCCGTCATCAGGCAGATATTTCACCGGTTTCACTAGAAATCCTGGCAAGTGAATTTTGGCTGAAGGAGACCTTATGCCCTTATGCCCTTATGTCCCAAAGGAACATTATCGCCCCAAGAAGATTACATACAAGGGTAAATCGAGTTTCTAGATGGCAAGGAATGTCATTGCAAATACGCGGATTAGATGCGAAGTGTCTAACTGGTGCGTGCATCGATGACGCCTAGATAGTTTCTAGTGTATGCTCCTCCATCGTACGACATTAACACCAGAGTAAATGTGCAAACTTTTTCACGCGCAAGTGATTGAAGAACGTCGAACATATGCATGCTTTTCTTCCACCATACAAATTCAAGTAATGCGTCTGGAGACGAATTTTCTGTATGCACTCTTCTTGGGTTCCGATCACCCAAACGCTGAACTCCAATCATGTGTCCAGAAGATTGTAAAGGGGTTTATACTCTTCCCACAGTAATTTTAGAATTGCCTACAGTCTACCAAGATGATATAGGCTTCACACTATCTAATTACTATCTATAAGTATACCTTGAGAAATTTCTAATCCAGAGGAGTTACTGGTGGAACTTTGGATATTAGTCAAAAGTCCCGACTGTTAATATGTTCAATACAAAATGCGTGGTTGCTCATGTTTCACTTTCGTAGTTTTTCACAGGCATAGTTTCATAGTAAAGATTGTTTTGAAATTGGTGAACTAAAGTCATGTCAATCCCGGCAGGAAAACCGTTGACAACGAAGACGCAATAGCTTGACGCGTTATCGTGATAAAGTTTCCATGCTTCCCTGAAGTCGGTTTGCCAGTGGGCGACCATCCTTTTCAAGCATTTGAGCAAATCCAAGTAACAAGGTGCGTTGGGAGTAGTCACGAAATTCATGTGAGCAACACCTCCAAAGTCGGAGAAGACCACACCTAGAGTTTTAATCATGGTCTTACTCATACATCCCTCCCTAGAGCAAGCTAATCTTGAAGTGTGCTACACTGAATTCATTTTTTTGTCTCCAGGTCGAACTCAAAAATCTATTACTCATGACCAGTGATAGCTGAATTTAAAAAAATTAGATCGCTTTCTGAAATTTACAATAGTTCAGATGTAAATAGTAATTTTTTTGTTGATCAATACTTTTGGGGCCAGGGTTCCGCCACCATTTTTTGGCTTTTGGCTTGGCTTTAATTGAACAATTTGTGTTATCTCAGAGTTGGTTGCTTGGAGAAATAAGGTGGCCATACTGAAAGACCTATTGAATCCGTTTCGGATGGGGACTTCTCAAGTGCAATGGTGCTTCATCGAGCCGCGTTGTATGATCTTTTTGAATAAACTGTTATGTTAGCCTACTGAATGCATTGGGAGTAGTTAATATCGACTTGTTAGGCAGCACCATTCCAGTCAGTAACAATGGAAACTTGGTCTATATCCTGTACTTGTTGTCTCTTCTTCAAAAAAAACCTTCCCTGTGTGGACTATCCGTGACGACTCCGCACCCTCAATCTCACTGCAGCAACGCCACATCTTTCTTGATATGTGTTCCCCTTCTCTGTAGTTGGCTACTCTCAAACTGTACTTGGCTCCTCTGCCAAATCCGATATTATCTGCCGAAGTATTGAAGTATCCTTCGGGTTATCGGCATCTATTTTCGCTCCTCGATCACGTGGCTATGCCGAGCCTACAACGCCCTACAGCTTGGGCCCGTTAGCTCTGCTTCCTTCCTTGGCTTGAAGCGTCGGTTAAGCCATTTACTTGCTCCTCGCTCTGAGGACAATACGTAATTAGGAACTTAATTTTCTGTTTATTGTCTTTAATTAAATAACTAAATAAATAGAATATGCCTAGTTTGGCGGCGTAGTTTCCTATTGACCAGTATCCGTGCAGATCGATGTGACTATGTCAGCAATTACACCGGTCTGGCACGGAAGCTCCCATCCCCGGCATGTGGGCCAAATCGACCTCGATTAACCATAGACAGCGAGCATGTGTCAGCTGGAGTCACTAACTGACAAATAGTAGGAATAGATTTTGCGCTTCACTAAAGCTTTAGGCAAACGATTTTTTTAATCAAATGAACGGTTTGATCATTTTTGACAATTTTATTGATAACATTTCGTTGCTGCTGGTCAATGGATATATACGTGTTCCATTAAATTGACGGATGAATTACGCCCCGTGGATGCCACGAAAAAACATCAATTGAAATAAAGGACTAGCACATGATTGGAACATTACGAAAATTGGACTTCATACGACAACCAATTACTACAAAATCAGTAGATACCATGCAATCAAAAGGCTACACCGAGTGTCCGGAGAAAACTCCACGCAAGAAAGGTTATGTTATGCATCCGGGAGAATACGACAGAACTTCGTCAAGCACCTACTTGCATCGAAACCAGAATAAACTGTACCTGCGTCATTCACAATTACACCGAAAGAAGGCATACTGCTGGCATACCACAAAAAAAGCCCGTACATTATTTTGGTAACTCAAGAGAAAACAACAGAGTCGTCGTACAGCTCAGACAACGCTCCATATGATTTTTTCTCCCAAAAGAGTAATAATTGGATGTGGAAAAACTCCAACACACACCTCGCGGGTGAGCAGCTCATTTTAGCTTAGAAAAGTATCTTTTGGAATAAGACACCGAAATAATTCCAGAAAGATGGCGCAAGACCGTAATTAATAATGAAAATAGAAATTAATTTGTGTCCCTTCCAATTTTTTACCTAAGTAATTCTTTTTACACCACTCTAATCGATACGGTGTTTCGGGAACCAGTTCCGCCTGGCTTCCGCTCTAGATCTTCACTAACAAACGCACTTCATACACAAACCATGATGAAAGGATTCGTATTTCTCAACTTTTAATCAGCGAAGCAATTCAAGAAGTCCGAAACTGGATGAAGTCAAGAGTCAAAATCAAAGAGACAGGACGAAGTTTATCTTAAAGGTGGTGGTAGGAAGCAGTGACGAGCATGGACGGTTATAGCCTGTAAAAATAGGATGAAGCCCAGATACTAATATTCTCCACACACAAAGGTAATACAAGTAAACTGTGAGGTAACGTTTAGTGAGTTATCTCTATCCTGGATGATACCGTACGTCGCCTTCGTTTCTCTTTTTTGAAACACTTGGGTGGTAAGTCCACAAACAGAAGTCCGTGCACCAAATTGGTCTTCATTTGGTTCGAACCGACATCAAGTTGATGTGAATCCTTCAATTTCTAAACAAAAATTCAGCTTTTCTGCTTATCCTTAATCCAGATTTCAGCGAAATCCATCGCAAGTAAAAGCTCCCTTTACCAAATCTGACTGCACAAAAGGTAAGGGCATGTTTTTCAGTATAACTAGACAGCCAGATAACCTAAGACTTCTCTGACATATAGTATCTAAAACTGCGAATTGAAACCAATTCGAATGTTGAATCTCCTTTGAGAACTACCATCATTCCAGACAGAAAATTATCCTTCCCTTAGTCAACTCCAACTGACTATAGTCAGGTATTTTCTACATCACCCGTCAAACATTGCAAAAGGTCATCCTCAGGCTGTACGTTTGTTTCTACACTGCTTGCTGTATTTGTTTTATCTGCACATTTTTTATCCTAACTTTCTGTTTGTAACTCTTCTATATTCGACGGGTATTATCCTTCCCTGTCAACACAGGGAAAATGGCAATGTACTACCAATTCTGGGGGTTAGTCCTACATATGTACCGTGGTGGCATTTTTTCAGCGGAGCTGTTTGTTGCACTTGTCTTCATTGCATGAGTATTTTCCTGTCGCTAAAGATAAATAACAAACACTGAAACTAAAAAAAAATGTGGGGCAATATCAGAAGAAAAAAATATAGCGACCAGTTTTGTTAATTTGCGAGGGTTTATATTTTGGCTTAGTTCCACTTACATCCTTTGCGTTAGCCTGTTCTGTGAAATGCTTTTGATAAAACTATTCCATGATGATCCTATGCAAAAGGGAATAGTCGAATGCTAACGGCTTTTCGAGAGAATTCTGAGTATTAGATTGCACTGTATCATTTATATTAAAACTGGTGTAAAAGGACTCAATAAAAATGGAAGCAGATGGGAATAGTGGAGATGAAAAGCATTCCAATAAAGCTGCAGCTTTGAATGCAGATGTTTCAATTGTAAACTGCATGCATGGTCCGCATATTTTCCTTTTGCATATCTATTCTTCATTTATTCGGAAAGAGCTGCAGAATTTTCCACATTTTTTATCATTCTGGATGAGAAAGGACTGACAGTTCGATGTGGGACTTGTAGGTCCAAATATCCATTTCATCATATTCAAGGGCGCCTTCTACCGTATATTTTAAGTGGGGCTATTTGATTCCCAGCCAGCTTTGACGAAAGGTGATTCTCCCCCTGGACTCCCTCTTTACGGCCCTCTTCCCACCCAATACCAATTGATTCCTCGACACCCTAAAGTCCACAAAACTTCAAAAACTTCACAAAAAAGTTACGGAATATCAGCCTAAAGTCAACTGCTAATTAAATTATTACAGTTCACTGATTTATATTCTTTAGAAATATCTTCCTGCTATCTTGGTACGTCGAAATTCCTCTTTGCACCAATTGTCATGATGTAATCCTATAACTTCCGAATCTTTTGAATTGACATCTACACTCCGAATGCCGGAAGGAAGATTTAGCGGAAGAGAACCAGAAATAAATAAATCAGAAAAAAATAGTAATACTCAATTCACTGTATCTATCTATGTATATCCATCTCCAGGACAATTTCCAAATTATATAAAATATATGTAGATATTTATAGATTCACAAGTATGCATTTAGGATAAAATTTTACAAGTTTCCACCATCGTTGGGAAACTTTATCTCTGATTGCCTGACTGTAATGCCGCCATTGTTGTTCCTAGTTCCTATTTTCGTTGTCCTTGGTAGGATCGGTCTGGTCTTCCAGTCGTTGCTGATGTAAATAGGATGCGGTGGGCGGGGGAGATGATAATGCCGTAAGCGTACTTATTTTACTCTGAAGTTTCACTTTAAAAATAGATTCAACACGGAAAAGTATTCGGCGTCTTGATACTATTTAGAGAGAAGAAGAGATAATTTCTGGAATGCGAATTATTATGCATGGAAGAATATGATGGTGAAATCTTATTGTATTTGATTTTGATGGAAAGTATTTGGTTCGGTAAGTTTGTAAGGAATAGTATTCAGAGGAATGCAGCGATATATTTCTGACTGAGATACTTTTTGAAAGATGATTTGTTTAGTTTGAAGTGATGTAAAAACAACTCACAATGGCATGTAAACTAGGGGAAGATTTATGGCATTTGTGTAATTGTTTAGTTGATTTGCTTCTTTCGACCCGAAAATTTGTTTACTGTCAACAGCAAAGATTCAAAATGAGATACAAACATCCATGACACAATCCGGATTCCAACTCAGGGGATGAGGTTGATAGACTGACGTTTAAATGACTTGACTAACACTCGGACGAAATCGCAATTGCCAAAAGTAGCATTGCGAACCGACGACAAAAATTACCTCCCCTGATCTGAGCGAAGTGTAAGTTCATCACAATGACCGCCTCCCCTGCCATCAAACCGAAATCCCAGAGCTTCAAAAAGCCTACAGAAAGTAATTCATCCGCCACAACCACCAAAGTCTTCAGTCCAAGAACTCTAAAACTACAAAACTGGCGGGGAAAATTTGATGAGGAAGGAAGGGCTCTCATCCTTTTTCAAACTATTCTTCGCTCCAACCATTGCTCAGACCATTGAAACCACGAACGCCACAATGGTAGTCTTTCGAAAACTAGCCAAAGACAAGCCTTAAATAAATCCTCTGACGATCACGTAAGCAAGGACATTCTGTTTAACCAATTCGTCTTCATAGGTTTGCACGGAGCACTATAGGATACCATAAGACCAGATTCGGCATTTGATTCCCTCCGGAGTGCCGGAGAGGCAGAAGAACGGTCAGGTACTTTCTTTGTCCATCTCCAGTTAGGACCAGCCTGCAGGCACTAGGTAAAGAATTCTTTAGGGATGTAAAAGGTACTCTAGTTGTCGATTGGGGGAACTACCATGCTTCGTAAAGGCTTCAGATTCGCTCAGGCTGGCCTACTTACAAAGCATAAAAGCGACCATAAAGATGTATCCCAAAATTTATTCAATTTATGTTTTGTGCTTCACTGCATCAGGTTCCATGAGGTCGGCACTACATTGTTATAATGAGGATGCCAGCCGTAATCTAGCTTTCCTGCTGCGACACGCAACTCTTATTCTTGGAATGTACCCATTATGAGCACAGATTTCAGAATTGAACAAAACACTCAGGAGGAGTCTGACTATGGTTTTGTCCACGGAAGAGGCAACTGTGTCCGTATAGCTGAGTGGTTAGAGCACAAGGCCGTCGTACGGAAGGTCGCGGATACCAGTCGACTCAGCTGTGAATGGGCGACCGTAATGCTGGCCACATTGCCTCCTACAGTGTTCTGAAGGTACCATCACCGTCTTGAATGAAGTGCTCTAACACACTTCAAGGTCCTGATCCAATATGGATTATTGTGTCAACGATTATTATTGTTATTATTAAGGGGCAACTCTTTAAAGAATTCCTCACCTCATACTGTCAAAATAGTGTAGCGGAAAGCAGCAAAATGGAAACCTGACATCCCGAGTATTTTACCTTAAAAGGAGAGAGCCCGTACCAAAATTACCCTTTTTTCTCTGAATGTCAGGCATCAACTGCATACTCAATTGACAAAAACCAAATTATACACCTTGAGAGCGGAACCAACCAATACGATACGATGATGCACCACTTGCATCTGAAATCTACCTCACATGCACCTAGAGATCAACCGAAAGTAGCTAATGATACCTATAAACGGTACACTTTTGGCACCTGAAATCATACGGCCTTGCGTGCTACCAGAAATTCCTTGATAAACATCAGGAGAATCTCATTTTCGCTGACCATGTGATTTCCAAATTCATTTTTGACACTGTTGTAACCACCAAAAGGGAGAATTAGTTCCCAAACAGCTGCACGAAATCAAGGCCTTACAAAATCTTCATCAACCGGCAAATCATGGTAAGGGATCAACCACTAGGATAGCTTTGTAAATGTTAAAGATGAAACTGGTCCAACTGTAGGGAAAAATTGCAACCATATTTTATTGGCAATAGAAAAATATCGTCCGAAAAAGTAGAGAATGTGCATCTTTCGAATCTGGCTCAGCGTGAAGAGACACTATCAGGACCACGCAAATTTATTTACACCATATACAGCCAGTTGAAATATACTCGGTAATGATGCGATTAAGGAGGTTGTCCAAGCGGTGAAACTAGCTGAGGCGCACAATCGCCACTATCGACAAGAGGCGCGCGTTGTGACGTTAGATATAAGAAACGGCTTCAATTCTGTCAAATTGCGCGACACGCTCAAGGCGCCGTAAATATTGAGGGACTCTCTTAAGGACCGCGCGCTGCTGTATGAGACTCGGAAAGGGTAGCGTAGAATGAAGGTAAATTGGGGACAGCACAAGGATCCATCTTTAGTCCAGATTTTCCTGACACTCAATGTTTGGAATGCCCCATACGATAGTCTTGCTATGACACGAGATGCCTAACGAATCGCATATGGTTGAAAACCCGTATGATATTGCGGCACTGATCGCCGGACAGACAGCCGTAGAAGGATAACTGAGGGTGGATTCTATAAAAGACCCAAGTGGTCGTCCTCACCAAGGAAAAGATACCCCCAGTCGTCCCTGTTCAAGATGATGAAATCGCGGTCTTATCGAAGCCGGCGGTCAAACACCTAGGCATCATGAAAGATACAAAGATGAGCTTCTTCGATCCCGATTCCAATTCAGAACACTGTGCACAGTACCGGAGGTCCTTTACCTAGTAGAGGTCAGTTGGTGAAGAGTGATTTCGAAGTATGGATTGCGGGCTCAGCAAGGAGATGTACCCTCAGCGTCTAGCGCAAGTACAACGGCGAGGAACTCTGCGAGTTACATTCGTCTATTATATCGTTTTGGAACCAGCAGTAATGGTGACAACAAGAGTTATTTCGATCGCTCTCTATGCTGTAGAACGGAAGTCTATAAGCCTCAGGTAGAGAAATAAGAAAGCCGTCGCTTATGAAGCGAGAATCCGCACTATCGGCTCATGCACCAATCCTAGAAAAGAGAATCGAGGAGAAGATGAACCGCGCATCTCATAAAACATGTGCAACTATGGTTTAATCCAAAGCACGGTGAGATTGACTAACCCAGCTGCTCAACAGACACCGGTATTTTCAAGTATACCTGTACATAATCGGAAAACACGATCACACTTGATTTTCTGTAAGGATGTAGTGAATTGTGCCTGGCACACCCTTTTCTTCTGCAGGATGTGGCAGCGCTATCGTCATCGCCTCTCGGCGGAAGAATGCTAAGCGTCTCTAAGTGTGAGGTCGTTCTACAGAGCGAGGACACGAAGGTCAAAGCAGCACGTTACACTCAAGACACGCTTAAGGCGAAAAGGAAAGAGCTGAATAGAAGAAACGGCAGGATAGCTGGGACTCCCTGAACTACTAGAACTAGTGCGCTCCTACACCGAATAAGCCTGGTCTGAGGTAAAGTGTCAGACGGTTCCGGGTTAGGGTTCTGTCTGACTGAAGGAAATTGACACAATACTTTGTATAACTGTTTTCTGTTGATTTCTTTTCTTCCTTGTCCATGTTGCCATTGCACTTTTGTGAGAAATTTTTCTTGAATGGTTACGAATTGATGCAAAGAAAATTGTTATGTCCAAATTTTCAGCCAATGGACGATGCGCAGCCCTTTTTAAGTGCTTACCGTGTCTGCTAGATGCTTTTAATCGACATCATTCAGCACTCCTTTGTTGCTGCTCTTCATAATTTTTGCTCTGGCAGTCTCGAATCTCTCTTTGATATTCGCAACCTGTAAAGTGGCCTCGCTGGAGCTGTACCAAAAAATAAACTACTTTTTCAAACGAGCAGACTCTGCCAGGGAAGAAGTTAGCTCACCTTTGACATTGGTTCGACCGAAACTTTTACAATGACAGAATTGTATCACATATGAGTGAACTGTCTTCTCCATGTTCACATGTTCCATGTTCCTTGTACATGTTCACTAATGGTCTCTTGTGTCATGGATGTTTACGATCTTTCGGCTATTTTAGACATATCACAGCGTTGAGATTACCGAGACGGAAGAGCGAAATAGGGCAAAAATGACAACAACACAGTGTGTTGATGTCCTGCCTTCCGGAAAGGAGTGGATAGGAGCGATGCTTCCCTATTTATGGCTAACGAAATAAAACTAAATAACGACAGGCTTTATAAAGACACTATGACCTTAGATGTCCGTCAGAAGAGATAATTCTACGACAATTCTTGTACCGAGGTCAAGGTTGATACTCTCGACCATAATCATAGGTCAGGTCAGGTACTTCTGAGGCAGTCCTTGTAACGATATCAAGGTTGATATGTTCGGCCGCAATTATTATTCTCAAACAACAATCGGTATCTATCGGACCAATTGCTTGTAAGAAGCAGCCTCGGAACGAAATGGACGAAATCCGTAGGCGATCTTCCAGAAGGACAATGCGATATTTTTGCAAATTTTGCTAAAATTGGTGTAGCTTGAATAAATTTTAATTCTTCCAGCAGTCAGCGTAAAGCACTGGAATACACCGGATAAAGTACTTTCGGCAAGTAACCTAAGAAGCTTCATGCGCATGGAATCACGGCTCTGTGCAGATGATTAAGTCATGGATCATTTAGAAAAGCTCAGTCAAAAAAGGAAAAGAAATATTTCATCCCTAATATGCAAATAATTTTTGATTCCGTTGGTCTAGTTGGTGTTGCCCTGGACGTAGTTCAAAATCGTTAATGTCAAACTCTCTCTTGATCAAACCAATGCAAAGAAAGGTATGTCTCCTGTTCACTCCTTTTTTCTGAAGTACAGAGCATCCATACAGCTCCAGATTTCAATGAGACCATGTTTTAATTTCATGATCATTATATTTAATGCCGTGGAAGTTCACAGTCCATAGTCGCGGGACAGCACAAAGCCAAACAAAAACATCCATGACAACCGAGATTTGAACCGAAATTAACGAAAACGAGAGCCTGACGTTCAACTCTCAACCAACGTAACTGACAATGATATAAGTTATCTATAAATTCGGATAGTGCACTGAGTTTTTCTGCCCACTGAGATGGGGTTTAAGAATACACTCAAAGTCTTCCCTGCTTGTCGTAGGAGGAAATTTGTAGGCCAGTAACCTGCAAATTTTGAAACTTTACTGCAACTGAAACGTCAACAACGCCTCGGTTAGGGAATGACTTCACGTTGAAGACCTTTAATTATTGAAAACGGAATATGATTGCGCGACGTGCGCACGCTCCTCAACAACGGTAGCGAGGGTTCTCAGAATGCTCGCTTTCTCCAACTTGAGTGGAAATTCCAGCCAAGTGATAACAGGTGCGAATCTGTTGTTGGGTTGCCTGTAACGACACCCGCAAGGCGCGCTCTCCTGACCTAGGAGCCAGTTTATGGCAGACTTCTAGTTTCAAGTTTCCGGTCCAAGTTAAGGAGCTTCACAATTGTGCAATGCTATGCACAAACGGAAACTTCCAAAATAGTGGAGAAGCATGCTTCATACGAGCAATTAAGCGCAGTTCGGGGGAGGCTTCATAAGGTGGCATTGTATTCGTATTGGATAATCTGAATGCCGAGGTGGAATCTGACAACACCTTGCTAGGACATTTGATAAGCAAACACGGTCATGGCGACTAATGGTGGCAGGTTCGTCGATTTCTGCAACTTCCGCTGCCTCGTCATTGGTGGCATATATTCGAGCACAGCGCCTGCCATAAGGTCAATTGAGTTTCAACTGACCAACGCCGGTCGATCAGCAGTAGGTATAGCAATTGTCTCCTGGCTGTGCGTAACAAGATAGGCGATGACAACAGCCTCGAAAGAGATCATCATCATCTCAAGGTCGTTAACTGCTCGCAGGATTGGGGAGCTGCGAGCTCCTAGGTTCAACATTGATCGCTTATATAACCACCCAGCTGTTTTTCGACAGTGCGAAAGCTATCTTACGGATCGGACGGTGGATGCACATCGGGTCATGGACCTTGACAAATGACTCTCGATTTGGAAAGAGAGACAAGTAGATTTGGACTGACGATAAACACCTACAAAACCAAAGTTTTCAGTAAGAGCATTGTAGGCGCTGATAAATTCATATATCTAAGAAGCGTGGCTTCTGCCGATGATGGCACCGAACTGGATGTCGCCCGACGCAATAACAGCGCTGGAAATGCAGTTACCTCAACTTCAAAATAAAATTGAGACTGTTCTGTGCTAGTGTTCTTTCTGTGATGCTATATGGGAGTAGCGCATGGAAAGTGGACTCCACTGTTACCCAAAAGCTTCAAGCTCTCGTCAATACCTATCTGCGTTGTATCATCGGAGTACGCTGGGCTGACACTATCGCAAACGAATGAATTGTTCGGTGTACATCCTTGGCACTCGTAAGCGATGTAAGGGAAAGACGGAAGTGACAGTGGATAGGTCAGATATTAAAGAGGGGCAACAAGTACATTGCTGGCTATGCCATGGAGTGGAATCCACTCTCCCAAGATGGCCGACGAGTGCGTCGCCCCAATGACACTTGGCGCAGAACAGTAGAGGAAGAGTGCGAGCGTCTCGGGAAGTCGTTGGGGAAGCTGAAATGTATTTAAGGTAATTGCTAGCGAAAACTATGGTTAAATCTATTCGACCCAGAGGATAGGTTTTCGCTTTATCTGGATATTCAAGCCCGAATCGCCATAAATTTGGAATCATACTACACATTCCCAACGAAATTTTTTATTCCTTTCTTTCTTTTAGGATATCCTCTTCCACTTTATCCACCAAAGTAACCAAAAGATCCCTCTTGTGGGGCTTGGATTTTGGGAGCAACTATAGCAAAAATGCAAGTAAATATAAGTGAAAATTGCTTCTAGAAAAAAACTAACATGTTCTTTACAAATTTAAATACAAATCCTTTGTCCTTTTACCACAACTTGTAAGTAAGCATTTCAGACACAAAGGAGTCAATTCATTGCACGTATCACGTTCGTTACCCAACCCGATTATATCCTTGTCGAATAATACAAAGAAAGGAACCCTTGACAGAGAAAAACCAACTAAACTAACATTTTATTCACGCATCAATATCCTTTTGTAATGCAGATACGATTTCCTTTTGCACCCCAAAGAAAACTAAAGTCTCTAAAAACTGCACTCTTTTTTAGGGAAAAGCCAAATGAGGTCGAAATAACTACAAGGATAGACTTTGAAACTAAAAATATTAAAAAAAGAAAAGGAAAACTCCATAAAATATGAGCTGACGATTATTTTTGAAAAAATTCATTCAACTGCAAGAAAGGACTTTCCACTTTGCTGTGTTGTTGGCTTTTCCTCAATGTGAAATGATGGTGATGGTTCTTCTACTGCTGGTACTGCAGCAGATTTCTCCTTGGCGTATGTGCAATGTGAATATGAACACTTGCTTTTAGGTGCAATTTTCCTACCGATTTCTAGGATAAATTTCATTTTTTTCTTCTCTCCCATCTCTTTTCTCCGAAACTCTCTGTTTTCTTGAATAGATTTACCAGCTCGTGTATGCAACCAAAAGCATGTATCCTTTTTTTGCTCTCCACTGCTGCGTTTCTTTTTTTTCGGGACGTATCGGGTTCCCTGGGTTTTTACAAACGGATTGCGGTAGGGAGAAACTGGATAGGAATGCAAACAGAAACAACATTCAGCATCACATTTCTCATCGTCCAAGGACGGAAGGAAATGAACGAAAGGAAACCAACCTTACTGACGTTTGCACTATTTGGATAAAAATGAACACACATAGTGAACACATTCGGTAGATATTCAGTTGTCCGTACTTGATTTTCCTGAAAATTTATGCTTGGGACGGGAAATTTTGATACGGAACGGCAGGGCATGGAGCAGCTACCGGAAAAAAAACATGAAAGCATAAAGTGAACTGAATAGCGACTGCGAGATTTTTTCATGGCATGATGATTGTTACATGCATTATATAGACATCCTCGTTCTCGGCTTTATGTCGAAAACTGGCATAGGAATGCACTGTATGCTCGTGAAATATATTATGATGCAACAACGAGCAATAATATTCTGCCGGAGAGGAGCTAATATCTTGAAGAAAGTTTCCTTGGTAGGACAGATATGACCAGACAAGACTTTCTGCTCGCATATCGCAGGGAAATTGCACTTTTCAAGAGAAACTTTTTTTGTATATTTCCTTATCATTCACATGACGGTTTATGCGTCTCTCGTCCTTTGTTCCACGTTTTTCATTCTAATTTACGATGTTTTGTTTATTCATGACAGCTTTATCAGAAGATAGCAGATACAGTTTGAGGAGCGCAGCATCTCAACTAAGTGGCAAACGTCCTTGCAAATTGGGTTCAACGGAAGACATAGGACAACTTATGCATGCATAGAAGTGAAGTCCCTAGTGAGGCATTGAAGCAGTTCTGCTGGGTGAATATTCAGGTTCCAGGATACTATCACGCTGTTAAATTCAACACGTCCAATTTGTATTGGCTCGTAGTTAGCGAAACTGCAACCTGGAGTCAATTTATGACACCAGCGGGATTTGCACCATTTATCTCTGCAGTGGAAGTAAGCTTTCTAGCAGCAAACGACATGGAAAACTCAATTCAACACACACAAAACTGAGCAAATTGAATCGATATTTACCCCAAACCCCTTCACCCGAATTTTAACCGGAACAACCAGGGCAGAAAACAAGATTCCCCACTAGTAGGTTAACATTTGGTTGAGACTTCTTCATATTCATTCTGTACCACCCTCATCCCCCCGCCTTAATGCGATAATTATTTTCATATATCACCCCGAAATGTCGTTAACACACCGACAATTGCTCCCTGAACATCATCATGCGTAACATTTTATTACGCAAGTATGATGAACGTCAAGGATGAAACATTGCGTATAAATTCTAATTAGTTGCGCTTTAGCTACAATGCTGTCGTCGTCTCCCTTTTGAATCATATTATGAAGCAGCGACTTGGAAATGAGCATCCCGAAAACGTTTGTTTGGATTTTCTATAGAGATATTTAGAGGATAGCGGATTTAGCTAGACAGGATGAAAGGATGCTGGGATATCGGATGGAAACTGAACGATACTTTGATGTCCTCTCGGTTTCAAAAGTAGCGAGTGTCAAGGATCGAAGCTTTTCACTTCAAATTGCAGATGATGTTGGTGGTTTGATTGGAGTCCTGAAAAACGAAGAGACAACCGCCATATCGTAGAAAGGACATGACTTCATTTATCAGTTGTTTTTCAGACTGAAGTCAGAAATTAAGCACCAGCCACACAGGAAGCCCATCAACGCCATCACCCTCAACGGCGCAACAACCGGTATCCAGTCGAGTCTAATAAAGAAATCGAGACATCCCGGTCTTGCGCCGAGGTTCACCAATTCGATATCCTTAAAAGCTGTCTGGCGTCCTGACCCACGCCATCGCTCCATCTTAGGCAGGGTCTGCCTCGCCTTCTTTTCGTACCATAGATATTGCCCTTATAGAGTTTCCGGGCTGGATCATCCTCATCCATACGGATTAAGTGACCCGCCCACCGTAACCTATTGAGCCGGATTTTATCCACAACTTGAAGATCATGATATCGCTCATAGATTTCATCGTTATGTAAGCTACGGAATCGTACATCCTCATGTATCGGGCCGAGAATTGAGAAAGCAGGATACACTTCGAATAAACAAAATCCTGATCGAGGTACCTCAGTCATTTGTCAAAATGTAATAGTCTATTCTCCTCAACCTTCCCCATTTTTTTTGGATTGCTGAATCCTACTAGACAGAAATAGGGCAGGAGGAGGGTACCAGTGTCAAGAAGGACATCGTGCGAGTCCTTGCACTTTTTCGAGCACTGACACAATATAAACATAGAATTACATGACAGACTTCAAATTATTGACAATTGATCACTATTAAGTATCCCAACAAGTATTTGCCCTCACATACCCAGGAAGGACTATTTCAATTTAAATATACAACCCCGAAGTTTAATAGACGTAGAAGCGGCCCAAGCGACATCTCCTGCAGTGTTTTGTGAGAAACAATTTCAGTGCTGATTGACGCACCGTATTTTTTCAAAGGCAGTGGACCCATTGTACTAACCCCTCTCTAAACAATCAACTATCTCGTCCCTCGCATAGTCCTTACGCACTCTAAATCGAAAACTCTGCCGAAATCCAAAAAATCCCAGAGAACGGAATATAATTTTCTGAAATGGTTTCACTGGACAAACTAGGCAATCCTAGGATCATTGTTCTACAACAAATTCAACAATACCGTCCGAAATTAATGATGAGACCCAAGTGAAAAAAAAAATCATAGAGGGTTCGTCCTTTTTTTGGTTACAAAAGTATTTATTAAACCAACACCGTATTTCCGGAGTTATTTTCCCAAAATATTGTACTTTTTTAATATAACCCTTTATAGCTAAATTAGGAACAATTTCTTTGATGATCACAAGGCGACCTGTATGCCTTTGCGAAGTCAGCAAATTGTTTCCTGGGAACAATTCTTTAGAAGTGATTATCCAACGGAATCACGAACAGCAAGACAGGCACAATTTTACTTCGAACTTGAAAAAAAAACCTGGAAGGAAACCTGGAAAGATGAGCCGCTTAAGTGTTTTCCAGTGACACAAGTTGTTCTGGGAGACGAGGGAACTCATCGAGTATGACGAACGAACCGGTTGCCTGTCATCGCAAGGTTGTCGAAAAATGTGACAGAAGTGAAACAATTTGTAAACTCTGACCGTCGATAATAGATTTGGCTGATTAGTCGTGAGTTAAACCTATCCTACGAAACCGTTCAAACCAGGATCACAGAAAATTTGTCAATGAATAAAATAAAAATGTGAGCGAAATTCGTCCCAAGAATTTTGAGTAAAAAACGAAGCGAATTGGTTGTAAATGTCAACAGAGATAAAGACAGAATGAAAACCCAATATTGTAGTGGTTACCGGAGACCAAATCTAGCAGTTTTTAGTACGACCCAGAAATGAAGCAATAAACTCTTGTCGATCGAAAGAGGGCCTGATGAGGAAGCCAAAGGTCAAAATCATGATTTTGAACTTCTTTGTTCATCGTCACAAAGACTGTATCTCCTGGGCAAATCGTGAATGCCCAATTTTACGTCGACGTGTCCTGTCGGTTACGAAAAAATCACCCGTGTGCGCTCAGACTTCAAAATTCCGTGAAACCTGCACCATGACAATGCGCCATGCAACACCACCATGTTTGTGCGGGAGCTGCTGGCTCAATTGTCACGTTGGCAGACCCACTCCATTGGACTTTTCCTCTTGCCTTGCCTGAAAGGGCCATGAAGTAACAAGAATTTGACCGCCATAGAAAACGTCCACTGTAGAGAGGACGAATCTCGATAGCATTCCGGGGAATGACTTCCAGAAGGCCTTTGAGAACTAGTATATATATGTTAAATATGGTGTAACGTACTACGAAGGTCCTATTTTGAAAACTGTTAAGGTTAGATTTTTTTATACAATTAGTTCTACTACTAAATGAGGTCTGCATGTACTATGTTGCTATCCGAAAGACATTGCTAGAATTGGCTTAGAAGGAGCTTAAGACATTTAAGCCACTTAATGAATACTACTTGTCTAGGTGAGACTCTACTTGGAGGCTTACGTTAGTACAAATTTGGAAACAAGTACTTTGGGCAGTTCAACCGAGAGTTTGAGGCCTTTTACCGCGACTGGATAATCTCAGAAAAGATGTTTCGTTTCAAGAGGAGCTCAAAAGACTATTGAATTTTTGAGAAATCATCCAACAAATTTAAACCGTAAGACCAGTTTCGAGTTGGTATTTGTCACCTCCCACTTGGTATTCCTAGATACATGCGTATATTCGACATAATAAACTTACACATCTTCTATTGTATATATGAAAAATCTTTCTTAGAAAACCGTACCCACAGCTGCATGAAAAAATAATCAGAGAAGATAGTTGATTTCGTTGCACACCAGCCTTTCAATGTCATGCCCGGTTTTGAACCCTGATTGCATCATGAAAATTTTGTTTGAACGGCACTGTTATAGATAAATTACTTACACAGCTTTAAATTTAACTATAATGAAACTGAAGCATCATATTTCCCGAAATGGGAAAATATAGCAAGAAGAAGAGATGACCTATACACTTCAAAGGTGTAACCAGGCTTGCTGATTTCTCCTGTTGATCTTGAACGCTCGTTGTGGAAAAGGAGATACATTCCTTCGAATTTTATTTGATATCTCACCGCGCAGAATTTTAAGTCCTAGTACTTCATCCTAAGGATTGCGTGACACTGTAAATTCACAACTTGCTCCAGCAGTTTAATCTTCCCAGAGCTAACCAGTATACATTACTCAGCATACCCTATGAACTTTATCCTTGTTTGTATTTGATATTGTCGCTGCTTTCCCTTCCCTAATATCCTTCATTTCTAAACCAATTCAGTCACAACTCGGCAAGACGTTCAAGGACAATGAAAAAGTCAATTTCGATGAGACTTCCATAAAAGTCATTACGACAGAGAGTGTTACTGATAGAAGTTAACAAAAGGAGATATCCTGGAGTTTTACTTTTCAAAGATTGCTTAATTGAAGCCAATTCTAGAAACCAACATAACGTAGTTGCCAGCAGAATGATTTTGACATGCAGATGTCATCTTAGGAAACTAGTCAAGTAACTAGACTCAGTCACTTGGTATCTTAAGGTACTGGCTCCACTATTATATCCTTAGCTTTAGAATGTTATGTATCTCTATTACGAACCCCTCCAAAAATTGTGAATCTATTAAAAATGTTCCCTTTATCTATCCTCCCCACAAGCATGAGCAAGCTAAATTTATATCGCAAGGCTCCTGCGTTCAGGATCACCCTGACTCGGACCATATTTTTCCTGGACCTTTTTCAACGAATATACTGCGGGAGCTGTTTAAAATTTAGCATTGGGATTATTATCCCACGCACATATCGGCCAGCTTAAAAACGACTCCGTAATTTGCAATGGTTACAAAATCAATTTCCTTTAAAGCGCTTTGTGAAAATAAGCATTGTTTCCGTTTTCCGCTCCTTTCTACGAGAATATGAGGTTCCATAATAGCGGACGCGCTATGGAGCAATTTTATCCTATTTTATATCCACAAAAGCCTTGAATTCACCATCATCCTCGTGCCTTTCCCGAGTAACTGTTGACAAAAGCAACAAGATACTCATTGTCATGTTGGGCGAACTCGATTTTCAGTTAAACCTGTAACCGCTTTCAAGGAAATGAGACCGCCAGTCTCAGTCACAAACAATGTAAAACTGTTATTACCCGCTTCAGTATTTTCAGTTTTTGGTACCAACATGCATGCATTTGTACCCCTCCCATGTTGGAAAATCTTCTCGGTAATGCAGGTTCCATTTGGTATACCTATCCTCTACCGCCTTTACCGTAAAGTTGAAAGCTTTTTTAGGTTTACCCTTCCGATCTGAAGATTTTTTTGCTCTATATTCCACTGCAAATTTCCGGTAGCTCATCTCTGATTGCTGCAGGTACCACTAGTATCCTCCAAGTCGGCTATGGCGGTGACAATTCCTCCTTTACTGAGTGGAAACCTGAATGGCAACAAAATAAGTGGACGTGATTTCCCGTATGGTTTCTAAATGAACTAATCACAACCCTCTACAGATCTACCCGAAACTTATATTCGTCTCTAAGCGAACTGCTTTCGAAAGTCTCCCTAAGTTTATTTCTGGTTACTCAGCTTTACCTGCTGCCGACTAGGCAATCGTTCGATTCGACGACGACCGGAGGGAAGGTCAGCCAATTCACCACTACATCAACAGCTAGATTTCCTACTGGCGAATATACCGCATTTCGAATCGCATTTTATTCTATAGACAGCTCTCCCTGTGAGAATCTACCAATACAAGGCGAAAATAGGTTAGGCTATTAAAAGCCTGACGCATTTTCGCTTTACCAGATTCCTTATAACTTCCCTCAATAGCTGGAATAAAATTGCCTGGTGGACGCTATGAGGTCCCAACACATGCCACTCCCGTGCTTATAAAGGTCAGTCGCACAATTGAACCAGGCCCGCCTTCCTGCTACTTATTCACATAGTTCTCGTTAGCTAGTAGCATGTCTAACTGCGTAAAATCTAGCAATTAACTGTGTTTCCCTGGTTTTTCACTGACCATCAGGAATCCCGCGCGTAGGACCGAAACATGTACTTAAACTGCGTCAAAATAATACTTGGACGAGCGGTAAGTTTGACCATCATATGCCTTATTTCCCCCGGTTTCATCAGTCTAATCAGTGATCCATATATCACAGCAAAAATTCAAATGGGGAAAATGCGAATCCTGCGCGGCTCTTCAAAGGTTGACCTCCAATTAATTTGATCTTCCGTTCCAGATACCACCTATCGCAGTTTTGAGTACTTGACACTAACAGCTACTATGTAAACCTTCACTTCCTTCGCACAGCATGGATTCGAAGTTGTGTCGCCCGACTGACAACTTGACTACATGAGTGGAACCCGACTTCTTCAAGATGTCAAATGTTCAGTAGTGGCGAAAACAATGTATTCCTTGACCTATTCATGGAGGCTCAGATGCGTTACTGATAATGGCTTCCGAAAAATGAAACAAGACAACTGCCAATATCTCTCACAGCGATCTACCAACTTTAGGTGCCACGTTTTACCAGCTTTAGGTGACGGCATAAGGTTTGTCATTCCCATGATGATGGGGAGATCTCCTTTGCAGTACATACTCCGTGCAACTTGACAAACGTCTTTACCACAACCTTGAAGGGGCTGTCAGGTTCGCCTTCCGAGCCAGAAGCTTTATTTTCCATTAAAAATGTTCAATAGTTTTTCTCCGATTACTGTGGTTACCTCTGTTATCATCTCCCAAGTCTTTTTTTCACAGCTCGATTGCTCACTTCTTTCTAGAGGCCAAAGAGCAAACTTAAATTCGTCTCAGCAGAGAATTTTCAAGAATCTCCTTTACTGGACGATTGATGTGATTATGCAGAAGGACAAGGAGTTCTCACATTATATTACGTAATATCAATTATTTTATGGTTCTATATTTTCGGCGAGAGATGATCACTGATGACCCATCATATGGACACTAAACGCGTTGATCGTGTTCGCACCCCCATTGATCGACTTAACTCCAAACCTATATCTCACTTTAGCCTCATCAAGGAACGTTCAAAACAGCAACATCCACCCAAAATGTACCTATTTTGACCTCTGGATCTCGTTCAGCAAGACATTTCGTGTAGCGCACTGATTGTCAATAGGAGCAGACTCGAAAAAAATCAATCAAAACGAGTTCAAAATTCGAATTTTTCCAACGATTTCCATATTGAATTCAGGGAAAAAGGTTGCGTCCCTGCACGTTTTTTGACACTTGAGCGCCCATTATCTCTTTCAGTCTACGTAGTCTCCAGAGGCAAAGAATTTAAAAAACTTGATTTTATGATGCACAGATAGGTCAAGAACAGAACAAAACATACCGCATTTGCGTCAGAGAAAGTAGGAAGTAGAAGGCTAGTAAACTCTGACAGCAAAACAGCCTTAAAAACTATTGGATCACCTCAAATCAGATCTCAATTGGTATGGGAATGCCAGCAAAATCGGAAGATTCTGACAAGCGGGAGATAAAGGTATGACCAACAATGAAAAATAGATCCACTTGCAAGGAAGGGACCTCCATCACCATTTGTCAGACTCAAAGTGTTCCGCTTAAAAACTGTAAATACTGACGTCTTCCTCCCAAGATGTCATCTGAAGTTTGCAGGATTATCATAGAATTGTTGATGCGGTTCACATCGGATGCAACCTCATCGTGCGGATATTTTGATTGGCAAATCACATCCTTCGTAAAAAGAGACAAAAATCCCAACTGGAAAATAAATTCAAACTAAAGTCGCAATTCAATTCGTCCTTGCAAAATCTTTCAACTTTATAGATTGCACCCCACAAATATCTCACATTTGGGTCGGAGTCCTTTTTCTTTTCTATACAAATATGAGAACCACTTGAGACGGCAATTTTACGGCATACACAGAAGGAATCTTCAATCCTACGCTTAATAATTCTTCACTTACCAACGCGTAAACAGTAAACAGATTTATTATCGATTCTTAGAAATCAATGGAGGCTTACCTGGAAGAGAATAAAAATTTCAAATTAGTCAATGGTTTGAAAGTGATATTTGCAATGAGAGGGAAAATCTAAATGAAAGACTTCACAGGAAATATTCTATTTATGTTCCAAGAAGTGTCATGGAAACGTGAAATACTTGGAGAGGGAGCTTAAAGACCAGAAGAACATTAAGATTAGATAAAAGTTCATTATGAAAAATTTTCCCCAAAAATTGACAGTTTTCTTGGAATGGCAATGTTTTGACAAAAAAAGATGTAAGGATCGATTCTTTGTAGGGTATTTAGTCGGGATCTTTCAAAAAGTTGGGGTCTAGTCAAAGATTTTTCATTTGTAGCTAAAGATTTTATATCATTTCGGCAAAGTCTATATATAGGGAACCAGTTGCTCCGTCCTTCGTGGAACAGCAAATCGGTACCTTCAATAGTTTGGCTATTAACGCAGATGCTAATCGGGCTCCTTGTTATTTTCGAACCAAGTCTGATTCACATCACCCAGTTGATAGCCCCAGATAACTACTAGTCAACCTGGTGGTTAACTAACGTGAGCGCCGAGAATGCACATGCGCGAAATTATGACAGTCACCTACGGAAAAGAAAAACCCGCTGTCTCCCACGATGAAGACAACTCATAGTGAAAAAGGGAGTGACATTGTAGAGGCTAAGAGTCCTGCGGCTAAAAAGTAAAGACGTCATTGAATTCGAGTTTGGAAAAAGGGTTGCAAGAAAAGATGGCAAACTCCGAGCTGCGTAATACGGGGAAAATGGATGTCGGGAAAAATGGATGACGAACTCCCAAACCAGGTGGGAACGCAAATCATCTCACCGGAGAGGGTGAAACCTCATCCGAAAGATAAGAATAGAAGAAAAAACGCTGTTTAAGAATTACGAGATTAGCCTACAGCAAATGAAGGCTGCTACAATCGTAAAGCGAAACATCTTGATGGTTGTCAACAATGACATAACGGAGATGGAAAAACTGCTGGATCTTATTGCACAACAGCGGAACTTCTGGAAAACAGCCGAAGAGGAGCTGAGGAAAAAACACATCGCTAGTGCAGCCCTTAGTTGTACAAAAAAATACAGTGCCCCCAGTCCGCCAAACGAAAAAAAAACAATTCACAAAAGGAAGCGAAAGGAATACAGCGTGGATCTGTCGTTAAGGATGCAGCAAGAAGAACTCCGCGAGGTGGTAACGACTCCGCATCCATTTGATGACGGGCCGGACCACTTGGAAAGCAACTTCCCTCCTCTCTTGTGGTCCACGCATCCAAGTTTATCAAAAAAGTTGATTGACAGTTTCGGATTCCCGGCATCCTCAACAAGAAATTCATTTCGATCAGGTTTAGCTCTGAACTTACGACGGATTTCACTTGAATATAATTGGCACTCATGTCGTGTTCGCGATTATATATAAATGAAGCGATTACCACCGGTCGCAACTTTCGATCACGCTGCTCCTAGGATAGAGGTGAAGCAGCGTCTGATGAGTTACCTCTGTCCTGGACGAAACCGTCAGTCAACTTTTTTGGTAACAAAACCTACCAAGCAGCGTCGAAAAAAGGAGAAAATTCAACAACAACAACCTCAGTTGAATAGCGACGGCAGTGGGTGTATTGTAGCAGAATTGAAGTCGTACATCAACATCATCAACAACAGCGCAAAAAAAAAAAAGAGAAGGGGCAAACCACGATCAGAGGCTATTCTCATCAAACCGAACGAAGGAAGATCATTCGCGGAAGTTCTTTGCGAAGTCCGCAACAATGCCAAACCAGAAGACGCTGGAAATCTATCTGGCGGACTCGAACCGAAAATATGTTTGGCGAGCTTGGATCGAAGACTGAAAGGCGTACATTCTGCGAGGCAGCCCGGAGCATTCTATGCAGAAAACAGTGATTTCCAGCCTAGAACCCACGTGCACTTTTGAAATAAAGGATTTGGATTGTCTCAATAGTACGGAAGAGGTGGAGAAACGATAAAAAGGGATTACCCAGATGTGAGCACTTTCTTGCTGGGAGCTACATC
The DNA here is from genome assembly GCF_905115235.1 of Hermetia illucens. Taxonomy (NCBI): domain Eukaryota; kingdom Metazoa; phylum Arthropoda; class Insecta; order Diptera; family Stratiomyidae; genus Hermetia; species Hermetia illucens. The sequence continues at coordinate 196,888,913 of NC_051849.1, forward strand.
TGTTAACTAAAGAGGACAAACATTGGCCATTGACGCTGTCCCTGAGAAGCTCTGTCTTCTTCATTGTGAGAAAATACAGATCGGATGGATCAATTGCACAATAAGGAGAACGGCAGTTCCAACTCGCTGTTTTAAGTTCTGGGACTACGGACATATAGCAGGGGTTTGCAAATGGCAGGACAGCAGTGCTTTGTGTTATAAGTTCGGCGAACCCGGGCAAAAAGCGAAGACTTGTGCATCGGCAAAACACTGTGTCGTTTGCAAGGGCTGCGGTCTGCAGAAAGAAGATAGGGCTCATGTTCCCAGTTCCATGCAGTACCAAGTCTTCAAGGAAAAGCTACAGAAAGCGGAAAGCCAAGCACTATGATCGACATCCTACAAGCAAACATGCGTAGGAGTGCAGTTGTTCAGGACCTGATGGGAGAGATGTTGCTTCTCAACAAGTAGTACCGAGATAGAAGTTCACCATCGTGGTATGCCAATATGTTTGGTACTGCCACCATCTGGGTGAGAGATCCGTACTCTTTGCTACGGAGTCCTTAATATCAGCAATCCAAAGATGGAAGGTACCGAAAGATCTCATGGCCAGTGATAATCAGTGCATTTACTTTGAAAGCTTCTCCCAATGTCCTGACACCCGAAAAACACCTACCAGGTGGAACGTCGAGAAATAGACGTTTGAAAATTTTTTCAAAGTTCTCTGAAGAGGATCTCATAAAAAACGTTCGGGCATGGTTCAATCGAAAGCACGGTGAGGTTGACTATTACCTAACCCAGCTGCTCAGCGATATGGGTATTTGCTATCTTACCAGGACATTATCCGGAAATCACGGTGGCCCGACTGCATTTATTGCAAAGATGTTGTGGACGATTCCGGCCACAGCTTTTCTTCGCAGAAGATCAGTGCACCATCGCCATCACCTTTCGATAGAAGGGTGTGAAATGTCCCCAAAACACCATAATTGAGGCCATAATGCAGAGCGAGGACAGGTGGTGCCGAGTGGCATGTTACACTCAAGGCTTTCTCAAGACACAAAATAGGGAGATGGATAGGAGCTTTGAAGGTGGCTCTTAACAAAGGAGTTTATAACGAGTTCACTACGTAAGGAAAGGATTTCTCAATAGAAGCACTTCGGGGTTATTGACCAAGTATATTTTTGGCATTCAAATTTAATTTGTGGTATTGTTCCAGTAGCAGGCTAGCTGTTCCAACACACAATTGCTTAAGAAATGAAAAATAAAAAAAACCAAACGTTTGCCTAAACATTTTTCGCTGAGAATTTACAGAAATTACTAGATGACATGAGATGAGTATGAAGTTTCTGAAGTAATCACTTTTTAATTATTTCCAAAATTTCGAGTTCAGTTTTGGCCAATGGGGATTTATTTAAAAACCCAATGAAAACAATTAAATCCAATTTATTACGAAATCATTCGTCAATCATCTCTCCTAAGTACTTTGGCATATCGAAACGCAATCAGTACTAATCTCCCAACCTCATACCCATCCCTAGCACAGCTTCGATACGGTTCAGCACAAGGATATATCTGGGTTCCCCTAATTTAAATAATCCATTTAAAATATTTTTCCCGGGGACCTAAAATCCAGAGGGTTGGAAACAACACAACTCGGCCAAATTTAATGAGAATATCGTCAGCTGAAAAAACTCTTCTAATTTATTGTGAAACTGAAACGAGGTGATTCCGAACGTTGTTGTTGGCTCTCCAGTGGACTAGGGTAGGAACCTCTCGAAATGGATTAGATGCAGTCACGTGTATACCCGGGCAAAGAACCCGAGTCATAACAAGATTATAATACGTTGGAGAAAAATACCGATTAGTCGATATTATTCTTGCCTTCCATTTTCACAAGTCATTGCACGTAATGAGTTGCAGAGACCGGAGAAAAACCGAGAGGAAACTCAGTTGAACTAACTTAACTGACTGACTAAATGGTTCAGCATGTTTCCGATCGATTTCAAACGCTATCGCTGCGCGCTTTGTTGGTCTGAACCGTAGAAATTTAAATTAACACAGCCACAAGGCGTTTTGTCTAATTTATATTGGGTGCTGGTGTGGAGTCAGGAAGGGAAGTCAGACTGCAGAAAGGTTGGCCTGACTAGGGTCCATGGTAATTTGATATCGACTAGTTTGGGAAGCAAACCGCAATCTAAAGTGAATTGAAAGTTCTTAAGTTTCGGTCTGTGATTATTCGAGATGGACAAATGGAAATTGAATTTATGATTCACTTCAAGTTCCGTCATCTTGGAAAAAGTCCTCTATGGCACATATAGGATTCGTGCAATAGATAAGGGTTAAAAAATGTATTTCTAGAAACCTTCAATATTCCTCCAATATTCTCTATGCAAATTCCACAGATGTATTTAATATAAATATATAAATAAAAGGAGAGGCAGAAGCAAAAAACAAAAAAATTGGGAGGAGAGAGGAATATCTCTCTCTCGTCGCAGCCCAGAATTATCTCGTTTGCCTAGAACAGAGAACAAGACGAAACAGCTGACGCTGAAAGGATAAAAGGTCCGGATGATTGTCATCCCAAGGTTGAGTTTTCTCTACACCCTGCTCCTGGTCTATGCTACCTCAAGCCCAGAATACTTGCAAAGACTCTCTTGGTAGGTGTGATGATTTAAGTTATGCTGTCGCTCTCAGATATTGTGTGGCTCCTAAAGAATGCAAATCAACACTCGTCACTATTTCTGGTTGATTTCGTAATGGAATAACTTCTGAAAATGGAACCTACTAGGCCTGCGCACTTAGGAAGACCTCTTCGTGAGCATTACTAAAATATAGTCTTGTTCCCCTAGGATCGTAAATACAACATCGTTAATGTTCCTCTCTTATCCTTGACCATGCGGTGGCCGTGTTGGTTGTAAAGTTGTACCTCTCCATCTGTGCGTCCTGAATTAAACCTTACCAAAATGCAGACTGGGAAAAGCTTAAAGATGATGAGAAATACTTTTTTAGACGAAACAATGGAGACTTGTTAGCACTGATGAAGGGAACAAGTGGTTCCTGAAATATCAGTATTTGCATGAATAAATATCTACACCAACGAAAAAGAAACAACAAGTTTTTTGTTATTTCAAATCTGAAACAAGGATTTAGCAGAGGCGATAGTGGCACTTTCATAGAAGACTTTGAACGATGGTACAAGAGAATATCTGGTGTGTAGAGGTTTTGCAACTTTAGAACTAGCGAAACGGCATAATTTTTTACGACGATAACTAACGAAGGTTTCTCGAGTCTGAATGATCGCTAGAGGGTAGCATTGAATCTCAAAGAAGGGATACTTGCGAAAATTTGTGATATATGACCGGAGTAAAATACTAGTTACTTTTTGGGTCAATACAGTATCCGCCGGTTTTCAGTATTGTCAACAACAAAGTCACTCAGTGCAATATCGTCCATGGTCGAATTTTGTCTGCGTCAATTTACTGCGAATGTTTCTGGTCCGCTCTCAACAGAACAGGAAGCGTGTGTGGCCAACGGGCAAGAGAATTTAATGTGGTTCATATTGAGCCTCTAGCATTCGTTGCCAAAAGCATTGGCACACCCCAAGACAAGGTTCTGGGCAGAAATTTCCTCAGTCATCCCAAGTGGTTAGAAGCGGTGAAAATTTGCTACACCAGAGGAAGCTAGAGATGTAAGTATCTAGCGGTGCAGAGTCAACCAAAAAAAGAGTGGAGATCGTCCTTAGGTACCAGACAAAGTAAGGGCAATTTGAAAGTTGAATTGGATGATGAAGTTGCCTTCGATATAGGTTAAAAGGAAGTTGTTCCTACTTTACAAACACAGGATAGACGTATAGTTTGGTGAAAAGATCTGTGTTGGGAAAAGATGTAGTCTTGTATAAGATTGTATTCAAAGTGGCATGTTTGCAATTTCAATATAGTAAAAAAACCACAGGTCCTTTCTACATAATAAAATTTTGGGCAGAAACCTCCTACAGGGCCATGTCATTATTAATAGTATTTCTACGGTTTTGGTGTACGTGGACAGATGATCAACATCCATAATTTTAAGGAGCGTAGGATGGAGAGAATTTTTGAGGATGCTTAACATAACCACCCTGAGAGCAATAGATTTCGGTTGTTATTTGATAAAAGGTTTATTGTGAATTGATGATCTGTTCCTAATAGTCATCAGTTTGGCTTGAAAACGGTCCCACCGTGTTTTGAAAGTGGAAAAGAACAAAAAACCGCACACCCGACATCCTCCCTAGGGAGAGAGTGGTTTTGTCTGGATCTGAATGAGATGATGTCGGATTTTCGACGACGGTTTGATACTCTGCAGCCATCTTGGGCACGGAGGGACGAATCCGAGGAGATGGACCACATGTACGGCCAGCATTGCCTCAACAGGCAACAGGTCCTCTTTATAAAAAAAATGAGAAGACGCTAGGTCTTCATGGTATTTCGACAGAAGTATATAAGCTGATGTTCTACTATTGGCCAGATCTACTGCGGATTAAACGCTTGCCTGAAATAGTCTATTTTTGCTTACCGTTGAAAGATAGCGGAGCTTGAGTTGATCAGCACACCTGGACTGCCATCTGCATACTGGCCACTCTATATGCTTGACTCGGCCGGCAAAAAGTTTACAAAGTTCATCAGTAGGAGGCTTGCTGAAGTGACACGTACTACCAGAAACAAGGCAGCTCGATTTTAAAGCAAGGAGACCCATGGGGATAGCGCTTGACTCGAAGATAAGCTTTTTTAAAGCAAACTAAACCAACAGAGGGCAAAGCTACCTCTGGAGTTTCAGTCTTCAGTCTGCTTATGGAAAACCTTTGGGGATCCTAGATCTAGCAGAGGGCATCTTTGCTGAACCAAGTTTTGTCAGGATCCCAGGGTATGAAATAATTTGTAGCAGTTCCCGCAGAGGAAGATGACTTACATGATGCAGATTGGCTCAGAAGATCCCAAATTAATAGAAAAATCAGGAATCAGGCAAATATTTCCCCCGGCAAAAAAGCAGGTAAGACCGCTTCTTCAGTTGGTCAATTACTGTAGGAGCTTTGTATTCGGTTTTGGGATGAAGGGTACGAGAATATCTTAAAGCTATTGAAGAGAAAACAGGTGGCGCCGTTTATAATAGCGCATCCACGATTTGAAAGGGTTTTCCTTTGGTGGCAGACGCTTGTCATGTCACTCAGAGTACAATGTGACGTTTCAGGAGATAAATTCCAGAAATGATATATTCAGCATTCAGCCCTAGGGAACTATTTGATATGTTTCAGGACTGGACAAGCCTCTCAGGACGGTGGCTCACACTTATAACAATATGCCAGATTCCGGAACGGGATTATGTCCGATGGAAACTCTCTTCAGGTTTGGGTCAAATGTACCCAGTAGTTTCAGGGGGGCTTTTGATCCGGTTTACAACGAACAGCTATACTTAGCACGAATTGTATGAAAGAGAATTTGTTGCGAGGAATGTATGTATCTAAGAAAGTGTACGACAAGAAGACGAACATGAAGCTTAATGGAGTTATACTAGTAGGGAGGTAAACATGTTACTACTTTTACTGGTTTCGTGGTTGCGGATATTTACTTGCAGCAAATTGTTGGAGGTGTAACCGACGCTACGCTGTTGGAGAAAACACGGTGATTTAATTTTTTTACGTCTCGATGGTCTATTTTGACAAAAGTCTATCGCTTCAAAACTGGGAATATATCTTTGAGAAAGTGGGAAAAAAATGATCAACAAAGATAACATCTACCATCGATAACTTGAAATACAGTCGTAGTTTAGGGAGAAAGCCGGAAGCAATTGAATAGAAGAGAACTTGGAAGAAATCAAAATAACGCGAAAGAAAAAAGGAGGATCAGTTAAAAGGAAACAATGTTCGAAAGAGAGTTATTCATTATGAGCCGCTTTAGCTTTGCCAAATGATTAATCCCGACCCCTACCAGCAACTTACAGGAATGAGCGAAATGCTCCAATTGCTCAAAGGAAAAAGTATTCAAACTGTCGACGCGATGGTGAAGTTGATTGCGAATCAGTCCCGCGATCTTGTTGCCCTGAGTTTGAATCTCGCTTGTTCATGGATTTGTGTGCTCTTCCTTCTGCTGTAGGCCCGTAACTTGCCCAGCATTAAATGCGATGATTATGTAACTGAAGCACAGCCTTATTGAAGATCAAATTGGAAAAAATAACAATACGCAAAAGAGAAAGTGTGGGTGTCTACCATCGTCTGCCTTTTCATGTGGGTGAGGCGACCCCGGTACTCACGCAATAACTGGCTTTTGTGGGGATAAAAGTGTATGTCAGGCTGATAGTAGCTTCGTCTACCTGACGAAATTTCACTTCCACTGTAGGGCATATTTTAGGAGCAAATAGAGCAGTACTATGAAAGGTACTGAAAGGATCTCAAGCCAAGACGGAAAAACGCGGTGGAGTACTCTTCGGAGGGAAATGTTATATAGAAAAGAAGTGATGCCAGCCACATTACCCGAGGGTGGGTAGCTTGCCTTCAGTGAGGATGCGGTGGCTGTCAATCTTTGTAGAATGGTCGCATTCACATAAAATCATTAGTAAAGCCAATGACTATAGAAACCTTTGATAGTAAGAAGAAAAAGAGACTATTTATTTCCATTCCGAAGCCACTGTCGTCAATGTGTGTACCAACACCGAAACCATCGATCCGGAGGCTCCTAGTGGTGAAACTAATATACAGAAAGGACAGAGCCTGGCACGGTAGGTGAACGAGATGAAAAAAAAACGACTAAATATCAGACCATTCTTAGTAAAGAAGACAAAACTCACTGTAGGTTAGCATAACCGATCTCAGGAAAATAAGCCCTTCAGCGAGGTGGCACCTGCAGATAAAACTGCGTGACAGTAGTAAAATTAATTGCAGACTGCCGCGGCGTGGAACAGTGTGAAGTCCAAACTACCACCTATGGTCATCGAATACATCCTTCACATTGTTTGCCTCTCCCCCCTGCACCTTCGCAACCGTTCGATGAACAAAACTGGATAGCCCTAAAGAAGGAGTCACAAAGAAATAAACTGCCTTTTCTTCATTGATACTCATACCGACTGCGGTGGATGCGTTTTTTTCCCAGACCCTCACTCCAAAACTTTAAAAAAGTTATATTTTACCTTATAATGATTATCTCTATGATGTTTTGCGGCAAATAAAAAACTTCCAAGAACAAAGCAATCTTTTGCAATCCGTATATCAACTTGGCTGAGAAGATATGAGATCTGATTCGATTCTTAAGTGAAATATAATTATTTTATCTGCCGATCAAGCCATCGTCAAAGGCTTAGTCTCCCCCCACCCAGCGTTCGATTGGGGTCTCGGAGGGAGAGTTCGCCCCTCATAGTATCAGTTACTAGTTCCAGATAGCACATAAGGAAGTAATACGCTGAGCATTGAAAGACTTCACACCAGTCCATACTTATCAAATGCCCAAGGATCACTGCAAAACCTTCAAAACACAAACTTCAGAGCGTCAAAGATAATGCATAAGAAAGGTACCTCTTTATGCCACTGGAAACCGGCAGACCAAATTAAAGCAGTCTTTCGGCCCCGGCCTCTGATTTCTAATATTAGTTGCGTCATAAATCTTTTTGTCTTTGTGCTTGTTCTGCCATTTGTGGACTTACCATTGGTGCAAAATAAATGTGATGATAACGAAACTGAAACGCAGTCTCAGTGAAAATTCAACGGAAAAAAGTTGCAATAAGCAGCTGCATAGATTAAAGCCATATACTCAGGGTCGTAAAAAGGAAATCCGAGCTCGCAGTGAAAAATACAGAAAAATAGGGACCGGGGCGAAAAGTTCGCGATGCCTCATTATTTTTTTTTTTTAATTATTGATATTTCTATTCCAGACTGAAGGAAAACCTCCCCCCCTCCCCTTCTTTAATGGATTCCACGTGCTATCTATTTATTTGGATGACACTTCAACGCAAGGCGAATTTTTCTAAATTGAAAAATACCTAAAAGTTCTATCAAGTACCAAATCAGGACCTCATCCCCTCGTTGATGAATAAGTTTTGCATATTCCCTTAATATCCTGAATTAAATTCTATCAATTAGGTACCATTCGTTCATTATCACGTTCCATCCCTTATTTTCGTTCATTAAGCCTGAAAAATATTCTCTTGATAAGTTCACTAATCCATCGAGAACCTGATGAACTCTCGAATAACAATTCCATTCATTACTATTCAATTTGTTCAAATGTCTGCCCTCTAATAAATTACAATCATCAAGTTTTTCATTATCCTTCCACTTGCAATTGAAATATAATCCACCTAAACTACCGGCTCTTCCCATCGATTCTTTTCCTTATCACTTAAAAACAAAAGACAGGAGGAAAAAACAAATCCTTGAGCCTGCAAAGGCGTGAAGTCGCATCGTCACTTCGGGCACTTCATTTTTTCCATCCGTCGCCATTGCTCCCGCCTAGATATCTGTTGATTCTGATCACGTAACGACTTTCATTTCGTCAAATTGCCCAGATTTTTAAAATCACTTTGACCCACTTGTCTTCCCCACAGCAGCTTGACGCGTTTTTCGGGGGTAATTGTAGCAGATATCCGATACACAATATATATTATTCCAGGAACGGTAACAGCCAGAAAGCCCGAAGGGGCCATATTATAGAAAATCGATTGGGGAGACGAAAAAAAAAGAAAATACAGCGACGACGGTGGCGGAAGGAAAATTCAATATCGAGAAAAAGTTTCCCTCCATTAGCCGGGTCAGGTCGCTTCCAGGGTGCTCTCCTTTTGAAAGGAATATCATAATTTTCCTTTCTGCTACGAAGAATGGCAATTTAATTGTAACATGCCATTTTTTTCTCCTTTCGTTTGAAGCGCGATGAAAAAGGCAAGCAGACGACAGGATGAATTTATAAAAAGGGTCACCTTGAATTCGCGAGTGGAGGAAAGTAACAAGATACATATCTAATTAGCAGGAAGAGAGGTCTATGCAACAGAAATTGCTCAAGGATCCGATATCATCCACTTTTACTTGTTTTGGGGGAGTTAGCAGATCGTCCTTGTAGGAACGCCTCTTGTGGTTCAAATGACAACGATCAATTTAAGGAAATGGAATTGTTGGCATCAAGTGAATTGAGTAGAGCAACAGAAAAGGTATGGGAATGTGAATATGAAGAATTAAGGAGAGGTGTGAGACGTGCAAGGGTATCTTCACAAGCTGTCGACCAAAAAAGTTAACATCCCTGCAAAGAAAATGGCTAATCGCAAGACATGATGCAGCATATTTCTTATGACATGTATTCAAAATAAGTTTTCTTCAAGGTCCTATAAAAACCACCTCTCAACAAGCAACAAGCGTCACATCGTTATTTTCGCAATTTCTCAACCTTTTTCCCGTAACTTTGTTGATTTAACTTTCAAATTTCCCTTCCCCCCATCACACACCGAATATCAGATTTAACCGGAAAACTTTTTACGCACGCTTTCAGGATTCTATTTTATACTTTCACATGCCCACCACGAGAAGAAAAAAAACAAAATTCCAAAGAAAGAAAAACAAAAACCCAAGGTTCCTTAACAACACCTTCACTCGACCACATGCCACGAGCTGAAAAAGGATAATTTCTACAAAAATGTTTCCTTGTTTTCATGATTTCATTCCACCTTCTACACTCCGACTAGAAGAAAAAAATCCCTCAAAGTAAGAAAGAAAAACCACATCACAAGACCTCTGTCTGGTCCATTATTGCTTATCGCATAATTAAATGAGATAAGGAAAATAGCTGGAAAAAAAAGAAGTGGAGCTAAGAAAGAAGAAAATTTCAAGGGAGGTCGTCTCCTTTCCAAGATCCTTAATAGTCGTAAAAGGCATTAACTTGAAGTTGTTAAGAGAGCCAAAGAGGAATGTTATGTGTGGGGGCAGATGGAGGACGCAAGGATGAATGGAGTGTAGAAAAAAACGGATGCTTGAGAAAGTTTTGCATAGAAGACACCTTTATCAGGGAATAGACAATAGATGATATGAACGAGGTCATTAAGAACACGGGGGTAAAACTTAAGCATCTGAACGACAAGCGGATAGGATGAGGGGTCCAGAAAGAGCTATTTATCATTCTAGGTCAGCTTCGAACGTTAAGGTGAGCGAGGAGAGTTTATATCCTTTTTAGATTAAAATGGGGTGAAGCCCCTCTTGCTAATAGTCAGGCTTGTTAGGGTATACCATACAGATTTGAATGACTTTCAAGGCAAGTTGCCAACAGGAGCAAGATTACGTTGACTGTGAATAATTAATAGGTATGAATTTTAGAAAATCTGGGAAAAAAGAACTTTTAGGACAGTTTTAAAGCTTTCCTTTGGGAAGAAGAAAGATCCGTGCAACAGGATGGAAATTATGAAAGAAAATTCCTGGGAGCATATCTGAGTCATTGTCAACCTTAAAGTGGCAACTGGGGAATGAACTTTTAGTACGCGAAATTAAGTTTGTTCACCGACTGATATTCTGGATGACTTAGGAGAATCTCCGGTGTTGGGTAGCACTTAAGTGCAGAATTTCGAACCTCCACCTCCAGCAATCAAAGAAATGTGTATAACATGTGGAAGGCAGCGTTTGACCCCCAGCTCTTTTGAGAGTCGAAGAAATTGTTTGACATAAGCAGCCAGCTAGCTATTGTTTAATCCACGGTGGCAACAATTATACAAAATACGCCGACAATTTATAGAGCTTTAAGGACGGATGAATGGTAGGAATACAATCGACCACTCAGTATAATACGGGGTCCTGTAAAGTAAACAAGGATTCGTGGAAAAGACCCTACAAATAATTGGCGACATTTCCAAGAGAAATACGTCTCCAGAGAACCCTAGCTGAAAGTCCGATCAATGCTGTTGGGACGCTATACGAACCCAACAAATCACAAACAAGAACTGGAAAGGAAATTATGGATTCTCTAACAAAAGTCCACTTCCCGGGTTCTGAAATAAAACGCAATGATGGAATCCAATTGGGAGAACCAGTCCTGTATAACAGAGCAAATTGAAACGACTACAAATTGGGAAACTCAGTGGCAAGGTAGAGTAAAACGAGATGGGAAGTAAACTCATTTGAATCCTACAAACCGTCTAATTTAAACGGAATTTACCCTACCCCACTCGATAGTTAAGGAAACCTACTCAGAAAACGGCCTTTTGTGAACCTATACAAAGCTAGTGTTGCGTAGAGCTACATAGTGACGATATGGAGACAGGGTAGAGTGGCCTTCTTGATGAAGTCAGAACGAGACTAGACCCATGCAAAACCCTACAAGCCAATCACTCTGACCTCCTCTTCCTTGTCATAAATGAAGGAGAGGCTGAAATCCCTCCTTCTGCACCACTACAAGCATACTTATTGATCGAAGAAATACGAGTGTTAGGCTGACGAAGGAAAGTTTTCCCTACGGAGCGGTAGCTTGATTCAAAGTTACATATTCCCACGACTTTGACACTATCGCCCAATTCTCTTTTTGGCCGCAAGGAGTTTTCATCAAGCCTTTTCAGAGGACCAAACTTCGACAATATTTCCGGCCTGCCTGGTGCCACGCCGACCTTCAATGATTTCCATAGTTTAAGACCATTTCTACCAAAATATTTGGGGTCTAAGGACCAAGCTGTCGAGTTTCAAGTTATCTACCTTAGCATTCCGACATCACGTCATCTGCATTACTGAAACTTGTTTAAAACCCGAGCTCCGCGAAAATTGTTCTGTCTAGAGGTGCCTTGATAGCTGGCAAGTCCCCTTTCCGCGCCGAAACCGCATTTTCCTCATCCATTCCCACCTACTATACTATCACCGTACGAGCCATTCCTCCAAACATCCTTTTGCCATATCCTGTGCGTATTTTCTCTGCCTCAGCTCCCTTCTCTGCACGAAGACTTCTTCCAATGATTACCAGAAGTCCTAACTGTTTTGTTACCCTCCCTCCCTTTCATCCTTTATGGCAACTTTAATCTTCCTATGCTCCCCTGGCTTTCCTTCCTTCCCCAAATAACTCCTCCCATCCCTTCCCTTTTTTATACATTTTCATGAACATCAATGCCATCCTCCTTGATCTTGGCCCCCTTTTATGATACTCCTGACACCCATCATCCTGCTCTCGAGTTTACTCAGCTCGCCCGGCTCTGTTCCCTGTCGTACGCAACCCTGTCAAGTTTTCGTACAGCAAATTCCGAAAGTTTGAATTCAGCCCTGGGATCCCTCTCTCTCAGCGCTCAGCACGTTCTATACCATTTTATCAGATCTTCGTCCCTGATACATCCCCTCTCTCATAAGTTGCTGTACTTTTATCATGGCTGGTTCACTACTGAAGTGCACGAAAAAAGTCTGATGGAACCTGTACTGACTTCGTTTCTTTGTGTTCCTCAGTCAAATTCTTCATACTTAAGTCCAGAAAGGAATATCTGACCAATGTAGAAGACCCACGGATACCATTCTCCCACATTCGCAACTCTTTGCATTCAACTCCCTCGTGCAAGTATCCTCGAGTACTGCTCCATGATCTGGTCACCACCCCGTAACTGTAATTGTCTTTCCCTGGAAAAGGTGCAACGAGAATTCACTAGTACCCTAGAAGGCAGACTTGGTGATATGCTATCAGCCAATGGAGAACTGCGTTATGAAATTGCTTCACGCATTAACGCAACCTGGATGAAGTGCCATTCCACAACTGGTGTTCTTTGTGATTGACGTATCAACGAACGCCCAAAATCTAAAATTTACCGCCATATCATCTGTCCTGTCGCTTTCTATGGTTCTGAGTATTGACGACTATAAAAGACAATGAACGGCGTCTTACGATAATGGGGACGAAGATGTTGCGTTGGGCTGGTGGCGCGACATGTTTTGATCACATCTGAAAAGAGGATATCCGGCCAAAACAACGGTGGCTTGATACGCTGGATGGGGATATAAAAGCCTTGCGATTACATCCAGATCAGACACTTGATAAAACAAAATGGCGAACCTGATCATGACGAGCCGACCCCGCTTGTGAACGCGATAAAGGCTGAAGAAAAAGAAGACTAAAATGGGACCTTATAGTGGGCGAACTGCTGGTGTTACTAAATAGAAAAGGAAACGCTAATAATATCCTTGTTTTTACTATTTACTAAGGGCTTTCGAAGAGTCTATTAAGCACGTTCTGCATATGGTGAAAGGTTAATGTGGTCAGGAAAATATATAAACACCGATAAAACCAACCTCTCTGTCTGCACGGGCAACAGCTGCTTTAGGTCAAACTATCGAAATAAAGCTAGACGTAGTTAGCTGGAAATATCAAGTTGTGGCACGACTTACCCTTATCTACGGAACTCTAGTATGATAATCTGCTGCCCAAAAGTTGTGCAGAAACTTAAGGTTAAGCTGCTAATCGAAGGCAATAAGTAGGAATTTTGCATAATGGGAAAGGGGGATTAGTGCAACTAGTCAAAATAATGCATCGAAATACGGCCAATCGTTTTCATGCGAGACGCAACATGAAGTCCTATTCTTTTGAATAGACTCCCGAGATGGGGCAGCATCACATAGACAATACGTACATATTTCTTCCTTTTTAACTTTTATTCGGTGGTGGAATTACCTCGTCTAAATCGGATTAGCCGAGTGGAGAGAAGAAATTCCCAAATTATCTAAAATATCAAGCCATCGTTGCTTCCGTCATGTGCTATATTACTCGCACCTCGATCGCGAATATCCACACCTCGGACGTTATCTCAGTACTTTATGCCAGCGTAACATCCACATCTTCATCACCGCGAGGCGGCAGTCATTGTTTTTGGTAGTCGGTCAACATTTGGAACTATACATAGAGGCCAACGGAGCGAACAAATGGTTATAGAGTACCACTTCATCCAGTAACAGAAAAGAATTTTACGAATTTGTGGGCAAGTCGATGTTATTGAAAGTGATAATATCTATCCCATAATCAACGCGATTTTAAATAGGAAATGAAACTTTACTGACTGCAGTTTTATGGCGTTCATATTTTATATATCAAATGCAATTTAAGTTGTATATACCATACTTTCCCAGAACAACAAAATGCTGCTGTTATGCAACTTGTATCTCTTGTACCACAAATGAAAGGCGCCAAAATTCGAAAGCTTCAGTAACCAGACCATGTAGAGCAGATGGGTGACAAACGATGCCTACTCAAAGGCAAGGTTGAAAGCAATTCACGCAAAAAACATCAAAATAGATGGAAAAACTCAACATAAAACATAAGTCACACGCTGCTCGGGATTACGAACTGGATTTGTCGATCGCCTGATGAACAAGAATGGAGACCATAACTTCGGAATGTATTAGACCGATTTCAGAATGTGTCGTTTTAGCAGAATGTGTTAAACGTACTTTATAGGAAGAAGAAAGAATTAATGCCAATAGGTATGCATATAGGGTCCCTTACTAAACTAACTCACGAAACTACATGGTAACATCACAAGTCTAGCCAATTTCTTTTTTTGAAGAAGGGAGTGAGTTCTCTGACTCCGCGAGAACGGAGGCCAGATAAATTTTGTGAAATACTTTGCATTGGATTTCTTTGCTAGATAACTTGTCAAAATTAGGAAAAGGTAGAGTCCATCAGCGAGCTTCCACTGTGAGATAGAATACCAATAGCTACGAAGCTTATCTATCACCTCTACTGTCTTCCGGTATCAGCATTCTGTTAGAGAGAAGCGCCCCGCAGACTGACCTCAAACAGCTCCACTCCACTATTTGGGGTATCAACCACATCCAGGAAGAAATCCTGCGAGGACGACTAACAGCAAATAACCCAACCCAAAAAGGGCATTCAAAAATTCTGCTTGTAGATAGCTACTGTGTCGAATATCAATTTTGACCCACCGTTTTTAAGGTAAACTAGTAGGAGCATAATGGAAGGAAGACCAGTATTAGACCTTTCATCTTACTCCTACTCCCAAATATTAATAGCATAAAAATACTGGCTTTTGTTGACTCAACGACGGTCTGAGGATATCGACATTTGTTTGTGACCCTTCCGGCGATACAAACGTTTGGAATGTTGTAATTCAAAGTAAGAACATAAGCGATGGCAGTGGTAGCACCTGGTCAAAGAACAATCCATGTACTCACTGCATTAAGCTGATATAGCCTGTATTACTCAAGAAACCCAGGTTGTCTAGGTTGCCCTTCGGACATTTGATTTTAAATTGGCAACTCTCAACAGGACTTTCAAGTGTCAAAGTGCGACAGAAGTTCGCTTTCTTTTTGAATGGTTCAAACCAGGTGCAGGGAAACAAAGTAACCCCTTCCTATTTTTTTATGATGCAAAAGACTCATCTTCGGTGAAAATGTGTATGTGTAAATGAAGTATAGATATTTATCGTGTATCTGAACTATATCTTATTAGCTCCCAGTCTACTATAAATACTAGACCTTAAAATTCACAGCCAGCCCTCCCACTTTCTCCTTTAAATTCATTTCATTTTAAGGACAAAATAAATCATCAGATATGGTGCCATTTTGGAAAGTTTGGTGCAAATTTCAATATTATTACCAAAGTCAAAATTGTCCTGTCCTGTTCCTCCAAATCAAAATTGTCCTGTTCATTCCATTTTGCTCCTCCCTAGCACATAATAAATTTTCTATTAACGGTAGAACAATCATACACCCAAAACTTGTTAGATGAGATAATCAAGAAACATGTTATATCCAAAGAACCCAGGTTCTGGACTCCGAGTTGATTTCAGCAAATGTTGAACTCCTTGGCTGATACTGCCCTTAGCTATTGACTTTTCTACATGGCATGATCAGCACTGAAGTCCATCAGTCTAATCTAATTACTCTGGAGAGCTACAATGCTAGTGCGCAATGTTGATTAACTGATTCGCCTGAACTCTCCATACTCCTTTGCCCACATGTTCAATCACGTGGTAGGTGATCCGTACAGAAGCGAGTGACCTGGAATACTTCCACAAACAACTGCTCATAAATCTAGTCTCCCAAATTCATTTCACATGGTTCCACATTTCTACCTAATATCTACCTCTTCCTGGTCCAATAAAATCATTGCCCAATACCAATCTTGGAAAATTTATTAAATTCATACCCTCGGGACTATCTTGTATCTCCTTGTATCATTCATTACAATTGTTACGCAAGTAGCATGGAATCTAGTGTTCAATATTTGAAATTTGCTGTCACAAGCACGCTGTAATTACAACTCTCGAATAGCTAGGCATCACCAATCTAAAACGTAATATGGTACTTAATTGTGCTCCCAGGGAATGAATGATACGTTCCCGTTTCGTCAATTTATCCATTCATTCATTCATTTAGCCCCACTTGTCATTTTCTCATCTCCTCTTGCTCTCTTGCTTGCCACTTCACTTCGTACTTGATTGTAGATATTGCACCACCAGCCTCTTCAGCTCGAGAACCGTATTACGGATTAAGTAAAAGGACAACGTTACTGATTCGTCGAAGCATAGCATCACAATCATGATGCAAAGAGACGTAACTCCTGCATGTATATGCAGATAGATTTCGAGAGGTATCGATTGATATGCGGAATGGTATCGTGTTTCGAGAAGCATCCGAGGGGGAGGTTTTTAGTATATCAATATGGAGGATGGGTTCGGCATCAACTGCTTCCTTTGTCATTTGATAGTTCCCATGCAGCTGAAGGAATCCTCGAGATACACCAGTCGCCATTCGTCTCTATCTATAATCGCAATTGACTATAATTGATTACTGAAACCTCTCCCCAGGCTGACTCCACAGCGCGCTAGGTCGCAACTTGAAGTGGATTATATATCAGAGGATGTAGTGCGACTTGTGAGGGCCCACTGAGACAATTAATGTACATGCACTACTCCCTCTTGCGAATTATGTAACTTCGTCGCTTATCAAACGCAATGCACCCAGCCGCTTGTACTTAATCCTTTGGTCGCCTCTTGCGCTGCCAACCACCACTTGGTCTTCCCTGGAAAATGATTACACGGTTTGGCAAATCTGAAGAAGGAAAATCGTCCGTTGGTATTCAATCGTTTGGCGTTTCCCGAAATATAGATATTTATCGTTATCGATATTGGAATTCCCAATGTGGGTGGGGGGTTGCCATTGTTTCTAGGATTTTAGACGGGAGGACTAGGTACATGATGTAGTTGAATGCCTCGGGGCTACCGATCCCATGTTAGATGAGCTAAAACCATCATGGAACCTTGATATGTGACAGCTGCATGTATCCTTTCTGGCGAGCTGGAAGTGCCTAAGCTTCTAATGAAATCCCTTCATTCTATGAAACAATATTGTAAGCTACTTAAAATAGGACGCCAACACTACACTCATGGCTTAGAATCTCGTGGGAGCCAGCTATACCAGCATATATGGTATAACCAAACCAGCTGAACGCTGAGCAGATACACAGCAGAGCTCTCCTCTGATAATGTTATAGATCCTAACGACTCCCAATCAGTGAGACTTTGATGGATTCCATGGATTACTGTTGCAACTTGAGCTCATGCACTGCACAACGAGCGGCACATTCGTTTTCCCCAAGCTTTTATCCTTGCACTCTCCGGCTCTACATCATAGCACAGATTTTTGTCAGTACTTACTGCATTTAAGTGCACTACAATTCGCCGTACGAATTCTCGTAAAACTTGACTCGGTGATTCAAGTCGACTCCCAGGATAAATGGGGGAATGCAATTTCGTAAAGTTAAAATCCAAGAATGAGTGATGCGCTCCTTATTGATTGCCTTCCCGTCGATGTGTTCTGTGTTCTATTTCATGTTTCCTGGTAGTGCTGTACCAGGAAGGCGATTCTCTCTTATCCGTTTTTTCCCCCACTTTTTTGTGTGTTTGCATCATTTGATTTAGAGATTCGTTGGTTGGCTGACTGACTTGTGGGACAAAAGGATGAAAAACAAGGAACGAATAGATTCTCCTTCAAACTGCATGCAAGGAAGAAGGATCGAGTAAATCTAGTAAATATTTTTGTAAAAATAGCCAAAGCCAAACAAGAAAAATTACTGCTCAATAGGAAAAGTCTTGGATCAGAAGCTGAAAGGAGGAAGAGGAAGCGATATTTGGATGAATTGGGTGCTATTTCGGACATTTTATGATTACAAGGAGCTGGAAGTTGATTTGACTTTTCATAGAGAAAGAGGAATTGTGCTGCAATAAATCATGATGACACCTCTGACGGACACAGACGAGAATTGTATTACGAGAAAAGTTTGAGGGATCTGGAATTGTTTTGCATGGGAGGGTTATAAAAACAGCCATTAATGGAAGGTCCTATCAATGACTCCTTTTAAAATTAAACTCTCAGATTGCATTGAAATCCTTGAGAGAAAATATACAGCCCAAACACGTGAAAAGGTAGATACTGCAACAAACGTGGAGTTTATATTTTGTCTCGGATCTCACTTACACTAAGAAAAAGGACCGAAGATTTCCGGGAAAAGGATCCTCCGAGATTTAGAAAAATATTCATTGCTACCGGTAAGTTCATTGTCCTGTCCCATAAAGAAAAAATACATCAAGGAAAGAGGTCAGGTCAGATAATCCCAAGGGGTAGAAATTATTAGAAAGGATCAAGATATCCGGAAAAAGATAAATGATAACGATACTGAAGTGGAATGGATTAAAGGATTAAGATTTGAATTTCCCATAGAAAGAGCAGCCAAATCCTAATAGAGCATAAAAATTATGCCAAGATGAACGATTTAACCTTTCAGTTCGTGATGAAAAGCGTTTATTTATCCTACATTTTTAGGCAATTAAAAAATCTTAACAGAATCTAAACATTGGAAACATGCACGTGCGGATCCAAAAAGGAAGTAATCGACCTTTTACCTCCTGTTCTGGGTTCAAATCCTAGTTGGGTCATTGTTGTCTAGGTTTTTCGCGGCTTTTAAGCTTTAGGTAAAATTTAGTAGGGAAGGTGGGAACTGTGTGGGGTCCCCGAACTTGCAAGAGGAAGGTGTGAATTTTTTGGACCCAATATAATCATTTGGGGTATCAAATGGAAGGTCTCGATTAGTACTTTTCAAAACTGGCCTTAACTTTGACATTTAATTCACATGGGTGGAGAGCGGGGCTGGAAAAAGGTCATTTCTTTCACAGGACCATTCTCAGAACATACCCAACCCAAGAATCTGAAAATAATCAGGAAGCTATCACTTTATGGTGCCTAGGCTCCGAAATACGCGTCATACTGGTATCTGTTCAAATAAAGATAATGATAGTATATTACTATAATTTTTAGTAATTGACTGCAGAAACCCTCTTAAGTCCATCCAAGAATCATGAAATTTGCAGTAATATAGACATAGAGCATGATCCTAGGAAGTTTGGTGGAAATCGCACTATTACTTACTAAGTTGTGATAGATAAAAATTATCGTTGGGCAGATAACAGTAAGGAAAAGAAGGCATTAGTATCCTATGCTCCACAATTTTCCTACCACTACCTAATTAACCGAAGTTTAATGAGATTTTCTGAAAGAAAATGCGAATACCTTCAAGGAATCCTGATTGTTGGGATGGAGGTTTGGCGAAATGTTCCCAAATTTATGGCTAAGAAGATTGTATTTTTATGGATCATTTCATCAGAGGGTAATATAGCAAAGGAACCTAAAAGGCTCATGCTATAAAACCACATACGAGAATGCATCAAAGCAGCAAAATAGTTTTGCTTATCAGTTCAGTTGGGTTTAGGACCCCGTGGTTACTCGAGCATCGTGTTTTCACCCAAGGTAGCTGCACGAATTGGTAATCAAAGTACAGCTACGAAAGTTGCACGGGCGCAACAAAAAATGGTCCAATCAAAACGATTCTGAAAGTATGTAGGACCGATGATGACATAAGTCCTAGTGTCTACAGTTACGCACTGAAAACTGCGGAACACCCTTTCATACGGTGTTCCTAAAAAGATGAATATTCTCTGTTCAGGGAAAAAACAGCAGAAATTGGAACTGCTACTTCAACTTTACAACCCACCAAGAGGACCAACATCAAAACATTCTTTCTGGCTGCTCGTAACAATGGAGAAGATAATGAAAAAAAGCATCTACAAATAGTTCCTGCGCCCTCCACATTACATAGAAAGAAGATCACATAAGGTGCCACCAATTCTGGCAGGTACGTTCCCCATAGATGCGAAAAATGCGGTCAACTCCACCCATTGGTAACAAATCAAAGATGCGATTGGCTGAAATGAATATTCCTAAGTACTTAGCCGAAAGTATTCCATTACTCGGAAAGCTAGATGCACCGAAGAATACATCTTCACAGTAGGAGTAGCGCAGACTGAAATCTCTCAAAGATTTGCGTCATATTGCACAGTCCTAGTAAAGAGTCTGAAACGTGTGCATATTACCGTTTTAGGAATGGCTTCGGAAGCTACAGGGATTTGATGGTATGCCTTGATTAAATCCAAGGTAAAAAAAAAATACGGCAGTTTATAATAGGGGGCACAAAATCGTGGATATCGGTCTGAAATCGTCTGGGCATTTGGGCGTCTGTAGTCGCCATAAGGTCTCTATTCGTCATTGAATCTAGAGACCATGTAAAGTAGCGAAAACCAGGTCTGAAGGTCTGTATTATGTCATTTGGAACGTGGTGTATTCCGAAATTCTCGCCAGTACCACTTCAGATAAGACTACGATTGTTACAGCTTGGGCATGGCTGTTAACCCACGTAGATCCTCATTCTTCGTCTACGCAAGAAAGATAATAAGAATGTTGAAGTCTTGCTAGGAATTTAGGAGAGAAGAGTCCTCAGAAATCGTGACGTGAGAAACACATGTCTTTTTTTTGACCAACGATTAACAAATAAACTCTTAGGTTGAAATGTGCCGAGGAAATCTGATAGATAAAAATGATCGGCTATCGCGATTCGGGGGTTTAATGAAAAAACTATTATATTTTGGACTCGTTATCTTTGATGTAGTCATAATCTATCCTTTGCTTTAAATATCATGAAATGCGACATCGGGGCGCCCCCACCTCCTTTATAGCATCTTTCCCTGGGCCTGAAGTATCTCAGGAATCACAAAACCAATTTCAGTACATGCGTTCTGCCCTTGGACTGCACAAAAGAGCACTATGAGATATATATTTACGCACCTATTGAATGAGTCGACTTCCGTTGACATGTGATGTGATGTGATTTAAAATGAACATAGAATACTTAAGGATGGCCAAGCAGCTTTTCTGACCACTGTCAACTGTTGCCAATTACGAATATATTCCGGGTTCATTGCAAATAATAGCCATCATTAGGTAAGGGTTTGCCTGATATTGGGCGTCCTGTGTAATAAACACCACCAATATTCCAGGCTAATTGGAGGTACTTTAACACACTGCATTCCTTCGGGTATAAATGACAATCAATTAGAATAATGGTAGGTGCCAACCAGCCTAATACACTCACAGTAAATAAAGATACTTTGACTAAATTGGTGAAAAAAAATGGGAGGACCTCCAGTTTTCTTTCCAAGGAAAAATAACCCAGGGAAAGGCTAACACTGCTTAATGATCAAGGTGTGAGCTACGCTATCAAGGAAAAGCAATAAAAAAGAGGGACAAATCCCTCAATGAGTGTAAAGCATTAATTAGGAAAATTTCGGAGTTGGGAATACCGAACCCTTCTTTTCTAAACCTTAGCAAAAACGCTAAAGAGCGAAATCTAAAA
Organism: Hermetia illucens; assembly: GCF_905115235.1. Taxonomy (NCBI): domain Eukaryota; kingdom Metazoa; phylum Arthropoda; class Insecta; order Diptera; family Stratiomyidae; genus Hermetia; species Hermetia illucens. The sequence continues at coordinate 196,910,596 of NC_051849.1, forward strand.
AAACTTATGGTGAAAAACAGCAGGGAAGCTATACACAAAGCAAAAGAAATACACAAAATACACAAAATCAAGGACACTGATCTTCTTTGGCGTGAATATCAAAGACTATTCCCCATGTTGTTGAAGGAATACCCACGATGGAACAACAGATTGGAAGAAACAAGTCGGAGTACCTTAAGCTAGACGCTTCGGGTATAAAGGGTTCACATGAGGTCACTTCAAATGGGAATGACGTTATACACGTCTTAGATTGCGAGAAATTCACATGAAATGCAAAACCTTGACAGTTGTACTGTGTTATAATAATTGAGTTTCCTTCAGACTTTCCAAAATCATGCACTATATAATTACTTATAATAGTACCAAATTTTGTACTTTTATCATGAACTTAAGGGAGGTTTTCGGGTAATTTCCTGAAATATGGTATTACCCTATTATTAATTTTATTTGAGCAGCCATGAAAATGGGATGTATTTTGAGACCTAGATTTTGTGTAGGTACATCATTGTAAATTCTCTTAGATTTTTCACTTGGATAGGTTCTGAGAACCAGACCTGTTACACTGTTTGCAGCACACATTTCGAGCCATCATTCCCCTATATTTCACCCAGTACCAGAAATATTATCAACTTCGAAAAGTACTAATTGAGCCCTTTCAGTTGATACTCCATATGACCATATTCTGTAAGAAGAAAATGTACACACCTCTTTCACATGCATGGGGAGTCCCCTCTTAAACCTAGTGCAAAATGATGCCACTCATTGTATGTAAAGAAATTGAACAAACGACACGTTTTCATCAAATTTCGTGAGAAATGGGTTCGCCATTTCCGAGCAAATCAGATGTGACAGACAGCCAGACATCGAATCGATTCTTTACACAAAACCAAATTTTACAAGGGTTACTCCCCACATGAGACATAATATATAACTTTGTTAATAATAATGCGATCTCCATCAAATTTTCCAATATCATGTCCCATATCAGGGTTCAAGGCGAAAGAAGATGGAGATAATGAATAGAGTTGTGGCTCACGATAGGTTTTTTCCCAAGTTCCTTCAGCTTCAAGGAAATACAGATCCTGTGATTGCTAAGTTTTGAACTTGATTGAGAAAGCCGTCAGATTTATAAGTCCTTCGAATCTTGCTCACAGATATGCCTAGATCTTCCAGGGCGTAATCAGAGTGCCCTTGCTATTAATAACAATGAGGAATTCTCCTTCCCTCTTCAACTTTTTGTTCTTGATCCTGGTCCATTCGCGATTATTATTTCCTTGAGGCTTCGTACCACTTGCTGGTAATTGCTGGTGATCCACACCTAATTTAAACCGTTGGGTTTTTTGGAACTGCGAACATGCCCTTTTTTATAGAGCGCCTGCGGGTTCCCTTGAGGATCCAGCTCATTCACTCCCACTCTTTTATTTGTCCGAGAGCTGGTGCTAGTGATGTTAAATGCTACTTTAGTCATCTGCAACCCTGTCCTTCCGTCTACGTTTAGATGGGGACAGCAAGAGGAACGATGAAAAAAACCATTACTTGTGTTACTTACGTTAGTGTATACTCTTAGGAGCGGGGAGTTTTCGCCCATCTTCTTTTTTTTCTACAGCCTTTATCTCGTTCGCAAGCGGGGTCGGTTCATCATGATCAGTTTCAACATTTGGCTCTATTAAATGCCCAATCTAGATGCAATCTCGAGGCTTTTAAATTCCCATCAACCGCATGAAGCCACCATTGTTCCGGACGGCTTTTTGGTCGTTTACCATCGACTTCGATGTTCAGACCAATCTTGATAAGTGAATTCTCGTTAGTGTGAATTACGTGACCATAACTTCGAAGACCCCTCTCTCGCAGCCGGCGCAACAGTAAATCGATCGTGGACATTCTCACCTCGGATATTGTCGAAATGTATCACGCCACTAGTCCAACGCAACATCTTCATCTTCAATGCCGCAAGGCGCTGTTCATTGTTTTTTATAGTCGGCCAACACTCAGAACCATAGAGAGCGACATGACGGATGACATTGGGGTAAATTGTAGATTTGAGACGTTCGTTGATATGTTGATCACAAAAAACACCAGTTGTGGAACGCCACTTCATTCAGGTTGCATTAAAGCTTGAAGCAATTTCACAGCGCTGTTCTCCATTGACTGATAGCGTTGATCCGATGTCAACGTAAGCCAATCTCACAAGCCGGCTGGCATTTAGCAATTGGAAAATCAGTTTGTCGCACTAGCGAATATCGAGGATCGCTGGGCCAGTATTAAAAGTATTTGTACCTATACTGCAAAAGACTGACTGACTACGGAACGTGATAGATTGAAGATGACACTTATCTGAACTCTGGCGACTAAATAACACGCGTCATAGAAGTCTACCAGTTTGATCACTAATTGACGTACGACCCATTTCTTTGTTGCCCTCCCGTCACACCCAAGTCAAGAAAGACGTCTTCTGGACACCACTGAGCCACATAAAGACACATATCGTACCTATCGATTATACGATGACGATATTCCCATTGAAGTTGATCACAATGGTCCTGTCAGTACAAGGGCAGTCAGTTAACCGAGATAAAGACACATGCAATCAGGACATGGACTTCTTCATATATGGTTCCCAATCTTCTCCCTACATGTATAGCAGCAATTGAAAACACAAATTGACTACATTATCACGGAACCACATTTTCTTAGTACCACTGATAGCAAACTGTCAGACCTTATATTCCCCCGTTGATCGCAGTTCCGCGCATCAAATTACATTTGAACAACACGAGGAACACAACCGTTTTTCGAAAATCAAATAGTAATGATTTTCTGAGAAAAGAAAGGTGTTGATCTCTCTCACGCGACTTACTCAAGGTTTTTCCATCCTCCAACATCACAAGAACGGCCGACATTTTGAAAGATTCTACCTCTAAGCACCAAAGCAGTTTTTGTTGGAATTAAGTAAATGAAACCCAGGAAGGTAACTGGATATGGGGATATTGCAGCTGAGCCTGGAGAGCGCGACTGTTAGCCATATAGAGTGTCAGAATGGAAACAGCCAAAAACATGAGTTACAAATATAACCGTGAGACCTGGCTCTATAACAATAAGGCTGGAATGAGGATTCGTGAAAATAAACGACAGTAAACGAGGCTTGCAAATCTGCAAGAATTTTAAACGTCAATTGAAGAAGGCCATTGCAGGTACTCGTTTAACCCCCTAGAAGACAAGAACAAGGCTTACGAAAACTGACACTGACATGACAACGAGTGATATCTGTATTGACTTGTTAAAACCAATAGCCAAAATACTGAGCAATCCTGCTGTACTAATGATAAGGATGGTAACTTGCTTACCAACCGGGGTGTGCAGAGTTACTTTGTTATTCTTGACAGGGTTTCATGTTTTACGTTTATGAAAAACGTAATCTAATATCAGATGTAAGACAAGGACCAACCAGTTTTAGATTTTATAGCACAAAACATTATTTACTTGTCTCCCTATTTATATATATGATTGTCATTCACTCCTTGGTGGTCAACCACACCTGCGCACCATCGTTCGCGGTACGTGAAATGCCCTTCGGGTGCCTCACGCCTTTCCGAGATGGTCGCCCTCCTCCTCTACTGCTCTGCGAGAAGTGCCCTATTTACTCCTCTCAAACTATACCAAGCCTGCTAGAGCCTCAGTTTATTATCCCTAATATGAAGATATAAAATGGAAGTTAAATTATATCCCAAAAGAATGGTCTACCGCTATTAAAACTTGTTCAAGGTATTTGAAAGTTCCATATTAAAACGCATTATTGTTTAGAAAAGTGGACAACATGAACAGATTCAACTAAAGCGGACTCATTAAAGTAGAATCGACTAAATTGCAGGGATATGCCTCACGCTGGCCTAACTATGCTGAGAATACGCAGATCCATTAAATGTGAAATCAAACCCATTCCACTCGGTAATTTAGACTTATTGGTAACGAACCAACATCAGCCATTTCAATTCGCGCTATACGTTGAATAATCGGCAGAGTACATGTTCTTGTTTATTCAACTGCAGACCATAATAACGTAATATTAATGAATATTCCAACCTTCATCAACTGTTCAGTGTGTTAACTGCTACCACCACTTCTCAGCACCACCTGCTGCTTCTGTTGTTGCGAACTTTACGCTTTACAAAATTCCAATAACTTACTTCTTTGAATCCGTTGATTGAATCGTATTACACATTTTACAACTGAGAATAATGACCTCCAAATATAAAACATTCAATTCAAGATTGAAAAAACCAATCTTACGACAACAATAGTTCTTGTATCCAATAACCTCGACGTGTCTATGTTGCGAACCCTCTCTGTGAAGCTTCTTGAATTAGCTCATTATAGAAAAATTCACTGTCATCTTCGCTAACAGTCTTTCCTTTGTTGGAAGATCCAATGTAGTGAGATTTTCATCTAATGTGAATGAAGAAGTCCAGATTGAACCCCTTCCTGCGTTAGATAAATCAACCAAGCGGACGCGCTACATGACTGTCATGCTGTCAGCAGTATATCGGGAATTTTTCATTAATCATTGCTACAATGCTGACCAGATACTTTTATTTATTTTAGAAGGAATAGATCGGGGATTGTCAGTGTATTTTGAGTTACAATCAGAAAGCATAAAGAAGCAGTAATGGACCTAATGAAGCAAATTTTTATACTTAAACGATTTCATTATTTCAATATCAATAAAAAATTAATTTCAAATGCAAAAATAGGAGCCCCACTGGGAGGAATTTGGATTAATAAATATTAATTGTATCTATTAAGCCTAATTAATGCAGATTTTCCAATGAGCCCTTCTCAATCAAACTAAATATAGAACAAAAATATATCATCTTAACTCGCCATAAATATTTCTTCGGACGCGTCGTGAGCCCCCCTTAAAATCATAGCAGATGTCATAACTTCAAAACGAAATTAATAAGAATATCTAAAACTCTTACAGACCGAAAAAAACAAAATTTCTTAGTCATTATGAAACAGGTTCTTCCCCAAGAGCACTTCATGATAACTTCTGTAGTTTTGTTAGAAATTAAAATAGATAAAAGATAATCCTATTAAAGAATAGATTTGATTTGTGAATCCAAGATTAACAAGCGAACCCTCAGAGCTATTTTAAATAAAAAGAAATCTACAGCTGGAATCTAAGATGAATTTTTTATGTTGAAGGTGTTGAAAATATCAAATCTTTTGTATTGTGCAAGAATGATAGATAGATGAAACCATCTAAATTTATTGTATGTTTGAAATAAGAAGTGGGATTGTTCTGTAGATGATTTCATTCGTGCATAGGGGTCTGTTCGTCTAGTAGAATTATTGTGTTGAGATCATAGTTCAACGAAATTCTGTTGATATCTTCGACAGTCTACTATCCGAGGAGGAGAATGTATGTAGGCGGGATATGAATTGCAATACTTGACATACATACCATGTAGGGAAATAATCCAGTAATGAAGCATCATTATGGGGCGGAACTTACCTGGAAGAAAAAAAGAAATTATTAATATCAATGGAGGATTTCAAAGGTGGTAAATTGCAAATCAAGAAAAATAGATATCGAACGCCGGCTAAGACCGCATTTGAGCGAAAGAAGACGTTTCCTATTTTAAATCAAGTTTTTGTTATTGCACTGATATTACGTTCTTCAGGAACCAGTTGTTCCTTTCATTAGCGTGACGAGGGCTTTGAATAAAAAACTTCTCAAATGAACCTCATACATCCATTGTGAAAAATTTGTGGCTTGAGGATTTTTTCCAGTTGAGTAGATAATAGAGTTTAGTAGGTGATGTATGTAATATCACAAAAATGATATCACTTTAAAGTGTAATATAACATTAACATAACCAACCGGGATTCAAACATCACAACATTACTTTGCATCACAACATCACTTAACATCACCGCATCACCACGCCGTAGAGAATGATAATAATATTACCATTGTTACAAGTAGTGTTTTGTATTGACCGTACCGATGTGATATCATATTACAAAATATCACAAACATCACCATTGTTCCTAGTAAATTTGGCGGTGGCGGCAGTCGAGAACTGATGCCGACTATTTCCTTCGTTTGCATGAATGGTTCATGCTTTATGTAATATTATATTATTCTGAGTGTAATAACAATCTAGTGATAGGTAATACATAATAATAACGGCTACTGGGTGTAATATCACATATTACATATTATTGTTGGTGATAATTAGAGCAAGGAAAGGGGATATTTGTGATATTGCACTTTAATATCACTTCTCTCTGATGTAATATTTAAGGTGATGTTTCGCGCATCTCTAGCAGACAACTCTCATACTTGCCCAAGTCCATCGACTGGAAAACATTGAAAGTATGAACCACGCATTTAAACTCTGCCTACCTTGGGAATGATGATAAGCTAAATAAGAATCGGTTCAAAATGGTGGTAGTATTATCATGAATACCGCAATGTGCCTGGAAAGCCGTTGTATATTTTGGTGGTCACAAAATTTAATCGAGATAATAGCCACTGAAGAGCCTGAAACTATGTGTCCCAAAAAGCAAGCAAGGTAATGGGCAATGAGGAGCCTCAGACTATGTCGACAAAAACAATCAGACTAAATATTATACCAAATTGTTTTTGCTTCTCAGCAGTGAAAAATATGGTATCTATGGTTGAAATTAAAGAACTGATCCAGAAAAATCAAAACAATCTTTACAACGATGACATTTCATGAGCTTCATTGAAACAAAAGTTGAACTTCCAGGAGAATATTTTTGACTATATTTACCTTGGAAACCTACGCTTATACCTCCTGAATGTGATACCATACCTTAATCTTTATAATCAATTGAGGAAAACAGGGATGTTAGCGCATCACGATGAGCCAAATTCTATACGAAGTGGTCCACGTTTTATCAAAACGCTATAGATTTAGGCGGTCGAGTTTTGGAATTATCTCATCCAATCCGGGATGTTATGTTAATGGTTATAATTAAATAGTCTGCAGTCGAAAGTAACAAACTGTATTCGAATGACTTCCCACGAGACCCCCTTACGCCTGTTCAGTGAGCATGTATAACCTTCCCGTGCTACTGGAGGCTACGGCATGGCAAACTTATTGACCTTCATACTGGTGGGTTTCAAACAAATACTGTAAACAACAATCTAAATAACAATAAATAAACAGGAACGTATATCGCCCAATAATTTGCACATCAGATGAAGGAATTTCTCAGCAACCTCAATAACCCAGTAACAACACCTAAAAAAAGGACACTGAGAAACTGGATAGGGGAGATAATTTTTAAACTGAGACAAGGACCAATGATCAAAAGGAAGATGCCAGTTGGAATACTTCTGAAGTTGGTATATCAAACATTAAGAAAAAATAGGCCTCAGCGATGCAAAGGAGCCAAATATTATCTATGCCATCTTAAGAAAGGCTTGGAATCGAGAAATCCCCAGAAAAAAAGCTGTGAGTAAATCTGAGCCTGCAACAGTAGAACTGAAGAAGAGGAAAGCAGAGATCAGTCTACAAGAATTGAATGTTCCCCAGCAATTCAAGCTCGAACACAAGAGAGAACACAACATAGGTAGGTGGTTAAGGAAGTAGGTAAAAGCCGTGAAAACCACGATAGCTTTGCTAGTACGGTGAGAGTTTTAGCATGGCTATTCTAATCATATCGAATCGGGAGCAAATAAATACAGGATGCAATACCAAACTTGTGTTTAGGGGCATATACCACTACGATGGAGGGCAGGGCTGAGTGGCTTAGAATCGCTAAACTGTCACATCGGCGAGCTGTCCACACTGAGAACAGCAAGTGGTAAACCAAATCTGATAATATTCTGAAGCGCGTACGAAACGTAGTTTAGAGCATATACCGTGTGAAAAATCTACCGAGATCACAGAAGGAATTCTGAAGTTTTTGGTAGCCGAAATGGCCAGAAGCTAATGAGAAGGTAGATCTGTTGCCTATCGTGGAGGAAAGGCTGGACAATTATTATTTAGATCACTTAGGTCTGAAGGCGGACAGCAAATAATAGGTAACTACCATGTCTGAGGCGGAGAACAATACTTTGACATTGGGGAACCATGTAGCCAGTACTAAGATAGCTCAAATAAATCTCCATCACACAAAAGCTACTTTGCGGCTGGTTGGCCCAAAAACTGGATATACCCGAGAAGGTTTTTCAGGAAGAAAGGTAATTTGGAGCAACTTTTGCAGAAAGCGAGGAGTTTCCATTGCTCTTTAATCCAAACTAAAATATATACGGTTTTCAGAGCTCTTGACTAGAGACTTCCTAAGTATGCTAAATTCGTGATTGATACCAGGCCAAAGGTAGTAGACATAACCTTATGGAGTGCTTTTATAAATAAGCTGGTTATAGGGTGTGGCTTTATGAATAAACTGATGAGCAACTGAAGAGTGTCAGATTAGCCCTCTATGCCTCTTTGACATTGCAGGCAATCCTGAGATAGACGAGATGATAAAGGATTCTAGAAAAATAGATTGGAATTCCTAGGTAAGGTACGCTGAAGAACATCCTAGCTCGCCCAAAGGCGGCGGTGGCATCAGGAATGAACTGCAATTTTAAACAAAGGGTTATGACTTCAATGCAGCCATCACACACAGCAAATAATTCAACATCTTATCAAGGAATGAACTCTGACTGAATAGGAATTTATCCAGGATAAGGACAGTGGTGCGAACAATTTTGTACTGGGCAATCGGGTATGAACCATGGCACAAAAACTAACTGACAACATGACGCGAAAAATCGAATTTTTAATTCCTTCCTTCACTAATGATTGTTTTTGGGTTTTTTCTTTAAAGTAGATATCGCTAATGCATAAACTTGATTTACAATCTGTGTTTTCCACTGAATGACAATTGTCTAGTATGCCGGGGGAAATAAACGAATTTTGATGGCCCAAATATTCTACGAACCTTCCTTCGGCAGCCAAATTTTGAAGATCTTCCCAACTGGAATGTATTTAGATCTTAGGCCGTCCCAGGTGCCATTATAGGCATATTCCAGCAGTTTGTTGGCAGATTTCTTATTCGGTAACGCTACGTGTAAATGCCCCGCGCTAGAAAACCTTGAAGCGTTGTCTTGATGGCTACTGCGTAACATATTCTGCTTGGTCCACCTTCCTTACAGGTTTTACTTCTTCTTGCATGAACAGCTTTCTGGCGTGATCGATTGCTGCCGTTCTAATATGCGCTTCTTCTAATCATCAACAATAGCCCCATGGTTGACCTTACCTGACTTTTTGGTCATCGGATTTTGGGCCCTACTATTGGCGCCTTTTTCATTATACCAACTCAATGGTTCCAGGTCAAATTATACTGTTGCACTGTTTATATATATAGGCCGAATGGAAATAACACTGAGAACTTTCACTTTTACCACGCATCCGGAGGTAAAGGCACATCAGGACCAAGGGCCCCCATGAAACCGAAAGTACCTCAAATATTCGTAATTATTTAAGCATTAAAGTACACAATTTTTCACGCAGCTGTAGGCATGGATGGTTCTGTCTTTGGCTTTGACTTACCTCACAGAGTGCAAGGTGGCGCAAACGCATATTGGCCCTTCGTTTAATTGCCTGCACATATTAAGTGTTGATAACAGAACTGGAGCAAAGTCAAAACAGCACAAACGGTATGGAGGTCCTACACTTAACAGAGAAGTGAACTGGATTTATATTAAAACGTTTACTCTGTATTTGATGGGATGGACGATGTTTATTGTACTATGAACCGCTCTTTAGCTAAACCCGAAAGTGAGCACCACAGAACGTCACTGCCGACTGCAACTGACACACATCAGGCCTCATTGGTCAGCTGAAATGGAGAAAGGGCTATATAATCTGATTTTGTCACATAAAAATGCTCGGCCCGGTCTACTTAGAGTCCCCTAAGTTAGCAGTCACACTCCACCCACCACACTAAAAATAGATCCTTTTTCGGAATGGATGAAAAGACGGTTACCACGGTGTAATGGTCGAGCCGATTGAAAGCCAGTTTCTCAATCGCATTACCCAGGGTTCTAATTGCGATTCGTCATGGATGTTTGTGTTTGCCTTTGTGGTGTTCCACTTCTGGAGAACTATTACTGACACAGTATTGAGTGCGATGATAGTGGAAATGAAGGAAAGTCTGATCAACAACTGCAAGAAAGAAGAACAGGAGACAGAAAAAAATCTGCCATTTTTTTATGTTGGATAGATGGGCAGTAGGGTGTGACAAGCAAGGGACAGCACTTAGTGCTGGATTTTTATGACTTTGCTTTAAATACAATAATAACTTTCTTGAAAAAAAGCGGGGACTTTTTATTATTATTTTTTTTTATTATTTTTTCGTCGTTTTGAATTTGTGCAGTTGGTCAGATTGCTAGTTAGTTACCCCTCATGCATTTTAAGGCATGAAAGCGTGTTTTTTTATTGCCTGCTTAGCTGCGATTGCAGAGGGTACTACATTTTAATCCAGAGGTGTTTCCGATATAGAAGTTGCCAGATTTTTTACGCACCATCAAATATTCCAATTTTAAAAACGTTTTCAGATACTTGGCCGGAAAGTGGAAAAGATAGTCAACTTCTCGAACTAACCGGCGCTGTAATGTCGCAAGCAGGTAGGTATCACTAATTGCTTCCCCGAACTAGTACTTCCAGTCGTTAATGGCGAATTTGCTCGGCAAATTATCGCTAGCTGTAATACTATTTCTTGTCAAGTGTCATGACAAAGTCTATTTTCCAGGTCCACTTGGCACCCCTATTTCCTCATTTATTTTTTGTAGGACTATCTTCGGATCGCTTGTATTTTGATGAGCAGTAGTACTAACCCCGAAAGCGCGGTAGTTTTCATGTGTATTTCCTGATTACCATGACACCATGAGGGGAAACAGGATTTTTCCAATGTGATTGCTCCGAACATTAATCTCAAATCAATGATATCAGCTAATGATGGACAGCATTACGAAATGACTTCACGCATCAATGGAACTCGGATGAAATAGTGTTCCATAAAAAGCCGTTTTTTGTCATCGATGCATTAACGAATGTCTCAAATCTAAAATTTACCACCCTACTAGCCTCAATAGCTCTGAGTGTTGGTTGACTATAAAAGACAATAAACGGCGCCTCGCGGTAATGGAGAAATTTTGCATTGGACCGCGATGACCACATCCGCGGCCGACATAGGATAGCACCGATCGTAGATAAATTCAGTGGTAGGACATGTAATTGGCGCTAATGAAGACTCACTTGCCAAGATTGGTCTGAACATCGAAATCGATGGGAAAGAATCAAAACCGACCGACCGGCCGAGACAACGTTGGTTAGATACGCTAAATTGTGATTTGAGATCCTCTGGACTCCATCCAGATCAGGCGCATGACGGAGCAAAATGGCGCAGCCGATCAAGACGAACCGATTCCGCTTCTGTACGAGACAAAGACTGAACAACCAGACACAGATATGTCTGTATTTAGAAACGCCTTTGTAAAATCTACCGACCACATCATTTCAAAATTCGTCTCTGAAAAGATATACTTTGCCATAAACATCAAGAGAGATCAAGGGAGTACGAATACAACATCCATCGATGAATCAATGATAAACGAACAACAGGGTTCCAATGTATTTTATGAAAACCTAAAAATAGAACTGGTTTAAACTTTTGGATAAGTGGCGACTGTTTCAGATGATAATACACAGGATTCTATCGGAAGCACGAGGATCTCTGCGGCTAAACTGTTGGGGTTAGTTGAGATTGGCGCTTAGTTTTGTTTAAATCCGGTCAACTGAACAAGACTACCTGAGCATCATTGGCAATGAGGTTAAGTTGACAGGTTGAAATGCCGAAAGTCTGGCTTCGCAATGCTGGGAACCGGAGCTCGGTCTGACGTCCTGTTATCTACTATCAAAATTGTTCTGAAAGACATTGTTGCAAGGATGCATACAGATGAAACTCTGATAGGACTTCTGACGGAACATAGAAGCTTCCACTGATTGTAAATCATAGCTACTCTTGAATTTCATATGTAACTGCCCGAAGAAGTTTCAGACTTGGGATAAAGATACTTAGGAAGAGTTTTTTCTTTTTCAAGAAGAATCAGCTCCTCCTTTCCTTTTAAAAGATATCTTTAGATACAAATAGTAAAAGGCTACAAACTATCCGAATAGACTCATCGGGGGATAGCAAAATGGACCTTTTCTAGCTTGAACGCTTGGACCTATTGCTCGACCCATTTCTGTGACCTAATCTAGATCTGATCTACATGGAATCATCACTAACAAAGAAACTCAAGACGGGAACTGACTTGCTTATGTGCGTTTTATTCGATTATGATATTCCTGCTTTGTTCTTAAAAGCAGGCATGTCTCTCCTGAAGTACCAATTGAAACTTATAGCAATATCTCATCTAAATCAACTACAAAGATACTGAAAATGTAGAATGTGCATTGGTCCTCTTCGAGAATACTAACAAACTCCGAAAGGAAAACTGGAGATTGCTTCTTCCTGCTTGAAACGACACCCTGAGGCTTCACTACTCACAGTGAACTTTCTTGTCGTCCTAGAATGTTTACTGCATCAATAATCTTCTGTTGCCCTAAAACTAATTACCCGTTACAAAAGTCTACACAAGAAATTACTAGGAGATAAATATTTGACTTTATTTTAGTACAACATTCAATCTATTAGCCTTCACGCGCTTCCTTCACGAGTCAATAATTAAACTAGTATCTTACCCAATTTCCGGCAAATGCTTCTTTTGATTCATCTAAGTCAAATTTTGCTGAGTACAACACGAATAGGGTGGTAAAGCTATAAGTGAATAGGTTTATTGGCCATTGATGGGTTCAATGAACGTACGGGGACACAAAAATCGGCTTTATATTAATAAAAACATCCTCAAGCGAATAGACTGATATATAATTCAGTTTCTGGAATAGGTCTAGCTCTTGAGACGGATTGAATCGATTAGGAGATTATTTGATCCTGTGTTTCCTTCTTCTTTCGTTGCCTCTCCGTCTTAATGTTATTAACTCCATGAATATCTTCGAATTTTTCAAATATCTTGCTGGCACTGTGTACTTTCGTACACTCAATTTTATCGATGGACTCGACACAACGTCCTTCCATGGATAGATAAATATCTAGGGATAAGCTTTACAATATTCTTATAGATTTGGCGTTTATCTTTTCTTGTGAAAGAGGACCGGAGCAGTGTTGGCGTTTTTAAAAGGAATGGTGTCATTTGTAAATATTCCAGGTGGTCCCTTATACAAATGGCAAATTTCCTAATGTGATGCACTGAGTGACAATTGAAAATAATATCCTTGAGTGCTTTGAACTTATTGAAAAATCAATTGCTTCCATTACTCCAATTAAATCCATGCAGTCTGCTACAGATGCCTCGAAGTCGCTCCAATCTACATGACAGTGAAAAATAACGCAGTCTGTAGATAGTTCGGTACAAATGCGATTTAGTAGATAATCCCATGACAGATATATCGAATCGAATCCTTCCACTCTTCTGCCCACATTTAGAAAAAAAACTTTCATCCACGCTCTGCACTCTACAATTTCTATGAAGAGATCGCACAGGAAACAAGGGTAGCAACTTTCCAACACACACACGAAAAGCTGAGTAGAAAGTTAAATATTTACTTTCATTCCTCGTTTCAAAATGTTGCAGTTCCGGAAAATATTAAATAGCAATGAGCTTATGGTTGTGAGAGTACTCGAAACAGAGTATTAAGCTCCTGCGATGAAGGACGAGGTGCTCAGATACGAGTATATCATGAAAAGCTGAAAAGGATGTGCCCGGGAAGGGAGAGTCGGCAAGTGATCAACAAAAGTTATTTGCAATATTGCTGATTCCTGTTTGTGAACATATCATCCTGCAAACTAGGACTGAAGTGGGAATCAGTGGGCTAAATGGTTTCGAAATTATAAATATAAGTTTATCATAACTAAGTGGCATTCATGTGAAGGCGCGGACGGAGAGAACAAGGACAAAGGTGATGGGGGTGGGATGGGGCGCAGAGTCCAGCGGACGGCGAAAGCTCAACAGAGTTTTGTATTAAACAATATAAAGTTATTTGATTATCTCAGAGTTCCGGACCTAAATATTTAAACTTTTAAAGCAATACCGGAAGGGGAAAGTATGAAACTTTTCGAAATTTAAATGAAAATGAGAAATTTCGAGAATAGTTTGAAAGTGAATTGGAAGAGTAACTTCCGAGTCGATAGCACAGGGCACGATACCTTTGTATGTAGATAAAATAAATAGTTAACTTAATAAAGCTTCAAGGATATGCTATTATTCACGCTAAGAGGGTGGAAATGCACTGATTTGATATTATGAGAATGAACTAAGCAAAACTTTAGAGAGAATTCAAAATGATACACAGCCAGGTCCGGATTAAAATGGTAGAAGTCGTTCATTCGTGGATTGTTTTTGCTCCACATATTTCCACATATATTTACGGGGACGGCACGTCCTGATTGAGAACAGGTGTGAATGTGGAAGAAGGGCAGCTACGTGCGCGTGCCCACTAAAAACCAACTACTACCTCTCCAGTCCCAGGTTCGCATGACCATCATGGAGTGGATTTGCCTGTAGGCACTCATCCCTTTGTTCCTTTCTACCTTTTCCCTTCTATCTTCTTTCAGCAACTCTTTCTGTATTTCGTTCGCGGATTCACGGTCGTTTCCAGTGCTTCGTCTTGATTCCTCCTTGGGCAGTAAAACATCGCATGCCTTGGATCCTCCAGTATGTCACCGCATCAAAAATAATCCGGTGAATCATCCAACTCAAACCAATGCAGATATTGTCTGTAGTCTGTATTGTCGCCGTCCTCCGTGGAACTGAATGTTGACATAATTAGTCTCCCCTTGTTTCTACCCAGGTGATACCCTAAAGTCGAGAGTGGGCCTGCGCGTTCAGCGACTCTTCATAGATTTGCCCCATCTGCGTTGCCAGGAATCATACCACTCTGACCATGTCGCATTCCTGTTTTCCCTGTGCCATGCTACAGAGCGTTTATTTCATTTTCTAGCATGTCGACTGGAATCACGCTCGCCACCACTAGTACTGCCTCATCTGATGTGATTCTAAAAGCGCTACAAATTCTCCAAATAGAGGCCACCTCCAGCAGGTTTTCGACCCAGCAACATTTAGTAACATTTTTGAAAGTGGCAAGTGCGGTGGCACTAAGTGCCTTCCAACATGCATACTCTAGATGTTCTTTAAAGCTCAATCAGGTATCAATCATCATCCCCAGCTGTTTGACAGCCGCCTTGATACAAACCTATATCCACTGACTTCCACCCTCAAAGATTCTACTTTCTACGGTTCGTTATTAAGACCGCTTCCGTTTTATGATACGCCAAAGTTAGTCTGGCTCTTTCTAGCCAGGACTTTACCGCTATCACAGTTTTCATCGCATAGACCTCCACACCCCCTCGGTGCTCTGCTGTGATAACTACAGCCAGGTCATCCGCAAAGCCGAGAATTGTACCCTCTTCTGGTACGGGAAGAGCAAGCCCCCATTATATATGAATTTCTACAGCAAGGGCCCATTATCCATGTGGTGTACCATCGTAAAAATGTACTCTCGGAGGTTCTCATCCGGCTTATACTAAGACACACCGTTCTGTGCGGTAATTTTCGAACTAATTTACTAAATATCCGGAAACACCTATGCCATCTAACGTGTCTTTTCCCAGATTCAAGATCATGCTTATTGCATCTATCATAAAGTCGGCACACCTAAAGCTATACTGGCACCCCAATAAGTCATTGCTGCTCTCGACGATGAATAACAGTCCGTTGTAGATGACTCTCCTCATCATCTTCCTCATTGTATCCAACATTCAAATGGGGCGATTTGATGCTGGTGGTGTATCGGCTTCGGGAAGTAACATAAACTTTTCCGTTTTCCACTCAGCAGGTAGCATTCCTTCATTACAGTTTCAAACCTCTATTAAGGATGCCATCCAAATCCTGGGCGTTGTTAGCCCCGATCCTACCACATATTTCGCGCTCCTCCTTGGTTACCGGCATTAGGCACCTGTTAAGCTGGACCACCGTTTGCCTTCCACTGCTTTCGTGGTGACGGAACAAAGTGGCAACAATCTCTTTCAGAGGGCACGCTCTTCGCAGCCTTTTCATTACCAACCGGTAAGCCCCCTCCCAAGGGTTTACATAGGCATGGTCGCACAACTGTTTGAAGCAGTTCTTTGTATCTTTTAAGTGGGTACGCAGTTGTCGGTGCGCCTTTTCTTGATCGTCGCTAAGCTTCTAGTGGAGCCTCCTCATCCTGAAACATGTGGCTCGAAAAGTAACCGTTTCAATGTTTTAGCAGTAGTTGAGTCGCCTATTAAGAAGTAGCCGATCGTCTCTATCGCGTGATTTGAATAACCTCTTCTCTGACCGTACTATCAAGGAATTTGCCGGGCTTGAGCGTCGTCGACAACCACCCGGCATTATGCGAGATCTCTTGCTCTAGCTCAATTCACCGGTGATTTCCAAAGATTACCTGGTGGTCACTGAGTTGGCAAGCAACTCTACTAGCTAAACCTGCGCTCAGGTATGTCAGGTTCATTATAGGCTTTAGGCCTCTTCCCCAAAAGTGTATGAGGTTCCGACATTCGTGAGTACCACGTCTAGCTCAGTAATCAGTAACTTCTCATACTCGGCCAGTGTGGCGCTGAGTGGAGCGTGGCGGCAATATTTAAGGATACCTTACAATTTTATAAAAATAATCGTTAGCGCAACAATCCATTTGGATCATGGCCGTGAAGTATTTTAGAGCACTTCATTCAAGACCGTAACTGCACATTGCAGGATTACAGTATCTACTATCTATTACAAGATTATTACCCTGATTTGACTTAGATACTCATTCACAACTGACTCGACTGGTATCCGACGTCAAATCACGATACAAATCCCACTTCCACCGGTGAGATTTGAACCGCGATCTTCCATACGAGTACCAAGTGCTGAGCTCTGACGAATTCATTCTCCGGCTACCCCATTAATTCCTTGATGGCTTGTTCTCTCCATTTGGTCTTTGACCCAAATATCACTACCATGATTTCGAAGTGGCTCACTAATTGTAGCCTCATTCACGCTTTTTTCACGAATGGTTTACTAATCTAGATGCAGAGCCGCGTGACAGTGGTTGAGGTTGTTTTGTACCAACTGATCTACGATTCGCGTTGAAAACTCTTCTATATTCTGGGGTCCTGTTGCCTGCTTGCAGAGCGCCTATGGTTCACAACCTCCCTTTGCATAGTAAGAAATTTAGGAAAGCTGCACAGTTCTTGCTGATATGGCCTTCTATTTCACATCTCCGGCATTGCTTCGACCTGTCATTTAAACTGGTTCATGCCTTCGCAATGCGACCGAAGACAAGGCATCTAAAGCATAGGTTCAGTGCCACCTGATCTCCAAGCCGATTTCAAGCTCCCGCCTTCCTGAGAAGGTTCTTGGGAATGTTAAACTTCTATCGCCGTTTTTTGCCCAAGGCCACCCACCATCAGTCGATCTTTAACGCTTTCTTGTCTGAGTCAAAAACAAAAGACTCCAGTCTGATTGTGTGGTTCCCGAAGGACCAGGCGTTTGAGACCACTAAGCAAAAGCTAGTGGATGCTACACTTGTGGCATTCCCTCAGGAAGATGCACCCCTAACCGGATTTGTCGCCATTGCCGTAGGTATTGCTCTTTACCAAAATGTGAACCAAATCTGGCAAAAACAATTCAGATCTGGCCTACGTAAGGACATTTGAGGAAAGAATGGAACCCATTAAGATGAATGAAATAAAAAGGTCTTTAATAGAAAATAGCAATACCGTGAGATCCCGATACTTCGTATCCCGATTACTTATAGTTCCGGCTGATTCGTATGAATATGCCGGCCCCCAAAGATTATTCTTGTAGCTCCCAAATAATTCGCACCAACCAACCAACCATAGGATTCTACTGTAGTGGCAGGCTTAATATAGATCCTCGGAGGACTCCAATGGAAAAGAATGAAACGAGATGAGTAACCATGAGGCAGACTCTGCAGGAACGGAAATTAGGAATGGAGCAATAAGATGATTGAGAAGGAGAAGTTGAGCAGAGTATGTTGTGGTTGATGGAATCAAAAACTTTTGAGAAATCAATCGTGAAGTCATGAAGTAACAACAAAATTGGAATAACTTGGAGACATTAGACCGATGTTTCACAAAGCCTTTTCTGTCTTTCACTATAAGATGATCGAGGTACGCAATCCTAATAATGAGGTCCCTTATGAGGATTTGTACTCCCAGCTATGCCGGCAGCTGCTTACAAGAAAGAAATATATAGTATGGCGCCGGTGACGAAACTAAGGATCACATGGAATATGATCAAGAATGAGTGACAATTCCGTGGCTGGCAACACCATGCACTTGGATCTACATTCCCAAAATGGCCAACGAGTGGGTCGCTTCAAGATCATTTGACGCAGAACAGTAGAAGAAGAGTGCAGCCGTCTCGGGAAGCCCTGGGGAGAAGTGAAGCACATTTCGGCGAACCGTAAACGATTGCACGTAGGTGTCATTGACGCACTATATCTATTGGTACCTTCAAAAAAAAGTCAGATACACACGCTGATATCTATCATCCAAGAGTCGTTGGAGAGAAAACGTTGTTTGTAAATTCCGTTTTGCAGTGAGATAAAAAAAGATATTTGCTGTCTCAGGGTTAATCCAAGGCAAAACAGCAACCAAAGGCATCACCACGAAGGGCCAGAGACTGACAATTCCAACTAGTGGGACAATTCCAACTAGTTGTTGTAGTGCTGTTAACAATTCAACATAAGTTTAACAAATTTCAAGAGAATTTTTTATTTGAAGTCACAAATACTATATTTCAGGGAGCAGTTGCTCCCTTCATCAGTGGCTTCTGGTAAAATTTGTATGTGTATTGTGTATGTTTTGTACTTGCGAAACTACCTTCACTAGTAAATAGGGTCTTCAACCAAATATCCTTTGGAAGTGCACAATCATAATATATCATATCTCCATTTATGGCTCTGTAGTATGATGGTCAGCATTGTGGAAATCTTAGAATTTGCGGAAGTTTCATAGGGGACAGAGAGCAGCATGTGCCCACACAAGAGGTGTTTTGAGCCCATGACCTACAAATGCTCTGAATCTTGTACCACATCTTCTTCAAAAGTGAACTGAGAGATCAGAGTGGAGGTTTATTCGGGAGTCTCGTTGGTTCTACGACTCTGATTTCATCGAGTGCTTTCCAGGTGAATCAGCCAGCAATATCACTATTATTTGAGCTCTATAACAAAGAGAATTAAACGAAAATTAGCGAGTCTACGAGTTAGCCACTCAGGGTTCAGCGGATAAATTTTTGACAGTCCTGCAAGTATGAACCCTGTTGAATACCATAAGAATGTCCCCTGTTCAGTCCTTTGTGGAATATGGAGCATCCACACAGTCGCTTTTTAGAACAGTGTTTTCTATTCTGCATATTTATCTTCAGTGAGACTGCACTTCAGTTTCATCATCATCGCCCTTAATGCTGTGCTACCTGCTCTCAGGAGCGAGACAAACACAAAGATGAATACAAACATACATGACGACTCGGAACACACTAGTCGAAACAACAAGGTTGCAAGGCTAGCGCTCTACAGAGCGCCCACTTAAAGTAGCCAACCAATCAACCTTTTCTAATTGAGTCCTTGACATCAGAAATTATACCTAATTGTTCAGGTTCTGGGAGCTATGATTATTGTTTTAGTAGACATACCAGATATTTTTAGAAAAAAAGTAAATAAACCCGAAAATTACGAATATCTATCAAGAATCTCCATTCGTTTCATTGATTGAATACAGATAAATAGAGTGGAATACTCCCCTCTAGTCCGGTCGACCATTAATGCAACTCATTGGTTAATGCAACCTATGCATAAAACCCACAAAAGTCACGTTTCCTCGTTCATCTAATAACAGGTTTCGGGATGACGCAATAGCTATGCATTCAGATACCAACATAATGAGTAAGGCCATAACTTTGATTTCCTCCTGACACTCCCAGAGGGTGTACTTGTAAATCGAAAATTGTGCCATGTTATAACAACATTACAACATTTGACCAAAGTCACTACACGAGTTCAACCACATTTGACAAGCCACTTACTTTGAAGTCAATGTTTTGCTAACAAACAACTCAACCTCAATCTGTTGAAAGCCCCCAGAAATATTTCAACCACAACCCCCCACAATGAATGCTCTATTAAGTTAATTGAGGCAATTAGCCTCTATCCACAGCCCACCCATTCGATTGACTTTTGAAGGTGAACACAAATGTATATTCAATAATTTTCCCATGGTGTTGTCCCATTCTCTCACTTCCGCATTCTCTCTCCCTATTTGCCCTTATAAGCTCTGATCAAGTTACAGGGACAAGAGCATTTTATAAGACTTCAGTAAATTGCCATGGTCCCTTCCGTTTACTTCCAAATATTTTTCGTGTTTACTGAATTTCTATTTGATTATAAACGTTCATAGTTTAATGGTTGTCCTTAAGTCATAATGGTTTTGGTTCGCTATCCTTGATGGACGATTTGAATGGTAATAGGAAACTGTGTCATAGATCTCTCCCTCTGCAAAATAAAGTGGGTATGGGGTGCCTACTAGTCGCACAAGGGGAGCGTAAAATATATACGCGTTATTTGTCCGATAATGATATCGTCCTGGAAAATTTCCAGTTTTAATAAATAAACTTTTCGTCCTCTTATCATTATTTCGGCTTGAAGATACAAACTTTGCTTTCTTCAACATCCGCACCTTTTTTGCTCTCATTACAATTTGTTGGACGTAGAAGTTCCATAGCTTCCACGAGAAAACAGATGCAAAGTTGCTATGAAGGCTCTTGCTATTTTAGGAAATATTTCTGAAGGTTGAGGACATTTATCAACCACCAAAAAGGAGGAAGAAATCATAAGGAAATTCCATTGTGGAAAATTTCCAGGTTTTTACATAGGACAATGGCACATCCCTCATCAGGATTTCGGAGGTTGGAGCGGTATCACATTTTCCACTTTCAAACAATAAATTATTCTAGGCTACCTATATTGAGAAAAAGATTAATTATCTACTTTAGCTAACTGAATCATGGGATTATGTATCTAAATGAATGAAAAATTAATTACGGACAGTTGGAATTTCAATTCAAATACAATCTTCCTTGGTGGCTCGAAATTGCTCTTCAATCTACTAATCTGCAATCAAAATACCACAACGTTCGGAGAAAATTTCCAAACCAATCTTAACGAGCTCAGGAATGCCGACGCATTTCCATCTTTGTCTATATGGACTTCGTTCGGGAAAAGTAGAAAAGGAAACAAAGCCCTAAAGTCAAAATCAAATCTCTTTCCTAATAAAATATATAAACAAGAAGTGGAAGAAGTTCGCCATTTTATAAGTATGCCCGATGTCTTTTAAATGTTTCCAGTCGATTTCGCCGGTCTTCTGTCATTCCCGCAACACCCGCTTTCTACACGGATCCCTGGTTGCTAGTTAGTATTGTTGTCCTTGAAGCGCCGACTGCTCATTCCTCGAATTCTCCCTTGACTTGAGAAAGGTTGGCTTGAATTAATTATATCAACCTCCCCCTCCTCTCCGTTGGAAAAACGCACAAAAATGTTGTGACAGTTTTGCGTCTCCTTGAATTCCACAAAATTTCTCTTGCCGGTTGGTTTGGTTTTTCCAAATGCTAATTTATTGCTTTTGCAAATAAAATTATTTTCCTTTCTTTTTTTGGTTAGCTTTTGTGGAAAATTTCAGTTGACACAGTCGATGTTTCGGGAGAGATGAACTGGGTACAGGGTCCTTTGTCGATTATGATTACATTGATAGTCATTTGAATTTTTTTCCCTCGGAGAGGATGCTCTATGAGCGCAATTATGAGACCAGACCAATCAATTAATTTTCAAGTCACTATGTCAGTGCAGAATGCAATCAACGAATGAACAATACAACCGTTTCCCCTAAAGCAAAACTTCACTTTATAAAATCCCTCGGCTGTCATCGAATTAAAGATATAAGGGCCCGCGGAAACCAGGCCAAGGTGGCTTAATGCTGAGCTTGTCCTGATTGTGTTTGTACGCAATATTTTTCGCTGTAACCATGTTTTTATCGACCATTCAAGAGAATCGAGAAGGAAGGAAAGATGATGGTGGTTTGCGCGACTTGAGAAAACCTAGGAAGTATCCTTAAACGCCACAACATTTACACGGTGACATACGCAAAAAAAAGTAATTTATGCAAGAAATCCTATAAAAAGCTTCTAGAACGCGTTAAGTGTTTAACGGCGCTCTTGAACAAATGCTGCTGTGGCAACAGTACAGGAGTGAGCTCATATAAAATTTATGATAAAAGTATAAAATTCACTGTCAAAAATTTGGACAGGGAGTGAATGGTGGAAAGTGAAAAAGTAGATCCTTGTATTAGGCTGTAACTGGAAGCTAAAAATAGATTTATCAATTTTAACAGGAATGCTTAGAATTTCAATTGGAACTTGAAGATTTTAGGATGTCCTAGGAAGGTTTTGTCAGGAGGTAATATAATATATTCAGGCATGGCGTCCCTGAATTCGCATTTAATGTCGAGACCGTGAAACATGATGTCACTATAAAATTGAACTATTGGCACTTAACGCAAATAAAGACAAATAGGATCTCCTTACAAAAACGGAAGCCTACTTCGAAAATAAATGGAAATCGATACAATGAAGCGCAGACAGGATTCACATTGAATACCGTCTTTTAGGGCTTATATCGTGAACTTGACCTCTGTCTTTTGCTCAAAGGAAATGAACTGATAAAAATAAGAAGATAATGATTTTTATCAAAGCCAGAAAAAGCTCAAATTGTCTTATTGTACTAATAGCCCATTGCATCAGCGTAGGTCTCCTCTGAAGGACGAATTCGACATTAACAAACTAAAAGATGAAAGACTAGCCTCACATCATGTCCGAATACTGGAGTGCCAAATCACTCAAGCGCAGACGAAGTTGAAGCCCTTGTCAAATGCAATAAACCCCATAACGGAAAAGATCATGGAGTACGAGGCCCAGTGCAGAAGGAAAGAATGCTTCAATGGGACACCTCAGACAGCAATGACAATCCAGTATAAAAAGCTATCGACAAAAACCAAAGAGATAAAAACACAGAGTTAAGATAAACAGCAGAAGGAAAAAATGCCAAGAACTTAGCATCGAACTCCGAAAATTGGTCAGGAAATACGAATTTAAAGGTCACCTGTTAGGTCACTCAGAGCATGATGCCAAAATCTTCATGCCAAAGAAGTGGCAGAAAGCTTTATTTGTTTCATATGAATAAGTTTGAAAAAGGGAGCTCGGCGCTTCAAGTGTGAAAGGTTTTGTGGATTTTTATGTAAACATATTTGGATGCTCGATGGTTTTATTGCTCGGAATTTTCGAAAGAGACACATTCTCTGCGGCGTTCTAGTCAAACATATCTCGTCCGGAACACCCAATGGATGGCGGAACATGCGATGGTACTATGTCCAGAACGCGACTGCTCCCTATTAGACATGACAAGACTGAAGGAGATGCAAGCAAGCCGCAAACGCGCGCGATTAAGCGGTAGAACCGATGACAATAAGACGCCAAGTTTGGATAGCATCCCTAAACGGGCTCTGAAGCTGGCAGTGAAGGCTAGACTCGACCTCTTCACCAACACCTTCGAGGGATACCTAAAAGATATATCCCTTGCCCAATAGAAAAAGCAAAAATTTGTGATTGTTCCCCAACCCAATAAGCCACCAGCATCCTATCACCCAAAAGATGACGAAGAAATTCATCTAAACCAGGGACAATGGCCTGTCGGAGCACCAGTATGGATTTCGGCGCCCATTTTACGATGAATGCAATAACCACGGTAGTGAACCTGATAAAAAGTCTGCGAAATTCTAGTGGCAGCTCTATAAAAAACGCATTCAACTCTGCTAATTGCAGCCGAATTAAAGACGCACTGGCTTACATACGTGCTCTTGGGTATATGATCGTGAACTACTTCTTAGAGAGCACTCTGATACGGACGGTTGAGAAGGCCTTAAAGAGTGCATCGTCACAGTAGGAATACCACAGTGCTCATTACCGGGTACCCCCCTGTGTAATGTCATTTATAATGCTTCCCATACAAGAAAAGGCTACGGTCGTTGTTGCACTCGGTGTAACAAAGCACCCAGAAAATGTAGAGCTGTACGTGATGGAGGCGGTGAGAGCGCTAAAAACCAGGTTTGGAAAAGGACCATATGATCTTGGCCAATGAGAAATTGGAAGCGGTCTTAATGATGAATTGTCGAAAAAAGAGCACTGCCAAGGTGGAAGTTGTTCGACACACGATCGTCACTAAGTCGGCTTTCGAATACCTAGAGATAATGATAGACGACAAACTGAGCTATAGGGAGCACCTAGAGTATGCGTGCCAGAGATCAGCTAGTGCCTCTGTGGCACTGGGAAAAATGTTCCCCAATGTTGGCAACCGAATTACTGTAGAAGATTGCAATTCATTCTGTTTCCTGTGCCATCTGCCAACTCTCAAAGAAGGAAGGGCTCTAAGGATTCGCGGCGCTTTTTGAACTAGACCAGATGCGGCAGTACTGGTGCTTTAACGTGAGTTTCTGTCGTATAAACTGAACCCCTTTCAAAAGGCAGCTGAAAGTGGTTTAACGTGAGAATCTGTCGAGTTGACTTGTGTGTGTGTGTATGTGTGTATGTGTGTATGGTGGGGGAGAAGCTACAGCTTCTGAGCACTCAGGCCGTGTTGGCCCATTGTACTCGCCTCCCCCGTCTAACGGAATATTCCGGATTCGTTAACGTATCGCAGGATTTCCGTTAGTGGATGTGATGCTACCCGTCGCAATTGGAGGACATCGCCACCAAAGATCTGATGCCTGATGCGTCCATAGGCGGGGCGTTCACATAGGAAATGCTCACAATACACCTGCAAGTCCTCCTGCTTTTCGACAGGATAAACTTTGCGGTACGTATGTTGGGTTCTGGCAGGAAAAGTTTGGTGTGTCGAGCAGCATTTAAGCTCTGCCACCTGCCGTTATGGGAAACTTGTTCCCAGTTTTTTAAAACAGATTTAGCCAATGCTACTGATACCCCAATTGCTGGCTCCGGTCCCGGCATAGGGGAGATTGACCCCTCTTTCTTGTCCCAAAGGAAAAGCCCACTTCTCATTTTTATTCGAGAGGTAGACTCCGGCTCCAGAACCCTCTTCTGTTTTTGAGCCATCGGTGTAGAAGACTTCCGTATATCCCGCCACGCATTCCTCTGGGTCTTCCCAGTCCTGTCTACGCTTCAGGGTAACTACATATCTTCTACCAAACAGATGTATGGGGACACGAGAATCGGAAGGCATTGTCAGAATTGGATTTAGTCCTCCCAGTAACTCTTCCAATGCTCTGTGCCCCCCACATCCGTTGTTTTCCCATAGATCTAATCGAATTAGCCTATGAGCTGCTCTCATTGCAGTGCTTTGAATAAATATATCCAGGGGCTGCAAATTGAGTAGTGCATTCAGAGCTGCGCCGGATGTCGTGCTCATGGCACCAGTGATACCCAGACAAACAGTTCTTTGCAGTGCGTCTAGTTTACGATGAAAACCTTTTTGTCTCACCTTAACCCACCACACTACGGATGCATATACGAACATCGGCCTAATGATGGCAACGTATATCCACATTACCACATAAGGCCTGAGTCCCCAGGTCGAGGCAAAGGTCCGTCTGCACAGCCCATAAGCTGTGAGAGCTCGTTTCATCTTTACCTCTACATGTTTGTTCCAAAGAAGTTTTTTATCTAGAGTGACCCCCAGATATTTCACTTCTTCGGAGAGTTGAAGGGAGACAAAGTCCATCCAGTTTTCTCCTTCGTGTGAATAAAACCATTGTGGTTTTATTTGGATTAACTGACAAACCATGCCTAAGACACCAGCTGTCTATCAAATCAACGGCACGCTGTATGTTCCTACACACCGTTCCAAGATCCCGATCAACAACAAGTACAGCCACGTCATCAGCATAAGCTTGAGCGTGTATTGGCAAATTTTGCAGTTCGCAAAGGAGTGAGTCGATCAGCATACTCCACAGAAGCGACGAAGGGCTGCCCCCAAGGAGGTGTGCTTTCGTCGCTTCTGTGGTCAGGTAGCGATCGACCCCTACCTCAGCGCACAACAACCTTTGCGTTAGCATAGCATGGATCCACTTAATTAAAGCATCATCAACACCATGCGCTCTGGCGGCATCACAAAGTTTTTGAAAAGGCGCACAGTCAAAAGCCCCTTCAATGTCCACGAACACCCCCATCGCGTACTCACCATTCAAAGTTGCATCCTCTATCTTTGTGACCAAAGAATGAAGAGCAGACTCACAGGACTTTCCACGTTGGTAAGCATGTTGGTTTTCACTAAGTGGGTGTGACCTAAGTGCGTTTCCACGAATATGACGCTCCACCAGTCTCTCCAAACCTTTCAGCAAGAATGAAGTCAAGCTGATCTGTCTGAAGTTCTTTGGATTAGAATAGTCATCTTTCCCAGGTTTCGGTATGAAAACTACCTTAACCTGTTGCCAAGAAGAAGGCACGTAGCCCAGAGCAAGACATCCTCGAAAAATATTTCTTAGAGGTCGCTCTAAATGCTCCATACCCTCCTTTAGCATTGCCGGATAGATGCCATCCATGCCAGGTGCTTTGAAATGTTCAAAGGACAGTATGGCAGCTCTCACCTTTTCATGGGTAACAACCGCTTTTGCAGTGTTCCAGTTCCCCTTGCAACGCTTGCGTGTTGAAGGGGTTGCAAGAACCGTCATCGAGTTGACTTAATCGCAAGGTTTTCTTAAGATACGGATTAATTTTGTGATCACAATCAGAGCTCCGCTGAGACAAACACAACGGTCTACACTGTGTGCATGGCTCAGCATTCACGCTCGTAGATACAAGACCCACCTAAATCTCGACCGAATTACAAAGTCCGGCATCCAAGTTGAAACGCAACTCTAAGTATGAGGCCGAGTACAATGAGCCAACACGGCCTGAGTGCTCAGAAGCTGTAGCTTCTCCCCCACCATACACACACATGAGGCCCGAAGATCTCTTGTCCCCTTGGAGACAATCACAACCCCCATGAAACTCCCACTAGAGTGCCAACCGCTGCAACTGAGCTGAAAGCACATGAATCAGAAATTTTCCTGAGACAGGTAAATTCAAAGGGCTGTCCCGGTTCCCATAGAGTCAGTATACCACTGGTAAGATTTGGTGGCCGAAGCCACTTCCGATGTACAGATTCAGGCCTGATTTCCCTAATTATGCCTTGAAGCGTTAACCTACTGCATCACGACCAGCAAGTCAATTTGTGCATAGCGTTGCCCGATGCCACTACCTGGACGTTCTCCTCGGCTACTTGGTTTTGGTCTGGTCGACAGGGTTGGTGCTCTGTCTTCTTCGCCGCCACCACAGAGCACCAGCACTGGTGGTGCGGGCGTGATCCCAACCGATATTTTGGCGAAAAATACTAGTGTGCTGCACCATGTAAGACAAATGATGGCAGAACAGAATGCATGAATGCGATAAGATCAGAGTCGATAGGACGAGCCTTCGAAGGACCAATGCGTACAGACTCATTACAAAAATTAGTATTAGTAGAGAAACCGGTTAACACATTATCCAGATCCCTGCCAAACTAGGTGGTTATTGCAGGCAATATCTGCATTTCATCGGGCTGGATGATTCGCCGAACTGTAGAGCATATAAGGTTTCATTGTCCGAGGTTTGCTCAGGAAAGAAGGAAACTAAACCAAGCATTGAGAAGGAGGATGAGCCTGGTGAGAATAGTTATGGAGATGCCAAGGTTCCGTGGGTTACATTGGACTGATATTCCTCCAAGAGGTCGGAATTTACACGAATGAAACATTATATTGTTGTAAAACCCGTTTGGAGAACGATGGTCTATCGCTTCCAAGATATAAGCAAGAAGTAGCTCTTACATCCAG
Source organism: Hermetia illucens (assembly GCF_905115235.1). Lineage (NCBI taxonomy): Eukaryota > Metazoa > Arthropoda > Insecta > Diptera > Stratiomyidae > Hermetia > Hermetia illucens. Next base: position 196,938,694 of record NC_051849.1, read on the forward strand.
CCTGCGCTCAAGTAGAAGTAATGATCGAATAAAAACTAAACTGGCAACGATATGCAGAGTGTGCAGCAACCGAGGCATACAATATCACAGTACTGATGACGAGAAAGCTAACAAATAGAAGAGATTAGTTCGAACTTACTCTATCCAGCCCCAATGTGGAAAAATGAAGAAGAAGAAAGTAACCAGAAGAAAAATGCCCTCCGAGCAAGTTGCGCTTGCTAAGCAATATCCGATTAAACGGCCTACGTGACAGCAAGGATCATTCCATTTTATATTCTCGTTAAACAAGGGCAGCGCCCTTATGATCGAGTATACGCTGCCAGAAAATCGTATGATATTGATTCACATAACTTCAGAAACGCCAGAAAGGGTCGAAAAACTACCATCCATGGAATAAGGCTGAACAAGTGAGTGCCGCGTCAGTGAGCGGTCCCTGCAGGTTAATGGAAACCTTACTCAAAGAATGTCCCAGTACCTCCAATGCACTTTAAACCCATCTGCCTTTTGTTCATAAGCGAATTTGTAATCCTGTTACGACGTTGTTGTTAAGCAGCTGCAAAGCCACCATCGTAAACATTTGTTCATTGCAAAAAGTTCTTAGTATCGTCTGGTTACTGCAACAGGTGAGCAACCTCCACATTTTCTGGCTAATCGTCCACGCCCTACCGAAACGAGTGAAAAATGCCTCCGACCTCACAGCTTAAACTTACTCTTTCATGCATGTGTCCAGCAATTTTTTTGGTAAACCCAGGATGTAGGGTGGCCCGCATAATTTCCAATCCAGGCCCAATAATGCCCTGCGCATTACTAATCTTTGCAATACAGCTCTCTGCGATAATGCTAAGTTTCGAGTAACAAGAAATAACGAAGTGTGAAAGTCTAGTATTGTTCCTCCACTTTGGTGAACACCTGTGCGCTTAGTCAAATATACTGACAGACTATGCCTTAAGAACCAACTGTCTGTCGCAGCAATTGAAGGTTCATTATCTTTTGACAACTCAACCTTTTGGACTAGCGGAAACCAGGTAAAGTAAGATAAGAAAAGGTAGGTAAGATATATCTAAGGCGATGCAGTAAAGTACTCTTTGAATATTTAATTAAGATGACACTGAAGCAATCTTATATAACCTTTTCCACTCTGAAAGTGTTGACAGTACGATGGTTGTGGTACCTAGACGTGAACCAACTCTTATGGCTTGAGTTTTTAATAGTGTCGCAGTAGATTGTGTTGGCCTTTATGCTTGTCACGTTATTGCAGCTTTCAAAGCGTTGGGTGTGGTGATAGCGAGAAGGGGATGAAAAGACAGTATGTTCTCCCTGCTCTTCAAAGGTAAAAAAGAAGGAAATGGGAGAGCAACCACGTCTGTTGAGTCAATACCAAATGACTAAAGGAGACCCTCCTCGTCCTCTCTGTCGTTATCATTTGTTCGAATATTACGACCGGGTTCCAGGGAGACGCTTTGGGTGTGTCGACCTCACAAACCTAATAGCATAGAAACCGAGATAATCTCCTATACGAACGGATTTTTTCGAAAATCTATGGTTGATATCCCAAATCGAGAGCTTCCATAGAATTGCCTTTGCTTCCAATCTGGTGTCCTTCTCTAAAAGCGATAGAGATGTTAAATAGGCCTGGTATGAATACCAATCGTACAATTGACTTAAACCTCCATTCCCATCTTAAGTTGATAGAGCGCTGATGTTGGGCTCTGAAATCGGCAGTAAAGATATTCCAAACTGGTAGATATCCACTGGAACTCTGCATGTATACCCTATTTGCCCAGTTTTTGTGCTCTGGAAAATAACCTAACTACCTCTGAAGTCGCTTGTAGATGGAAAAAAGCCCATATCCTAAAGAAGCAGGTATATTAGTACTACCAGAAGATGATATCCATTTAAAATGCCAGCCTGACGTGGATGTCAACCGCATGCTCCTGGTCTACATTCTTCTTAGGAGTGTAGTGTAGTGTAATGTGAGAACATACAGAATAGGCAACCAAAGCGTTAAATTCATCTACTCAATGAGAACAGTTGATATGTTATTGTTCTTTGCGATTAACAGGTTCCGTATGGACAGTGTCTGGTATTCCAACTATATGTCCAGCTGACGACGGTTGCAACCCGAGACACAAATAAGCTAAGTAAATTTTCTTGGACTAGCACGTTCTTGATTACTTTACATAGAATATATGAACGACGACGGTCGTCGTTGCCTTCGTCCAAGACCCAGGGTGGGATCCCCCAATTCCAAACGACAAATACTTCAGTTTCACCCGGCTTAGACGATTTTTTCCTGTGAATTTAATTTGCACCTATGACGTGTTTGCTGATTAATATAAGGGAGCGAATAATAACTAGTAACTACTTAGGTTACACGCTGCTCCCAGGGCAGAGGCGCCCATGGGCCAGACAAGAGGGAGAAAATTTCTCTCCGATTGATCCGGATCGCCATCAAGTGGACGGTAGACTCAGGACTCCCTCGATTCCAAACAAAAACACATAACACGATACAACATTAAAATAATATAAAAGAAACGGCTGAAGTTTACTAACATAGTTGAAGCACGAAAACCATAGGAACCCCGAAAGTTCTGAGTAAGTGCCAGCTTCAGACAAATTGTCACTTTTTACAGAAGTAGTGAGTAACAGAAAAGGGAGAACATGAAAGAAGGAGAACTGTTGCGATTTTCGAAATCAGCGGAAATCGTTTCGTGAGAAGCCACTGCGACATTCTCTGGTTAGGCTTTATAAGAAAGGGTGACGACCTGATAGAAGAAAGGCCGGCGAGCATGCCTACCATATAAGAATTTCGAGTGTGCCTGTGAGCACTTATTCAGCTTATGAGCGCACTATTCTCAAAGCACAAAAAGAACTACTTCTAGTCCTAATTCGAAGTCATAATTGGCAGACCCTCGATCCCGTTTCCTCAAAAACATTACATTGCCCACTTGGTTGAACCGAAATACTTGACCAAGGGTTGAACAACTTTTCCATGTTAGCAAAATAAAACTTCAATCGCTCACTAGGTCTCTCCTAGTTGTATTACCAGAAGTACCTAAGAATAGCCGCTAGAAGACATGCTGCAACATTATGCCTTTGCACACTCCATTTCAAACCCCATTCACTCGAAAAGCAATGATTTGCCAAAGAGTACGTATATATTACAGGAACTTTGCCTGATAAGTGACAACCGTGCATTTCATCCGTTTGAACGAGAATATAATAGCTCTAAATAATTAGCAGCGGAAAGAATGGCATCCTTACATCCCCTTTTATTCTCCTTCTTCAAACCGAAATGTACATTCTATTAAGGCAACCGCATTCTCGTTGGTCCTTTTCCATCGTTTTTTTTCCGTGTACTTGCATTTATGTCCACTTCACAATCTTACAAACATGGTTTTGCATTCAAAACGCAATGCACGACGAAGTGGTTGTATACAAAATTGTTCAAATCCCATTCCTTCCAAGAGCGCAAGCAACATTTCAGCTGCTGTAACGATGCTACCGGCTCACTTGCTCCTAATAGATGTAAGTATGGTTGCATATATGCACATACGAGCCATTGTATCTTACAGTCAGCACAAGGATATCACAGAGCTACGAAAAATGAGACTCTTGGTCGTATGCACTGAATTGAGTCTCTAAACACTCAACGTGTTCCAGTTGAATGGATTTTCCTGTAGAGGGACAATTTTTTCGCCACACTCATCTTCTGATGTTGTATGTGCATGCACTTTCCAACCTCTTCCGAGAAAAGGATAGGAAAAAAATCGAGAAAATGAAGCAAATGGAGAACTGTTTTATGTTTGCTATTGCAAACACACATCCTAGGATTCCTCTTCATTGCTCACTTGGGCTCTTGGTATATCTTCCTTTTCAGCGAATGTCCTGGCATAAACAGCAGTCAGAACAGGTCCGACTCTATTGTAATGAAGGAAGCAAGTACACCGCCTGAAGGCATTCGCAGACAAATGGCATTTATCGGAATCGAAGTTGCACATTGAATCCTTATGTGTTCTATGATTAACAGGACGATGATATTGAAGTGTTTTACTTCCATTCTTCAGAGCTTAGAGAGTGCCAATAGTAGTGAAAGCTGTTGGCTGACAGATCGTCTGGAATTTTCAATGCTACCCAAAAGCGATACACACGTATCCTGCTTTCAATTTATGTAGAGGATCTCTGAGTAGAGTCTTTAAACCGCAATAGGGGAGTCTGAGCATGCTGTTAAAAATAAGCCCTGAGCGAAACAACCAACCCAATCAGGACTGCTATTTTCGAACTACTCCAGGAAGAAAAATCCTTCAGCTTACTATCACCTTAAGAAGAGCGAAAAAACAACGAAAACGAAAAGGTAAAATAATGAAGGGTCTCGTCCTTGATGTGCTCAACTAAGAATATCGCCGGCAGGACATGACCACTACCAGACTTCGCCGTCAACGTACATACACGACAGTTGTTTCGTAACATTCTGATATTCAGGATTCAGGGTACAATTAAGAAGAAAACAGGAACAAGTGGCAAGCCACGAATTTAACTCTTCAAAGATTTTATTTATAGCGCAACCTGAGAGCTGCTGCAATCCTTCTGAAGTTCTCCTTTTATGCGAAATTATACTAGAAACTGTCGTCAGGCGTGATACATCCATGAACATATATAGCTGAGTAACACAGGACATGCTTTTTAAGTATTTTTATGCGCAAATGTAATTTTGCTATTTTCACTGTGCTTTTACGGGGCACGTATAGCATTCAACAAAAAACAAAACGGCGTCAACACATTTGGTTGACTCTAAAAGGACGAATCTTGGAAGCTGGAGCAATTATGCACTTGTCCTCATTTTTTTTTCTCGCTTGTCTGGATTAGTTACAATGGGTTACTGGACGTGCGGTTTCCTGTTATATTAAAGTATGGTATTTCCTGGAGGCGTTTGCTGTCAACATCCGTTAGGGGATGGTTGCTCTCTGATAATAAGAGGGGAGAAATATGACGGTTTTTTTTCAGTAAATTGACATTTTGTTGAACATCCTTATGAATATGGATTTTATCGCTAAAGGACTTTTGTTTTCCACACCCTTCTCGGTATTTAATATCCTTTTCGCGGTAGCCTGCTAGCATTTGGAACTAACCAAGGGTCTCATAAATTTTTCATCGGAAGTTTGAAGAATGTCCTAGCTTTACCATGACCATGATATTCTTCTGGAAGTTCATTTTGAATTTTTTTTTATGCTTTTCAATACAAAAATTTAAAGTTTTTCATGGAAGCCGATATCAATGAAAAATGTGCAGTTAAGCGAGCAGATGTAAGCAATCAGAAATATCCTGTTCTTGGTTTTGCCCTGTTTCCTGAAGTTTTAACCTCCTTTCCCCCTTCCCTGTTGATCCATTGTAACGCTTAAACAATCGAAGAAAGCAGCGTCAAGTTTCGCATGACTTCAGGAGGACTTTCCCTTTTTCTAATGAAAGTTTGTTTGGTTGTTTGGCGTTTTCTTTTCCATAGTTATGTTTTTGGTGTGGCTAAAAAGGAATAGATTCACAGAATTCACAAAAGAACAGGAGGAAACAGATGTGAAAACAATTCAAAACAAATCGATTCGTTTCCCGTGGTCCATACAATTTCATTATGATTTAAGTCTCAAATTTGGAGGAGTTTGAAATCTTTTTTTGTTTAATACAAAACCTTATTAAAATTCGCTTACTCTCCGTGTTTCTGTTACACGCACCTGTTGGTACAGAGTTTGGAAGATATATGGACATCGCATGTAAATGACATGATTTTCTAAATTGAGCTCCTGACAAATCCGCAACGCGAGTCTATATTTTTTGTCCCGAATGTACCAGTATAGGCTATCAAATGAAAGGGCTTGATTAGTATTTTCTCAAAAAGATCTTAGTTTTGAAATTGTCAGAAAATACAAATTTAAAACGAATCAGAAATCATTCTTATAAATCAACAAAAGGAGCAATACCAGCCATGATATATATAAGTCACGATAACGAAAAGTTTGATACAGAACATGCTATAATCAACAAAGTTTTAGTAGGCGAAATCGCAATTTTATCCACGTGATTTTACTAACCCCAAAATATCATAGATCGACAATATCAGATTCAATAATAATAATAATCGTTGGCGCCATAACCCATATTGGATGAGGGCCTTGAAGTGTGTTAGAGCACTTCATTCAAGGCAATGTGGTCAGCATTGCGCTCGTCCGAGATTATTGTACGTAGGTACTCATTCACAGCTGAGTCAACTGGTATCCGACGTCAAATCACGATACAAATCTCACTGCTACCAGTGAGATTTGAACCACCACCTTCCGTACGAAAGCCTTGTGCTCTAACCACGCAGCTATTCGGACACCGGACAATATCAGATTCAAACGGATTTAAAATCCTTCCACGTAAAATCGCAATGCCGAGGTAGGAATGTCGAAAAGATACTTCTTTTGTAATCATCTGCGGCAACTCGGATAACTTCGCCGTACCGTACTACGAATAACGCTCTTTGAAGCGCAAGAAAAGTTTTTGAGGAAACTCTAAAACACGGAACGGACTGCATCAAGGAGAAGGGCCACGCAAAAGAAAACTGGACCATTCTCTTGGATTTTGGAACTATACAGACCTCGACTCACAAAGCACCCCTTCTCGAATAGATCGCTCAGTACAAACTCAATACTGTAGCAATCAAGGAAACTAAATAACTAGGCAGCGCGATTACGAACGTGGGAAACCTACGTGAAAGAGAGTCTTTGGAGTGGCGCTCACTGTTGATCACCGAAAGATTACGATTCAAATACGAATGAAGCTTTCCAAACTAAAATTAATCAGCGTACAAGATCCTATCCACAAAATATGAGAAAACTGAAGCTGACTTCTAGGGTCGTCTTGAAACTCTGTACGATTCACAACTGCACCAAAATATTGCTCAAGGATTTTAATGTCCAAATTGATGGGGACGTGCGCCCAGGAACAAGAGGAGGGCGTAGCCTTCATAAGGTCAATAATGGTAATGGATAACGCATTAGAAATATGACAATAAGCTCTATGCTTCCACCAAGGGCTCATGCATCTCCAGATGGCCGATCTTACAACTAGATAGACAGATCTTTGTTAAAACCAAGCCAACAAGAAGAAACAGCCTTCACATTACTAGATTAATGGGAATGGGTAACACTTCGTTGACTCTCTCTCCAGTAGGGATATGACAGTAACTTCTATATGCTTCCAATATAGGCGGATGTATCGCCAAATTGCCGAACTTACAATCAGATCGGTGATGTGTTAAAGCAAAGCCATTCTCCTTAAGAGACTCAACACCATTAGAGTGAATCAGCGGCGCAGACGCACGTTTCTACTCTGGAGAAAATTGACAACCGTACTGAATGGCCCTGGAAAATAAACCCATCAGCACATATGACTAAGAGCAAGGGATGCAACTAGAACCATCGCGAACAAAAGATGGATGGAAGATGCTTGGTGGATTTCCTCACCTACAATACCAACAATTGAGCAAACAATTCCGCAAATGAGCCACTGGTGCTGGAACTGACTCAGCATTTCTAAAAAAGGTTGATGCTGTGAGCTATTGAAATGCTGAGAAGTACTGGAAGTGCAAAGTGGTATCACAGCAAAATTAATTCGTCTCATAAAACCACAACGGAACGTCTCAAGTGGGCGGTAGGTTTTTGACAACATCCTTCTACTTAGTCCTTGAATATGCAGTCAATAAAATCCTGCTTATTTCAAATTTACGTTGCTCCTTATGCGAACGCCCATGACATCAATATTTTGTCGCACTAATTCATCGATTGCCAAAGAAATTTTCATGATGCTCGACAAAGCTGAAAAGGAGGCACGATTACGGAGCACGTCGATAAATTTACATATTTGGAGAGTAAGTTATTGAAGTATCCAGGAGAAAATATAGAAATAAATTGTTGAACATTCCTGGCAAAAGATGTTAAGGAAAACTCTTGGAACAGTTTGAGTGGATGACGGATGATAACAAGGAAGACCTGTCATTTATACGACACGGAAGTCCCCAAGGTATCACATTAGGGATGACACGAAAATGCGTCTTTAATAGCAAAAGCGGGAAAGGAAAGAAGATATTTTAAGGTTTATGAGGATTTAGGAATCTGCTCGCACGCTTTTGTCAGGGCCAGTCAAGTAAAAAATCGTTGGAGCAACCACACGAAGGACTATTTAGAGTCGCCGTGGAATTGCAGGCTACGCTTTCACTAGACTTAAACCTATATTTTTCGAAGTAACTGCCGAATAAGAGCCAGATTCATATGTCATCATCGACCAATGTTAGTCGTCCAGGTTCATCCACAATGGAAGATCAGCTTACAGCTCACAATCAAACAAGCATTGCTTGAGGTCAAGGTCAGCTGCCATCTGTAAATTTACAGCCGGAAAACATTGAAACCCAATCAAATACTACTTCATTAGCATTGTCGCTGATAGTCGTTCCCGTGTCTGTGCATCCCCCGGGGAACATGATATAGAGATTCCTTAGGGAACTTTGCGCTCTTCATCGCAAGGCGAACGTGGTTCTCACCTACAGTAACAGGTACTACAGACAGACTTTGGCAAGGAACAACGGTGTCCACCCCTTCTTAAAACGTCGGAAGGCACGGAATTTCTGATGAAACCATTCGATTGCACTTTAAATTTAGAATAAGTGCGATCGTAGATCCAAAGTTGAATAACAAAGAACCAGATGCTACAGGGGTTCTACAATCTTGCCCGGCAACTGCCCTTAATGTACCACTACATCTCCCCTTAGAACTCCATAAATACGTATCCGAACGTTAGACAGTGAAGCCCTCCAACCAGATTAATATTCTAGACTAAGAACCTCGGAAACTTTGGCTATTCTCAACAGACTACACCATATGCAAGCTAAACTTCAAAATAAATTTCCAATGAAGGCACAGTAGAAGACAGGCGATGCGTTGCGATGTTATGTATATTCTTTGCCGACGGATGAACTATGGTCTGCGGAGTCGATGCAGAACTATTCTAGGGTAGGCACAGTGTATCCGAGTCGTTTGATCTTTCGGGATTTACCAGTGTATTCCAAGCGGAGATACTGGAGACCTGTCAATAGCTGGGACATAATGTGAGCTTCAAGAGTAATAATGTCATTCGGGTCGATAACCAGGCGACCATTAAGGCTTTCTACTCAGTGGCTATCAGCCTGGAGGACGGGTGATGGGAAACTTGTCGCATCGATTCGAAATCATCTTTTTCTGGGTTTCGGGTTATAGCAATCCAGAGAAGAATGAGCGGCCAGACGGGGCTCCACTTTTGACAATCCCTTAATGGGAACAGACGGCGCCCCGTCGGTGATTGGACAGCCATTGACCTCAGATGGCGAACGCTCACTACCTAAATCAAGGAGGATCCTAAAGCAAGATTCAATCGCGAGAGCTTTTAAGCCAGACGTGGACAAACACGTACAAGGGGGTAGATGACCATCCCACCAAACTCGACATACCCTACAACTCGCATTGTTGAAGTTGCTGAAGGAAGAAAAACACTTTCAGGCCCCTTTGCGATTATAACTGGAGCCAGGTAAACACTTCTTTCGGAGCCTCAAAGAGATTTTTGGTTTTATAGTGCTTTCTTTCGTAAACACTTCGGGTTGGCTCTGAAGATCTGAACCAGCCAAATTCAGCTCCCTTTACCCCACCCACGGCAGTCTTAGACGTTTGCGGCATCAAAGGGGTATAGTGCTTATGGGGATACTCACAGTAGTTTTTCAGGACTTCGGGCAGGGTTTTCTCTTGAGACGAGTCTAACGCATCATTGGTTACCAATTTTTCTAATTTTTGAACTTTCACAAATACCAGCCTTTCCTTTCAATTTCAGAGATATTCTTGCCATATATTCCAAATTGGTTGAATACTGATGTCTAGTATATTATTCAGGACATTTAAGACCATCTACATCATTACTCTCGACAAATAGCTAACACGACATATCCTCCTACCGTCATTCAAGTTAACTGTCAAAAACCTTTTGAATATATCAACATCTTAGCATTTTCAAGTGCATCGGCCTTTCTGTCTTATTAAAATTTCCATATGCACACCAGACGAAGCACCTTGCTCATAAATATTCGAAAAAGAGCAGAAAAAACAAACTGCTTATCCGCACAAAGGATTTTCAAGAACATGAACTTCACGTGACTCATTATAAGGAGCAAAAGCAATTTTTTTCGGGGGAAAGAACAACAAAAACTTGGCAGAATTTAAAATGAAAGCATTATGACTTGTCGACAGGATGTAGCTGTAGAAATTTGAGAGTTAGTTAAGTATCAGCTAAATAAGCAAGGAACGTTGACCTATAAGGGATGAATATGATGGAAAGGCAGGTAATGATGGGCTGAAAAAGTTAATTCTTGGGAAGAATGAGTTTTTTCGCTCCACTTTTTCGACTTCGAAGGTATCAAGTATGCATGTCTCCTGCTCACTTCTCTGTAGAGCAGAGTGTCGGCATCTCGCCCCCCTCCCCTCCCATTTCATTTTCGATGAGATCGTCCTTCATTTTCACACTTAATCCTATGGAAGCACTAAGCGCACAGCAACGGGACAAGCACAAAGACAAACATCAACATCCATGACAATCCGAACGTGAAGCAGAAGATCGATAAGCTGACCTTGGGCATCCCACTGTCAAAGGTTGTATTAACTAAGAAAAAGTGACAAAATTAGAGTCTAGTCTCATCAATAACATGAAAATACTGCAAGGATATTCCGTCTCCGTAGAAAACGCATATACGTGTCTGAATTATCATGGAAAGGATAATTTTTCAGTGTTCCAATTAAACGAAAAGTAGGATTTACATAACAAATTACTTACCCAATTCCACGCAGGCAATCAGTTCACCTAGATTTTCGCGTGAAATGGAGCAGCTTTTCGCTCGACACTGTTTGACTGACAACATAACAGTGGACGATATTCCAAACGTTTGTATAAAATCTCACACCTTTAAATCTACGCGTTTAACATAGAAACGCCGACATATAGTCAAACAAACACAACCGCCCTAATAGGGTTTTGTATTTTACTACAAACAAAGCCGTCATGAACTCAAAACCTAAAGTGACGTTGGTATTTTCAGAAGCACTTTAAGTAAAACACAAGGGAATCCATGCAACACATCAAGAATATGCAAACAAACAGCCACTCTAGAGTGAATTGTAATACGAACGTAAAAAAGGACACAGCAAAGTATGATATCCTTTTTTCCATTCCTCTTGCGATGATGAAAAAATTGTCATACTTTTTGGATATGAAAGGCTATACATTGCCTGCTCTTTCACCTGAGATTTGTATCATTTTAAGGTGATTTATATGGATGCGACTCATCCCTCCCTGTTTGGAAAGTATATCTTTCCGTTTTGACTATTCCGCTTGTCCTATATTCGAAAGGGAAAAGCCGAATAAGCGATTGCTAAATTTAAAAGATGCCACACTAGCAAGAAGTATCTTTTACAATGATGTTTTCGTTTTCAGTCAGATCCCGGAAACGTTTTAGATTACGTCGGTTTCTTTGTTTTTGACTTCTGACTGCCAAAATATCCTTCCCGATTTTGTTTTGTTTGAAGAGTTAATGGATGGAAGGGTTGCTGAAGTAGCTCTACTACTTTAAGAATTGATTTAGGGCCCCAGGATCCTTAATCATCAGCGTTAAGTCAAAGCTGAAAATGTTACTAGAATTCTTCATCCCTGGACAATTTCGAAAGCTAACAACCGCCCAATTATTTTCTGCTGCATCATACGCTCAATATTGTGTTAGACCCTTTTCAGGATTTTATTACTTGGCCTCAATTTTCTCAGATCAACCGTGCCAAAAACTCCTTATTTGAACTCAATTTCCGCTGATTCATTCCGACGGATACAAACCCGACTGGCAACACATCCCCAAAAGCCACAACCCTTTAGTCTTTTGTTATTTTTCTGTAGCTTCACCACAGTCAACCTTTGTTCAAAAAAGGAGGCATTCGCTGGAGCTATTTTTTCCATTTTCTCGAGATAAATTAAAAATATGACAAAAACAGAGCTGGACGATGAAATAATGATTCGCCGTCGAGCAGTGGAATTCCGTGGTACAAAAGAGGATTAGCCACCCCCGCCAACTTTAGCCGGGATATATATGCAAGTACGTTTCATAATCGGACAAGGATTTTTATGGTAGACATAAACGAACGTACATACAAGGTCCCGTAATAATAAAGTCTTTACACGAAAGATAATCGTAAAAATACCTGTAACAAATGCCAATATGTATATGAGCAGGTGCATGACATACGTACCTGTATGTATCTTACGCATTGTGTGGGTTAGATGTCTGGTTGTTTCAAGGTGCGTGGATCTACCGTCATCATCTCTTATCAGCAAAAATGAAACAATATGTCAAGTTTTACGGTCTGTTGAGCTCCTAACTTTTTGGGTAAATGAGCGAAATTGGTACATAAATACGTTCCATTACGTATACATGAAGAATGGTTATGCCAAATTCAACTTATGTGACACCTTGTGAATTCAATACAGGATCCTCCCGTTGACAAGCGATGAATGTTGATGAGATGTATTCAGTCGAAATGACATGATGGAAATCAGATGTGCCTTTCTTCGTTCCCTTTGGAAGAGAAAGTTAGAATGAGGAGTTCAATCCTTTACCTCATCCATGCCAACTTCTTTCTAACTTCCTTTTAATTAAAATGTACTGAATTTCAGGTATTTACTTCTAAAGAGACTTTCCTCCATTGAAGGACTTCATGCAAATTGCTCCTTTTATATTTTGGTTATGAATAGTCTGAAACTAGCCAGGGAAGGGAAGCTGAGGAACCAAGTACGAAAAGTTCTGTAGTTCCTTTAGGTAAAGGAAAAGTTATGCAGAAAGAGCTGTTGCATATTTATGAGATATTTTATAATAACTGGAAAAATAGATATATTCATTTATTGGCATACTTTTCAGTACCGACCTGTCTTTCGACGAATGCAAAGATATTCAAGTGGTACAAATTAATGCATTTTTATTAAGTTTGGTCCGTTTTCCACACGTTAAAGTAAAAAGGTTGATGTTGATGACCAATATCGCCAATAAAAGTGGGAATTGCACCAAACTTTTCAATTTCAGCGCTCAATTGAAAAAAAAATACAGTAAGATAAATGATATGGTCAGGAAAGGTAACGAATATAATTTTTGCAGTTGGGAATCATTCCAAGGATGAAAAGACAATGAAGTCAACATCATCCCCCATTACAATTCGTTGCCTGTCAAAAAAAAAATTAGCGATCATTGAACAGAAGCAATTAGAGGCAGCAAATTCGGGAAGCGAAAACTGCAGTGCTACAGAAAAAGAAGGCATATTTTTAAAAATATGAAAAGCATCCAATATCAGGGAATTTGTGGAGTATAGCATTTACTTAATAGTAATACGACGACAATGACCAAGCATTCTGATCGCCATATTTAAAGTCTGGTCTCGAAATTTGGAAGTAAATTGAAAAATAATTTCGCCCTTTACCAGACTGCACTCGAAATTAGCAAAATACAACAATACAACTCCTTAGAAGCTGTAACAATTGTCTATGATACCAGAAAACGAAATAAAAGTAGTTCAGATTATCACAATGGAGAAAAAGTAACATAACGGCTAAGGTAGTCTTCAATTCGACGTTGGCGGCCCTTGAACCATAAGAATGTATACATATTGGATACAGTCTCCATAATGATCCAAAATTTCCCAAAAAAAAACCCTGATCTATTCTCGAGAAACCACTTCTTGAAGCTTTGAGATGCCGTTGTTAGGCTCAACCTTGCAAGTTTAGGACGGGCAACCAAAAGCAAACGCAATCCAGCTGAAAAATGCATAGAAACAAAAGGGGTATCCCCACCAAATGAAAAACAAAAAATACAAAAAAAGTCAAAATCAAAAACCACTTTTCAAGGATTTGAGTTGGTCCTGAGTCCACCATCTACTTGATAGTGGACCGTAATTTCGAGGAACAACTAATTCCCACTTTCATGTGCCCGGACCACTGTTGTCAAGCATTCAACTTCTACTTCAAAAATAGCAAGAGTGTTCAGTCACTGCCTCACTTCTTCCTTCTGCCCTTGCGGCGAAATCATTGGCGGGTTCTAGCGTTGGACATTCAATTTAGTTATGAAGAGATCATTGTCTAAAACGGGAATCCCCAATCACTTGACCTACTAGTCGAAATTTACCTCTGCAAAAGGACACTTTAGTACAATACAGATGAGGAATCTGAGGAGTACCTTGTCACGACGGGAGTCCCCCAAGGCGCAATGGAACTCTCATCGTACCCATGATAAAAGCGATTACTATAACCGGTTTTGCAGATGATTTGGCAGTGATTACTGTCGCGAAACGATCTGAACATTTTACACTTACGAGATCATAAGCACCTTAAAAACGTAGCCGGAGATGATTCAGCTTGACCCAGCACGGAACAAAAAGGCGAATGTCATTAGGTTTCAAGTTGGTGTCCATATCATCTATTAACTAATTTTCTGCTATCTAGGCGCGATAATTCACACAAGGTTCGATTTCAAGGGACTCCTGAATTACGAGGTCTGATCAAAAAGTTCAAGGATTTAACAAATTGGGCCCCTTCACGTTAACATTGGTTCGGTGCTCACTTTTTAGCGGTAGCCTTCTTGAGTAATTTCCATTTTATTTTGCTGCTTTAACCTTCCCCAAATCGATTGTTCAACTATTTTAATGAAGTCTGCTTCGCGCTTTTTGTCATGAACGTGAAAGAAGAGCAACGTGTGTACGAGTGTTTAAACGGTTCAAGGAAGGCAGAAAAGGAGGAAAAATGACCTTCGTTCAGTAAGGTCTTCAAGGTCAATTGAAGACTTTTATGTGGGCAAAGTGGATGCTCTTATACGTTCCAATCGTCGTTTGACGATCCGAGAGATAGCAGGGGAGTGCGACATCTCATTTGGGTTATGTCAGGAGATTTTCACCCACCAATTAGAAATGAAAAGGATTATAGCCAAATTCATTCCACGATTGATGACAGAGGATCAAAAAGCGCATCGCCTGGAGGTTTGTCAGGAGCTCTTGGAAATGGCCAATCCCGAGGAAACCAAGGTGCAGACCAAAACAAGCTCGTCAGGTGAGATCAACCGAGAGAGATCTTCGATTCGAAGGGTGTGATCCATCATGAATTCCTCCAACAAGGGAAGACAAACAATCGTTATCGATACCTCCAAACCCTGAGAAGACCGGAATTGTGGGCGAGTGGTTTTTCCACCACGACTTGCCACACCGCCCTCCTCTTTCGTGAGTTTTTCGCCAAAAACTCGATGACAACCCTTCCTCATCCCCTTATTCCCCAGACCTGGCTCCGTGTGACTTCTGGCTGCTCACACGGGCCTCCGCGGAGTGGTGGACACTGACGGCTAAAGATGAACATTTCATGCCAATATTTGAAAGAAAGTAGGCGAATCATTGGATCAGAAAAGGACAAAAATAGAAGTGAAGATGGAACGTCGTTTATCAAAATACCACAACTAAGATGGTCATACTACGTCCGCACCACGGACACATCAAGGACACCACTGTAAATGATATACTAAAACGGCTTATGAAACTTCATTGAAATGGACCAATTCTACGTTGGAGAACTGGAATTGTAGGCGACATATGGAAAGAGGGATTTGCTAACTGGAAACAGAAAGCAGAGGATCGACCAGTGGAAGGCAAAGGCGTAATGCTCATTAAAAGCTCCACTATATATATCCTAATGGCGGACTTTCATCTGAAATTCAGTTGATGTGGGGATGGCCACTTTGGCCAGATTGACTATTTTGACTTTGGCGATCAGTACTATAATGAATATAACTTGGTTAACTTACTGAAAATTGAACTCAGGACTCGAGAATGAAAGCCAGATATCCTAGGTTCTTATCTATAGCACCTCAACATTAAGGTCAAGTTCCCGAAAAGTTTCTCTTTTTCCCAATCAAGGGCAATTTCTAGGATGGTGGAGGTCATGCATGTAAAAAGCCTTCGTGGAACGGCATTTAACAAGACCATAGGTTATCAGTTCACACCGACAACCGTGAGGCGAGGTGTTGGAAATGAATAGACTGGTCCTTCGACAGGCAGTAAGATGGATAGACGAGTCGTACTTGTTTTTAATAGGAATATATTTTTTAATGTTTTAATGATTTTTTTTCTTAATTTCGTGCGTCAATATTATAAAATGACAGTTGTAAAGTTCTAACCTAATTAAATGTTCTCATTAAGTTTTCTTTCATCCCCAGTCCGGTTTCGGGAAAATTTTCAACAGAAGAAATCGTTTCTTCAGATCAGGATTTCTACTCGTTGTTGTACTTTATGTCGATTTCTCAATACTAACAATAGTGTAATGATGAATTTTGAATGGAAAATTCTGAAATTGATTTGGGAAATTGTGAATTTGATTTGGGAAATTGTGAATTTGATTTAGAAAATACTGAAATTAGTTTGAACAATTCTGAATTTGGTTGGGAAAATTCTAAATTTGAATGCCAAAACCTATACTAGTTGTGGTGGAAGACAGCGATCCGCGCTCACTTCGTAGGAAGAGGAATGAAGTGGACTTGGACATAGTCCATCGTCGCTTTCCGGTTTGAAGCACCCCAAAAAAATTAAAATTTCAAACTGCCACAGTTACTAGTATCGAATAAAAAGATGCATGGCAACCGTGCTGGAAGTTTTTTTTGCCATCAAATACAGCCGGGAATTCACCAGATGAAAGCCACAGCCACGAAAATATAATTCCGATTATCTAAATTGGAAAAGCGTTCAAAAATGGAAAATGCAAAGAAACCTTGCGGAAGGATCACATTATACTATTAACAAAATGGCCAGCACAAGTGTCTTGTGATAAATTCCCTCTGGATTGCCGCAACTTGTGCAGTGGCTAAACCAACAGAGAACATGACACAGAAAATTATTGGAAATGATACAAGCCTTAAAGGAAGCTAATAGAATTTACCAATTTACCAAGCAACCGCCAGCTGTTCATCGTCATCGTCTTATATAGGTGGAAACAAAAGCAGCATATCTAAGCCGGGAGTGTCAATCCAGGAATAACCCTTATTGATGTTATCGCAAACAGGGGCTACTCTATGGAAATGATGTAAAAGAAATGCAACGTTTTCTTTTTAAAAAACACTTTTGTACTCAATTTAAATATATTTTTCTTTCTTGACTCGGCATCAGCTCGATACTCCAAAAGTACTAGCACCACTTGTGCTTGATATTTTGCAGTACGATATCTTTATCACTGCGGATATTACAAAACATTACTTATTACAAAAGTAATATCATCGTTATTCCTCTACTGGTGATACGATGATGTTGCAATATTAACGGAGATTATGTTAGGTGACATTGTGATGTTAAATGATGTTGTGATGTTTGGATCACACCCAGTGATAGTAATGTGATGTAACACTTTAAGGGAATATCGCTTTTTTGATATATAATTTCTACTAAAATAAAATTCTTACATTTAGAGGGGTCGAAAAGTTGAGAAATTCTTGTGTGAAAATTGCGTGAAATTTTACTGGACAAAAAAACTATGTAATTCTATTGGGGGATGATTTGTAGGCGAAACGCACAATGAAAGTCAGCTTCTCAATTTCACTGCTCTGGGCTGGAACCATGACACGGTGGATATGGATGTCCTGTGCGCCACAAAGTAGCAACATTAATCAGGCAATGATTTTCGAAATATTTTTCGTTGTGTCTTTCAAACTAATTCTGCCGAAAGCAGTCTAGTTGGTGCCAATCCCTACAAAAAAAAACCTTTATAGAAGATAGTCTTTCACGTCTCAAATTTGCCATACAAACTAAGGCTAATCCATTAGAAATGGCTCTGAATTTGGAAAGAGAGGCAAGTAGTGCACTAAAGGCAAACGCCAACAAATCCAAGTTTTTCGATCTGGCGGGTTATCGCATTCTCCCTATCTGCAACAATGGCCAGAGCATCAAAAATAAATTTGTATATCTAGGAAGCGTCGTTTCTGTCGACAGTGGCACCGAAGTGGATGACGTCCGACGCATTAATAGCGCTAGATCTGCTTTCTCTGCTCTGCCTAAAATTTCGTAATCCGGTTATCTCAACATCAAAATCAAGTTCAGAGTGTTCTATGCTAGTGTTCTTTCTGTATTGCAATCTGGGAATAGCACATTGAAAGTGAACTCCACTGTTACCCAAAAGCTCGAAACTTTCGTGAACACCTGTCTGCGTTGTATCATCGGAATACGCTAGCCTGCCACTATCTCAAACGAACAATTTGGTCGGCGCATAAACCTGGCACTTGTATGTACTGTGACCGGAAGACAGAAGTGGCAGTGGATAGGTCACATCTGAAGGAGGGGCAACAATTACATTGCTTGCTTCGCCGTGCAGTGGACTCCACTCTCACAAGATGGCCGACGAATGGGTCGCCCCTGAGGCACTTGGCGCAAAACAGTAGAGGTTGAGTGCAGGTTGCTGAAGGGTAGGCGTGTGGCGTGTGGTTGGCGCGCTATACCCCACCAAAGTCTGAAGGGCAATCATATATTCAAATTTCATACTTTCCCGTCTAAATGGAACCCAATCGCCAGAGCAATAGAGAGAGTTGTTGGGGTTGCGGAGTTATCCGCCAGGGGCACTCAAGAGTAGAATGATACGACGAGTCGCAACCTAACCTACGAATAAAGCGGACGCTCGACCATCTCGTAGCGTAAGTACTCGCTGTTACATTTACGCGTGATATAAAATCTGATAAAATGAGTTCTATACGGTAGGTTTGATCTCGCACAGATTACTTACAATTGAGTTATTTGCACAGCATAACAGAGAGCGTCACTTACCTGAAAAAAAAAGAAAAAATTGGATTAAAATTGGAAATATTTTTAGAAAACTTAGTTTATTTACATACGTCAACTCGTTTCCACTATTTATTGAAAACTACCTTGAACACTGTCAACAGTTTCTTCCGAAATCTTAAATCATCCAGGAATTTTCCTCTACCGAGTACCACCATCATCTCTTCTACCCAAATCCAATGTAAAACCAGGCGTTCAGAGGCTTAATTACTCATAATTATATTTCAACTTTGGGGTAATATAATCCGTGCATAATCACCACACAAAATGCTCTCAAAACTTTTTACGTGAAACTTATGGCGGCTTATCACTGCCATAATGATAAAAGGTTAGAATCAATCCCCCAGTAGCCCTACCATATACCATCTTAACCCATCGCAGGGCCAAGGAAAAAGGAGTAATTAAACCAACATTTAATTTGTGCACATATCTTTTCATGGGGCCTCTAAGCTATCTAAAACAACCACTGGAAACATTAAGTGGTCACATTAAGGGTATAAACTTCTCAATTAGATAATTAAATGAATTGCTGGCGGTAATTTTTACCTAAAACAACTTTATACATTCAAACATTCATACATATATGACCCTACAACATTTGGTGCCTCTTCAAATGGCTTTAACATGGAGGGGTCAAGTATATTACACACAAGTGTACGTATCAAATGAAGTCAGGTTAGTCAGGGGCCGATCTATATCCTCCCAGCTTGTAGTAATTACAGATGTACGAAAATATATCTATATCTGTCAGACATACAATGCACACGTAGTGGTAACTACAGCAACTTTCCAAAAGACCCGATAACGTAGACAATAAATTTCCAAGAAATTTTCTTAAGGTAATAATTGCTTCTGGACATCGAAATCTTAATTACCTGGCGAAACAATTCATTAGGAAAGGAGATACCTAGCGATTGTGTCGAACTGCCATTGTGTAAGTATTGTACATTTGTTGGGTTAGGGCCTGCTGTGCAAGCAAATGACCTTTCTCATTATCATGGACAATTTTTTGGATAAAATGGGAGATAGGCCGGACAGTCATTTTCAAAGTGGAAATTAGGCGTGGTGTTAATGGATTAGTTGAGGAGGAAATGTTGTTTGTCGCTTAGTGATTTTCTGTTGTTTTTAAAGTTTAATTGAAATATTAACACACTTGGGGGATACCGTCTTGTAGTCGCCAGTCGGGACTGGATTGTAGTAGGTTCGAAAAAGTCAGCTCCATCCAGGAGAGCTAGAGAAAGATCTTTGTAGCTAGCTGTCAGTTAGCTATTAATTTTGGACTAACAGAAGCCCAGCAAGGATAATTGTAAAATATTGATCTGGTTGTAGGAGACGAACAGGAGGATAAAATGTGATTGGCCATACTCATTGGTACTCAAGTGACGTCCCTTCCATCAGCATAGGTAAAAGGGAGCAAACAGTACAAGTTTAGACGGTCCGATGCCCGAGGGTAGTGAGCGGTAACCTTCTCATCTGGGTTCGAATCCTGATTGCGTCATGGATGTTTATGTTTGTCGTTGTGCTTGTATCAGTGATATGGGGTTATCATTAACACAGTATTAGCTATAAGGATATCTTAAGGAAGATGCAATAGAGAAAAAAAATAGAAGATTTTTGCGTAGAGTAAGCCTGAGACAGCTACAAGAAAGATACCAAACTATCAACATAAGCTTAAAGACCGTTTGCTTTCTTTCGAAGTAAATTTTCCATATTTAGATATCAATTGAGCCGGTTCGGCATCAAATGGATAGCGAACTCTCTCAATTTCAAAACAAAAATGCGGTGTTTGCGGTGTTTCAAGGGAACAGTTTAAGAGGATAAATCGCAACACTGTCTTTGCCGCTAGTAGTGATTTTTCAATTGATGTATATCGATATTTCGAGAAGTTATGAGTTTAGGGAACCCCTTGTCATCCAGTCTCTTCGCCGGCCGAGTTCCATTTTCTACGCAACAAGAATAGCCAGAACATTATGCGCAACACGACTCCATCTGGGCGATATGAGGAGCACTATACGTCGAGATTGGCGGTTGTGTAGCTCAACTCGATGAACCGTATCCACGACCTCCATAACAACATCCACCGGGGATGTCCTTGCTTTCAACCCGAACGGCCTTGGAAACAAATCCCCGCCAGCGCGGATTGCTTCAGCAACTCTGCTTCTTTCAATCACTTACCAAGCATACACAGCAATCGGTCTGCAGACGGCAGCTATGGGTCTCCTTTTTCCTTTACTGATTAATGCGAGTTTCACCTTCTCCCAGCGACAACAAAAAATCCCCCCTTCAGGGAAATGTTGAACGCCTCGAGTAGTAAGTCTGCCGTTGGCAGAACACTTATTTGTAAACTTCCGCCGAAATAACATCAGGACCTGACTCCGACTTTTTGTTCATGGTGAGAACCGCTTTTCGAGCTCTCTTATTGTGAAAAGCGGGCAAACCATGACGCTTTCCGCGCTGTCAACCGGTACGGATGTCTGGGGAATAATGCGGTACATCTGGTTCGTAATTAGTATGCAGAATGTCTGCATAGCCCCGATTTTTCGGGTGACCAGTTTATAGTCAAGTCCCTACGGGACCTCATTTGCGTTCTTGACTAGGTTTTGCCAGCTGCGAGCTCTGCTATTATTTATCGCACTGCGGAGTCCCCTTTTTCCTGATCTACACTCAACTCTTATAGCGCATGCCTCTTGCGTACGTGCAAACGTTGTGCCAGCCGAGGTTATCACATTCCTTCCATAGGTCAGAAATTTCTGCCATCCACCAGTGTATAGAAGGAGTGCGCAACACGAAGTCGAACGCAGTCCCGGACCCAATGTAAATCGGGAGTCTTAAGTAAACTCGGCAAGGGCGAATCTCCGACAATACATCTCCTCATACAATGAATTGACCGGTCACTAAGGACTTATATTCGCTTTTGTCTTTAAACTTCTTTAGTTCTCGGTAGAAATTCTCCTTTGAAAGCAACCTTGTTGCAAACCACCAGGTGTACCAGCCTCCTTTGTTTTGCAGTCACTGAAATCACGAAACGTGACTGATGCTTCATTCTATAATTCCGAGTTTTCAACCTGATTCAATCTGGTGAAGATTGTCAATTTCTTCTCTTTCAGGATGATGATCCCCGTTGGGCAAGTTTAAGGAGCGTTTTTGACATAAGCCATAGATGCCTCTACAAACAAGTGAAGTGCTAGTTGTTTTCACCGCAGGAAGGAAGGGACAGAAATAGTTACAAGCAAGAATTGAGAGGAGGGTGAAGAAATCATTGAATGGACCGCTGATGAATCTTAAGGATAACAAACCCTGATTGTACTATATTTCGACGCTTAGCTTTTCTGTGGCAATCATACTATTGAAGATAATAATGAAAGATCTCGGGATGGTTTTCAATCTGCTCCAAAGATTCATAATTATTTTCAAACCGCAAAACGCAATTTGCGATAATGGTGACATGTTTCAAATCCAAGTCCTTCTCACTGATCCCCCTGGTTGCGATGCCCAGTTCTCTTTTTTTCGAAAATGGGTAGAACTACGGAAAAACACTAGATTCTTGACAAATTTCTCTGCATGGATGTATTGAAGGTTTAGGAGCGTTTCCTTTGCATTGTGTCAAATTTTAAACAAAAATAAAAAGACCTAAAAGACTCTAGTGAGTTCAGCAAGTGGCAAGTCTCTAAGTTCTATGTCGCAAGCTTTGCCAAATCGACCGCTACGTTACCAGTCTCGCTCTTCAATTTACAAACCTCGAATATTTCTAATTTTCGCGACTAGACAATAGTTACCACTGCATAAAAAGCCGGCTTTGATTGGTCCCTTTTGGTATCAGAATCTCAGCAAGCCAACCTTCCAACCTCTGAAAGTTCATTTATATTCCAGTGATCTAGCATCCACATTCGTATCTAAATACAGTTTCACTAAAGTGTACTGTTTGTCGTGCTTACAGAGTGCCTTTGACATTTCTGAAAGGATTCCCGGGAAAATCTCCAGATGTGCTGGGACTTCAGCAACTACTTTCCGTTTGACCCACAAATGAAGGAGCAGGGCTAGGTTGAGGTAGTTCTCATAACTCCAGTAATTTAGAATCAGATTAAACTTTGGGCGTGTTCCACCAAAATTTAGTTTCTACCACTAGGCGATGTTTCAGTGTATGTATAATCTCAGATGCTCCCATAAATAAAAAGAGATTACATGTTCAGAGACGCAGGGTGTGTGGTGGCCTGCCGAAATAAGCTGTGTTCCTAATGTTTTGCATCAACTCTGTATGACGTATTACAAGTAGACCTATTCGGCTTGAATATTGGGCGAATCAATTTCTACTTTCTCTCCAACACGGGTATATGGAATGCTGGAACCATTGCTGGTCGCTGATTAAACGTCACCGCCAAAAAAGAGCTAAGTTTCTCCACTTCTCGACACCGCACCAGACACTAATTTACTACAAGAATAGGGGTTTGTTAGCGTGTTCCTGCTTCCTGTTCCTGTTCCTGTTTGTTCCTGCATTTTTTTTTGTCTCTGCGTTACCAAAATTTTGCACAAACTGACAAAGCTTTAAAAGAAACAACTGATCTCTCCAGTTCAGAAGCCTGTTTTCCTAATGGGCTGACGTACGTTCAAGGCCTGGCCTTTCCAAACTTAGTAATTGTCAAAGTTTTTGACCCGAAATTTCAGCGTAAAATGAGATAGGACGGCATCATAAGGTCTTAATTGAATTCCCGAGCTGAAGTATGTCTGGACTACTATGGGAGAATTGGTTTCCAACTCACAATAGAGTGACGTCCATGAAGTTTCCTCACTTAACGACCCATTTCCGTTTCCCCGTTGTTCAATATATAACCATTCCGAAAACACTAGCTGTGAGTTATGGGCGAAACTGCACGGCGATTAAATATTATGTCCAGAAAACTGCGTTCTGCTACGTGAATGATTCCGTCAGGGCATGCTTCCTAACTTTCATCACTAGTTCCAATACATTGCTCTTATTAGCTAAAATTCTTGAATTATGACTCTTTTCGCGTAGGATTAATGCGCTCACCATTGACGGTGTGACCCAAGACCCCTTGCGAAAGTGACCTTCAAGGTTTTCATGTTCAGATGTTTACACTGCACCTTATAATTCCGGTATCCTGTTCTGCATGTTTGATCTGTGAATCAGTGAAAATTTTACGAATTTGATTTAGTTCGCTGCTTATAGCTGATTGTTCTGCAGAAGTAACTCCTGCTATTTGATTCATATCAACCTTAATAACAGGGACTGTCACTCCAGTCTAACGATTCCGGGAATAGTTTTGGGCAACTTCTACAATCCTGTGAGTCCCAGTAGAGCCTCACTGGCCTCTCCCTCCGCAATAATTTATTGAGAGTTATAACAATAGGTAACGAATGATACTCTACCTGATAGTATTTACCTCACCATGTTGTCGTGAAAGCTTTTCTATTTAGCACCTAAATAAAAACGCTCTTCTTTTGTCAAACTTCTCTCTTTGCCAGCGCATAATATGCCTAAAGTTTTATTCTATGTGTAACCTATCGACCTGATTGAACCTTTCGGAGATCAGTACCTGCCATGATACCACACTGTCTCTCATAAACTGTCATACACTGTCAGGCCTGTCGGTTACACTTGAGAACAGCCCACACATGACCGGTGGCAGGAGCTTGTGGGGATCCGATTGATTTAGAAATTACGACTGTACAGATGCTCTGACGTGGCGATGGGGAAGACGGGGCCACAATCCTGTCGGTTAAACTAAAACCAAGTGGTGACGCTAGAAACACTGTAACTTACTTTGGCTTGTTGACACAGTAAACAACAAGGATTAATCAGATCCAAGTCTGCACGGGGACTCACCAGAAATGGCTTCGATCACGAAACCTTACCATGGGATCTAGGATAGCCCTCTGACTTTACATGTCTCAGGAGACTTCCTGGTTTATCTGCTTTGAGCTCAATTGTAGCGGTTGGCCCCCTAGTCCGACAAGGAACCTTGGGGTCTCAAACATGGAATTCCGTTTCAACTCAATTTAGGCTGGTACTATTCTATTGTCTCAACGGAGCTCTGATTGGGACCACAAAATCAATCAATGTCTTAAAAAGACCGTAGGGTGAAGTTTATACCACAGGAACTCACGTTAAACCACTAGGACTTCACTGTGCAGGTGGCCGGTGATCAATTGAAAAACGATTCATTCAGCGAGCTCACCTGAAGGATCAACACGACGGGACGCTGGACTTACGATTGAAGGGCCCGCCGTCTAGGTATAAAGCGCTTTTCCCGAGGTTTAACTGGGGAAGCCGTCTCTTTTACCGGCATCTGTTGGAATTTTTAGGTCAAGAGATGGGCAGTTGAATTGCGAACTTTTGAGGTTTTAACTAAGAGGGCTCCCAGAGCATGTATGGTAGCTTTTAGGAACCACTTCGAACTAAACCTCTTCTCTTCCATATTTTTATAATCAAAACTAACAACTGTGATTGCCCTTCAATGCCAAGCAAGTGTTTTTGTCAAACTTTCTTTCATCCTGCGGACCTGCGGATTGACGCATATAAGCCTTTGAATTGTCGCGCGCATAGTGTGGGCATGTGCTGAAGGACTCTACATCATTCACATTTGTATACATACCGGATGTCAACGTAACATATCAAGTCAAAGAAAACTCAGGGAAACATCGCAAATCGAAGAAATCATAAATTTGAAATGACAATTTTTTTCGAATTCTGCTCTAAAGAATAAATTCCACTTGTTCAAAGTAATGAAACACGTTCCTGGCTACGTCAAAGGATACAAGCATGCACACTAGTACCGACAGTGGTACAAGTGAAACTCTCTCGTGGAGCGTCTCTCCATCACATCAAATATCACCCATTCCTAAAAAAATTATAACAATTTACATAGAAATCTGTCAAATTGAGATCGTTGCAGGCTCATATATGAAGCTAACAAACTCATCTATTTCCTGGAAAACGTATCACTCCAAAATATTGGATATGGTGCTGAATATATTGATTTTTAAATAAAGCCGATGAACTCGAAATAGGTTCAGAAATTATTGCGAAATGAAGATCTGTTTTCAATTCCATGAAGTATCCAGGAGCTCATACCAAATACCCACGAGATGCGTGCGTCATTAAAGCCTTGGATGAAAGTGGTGAACGTAAATATCTGGTCCAGGATCTAACTCACTTTGAAACGGAGCATCGGAGTACCAGGAAATATCAATTCACGGCACATTATCCTCTCTAACTTTGCCTTCCACGTTCCGCTTTGAAAAAGTGCAAACAGAAGCAGAAACAGGAGAACATAAATAAAACAACGAAAAATCCCTATCAAGGAATCGTACGTCAAATTCCATTCTGTGGCTCTCAGTCCATTTAAAAAAGTACAGAGAACGCCAGTTGAATCCATTTTTCTCCGCGTCAAACAGAGAGACCAAAACGAAAAAAAATCCCGAAAGAGCACCTCAAAAAGGATATTGGATGGAGTACTACTAATGGATATCCATCCTGTCACGTTTCATCACTTCAAAAGACTACGAAAAACCATTCATTTCCAGGGGCAACTTTCAGCTGATTACAATCAAATTGATAATAGAAAGGGGCAGTGTGTATCAGGATCCGAACGAGAAGTGAATTTTCAGGGATTTCTCTCGTTGCAAATACTATAAAAGCCCCCTGAAAAGCAGAGGCAAGAGTAGTTCTACTATCCGCCCCGAGTCAACCCTATTCTCCCAATTTGACCCTCGAAAAGAATCGAAAACAAATTAACTTTTCAGTACGAATTCTGAATTCAAATCAGCACAATTTTTTAAGGAAAATTGAAGTTGGGCAACAAGCAATGGCGGTCGGGGCTCGTTTTGCCTTTCATCTCGTGCGGCCAAATCGATAAGAATAAAAGAAATTGTTGAGTTTGAGTGGAGAATGATAACAACAGCAGTACCGAAGGACACACATCATTCAGAGGCGTGCCTGATCATCTGCATGGCACATTTACTTAGTTCTTGCGAAATCATGTCGAATGATACTGCTGGAGATGAAAATGGTGCCGCTTTATAGGCTAAGGAAACACTCTTTGAGTTTTCCTAATTTTCTGCTGTGAATAATGCCGGAAGTGTTGCCAGAATAGTGATTTGATTGTGTTCAGGTTGGTGAAGGTTCTACTGGCGATTCGTTTATTGGGCGATGTTGGACTGTTTGGCAGCACTGCTGACCATTTAAACACTCGGAATGTTGTTGATAGACTTAGCCACCATCTAAATATCTGTTTCTAGGTTGCCTAGAAAAAACAAATAGAGCGCAACCGAAAAGAATCTTGAGCATCAAGTATCCTGGGTATCACGGTGCATGGAAAGTGCTACTTGAGTTCTTGAAAAGCTCCAAGCATAATCCTCCATTAGAGAGAACCTTTCCCGAAAATTCCCTATAAAGTCCTCTTAGCATTCCAGGTACATGAGGTAGATTTTAAGGGACTAAATACAAATTATATCACTACTCTCCGGAAGAACGTTTTTCCGCCTGTCCCTCAATGAACGCGACATTTAATGGACCAACGCGGGGAAAGGTTCAGCTCCGAAGGTACTTAAATTATAAAGAAGATGCAAATAAACAGGTCCTTTTTTTCGGAAGATAGATGTAACTCAGTGAAGGTCACGATGTGCGGAAAGGAAGCAGGCAAATAAACGCTATCAAGCGCAGGAGCTGAGAATAGGATAGTAGTGGTTATCACTTGCACGTGGAATGAACTGTTTGACAAGGTGGAAATTGGACTGAAAGGTTTGTCGGGGTATCTTGAAGCTAAGCACCTCATTTGCATACTCTACATTTGAAGTGCTCCTGATCATTAGCACTAAATCCAAAGCAATTCCAGATATTTTCGGTTCGCAACAAAATCTAATTTTCACTCAATAAACATAAATTTCGAATTATTCCTCATCAGACTCCATCAGACCCTCCGATAGAGATACATACATTCGACTGCAATGGAAGGGTTCCGGAAGGATCGGATCAATAAAATAAAATAAAATTGTGGCAACAGAGCAATCATGGTGCTATGGAGACAGTTGATAGGAGCAAGCAGTTTGTGCCCAACTGAAGAAGACGCACCCACGAGGTACAAACACACAATGTACATCCCCAATCTATGTATCTATAGGTTTGTATCTATGTGCAGGCATGTGTCTTGTGAAAAATATAGCCCTTGCTTAGAACCCCATTCCGGAAGCTTCTTACTTGATGCCTAAAGAGGACACAACACCAATACCGAAGTAACAATAACAACAGCAATTTTACTAAATTGCAAGAAACAAGAAGTTCATATTTACTTCGCTCCTTTCCCGGGAAGAAGAAGAATGTTTATTCGGGGATTTCGGGAAGCATATCGTTTCGCCAATACAACTACTTGCGAGCTACTATACAACAACGGCTGTTGGAATTTTAATTAAAATTTTCAGGAAAATTAAAATGAAATTAATTTAGTCTTTCGTTTCGCTAGCAAAATGGCGAGTGGATGAACGCAAATGATAGCACAGGCAAAGGGGTGTTTTCCCCAATGAACTTGTGGTAAAATATGTACATGTGTATATAAACGTGTACATGGAGAGATTTGTTGCGCGGCAACGTTTCAATTGAAAGGATCCGAGGATGTCGTCGAATCGTTTAAGTGAGGAAGCTTTTAAGATCTGTTTAAGTATCGGTTTTTGTTTTAGTTTAATTTGAGAAAATATTGAGATAATTTCGTTTTGTGGAGGGGATATATGTTAATGCTCGGAAAGATAATTTCAAATCTTTTGATTTTAGGGTTATTAACACTGAAATTTGCTTTTCAATGGTAGTATCCACGTTTTTGGAATTATGGAAAACGGTACTACTGGATAGGACTAGTGGAAACAAATGTCAGAATGCCAGTACTATGGAAGGGAATTCTGTACGGTTACCACCTTCCTAAAGAAATGAAGGAAAAAGGAAGGATTGATTTTGTTGTTACTTCACCGATGGCAATTATGAACTGACAATGAGTAAACCAGTGAAATAGAGTGATGCGAAGGAGCCAGTAGGTCTCTTTCTTGTGAAAATGACTACTTCGGTATTTCCAGCGAAAGGCTAAAACCATAATCAGTCATCGATCCACTTACTCGCCGCATCAATATGCCAATTCTGCCGCAACGTCGTCTGCATAACCGACCAGGCAGGTAGATTCCATCCAGTCCCTAGGATGGATCCCTGTGCTACTCCCGACATGATCTCCATCTCCATTGACCCTCTAGTGTCTCACAGAGCAGGGAGCGGTCTTTCAGATAATCCCTCGATATTCGGAAGAGATAGCTTGAATTTTCTAGTGCGCCTAGCATCTCTATCCATCTTTCGCAATTGAAGGCATTTCTGACATCAAGCGTTATACTCAGTCTTCGTCGGCTCAATGAACCGCATCCAAGATCCCCAGAACAACATCCACCGTGCATCTGCCTGTTCTGAATGCGAACTGCTTTGGGGATAAGCCCCTGGCAGCGCGGATCACTTCAGTGAGTCTACTTCTGATTAGCTTTTTGAGCACTTTCCCGGCCTTGTGTCAAGGATGCACAGCGGTCGGTATGCAGACGGCAGCTCCGGGTTTCCTTTTCCTTTGCTGATTAGCTCGAGTTTGGCTACCTTCCAATAACAAGGAAAAATACCCCTTCAGGCAGGCGTTGAACGCCCCTAGCAATAAGTCTGTTCGTTGACGAAATACCAGTTTGAAAACTTCTGCCGAGACCTGACACCTCTTGTTTTTCATGATGAGAACTGCTTCTTCGAGCTCTTATGGAACTTATGACACTCCTGGTCATGACTGGAGCCCCATGCTGTCACTATTAGGCTCTTGATCGACTTTACAACAGTGTCAGTTGGAACACTTCCGAAGCGTCCCCAGTGTAATTCCGCCTATTCCTAGAGCTTCGATGTTCGTCCTTCCGACATTCCAACCGTAGGGGAAAGGCCGGGTTGGTGCGCGTCGGCAAATAGCGTCAACCACTTCGAACCCGACGAAATGGTGATAACTTGCCGAGAAGACTTCTAGGACTAGCCACCCGTCCGCGAATGATGCCAGAGATTCCAACGCAAAAATGATGTTAGGGGTACTTCCTTCACCGCCTGGGTGGCGAAACGTTGGCGTGAATCCGGTCTTCAATACTTCGAGCGCAATTCTGGCCGCCATCTCCGGGATTAAAATCACCGCCTACCAGCCCCTCCGTGCCTGAAACGGCGTCCTGCAGAGCATCAAGCCGGCGTCAAAAGTCCGGCATTATCTCATTCGTCGTCAGGTAAACGCTAAAAAGCTTTACCCCTAAACGCCAAACCCAGGCAAATCCATTCCTCGGTCTTAGGCAAAGACACGAACGCCGTCCCGAACCCAGATGGCAACGGCACCTTATAAGTCGAGATACCATGAGGCCGGATCCTTGTTCCGAACTGCGCTAGGATGCGGAGCATGCTAGTCGTGCTCTAGCTCTTTCCAGTTCCACCATAAAAAGTTGAACATCGCCCCGAACCCGCAGAGTGTGCAACGCTCTCACAGCTGCGACACGATTCCTACAGAGAAAGCAATTGTCGCTTTGAATGCAAGTCTTCGCTTGGTGATCTACCTGACCCTCCAGCATGCTGTCCTCCTGTCGGATCCCTTGCAAGTTACTGGCATATGCCCATTGTCGAGACAGCTGAGATGAGGATTATCCACATCCGTACCTTGCATACTACCCAATTTTGATTTTCCCACTGTTAAGGAGTTTCCTCGCATATTGCTCAGGGGACTTCCATCACAACGAGTTTTTGGTCTTGAGTATTCACACAAGTGGTACTTATCCGGGCATTGGTTACCTCTATTATCAATCAAGACCTCGGATTCTAGAGAGCACATAGGTTCTAGACTAGAAACGTAAGCCTTCCCGCCAGTGACCTCTTGACCGTCCATCGTCTTCGGACTTAGTTCGAAGAGGCGAAGAGGACTTCGTCATCCTTCTGTTTTCCATATGGAAGACACTTCTGCTCCATTGTCTTCGAGTTTCATCACGTAGCGGATTTCACTAAGAAATTCCGCTAATGTCTTGCCTTCCGTGCGCTTAATGAAAAGAGCCGACGGTCTAGTCCTTCCTCGTTTCCATCTCTTTTCTCTAATTTTTGGTTTGTAGCTTCGTTGTCTTTGGACAAGATTCTCCCCTTTTATCCTTCTGTGCCTTCTTTTTATAGGCCCTAAAAACTACTTGGATAAAGTCTCCTTCAGGCATCAAAACGACGCACCAAAGCGCTAATTTGGCTCCTCGGAGCGGCCACTGATACCTCCTTCAGGCACGTCTTTCTCTTTCCGCGTTTTCCTCAGTTCGCTATCGATTCGCTTGGCGCTTGCAGTGTTCTTAGTAGGAAGTGCGGTTGTTTCTGCTTTGCACATCTCCACGCTACTCTCCACGTTGACTTGTAGAAGGAGATGCGGTCCAGCAGTTCCTCCAATTCCACCACATACGCTTCACCACTGTCGCGCATAGCACTAGCCCTTAAGGTGAGCCAAATGTACAAAGACAATTAACTTACCGCTACTAAAATGATGTGAGGGCTGATAAAGGAGAACCCTTCAAAAATGGATCCGATTTCTTTCTGCATTAAGTATCGACACATTTCCGGACTTAAGTGGAAAGAGCATTGAATTTA
Source organism: Hermetia illucens (assembly GCF_905115235.1). Lineage (NCBI taxonomy): Eukaryota > Metazoa > Arthropoda > Insecta > Diptera > Stratiomyidae > Hermetia > Hermetia illucens. The sequence goes on from NC_051849.1 coordinate 196,970,275, forward strand.
ACCATGACGTAAACAAAATACTGAACAGGAAACAAACATTACCAATCCGTAGTTCTGAAATTCGCCTATAAGTAAGACCTCTTTGCATAGTAAAACATTTTTTAAGCTTTTTATTGATTTTGGTAGTAGGATCGGTTGGTTTAAATCGAATTCGACACTGGCAACCCGTGTGGCAATTCATTCCCACCAAATGTTACAACATGAGGACCTATCTTTTAAGTAGAGACAACGGAAATATGTTTCACTCTTTACTAGGCATAGCGCATCAACTGCGTCTACGCGACATTCACGTTTCACTGAAACAAGGTTTGACACCCCCCCCCCCCCCTGTGGACTTAAAATACCGCGATTTCCAAACAAAAAGATAGCTATGTTACCTACTCCCAAAAAGGTCCTAGATGTCGTATTCTGCGGGGAGCAGGTGTAAAAAGACGAAATCGTTTTGCCGGCAAGTGGGTATAGTGATATAAACAGTGTCAAGTGTCAAGTGAGGAAGGTACCAAAAAGGACCAAAAACGGATAGTGGCCCCGTTTTCGTAAAATGCTGGCTTGTCCATACGTCAAGGCCGAGCAAAATTAAAGCAGAAAGGACTGTTTACGCCTATTTGCCGTCATCCTGAGTTGTACCAAAATGTTTGGAATTTATAAGAAAGTATTAAGACCGGCTGGCAGAGAGCAACTCATCTCAAAACCAAACACTGGATCTTGCAATTTCGGGGAAAACATACCTTGAGGAGAACCTCCCGACAAATGCTGAAAATTTAATGGAAAGTATACCTTGGAGATGTCAAGCGATTATCGATATTACTGCAGATTAGATTCCTCACATATTATTGGGTTTGGCCTTGGAACATCGTTCATGTATATATGGTATGTACCAGAAGTCTGTTAAACGGATTCTGCATAAATTATGTCGGACAATATTTTACTCGAATGGCTGTCTATTAACCCAAACTGGGTATGAACTATGTACATATATCGACCGAAAACCGACGGTTTAGACCTTGCCTGGTCTGAGCCTAGATGAAACAATCTTTTCTTCGCTTCAGGACAAAGTGGTAGCGAATTTACTATGTGTAATACTTTATAACAGACCGTTGGTTTGGTCCACCATCAAGCGGATCTTGTATCTAGGACTCCATCCATTCCAAACAAAAAACTAGTTCAGTTTCGCTCAGCTTATAAGTCGCACCCATTGTGGATTAGTCAATTGACATAGGCAAGCAAACAGAACCTTGGAACTACTTCGTTGCGGCTGCTCCCAGGACAGACGTGGGGCAGGGTCTGATGAGGTGTCGCTGTCATGCATGAAACCGCAGTCGTCTCTCTTTTTTGAACTTTGAGGGTTAGCCCAAAAAATTCCCCAATTGATTTGGTTCGTCGTCAAGTGGTATCAATCAAACTATAATATAACTAACGAAGCTACGTGTCAGCCATATAACACTTGTTTTCGGGAGGAATGAGGCAAGCAAACCAAGGATTGCTCGAGGTACCGCCATAAATGCATAAAAAACATGTGTCCAAACCTCTAAAAAAGTTTGAGGGATTAACTGTATTCTCAATCCGATAATCTAGAAATGAAGTTTAGACCAAGAATAGGTTCGTTTCGTCAGCTCTAATTTGTGTAATCTACGTTTTCATATATATTGGAGTGTCCCTGAGCGAGCTACAAAACGATATGCAGTGATAAAGGATATACTCTGCAAAGGATGATATTATCATTGCTTCCAGAAAAGGTGTTGAGTCTCTCTAAACACACGGTGGGTGAACCCTAGCTTCCCTCCATAGAGGAAACCTACAAACATTAGTATCAGTAAAAAGGTTCCACCTTTACTTTCATCTATTGTTCCAACTATGTCATATTAGACACATCCCATAACAACAAAAGTTCCATTAGGAGTTTAAACAATTTACCTCCCAATAATCACTCCACTTTTCATCCGCAGATTTATATTACCAGCTATGATTTTGAGATTCTTCCTTGTTTTGATAAATTGAATCTAGGTCACCCTTCCAACTGTGGTATGAATGTGTATACCTACAAACGTGGTAGTTTATATTGATGTATCACATTTGCATGCGGATGTCGTCAGTGAAAGGGAGGAATGCGCAATAAAACCTAACCGTGCGTAATCTTTCCGTTCCCCGGGGGTGAATTTATTGCTTTGATCGCAATATGAAAGAAATCAATGTAGCGCGTGTTTAGAAGAGGAAAAAATTGATTTTATTTTTTCAGAATTCAAATCATATATAATTTTTACAGTCAAGGACCTATGAACGAAGGATAATCTCAATTGATGATGTTTGCATTCTAAGAATACAGAGGTGCATTTCACGAGACATTAAGTCCTTCTTGTCAGCTAAAAACTTCGTTTTCTTACCTTTCATCCGATTTTCTACCAAGGTTAAGCATGCTTATACTGAAACAAGTGTGTTGGGGCCACAACAATATTTCGGGCTGAGTTTTGTCAACGAATTTAACCACATAAGGTAATGAGCTATTCAAATGCTTCGTTTAAGAGTACGTAGCCAAATACAAGAAGGTGATTGAAAGGATAATTCAAAAAGAAGAAGAAAGTGCGCCACCATTGAAGGATATCAACCAGCGACGATGACTCTTTAAATGAAAGTCAGTCCCAAATCAGGACAATGAGCCGTTGGGAAGAAGAATTACCTTCATGTCAAATTCTTGAGTTGGCGCGATGCTGCGGGGCGGAAATTGCCTCTCTCGTACTTTTTTTCCTTTTTTAATATTTCTGGAAGCGCCTACCTACGCACCCGCCTTGGTATCTCATGGCCTACCTAGCATGAGATACGCTTTTTCCTTAAATTAAAATATTGCCCCAAAGCTGCTGTTATATAATATTCCGTCAAATACAGTAAACACAATAAACAACTCCGCAATTGTTGCAGCAAAATACGCCTACATGTGAGAAACGAAATTATATTCATTGAAAGCAAAATCAACAAATGGGGTCCTTTGAAAAACTCACCTTCTCTACAGCCCAAAATTGAACTTCGGCCTTACAAAAGTCCGGATATTAAAGCAGCAAGGCTACGACCCGTCGCAGATTCTCTTCTCTTCAACTTCTGACAGGAACCCACGATACTGGCCCCCACTCACAGCAGACCCCTCTGACACCTCCTGTGACAACTCAACAATTAGTTCTCTGATCATTGTTACTAATTTCCTTGCCTCACGAATGCCTTCCAACAACTCTTTTCTAAGGATTTTCTCAACGTCCTTGGCGTCGCTTTTGACACAATTGCAATGAATTCCTCTGATCATGCCATTAACCATCGAAAGAATATTTGTTGTTGTCCGCCCGTGCAAACATAAACACTTGCATTCAGTTGACCCCGATAGCTACAGCACAGCCGTAATGTGAAAGAAAAAAATTTACAGAAAAGGAGCTAAAAAATGCAACGCTGTAGGAAAGTAAGAGAGCGAGACTAGTTTGTCCAGCGACCACGGAGCAAGCCGAGGAATTGCAGAGATTCTCCTCAGAAGAAAATGACGGACAAATTAAACCTCACCAAGGAAATGCTTTACCACCGATGCTTTTCTTTCTTTTTATTGAAATATTTGTCAGCCCGTCTACAGTGATCATTCAAATGAGGAACGCTGAGTTGATTGGAAATTGTAAACTCACAAGATACGAGCCACACCTTAAGATTGGGTGACGGCGCTACCATTGACTCTGCTATACAATGAACCCTTCATTCCCAAACAGCCCAACAAGTGGCCTCCTTCGTGCAGAACAATTAAGGATGAATTTGAACTTCGCCACCAAAGATAGTTTGAAGTCAATTTGAGAAAAGATGAACCCCTATAGTTTGATTAGCAGTGTATTACCCAGGGGTCTCAGGGAGTAAGTGAGGCCTTATTAACAGCATCTACCATTAACTTTCATCATCTCTATGCTGCTGTGATAGTAACTCCTCTTTGAGTTGTGGTTTCAGGATTCATTCAAAATATTCCCTGCTTGTGATAAAAGGTGACTGTAAGTAAGGGAATTGTTGGGATTGCATCCTGTAAAGTATTTCTTGCTTGTCGCAAAAGGTGATTAACAGTGAAAGAAATCGATGAGTTAGCAACTTGTAGATTTCTATCCTCGGCCTTACTCATAAAATATCATTCACGTTTCATATAAGGGCGGACTATCGGTTATAACGTTCGGAAAGTGTGTCCGCTTCTCGACAAGGATATCAAGGGATCCCAAACCGCTCCCTTTCTCTAACTAGAGTGACAAGTTCCAGCGTTACGTTATTAGGGATATTTGGGAATAAGGTTAGGTGGTGGGTTTCTGGGAAGTATTTCTCTTCCCCTTGGAGCCTTATGCTACTGTCCTCTCGAAAGCCTGTATAATGCCTGAATTTGGTGTCGAATTACTTAAGCCAACCGCAAGGGGCACCTCCATTGTATGGGAGCCTGTTTCGGGCAAGATTTAAAGGAAGGATTCAAGAAACATTTGAACGATAGTGTTACGCACCAACCGAGAATTCGATATAGAGAAGAAGCAGGCTTTCTATGAGTAACTGCCTATACTCTAGGGGAGGTTTTTTAAATCTGACATTTTGATCAAAATGGATGATTTTTGGTTGGTGGTGGTTTCAACAGCTTTCACCACCTCAGCCACCACAAGGTCCACAGGTAAACTCCCAGACAAAGTACGATTAAGCAGGTTGACCACATTACAATCAGCAACGAATTTATAAGTTATCTGCTGCATGTGCCAAACAAGGGAAATGCAGATGTCGGTCTTGAAAGGGATAATCATCTGATGGTTCTTCGAAAAGGGGTAATCATCTGATAGCTGTTCGCCTCCGGCTCCGTGTTGCTTGCAGTGCTGCCAGAAATAATTTTGACATTAAAAGCTACAACTGTCATCCGCCACTGGGAGAATTATCTTGCTAATCGGATGGCATATATATTGAGTAGTTTGGCTGAGAATACAGACGAGCATTTGGCTACAATTGAAAACGTTCTTCATTCAGGTGTTTCCCAGGTTGGTTCGTTGCCTTTTCAAGGGACGTCGTGAGAGAGCTACTAACTGCGGAATAGTGGATGCGAATCGGTGAGCATGAGGTCTAAATTGAAATTGTTCATTATAACTGGTGGCGAACGCGACCCGCTGATAAATGTCAAGAAGTTCCTCGTTGATTATTGAGGCACAAAAAAATATTCTTGCGCTAATCAAGGAGAACAGAAAAGATTTCATCCTAAAAAACTTGCAGGTTGTGGTAAGCAACTTAATAGATGGAACGGGTACTTCGCTAAGATTCTCAACGGTATATCATCCAGCGATGCTCACGAAGTGGAGTGGAAGCATCTTGGCCGTCAATTGGCTCAAACAAAGACAAGCCGGTGGGATTGACGGTTTTACCGAAGAATTTTTTATTACAACTCCTGAAATTTCTGCGTATCTTATCCGGAAATCCTAGGAATTGGAGATTTTCTTCAGTGCAAGGAAGAAGGAGATTCCAAAGGTCTTGAATGCGACAATTGAAGAAGTATTTCCCCGCTTCTTGTTGTCGCCAAAATAATGGTTAAAATAATTCCGGAATGTACCAAAGGACACCTGGACAGCTTAAATTTTATTTAAGATTGAGGGAACGGAATTGGGAAGGAAATTGCTCTCACCGTTTTTTATGTCCAAAGAGTCTTTTTTGGGCTAACCTCCAGTAGCGTGAAAAGTAACGACTTGCGGTTTCATACACTGTTTCATCTCCGATCTGAATCCTCTTACAGTGATCACATCAATACGATATGGATAATTTTGCAACAGTATGCGATATTTAGATCCCCGTTTCACTTACTCTTCATCGATTTCAAGAAATCCTTTGACAGCGTGAACAAAGAGGGTATCTGGAATACTCTACACAAGAGGGGCATTTCTGAGAAGGTGATAGCTATTATTAGAGTGATATATGAGAGTAGAAAATGTCATGTGCTGCATCGAGGCAAAATTTCAAAGCAATTCAAAATTTAAACCCAATTTCGCTAGGGTTGCATTCCGTTCCTGTTTGCAAGACGTCGTCCCTACGTACTTGAGGACGGCGATCTGACTCGAGCCTACAAGAAACTCATCTAAAGTGGCTCTTGCTACGAAATCGATAACGGAGGATATCTGATACAATGGGAACCAGGATGAGTCACAGAGAGCATATGTTCCAAAATAATTCCTAGGGAATGTGCTTTCGGCCCGATTATTTCCGATTGACCACCTTGGGGGAGTTGTATCCAGTTGTAGCAAAAAAGTGAGATAGACTTCGTATCCACTGGTATGAATGTTGAACCTGCACTCAATATAAACTGTAAAAGCTGTGCCAGTCATGGTCGGGCTCTGATTGTGGTCTCCGTATCCAAGGGGGGCCATGGGTTTACATCTACACGCATGCACCCCAAGACCTGCGGCATGGGAGCCCTCAATGGACTCTGGGATTTTTCCTCATGTACCTCGACTACGCTGACGGCAACTGTTTGCTGTCTCACCACCAACCCACAATTCACAAGGACTTCGCCGACGCACAGGCAGGTTACTCATGGATGTATTCATAAGAAGGCAAAAGTAGCAATGGATACGTCACACATTAGGGAGGGACGACAACTCCATTAATGACTACGCCATGCAGTCGAAACCAATCTTCCAAGATAGCCGACGAGTGGGTTGCCTCAGAAAAACCTAGCGCTGAACAGTGGAGAAGCAATGCAAGCTTCTCAGAAATTCCTGGAGGGAGATAAAAACATTTCAGCCAATCGGCAACGATGGTACTTAGACATGTTTTACGCGCTATGCCCCATCTAAATCTGAATGGTTACCATATATTTAAATTTATTGAGTATCCTTGAACAAAAAACTGGTGCAGATGTTATATTCGCCTAGGGCTTCCCAATAAGCACAAACACATATCATAAAATCACCATTTTCAGGTCAAGCGTGTTAGGCCGCCCGTTTTCAAGTGAAGCGTGTGAAGCAGAAAAGCACACCATTATCATGATTCAAAATGCTGTAGGTTAGATGCAGGAATAATTAGTACTCTGCGAATGGGATGATGACGAGATCCTAACCCTGATAACAGAGAAAAATGAATTTTGGTAACAGAAAGGAGCAATTTCTTTATATTTTGGATTAGCATTTATTCAGATGGAAGAATGCAGCCAAATGATATTATATTTGATGTTGTAGACAGCTTTGAAGAATGTCGGAGAGTATTAGGAATTAGCCCTTTAAATTGAATAATTTTTTCTGTTGAGTGATTGGATCTGAATTAAATTGATGAATAGGATAAAAAGAGAAGGTTTCTTTTTTTAGCTCTTATTTTTACACTCACTTCAAAGTTTCACCTTCTCTTTTATCTCACTCAGGTGGGACCACGAAATTGCTTTCATTTGAAAGCAAGAGGACGGAAAGGATGCATCTGATATTTTGCGAACGAAAGGATGCAAGGATGCGAATACAATTCAAGTTGCCCAAAGCGTCCCTGACAAAATAAGGTCAGTTATTTATAATTAGATATCCCTTTATCTCCTACAACAAACCGAAACTCAGCCAGTTGAATAGGCGTCCATTTTCAAGCGAATCCTCCTAACAATCTTCCAATCCTTATGCACCCATTTAATTTACACTTAAATGAATTTCATGAGACATTAACCGGCCAATTTCAAATGTGTAGGACATACTGAATCAATTCAACGATACAATCATTTTAAACGAACCATTCTCTGGTCCTGGTCCTTGACTACTCCCCAATCGAAAATGAAAATACCAATTTCCATTTTCCGTCCAATCTAGAAAAGCGGGGAAAACTTCCTGCTCTTAAACGATTTATTTCAACTCGAATAACTTTCCGTTACATATCGATAAATTCTCTTCTATCTAAAAATTGTCGTTAATGTATTTAATCGACAAATAAATAGTTGTTAGCAAGGTCCAAAGAAAAATACGAGAAGACCAACCAAAAAAAAACCTTGGACCAGGGAGAAAAGTAAGACAGGAAAAGGGATCGCATTACATAAATTCAAAGGATACCCCAGAGAAATTCGGATATGCAATGTAAGATTGTGTACTGTTATTGCGTTTAGCGTATCTACGCAGCGGGATTACAACCAAAGTTGGGTCTATCTATAGCGGAATCTAAAGAGGAATAAATGCTTTTGTAGAGGGTAACTTTCACCCTCGGTAATCTTCATGCTAAAATTAGATTTGTTCTAAGGAATAAATTGATGGTTGATAATGTTACACGGGCAATTTAATGACAGAGATTCCTGATGGCCAATTTTTTTCCAGTACATTACGCGAATATTGAAATAAGGAATAAGAGAAAAGGAACGAAGCCCGAGAGAAATAGAAAAATTATCTAGACTTGTATTGAAATATGGAAATCGATCTAGATTTTAATAGGGGATGATAACCTTTTGCTTTTTACGAACAGGTCCTGGAGATTTTGTGAAAGGGACAACTACTTAATAACAATTATATCCTGATCTCCCTCAACGATTGCCTTCCTTGTCGTGGTGAGAAAGCTCAGTAAGGAAAATCATCCAGGAAACGAGAGCTGACATCTGAAGCCAAGCAGTAATCAAAACCCCAAGCCAAGGTGTTACTACCGTGCCGAGTGCTGAAAGGTCACAGAGGTTAAGATGTGGCCGGACAAGGTGAACTCTGGGTACCAGGCAACCCCCAGTTTCAACTAGTTTTGCCTCGGCAAAAAGGGGCTCTGCTGAGATCGACATACTTTCCCCGATAAAACTGAGGCTATGGCAGACAATTATGAGAAAACAAAACCCCGAGTGAAGGGCAACCCTAAGCTCGACGATGCAGAACCTGAGTCTAAACTCGGATTCTTCAATTACCCAGGCGGCAATAAATCTAATTGGGACCCAGTCCTTAACGGACGAGCCGAAACATGTTCCGTCTTCTGCAGCACTCCTGACCCCAGGCTCCAATCGGCGCCACGTGCTGAGGCTAAAGTCCTGCCCATGGGCAAACACCTGTCCGCGAACAGCAAACAGCCTTCGTACAAACCGCCTTCGGGTAAACTGCCTCCGGGCAAATCACAACCCACAGGCTCTGCCAAGATTGAGGGGAAAGGATCGTTCGGGGCACCTGCGGCTAAGGAGAAACCGAAGCGGCAGCGGTCCTCGGACTATCCCAACTCTTCGACACAAAAGACCGCAAAGGGGCCGGCAACCGCTAGGCCTTCATTTGCAGCCAAAGCTATGGAAGCCGATGGATGGGTCTTGTATGATGACTCTAATCCATCTGGTTACGATACTGAGCCGTGCGAACAGCTTAGGAGGAAACTCCGCTTAGCTGTAAGGACTGCATCCTCGCAAGGCATGAGTCGGTAAGTGTATGCCGTAAAATGTTACGGCTAAACTTTGCCGACGAAGACACGAACTAGTGGCTCAGGCAGTACTGCTCCTATCTCAATCATGTGTGGGAGTGCGTGCGATTAACCCTGAAAAAGGTCTTTGAGCTGACATCTTTAAAAAGGTGTTTCCTCTGGCTTCCAGAAGAAGAGTCTAATGATGCTGAAGTTCTGGAAAAACTTAATGTACAGAATAACCTCAACATCTTCACCTAGATGCTGCTAGGTAGGAAATCAGAAGAGAGAGCCGGTAGGCCGGGAACTTTTCTCACTCGACGTTTCTGACCCCGATGCTAAGTAGGTTCGGGAACACTCGGGCTGCCGGTTCCACTATGGGGTAGGGACGGTCACGTTACGAGTGTCGACTCCTAAAACCATTGAAGGGGACTTGCAGCCCTCGGCATCTTCATCCGCAGCGTAGATGAGGTGCCACTTATCAGTCGTCGGATCAATAGCTGCAGGACAGTTATCTACCTTATACAAGAACCGTAGTTGTCGGTGGGGTAGTCAGGGTCCTAAATTTCCAACATGCTGATATGTTATATGCCAATGGAAGCGATCGACCCCGCTCCTGAATGGTAGTCTCAACAGACTTTCAGGATAATTTCGTTAACGACCTATGTGATGGCGACATAACATCGGGTAAATCAACCACAGAAAGTCAACAGCGAGATAAAGAGATACTCTGGCGCTCTGCATATTTCCCCTATGACACAGAAAAAATCCCCCCCCCCCCCCCCCCATTCATCAGAGCTATCGAATATGCCAAAATTAAAGGCATGGGGGTAATAGCAGGATGTGATGTCGACGCTCACCACATATGCTGGGGAATTTTTATCATCAATGCAAGAGGATCGAGACTACTGGAGCATCTAGTAGGAACCGATTTGCAGATCCTTAATTTGGATAATGAACCCACTTTCTTCGACGTGGTCAGGCAAGACTTCATAGACATCCCGGTGGCATCCCCTGACATCGCGGCTCTGGTCGGAGAGTGGAGAGTATCAAACGATATCACGCTCTCGGATCACAGACGCATTGATTTCATAATAGGCATGGATCCACCTCCACCCGATCCATTTCGGGATCCGCGAAAGACAGATTCGGCGACGTATGCAATAGAATCAAGCGCCCGAGTCACGATCCCTGGGAAGCGCTTCAAATCCATTGCTGGAATTGAGAGGACTATCCAGATGATCACAACTAGCATAAGAGAAGCTTTCGAAGAAAGCTGTCCACTCAAGATGCCAAAGAATGGTAAAACACCATGGTGGAACTCAGATTTAGCAAAACAGAGGAGAAGGACAAGGATGCTCCTCAATCGTGCTCTGAAGTGTGATTCAGCCGCTAGCTGGAATCAGGTCTAAAGAAGAGCAGAAGATCGGCTAAACGATCATCAAGGAGACACTTTTGCGAAGAGACTAACTCTCTTGAGGCAACCTCAAAGCTGAAGCGGATTGTGGTTAAAGAATGTAGCCAGAAGCTGGATTATTTACGTTTACAGAACGCCTCATTCGCTGCAATTTGTGATGGAATCGAATCGCTGTTAATTAGTTGGATCCTTCACATGGTAGAGTGGAGAGAAATCCGTGTATTAGTCAGACAGAATTCTATTGAAGCAGGATGGCTTAGGGGCTGCCCACTGGGAATGGTTCTCTCTCCTCGGTTATGACTCTTGGTAATGGATACTCTGCTGTGGCTTCTGGAGGACAAAAAGTCTTCGCGCAAGCATCTGCAGACGACCTAGCCGTAATAATTACCAGGAAGTTTGCGGACACATTATGTGACCGCTTGAATGCAACTCTGCATGTAATCCAAAGCTGGTGCCTCCGCAACGGACTCATGGTGAATGCTAGGAAGACTAGACTAGTTATGTTCACTAGGAACGTCAGGCGGAGCAGTTATACGCTACCCTTCTTAGCAGGGGCGAAAATCCAGCTGGCACAATCAGTCAAGTCCTTCGGAGTACATTTTGACTCCAAGTTAACGTAGAAGCACCTGCAGATTGCTCTGGTGCTGTAGGAATGCGATAAGTAAGACTTGGGGACTTTCACCAAAACGGATACACTGAAGGTATACATCCATAATAAAACCCATTTTGATGTATGCATGCATCGTCTAGTGGCCGAGACTGAACTGTGCGAACAACAGGAAGCTGCTAACGCAGATTCAGAGGCTTGGTTGCCTAATTATTATTGGAGCAATGGGTACTACGCCGATTGAATGGTCGATAAATGGCCATGAGCATTTTCAGATTACAGATTTAATAATCTTTACCGATGGGTCAAGTCGTGGAGGGCGGATCGGGCGCAGGGGTGTCCTCGGGGAATCCGATTATGGAACTGGCCCAACCCCTCAGAAAAATGACGACCATATTCCAGGCCGAGATATATGCCATTTCATTGGCAGCAGAGGAATGTCTGCAACCAAAATGGTGGGACCGCACCATTCGAATCTGTCATTCGGCATTATCAGCGCTAAACAGCAACGATATATCAAGCCAGTTAGGGTGGAGTTGTCATCAGGTGCTGCTGAAACTTGGCCGACTGAATGAAACATTCCTGATATGCGTGCCAGGGCACTCAAAAATCGCTGGTAATGAGGAGGCTGACAGACTGGCTCACTGACGATCTGAATTCACAATGCTTTTGGAATTCGGCCATCCACTGTCAAGTCTACTCTGAAGGGTGAAATTCCAAGCATTCACTCAACCGAGTGGAGAAATTTGCACTATCGCCGGCTGGCGGGAATCCTCGGGAAAGAACCTGGGGTCGCCAGAGCGGCATTTTTATTGTCCCTTAAGAAGTGGGACATGAAAACCCTAGTAGGGTTTTAAAGGGTCACTGCTCCTCAAACTACCATATGGAAAAGATTGGGGTGGTGGTTTCGGCTATGGGCAGCCAATGTGAGGAGAAGGAAAAGATGGCCCTGCACTTTTTATGCACCTGGCCGGTCTTCTCAGATCTCAGACGAAGACACCTTGGTAGGATTTTTTTCAATGAAGAATCTACACTCTCTGTCTCTGGAGAATGTTTTCAGATTGGAAAAAGGCTGCGAACCCCGTAGACGGGAAGTCGTTGAATAGGCAATCTACGGGGATAACAATGGCCTGAGTGCCCGAAACTGCGGCTCCCCCAGTAAACTAAACTAAATTAAACTAAATATCCTGATTTGTTTGTAAGTCGGAAGGCGCAATAAGAAGCACGAAAGGTCTTCAATGGTAATATTCTTTAAATGGATGCTAATGGGTTAGTCTAGAGTTTGTACAGCAAGAAGAGGTGGGATGTATTTATGGCCGATGATCATCCAAAGTGTTGAGATTTTCCATTATTTTTTATGGACTTTGTGATGTTTTAGCCTGGATTGGAGTTCAATTTTCCCGGAAAGTCGGTTCATAAATGATTATTCAATTTACGAAATTAGTCGGTCCTGGTGGTTTCCATCTTCTGAGATTTCATATTGAAATTCTGAGAAGTCCATCACTTTGGGTGGTACACGAGGTTCACTTCATTAAAAAACCATTAATTTTTTTTCCCAAAAATATATTTCCAAGCATTCTGGACCGTTGAGTAAATGGTTGCAGTTGACTTATGAAGGAAGATTCATTAGAAATTCTGAGCAGATTTGAATGTGATTTGGCCAGTGTGAAAGCCCATCGTATTCCAATCATAAAAGTATTTCGAAAATGGTCATAAAGACGTGTTTTCGAGAGAAAAGTATTTTTCAACTCCATATTTTCAAAAAAAAGGAGAAGTGTCATATTATCGTATCCGAATACATGATCCTTATCAATATGTAGACGAGTAACTGGGAAAATTAAATCAACAGAATTGCTAAGCCTGCAATACTTTCGTCCTGGCACGAATTCATCTCATGAAAACGTGCCAACCGTGAAAAGCCCACACGAAATTTATTCTAATGAAACGTTGCTTTTCGACGTCCCATAAAATATCAACGTTCGCTTTTATAGCTGTTTGAGTGCGCGGTCACAGAAAAAACAAACTTCAACAAAGGCAGATACAAAAACGACAATTGGAGCTCCTGCCATTAATTCATGGTTAAGAACCACAGTCTTATCCCTCAATAGCGACAACCAGGAGTTCTCGAAGGGGCAAAGAACTTCACCGAGTGAAAGTCCTGCGTTGCTTTTCCAGAGTTCCGAAAAACTACAAGAGCCATAGCGAAAAAAATATCTACCGAATTCCAAACCAAGGTTGGTCGGAATTTATTTTAGTCTAAAGGCAGAACATCCACCTTCCCTGGCGCTTCCTTGCAGGGCGAAACCCTAGGGCTGCGGACAGGCAAAAAAAAGGAAATTTTCCTAAAGTCAGCATCAATTGAATATTGAGTGAGATATGCTTTACATGATGGGACAGCGGAATCTTCCGTTTGTTCATCCGTTTCGTTGATTTCGCTCCCTTTTTTCAGAGGGTCGTCCTTTACGTACGTTCGCTTCTTACGTATCCTGATTCCAAGAGTTCTGTTTTTTCCCCTCATCATTCCATCTCATCGCGATTCCTTCGGATAATTGAAGGAATGTGAATTTGAAGTTGTTGTGTGTAATGAAGCTGTTGGATTGATGATAAGGTCTTGTAGATTTTTTAACGATATTATGTAAGAACAACAACTTGTGTCGGTAGCAACAGAAAGGAAGATGGAAGAGATGTTGGTTTCCATCGGAATTTGTTCGGGCAATTTCATCGATTTGGCCCGTGTAAGCAATTGGAAAGCCTTGCGGGCTAGCGGAAACGAAAAAGAAAAAAATTTTCTTCGTCTGATTTCAATGTTTCTCTTGTATAATGTAATTGCAATTATTGTGTGTATTGTATCTGCCAAGGGGGAGAGATCGTAATTGTTGAAGCAGAAAAAATAACAGAGATCCATCCGGAGGCGTTCTGCAATCGATTATGTGTGTTTAATACAATTTCTAGGCTTTATTTATAATGTTAAGTGTGTTTAGGATAAAAGTTTCATTATCATTCTACGTACATTTAAATGAACTGGAAACAAGAATAACTTTCCATAAAAGGACCCCCCTGCCCTTAGGTTACACAATTTCCATTTTCAGCGTACCAGGAAACCCAGGAAATTCTCGTATCAGATTGATTTTGGCAATTTACATTGAGGAATTTTCTTTGGGATTTAACCACACAATCCAAATTTGATGGGAAATTCGTAAATATCCCATTATTGATAGATCCTCTTTAAGGTTTTGTCGAAGCAATATTTACTCGGAAGCAGAAACTGATTGTCATGATGCGGTGCATGGAGTGGATAGGATGACTTCGCATTACCTTTAAAGGGGGAGCTCGTTGTATTTATATGTGGAAAGTTGATTGACGTAGTTTAATGTTATTGATTAGCACTCTCTCCACTCAATTCCTTGTTAATTTAAGGATTAAGATATAGAGGCGACGATTCAAAATACAGGAGCATGACGACAAAGGGTCTCGTAGTGGAATACTAGTCATCAATAAAGTGAAAAAATCTGACGTTTGAACAGCCACAAAATACGACCCATGCCAGCACCTGGATAAAAAGGATCGATAATGAGAATTTCCGGTGTCTGGAAACGATTTGAGAAATCCCTTATATTTATTAAACAAAAATTGACTGCTCCTAGCGTAGATAATCTGGACTACAATATTCTACCATTGTTTGGGGCAAAATTTACTGCATCCCAACACATCGATCTACAGTTGAATAACCTTCAAGCCCCAACCCCACCCCCCACCCTCCCACCCCCTTTCGGCGCTAAGAACAATATAGTTTATCATAGGATACCAATATGACCTTATAAAGAATGATCTCAAGAAATTGTATACAGTTTTCAGGCTTCTCGGCGCGCAGAGAAGTTGGTCTTTTGCGCACTTTGCTGTATCTACAATTGACTTACCAACTAAAGATTTTACTCGTACTTACATGATACACTCTCCTCCATCAACAGAGAGCATATATATACTATACTTCTGAAAACAAGCCACGTTACTCACCTGAAAAGAAAAAATACGAAAAATTAATAAATCTGAATGGCATTTTTTTTAAAAGCTACAAACTAGCAAAAAAATTAGATTTTTGTATTGGAAGGGAAACCCAAAGAGGAAAAATCCAAGCTCTTTGAGCTGGAGTGGCGTCACCACTGTTGGCTACTGTTTCGTAAAAAAAAGCAGGAAAGTTTTAATGAAGCCAATGGACTAAGGATGTTAAAAAAAAGACGTAAATTTAGTGTTGTTAGCCACAAGGGGGCGAAGCTGAACAATGAGATCGAGAAAGTGACAAATTTGACCATTCAGAAGTGTCAGCACCTCATAAGTTCAGTGTTCAACAAAACTCGGTACATTGCTCGTCAGTTCCCGAAGCTGTGTCTCCTCTTAATGTTAACTAGACACGTCGATCATGTTTCATTAAAATAAGAGACCTAACCCCTTCAAGACCTGAAGAGTATTGGAAAACGTATCAGAGAAACTGGACAGAATGAAATCTAACAGAAGTTTCCCGATTGAGTGGATTTTAATTCTATTCTAATTAAATTGACTGAAGATTGGGTCCTCTTCCCACAAGCACTGGCTTCCATGCCTATAAACCTAAAATCGTTGAAAGCACCTTCACCTTTCCTATCTAAGGATGGAAATACCAAACAATGTAGGAGAAGGAGAGAGGGAGGGAGAGAAAGAAAAAGAGGAGGAGAAGAAGACACGTAGAGTGACATGAGAAGACAGGCAGAAAGGGGAATTGAGAGGGAAGGGATGGTAGATAGAGAGGGTGATTGAAATGCAGGAGAATTCAGGAGGGGAAGGGAGGAAGCGAAAAAGGGAGAAAGGAGGAAACTGAAGGGAGGAGAGAAAAGAGGGAAGGAGCAAGGCTAGGAGAGAAGAGGGGTAAGGAGAGAGGAGAGGATAGAGGGAAGGAGGGAGGAGAGGAGAGGAGAGGAGAGAGGGAGGGAGGGAGGAGTGCAGAGAGGGAAGGAGGGAAGAGATAAAAGAGGGAAAGAAGGAAAGGAGGGCAGCAGGAGGGAAAAGAGCGAGGAAGGGAAGTAGAAATAAGGAAGAAGAGGAGAAAGGGAAGGAGAGACGAAGCAAAGGAGAGAAGAGGGAAAAACAGAGGACAAAGGAAGAAGAGGGAAGGACGGAGGGAAAAGGGGCACGAGGAGGGCAGAAAGGCATAGAAGGGAAGGCAGGAAAGAGGAGAGAGAAGTAGGGGGGGAAAGAGGAACAGGGTAAGGGGAAGAAAGCGAGAGCGGAAGGAGCCAAGGTCAAAGGGAGCGAGAGGAGAGAGGAGCAAGAGGGGAAACGAGTAAGAAGAGAAGGGAGCAAAAGAGGAAAGGAGCGAAGGGCGAGCGGAGGGGAAGAGAAAATAGAAAAGTTAGGAAGCAAAAGAAAGAATAAAAAGAGAAAAGATTAGGGAGATGAAAGAGGAAAGTGGAAGAAGAGTAGGAAAAAGAAACAGGAGGGAGGAGAAGATGGGAAGGACGAAGGGAGGGAGGAAAGGAGAAAGGTACAGAGGGAGAAACAGAGCAGGCGAAAAGTAGGAAAGAATGGAGAAAGAAAGAGTGCGGGAGAGGAAGGGAGCGAGAAGTGGAAAGAGGAAAAGAAGGGAACGAGAGGAGAAGGAGAGGAGAAAAGAGTGACGGAAGAAGTAGTGCCAGAAAGGTGCAAATAAGATAAGGAGGAAGAAGAGAAGAGAGAAAGAGAGATAATAAATGAGAAAGGAAAGGAGCGAGAAAGGGTGGGAGCAAGAGAAAAAGGGAGCGACTGGAATGGAGGATGAGTGGAAGGAGAGACCGCAAGATTGAGGAAAGAGATGAAAAAGGGAAGAGTAGGAAAAAGAAAGAGGGAACAGGAAAAAGAGTTGGGAAAAAAGAGGAAAGAGAGAAAAAAGTAGGGAAAAGAAAGAGGAAAGAGAGAATAGTACAGGAAAGAGAAAAAGAGAGAAAAGAATAGGACAAGTCGGGAAACCGGAAGTTTGACGCTTCAGGTATAAGAGGTTTTGTGTTCCTCCATGTGAAGAGCATAACGCAGTTCTCCATTGGCTGATAGCATTGATCCGAGATATTTAAATCGCTCAGTTCTGTTAGCGGCAGTGATCGGGTGCGAAATTTGGTTCAGGCGTAGATTTTATCTCAGCGCATCTTCCTGATTTTTTTCGGATTTTTGGGTTTGGTAGTTTCCGAAAATCAGCCCTTTAAGTGTGTACATTTTGACTCCTTACTCGCGCACTTTGCAAATCACGTCAAAACTAATATCAGATTCGTACTAATTGAGACCTTTCATTTGATACCCCACATGACTATATTCGATGAAAAAAGTTTTTACATCCTCTTTTACATGTATGAAGAGCCCCCCTTTAAATTGCACATAAATTTATGTCACTCACGGTATGGTTGGGATTTCATAGTTTCCATATGTCCGCCAAATTTCGTTCGGATCGGTTTAGCCGTTTTGGTGAAAAGTGCGTGTGACCGACAGGCAGACAGACAGTGGGTCGATTTTAATAAGGAAAAGGAAAGATAAAGAGGGAAGAATAGGCTCCGTCTCCTCTTAAAGTCATTTATACATGCCGATCATGATTTACTAAATTATAAATCAACCCCTTGAAATCCTGATGAGTATTGGAGAATGTGCCAGAGAAACTGGATTAAGTGAAATTTTCATGTCTAATAAAAGTTACTCGATCGAATGCAGGAAGTAAGGAAAGGGGAAGGAGGGATGGAAAAGTAAGGAAAGGGGAAGGAGGGATGGGAAAGTAAGCAAAGGGGGAAGGAGAGAAAGGGAAAGAGGGAAGGAAAACTAAGGTGAAGGGGAAAGGGAGAAGGAAAAGTAAGTAGAGGCGGAGGGAGGGAGGAGAAAGGAAGAATAAAAGAAGAAGAGCCAAGGTAAGTAAGGAAGGGCGGGAGAAAAGAACGGAGAAGGAGGAAACCAGGGACAGAGAAGATAGAAGGAAGGAAGGAAGAGAGAGAAGATAAGAGAGAGCGAGGATGGCTCAGGAAGATGCGGTGAAGAGAGGAAAGGAAAGCGGAGGAAGAGAAAAGTGGAAAAAAAGGAGATAGAAGTATAGTGAAAGGAAATAGAGAGAAAAATGGAGAAAAAGAGGAGAGAGAACTGCAGGGAAAGGAAATTGAGAGAGAAGAGTAGGCAAAGGAAATGGTGTTGTGGTTGAAGTCTTTGGCATGCATTTTTTCGGCTAGCGTGATTTGATGCTCTTACTAGGTCTATTGCTAAAAAGATATTTATAAAGCACGGTCTCCATTCGTTATTCTGTTAAGGCACCAAATTCAAACGTGCAGCCCACGGACTTTTTGATAGACGTGTCATTCCTAACTAGTTATAAGAGTGGGCCGATGAACTGCTGCATATGAAGTGCACAACCCTCGCCCTCCTCATTTTGCTACCGGCTGCAAATATTCGAACTCCCAATGCCGATTTTTTATACCTGAGTGTGGAATGACGTAACGGATTCGGATCCCTTCAAGTAAATTTCCCTTCGCAACATGACTTCCAATTGCCCTGTCTGTCTGTCTCAGTTCGTGCTGCTTCACCCTTAAAAATAGACTTGACAGTGGATTATCTATCCCCCCACCGACTAGATCAAACCGTGACAAACTATTTTTTCGCCTCCTAATTGCCACCGATGTTGCAATGGTCTGGCACCCACGTGAGAAATACTTCACTCATTCATTCATTCTGGTGACAGTTCCAGATCAACTGGTTTAATATAGCTTTATCGTCTAATGTTGCTCACAACGATCGACTGTAGGAGTGAATTCGAATGTATTGAGTAGGTAGTTTTGTGATAGACATTCTTTTACTGCAGTGAAATGGCGTTTATCTTCCGGTGGAATATGATCATCATCTTTTCCAAGTGGCTGGAACAGTTCCATAGTCGGGTTGTTGCCGAGAACAGCCCAGAGGTCGACTACCTTTCAATGACGAACACGTCGACGAATCGTGTCCCCGTGAGGCGTAATTCCAGCCTGCTAACTGCGGAAGGGTAAGTCTTCTCAAAAATGAATTTGTAAACTGCATAATCCACAGGTATCAGAATCACCTCGTGTTTATCCAAGGATTCCCAAATGAAAACATGGTTGTACGATTGGTCTTGGCCTTACCGCTCGCTAATGGTACAAAAGCTGTGTTAATAGTTAGCTGCATTCCGTATTAGCTCGAAGTGAAGGTCATAGAATAACTTCGAGTTTTACGTAGGATTACCAGAACTCAGTGCTACTTACTAAGCAATCTATGCCATAACCAAAATGAAGTTTATGAAGGATGTGCATCACCGAATGAGCACTCAATACTCGGTATAGTCCAGAAACACCACTGCATATATGCAGGTTTGCACCAGTTGAATGTTTACTCAGAAGAAATAGGTATAGTTAGCTATGTTACTGAAAGTTCTTACTGGACGCAGCTGGTGCAGCCCTGTTGACAGTCGCTGGTAGTTTCTTTAGTTATTTCTACTACGTTTTTTTGGATTGGGACCATGTCGACTTAGCTCTCCAGATCCAGGCAGTACTCGACTATTATCTCTCCTTACAGTTCCTATCTAGGAATATGTCACGATCTCGTATTCGTATTTCTAATGAGGATTTTCCTTTAAGAATTGAAAGAAGATGACAGAGCTTGTTGTCAAGCTCAGCAAGACAATGTGACAGCTCTTTCAGAAATTCCAGCTGCTTTGAACACTGCTCCCCATTGAGATTCTCCAATCTTGCTGTCATTGACTCAGCTACATCATTTTATGCTTTCCAATATCACCTCGTGACGTTTTCTTGTATTTACTTTTTTTGCAGGTTCAACTTTTCAGAAAACGTTTTAAAATTATTACTCCCCTCCCAGGAATCATATCAACCATTGCATACTACCTAAATCGCGTATACATTTACTTAAGTCCAACTTAAGCTTTTTTCCGGATCCTTTAGCCAATTTATGTGGATCATTCCATCGCTCTCCAAAAGCTGCAACCACGCTATGTGAGATACTGATTTCCTTTCTCGAGGATTGACTAATCCCAGGAAGTCATACAATATGTACCGACAGGGGCATGAACGTTACGCATGTATGTTTTCTGAATCATACCATATTTTCTTCCGAGTCCTTTCCTATATTTCTTCCCTATCTTATATCTGAGCCAGGCTAAAGTAATGATATCGCTATGAATATAGTAAAAGTTATGTTTATGCGATGCTATTCATCCAAGAATTGCTGGCTCACTTTTTTCTCCTACATAATCTCGCTTACTAGTCGTGTCCTTACAGCCATCACTTCAGCCTGGTAAATGGTGTTGTATTTCTCTGGAAAAGAGGAAACGAAGAACCAACTCTTCGAACGTCGGCAGTTCACCATAGAATTAGTTAGGTATATATCCTTTTTATCCCTTTTTCACATCAAAATCCCTGAGATGCATTTAAATATCAAGTTGAAAAGTATGTATGTGTAGAGATTCCACTTCCATGATTCCCTTTAGGCTGCTTGGGGATAAATAAATTCAACAGCATTCATCAGCGTTTTTTTTCTCCCGTCTAGTTTATATTTAGAGGTACTCATATGTATAGCAGGAGTGAGGTGTACAAGGACTTTTTCTATGCTGATATCTCCTTTCGAGTCGGTTTGCTTGCTCCATTTGGTTCTTCTTCTTTAGGAACTACTTGAGATTCATGTGTTTTCTATGCTTCCATTTCATGTATTTCGATGGGAACGATTCAATATTGAACCTTAGGCTATATGGGCTAGCTTCAGTGGAATATCTATGCGTCTTTCTTCAAGTTGCCTTCGCTTTTGACGATTCCGAGATGTAGTCGTGCATTGTCGTAGCGAAAAGGTTTAATCAGATACATATTCAGTGGTTATGGGGTTTAGAGGAAAAGTACCTACTTGCAAATTTATTCGGGGCTGAAGTGGAAAGCTCACCTGTTAGGTAGAATAGCGATTCAAGGTGGAGGAATAAGCAGCCAAAAATTGTTATGACACAGAAATTTGATGACGTATGTCAAGATTTTGGATGTAAAATTGCACATTTATATGGACATCGCACTAATACAGGAGCCCTGGGTCGGAGGCGACCGAACTATCAAAAGGGCTCCAAAGCAAATATTTTCATTTATTCCACAGCACAGGAGACGCTGATCAGGATAGACCTAGAGCATGTATTCTCGCGAGGAAGAATCTGCACGTTTTTCTGTGTCTGGGCCTAAGCTCCAGCGACCTAATCGTGGTGGAGCTGGAGCAGGTGGAGGCAGAGAACGTGTGTGGCTTACATGGCTCATGACGATCAGCTCCACCAGATGAACTACAACATCAGACGAACAGCATAGCAACAAAGAAAGCCAACCGTCTGATAGGCTGCGACGCTAATGCAAGGCATACGCTTTGGGGTAGCTCCGAAATCAACGAGAGAGGTGAGTCATTCTTTGATTTCATTATCACTTCAAACCTATCGGTGTGTAACAGGGGCAGTACACCAACCTTCCATTTCCCCTGCTTGGAGAACTGTGACGGTTGGGAGGAGGTCCATCATACCACCCTAATAATTGACACTGGGATTCTTAGGGTGGAGGACTGGAGAGTGTCTGACCAGAGATCCTTCTCTGATCACAGTTGGATACCTTTCAGTCTAAATCTCATCGCAGAGGTCTCCAAACTCTTTAAAGACCCCAGGAGGACCGACTGAAAAAAGTTTGGTCAAGTAATTAAGAACGAACTCTCCGGTGCGCAAATTGGTAAGATTGGCACGACAGACGAACTGGAGTCAAAGGTCGGGGTTCTGGAAAACACATTCGATACCGCCTCGTACCCTACTAAGTAGAGTACGATACAGTCTCGTACCCTACTAAGTAGAGCAAAAAGACCCTGCCACAGTGGTGGAATGAAGATCTCTCTAGCCTCAGGAAGCTGACCAGAGAAATCTTCAATATCTGCTACAGGCAAAAATACTGGTAGCTATACAAGGACTGCCTGAAGAAGTACAAGCCGGCCATCAGGACCACCAAGAGGCATCTTGGTTGGACTATTGTCAGAACATCAAAAGCGCCAGTGAATCCGCGTGGCTCAGTAAGATTCTGCCCAAGGAAAATAAGAGCCCATTCATTCTTAAAAAGTCGAAAGGCTCCTGGACGGAATCTTTTAGGGTAACCGTGGAGCTGCTGGTTCAAACGCACTTTCCCGCCAGTGAGGAGAGAACCTTGCTTAGAGGTTTGGCGGCCACCCCAGATGTGCGAGACTATCAAGTCGATAATTACCAAGGATAAGATCGGTTGGGCTATAAACAGCTTCTCCGCATACAAATCTCCAGGCCCAGATGGCATAATGCCAGCCATGCAACAGAAGTAACAGAAAAGGGTTATGCAGTGGCGTGTTGAGATTTACCGGAGCTGCATCTCTTTAGAATAGGTACCACAGTCCTGGAGGCGCGCACGCGTGGTGTTCATACCGAAAGCGGGCAGGTGCAGTCATGAGTCCGCGAAGAATTTTCGACCAATCAGCCTGACCTCTTTCGTGCTGAAGACCCTAGAGCGCGTCCTGGATATCCACTTAAGAACGATTATGGAGAGAACGCCTTTTTGTAAGTCCCAGCATGCCTACCTCAAAGGAAAATCCACTGCAGTATACCCTAGCTGCCTTCTTGGATATAAAGGGAGCTTTTAACAACGTTAGTACTAACGCCATTAAGGAAGCCTTGGCCGGTATTGGATTGGAGGGGTATCTCATGCATTGGATTATATCCATGCTAAGTACCAGGATAATCCAGTCGGATCTGAGAGGCAACCACTTGATCAGAGCTGTGAACAGAGGCACGCCCTAGGGTGGCGCCATCTCTTCAGTGCTCTGATTACCAGTAATGGACGAAATTTTACGAATATTGGACAGCAGCGTTTTGAAGGTGGTGGCGTATGTTGACGACTTGGTGATATTAGTATCAGGGATGTTTCCGTCCATTATGAACGACATCATGGAAGGAGCGCAAGATGCCGACTCAGCATAAACCCAACCGAAACGCAACTGATGCTATTCACCACCAAGCCAAGGTTACCAGAATTCCATCTACCACGGCTGAATGAACAAAGATTGGTTCTTTCCTCTAATGTAAAGTATCTGGGTGTAATCCGGGATCCAAAGCTAAATTGGAGATTGAGCATAGAACTAAGGGTTAGGAAGGCCTGTGTAGCCTTCTATGCCTGCAAGAAAACCTTTGCAAAGAAATGGGGTTTCCGGCTGAGGATGGTTCTCTGCATGTACACCGCTGTAGTGCATCCGATCGTAACGTACGGTTCTATTGTATGGTGACAGGCTTTGAAGAAAAAATACAAGCTTAATAGGATTCAAAGAACCGCGTGTGCAGGTGCTACTGGGGCTCTACAGCCTGCTCGGCAGATGCTCTCAATGTATTAGGTTCTTGGACATGAAATGGCCGATTTGGCAATCAAGTGAAGTTAGTTGCGATTTTGATGTATTAAACCACCAGCAGTTGGCGCTGTTGGTGTCGGATAATGAATCAAGGAGTCATTTCAGTTTTGACCATCGTTGTGATAACAATCAATAGAAAGGAAAAAAAGGATGGAAAAGAGCCAAGAACGTATACTTTTTCTGTATGAGTTCAAACTCGGTCATAAAGCAGCGGAGGCGACCAAGAACATTAACAGCGCATTTGGAGCTGATACGGTAAGCGAACGAACCACACGATTCGGTCAGACGACATAAACATTCAAAGTGAGCCACGTGGACATCCAAGACCATCGATTGATAACGACGAGCTGCGTTTGCTAGTCGAATCCGATACACGTCAGTCTGTGAGATACATTGCAGATAAACTGGGCGTACACTATTCGACAGTTTCCCGGCACTTGCAACAATTTGGAAGGGTGAAAAAGCTCGACAAATGGGTTCCGCAAAACGGTGCTTCGGAGCAAAACATGGCGCTTCGAATGAAAATTTGCAGCTCTTTACTCACCCGCAACAGAAGCGATCCCTTTTTGCACAGAATGGTGACATGTGACGAAAAGTACATATTATACGACAATTGTCGCCGATCAGCACAATGACTAGATGCTGATAAGCCACCGAAGCATATGTCGAAACCGAGCCTCCATGAGAAGAAGGTAATGGTGACTGTGTGGTGGTCTACAGCTGGAGTTATCCACTATTCTTTCTGGACACCTGGAGAAACAATAAATGTACAGAAATACTGTGCCCAACTCGAGGAGATGCACCAAAAATTGAGTACTCAACGGCCGAGATTGGTCAACAGAGGTGGTGTGATGCTCCTTCACGACAATGAACGACCTTATGAATCCAGAACAACGGTTCAAAAGTTGAACGAATTGCAGTATGAGACTCTGCCTCATCCACCATATTCACCGAACCGTTCGCCAACTGTGTGCCACTTTTTTAAGTATTTGGATCATTTTTTAGCGGAAAAACAATTTAGGAACGAAGAGGCTGTCAAAATTGCCTTCAACGAATTTATCAACAACCAACAGTTGGACTTCTACGAAACTGGCATACATGCTCTTGAATCTCGCTGGGAGAAGCGCTTTGAACCAATTGACACCTATTTTGATTAAATAAATAAATTTTTGTAAGCTTTACAGTCGTTTCAAATTTTAGTACCAAAACGGCCATTTCATTTGCAACAACCTAATACGTACTCCTGCATCTCCTCCCTTGTACTCAGTGACGACATCTTCCAGGCTAGTGGGGCAGTGCAGAAACGCGTTGAACCGTGTGGGCGGCACGCTAAAGGTCACCCTCCTCTGGGCTCCCGGAGATAGGAACATAGAGGGGAATGAGCGAGTTGACGGATTGACCAGGCTGTGTTCTTGGCAGTCCTTCGGTGGATACAGTCGGTGTTCCGCTGGCGACTGTTGGGGGCCAAGTCTACTCGCACTACCTAGCAGCCGCCGGCCTAAAATAGCGAAGGCTTACGAGCTGTGCCCAGTCATTACGGCGTCCGTACGAGGAAAATGTCGCCTTTTCCCATAGAGGACCATGCCGCTAGGCTCAGTATGCCCTACAATTCGCATTGTCGAAGCTGCGGAGAAGGAAGGGAAACTCTTAGCTCTGGCTAAAGTCAGCCTGCGGACACTGGGTAAACCATTCTTTGGGGACCTCAGAGAAATTTCTAGCTGCATCCCGGCCGGCAGGACGCTGCCTCCCTGGATAATAACAGCCACGGTGTTAGGAGTTTGTGGCATCAAAACGGCGCTCCAAAGCGCTAATTGAGCTCCTCGGAGCGGCCACTGATACCTACCTACCTGAAGTACCTTCTTTCAAATTTATTCCGGGCTGAAGTGGAAAGCTCACCTGTTAGGTAGGCTAGCGATTCAGGGTGGAGAATATGCAGCCAAAAATTGTTATGACACACACAAATTTGATGGCGTATGTCAGGATTTTCGGATGTAAAATTGTACATTTTGGAATCTTTCAAGTAAATTCACGTTTCAAATTAAGGATGACTTTGCAGTTTGTAGGAATTTGATGTCAGCGAGGGTCATGTTTTTGATTTCAGAATTGCAAAGGCTTTTAGTCGGCAATGAAAGTTCAATATTTGCCAAGGTTGGTAAGATGAAACTGGAAATTATGAGGTAGTTGTGACCTTTTTTTCCAGAAATTCATTGATAGTCAGACCACATAAAAACCATCCCGATGGCACTCAGCCAGACTATTCTCTCCTATTTACGTGCCCTGAAACCGCAGTCAACATACTGGAGCATACCGGCAATGGTAAAATCATCAATAGGAGCAAGGATACTTTAGATTTCGCTCCTTGGTTCAAACGAGCAAATAGTAATAATGCTATACAAGAAAAAAATAAATAATCGAGTCGTTGGAAGGTACAGAAAAAAAGAGGAGCAAGCCAACACAGCAGAAGGGAATCCAAAGAAGTAAAATGGGGTAAACATAAACGCAAACCGGCATGAAAATTGCGTACGTTTCAATAAATGTCCAAGCCCTGGGGGTCACGCTCGTTCGCTCGACTGGTTTAAGGAATCGTACAACAGCCATTTGTACCTATGGCCGGTAAACAGGCCGCAAAACAGAGAGTAAATAGGAGACGGCAGAATAAAACTGCATAAATAACAACCTAGCGGACGAGTAGCTTCTAGAGAGGAAAAAAGTAAATGGTTACCAGCATCAGCCGTTGATATGCAATACAATTGCCAACCATCTCGTCTTTGCTGCTGATTTTCTGTCTTTTCCCGCTTGCGACAATGTTACCGAGAAGGGTATCCGGCCTCTGTTTGCAGAGTTTCCTTTACAGTAATATTTTTTTCATGCCTCTTCCCGTCGCGCTTTCCCATAGCATTTTCTTTGTTCGTAGTTCTGCAGAGTTTGGTAGAATTTAATGATGCAAGCAGCAAGCCAGCAACCTGGAAGCAACATTTCTCAAACGGGTAGCTAGCTCCATCCACTTTCGAGAATAATGTCCCAATCATAGGGATGAGTGGGTTGGAACAAGTGGGGAGGTATCGTTAATAAGAATCTTATCCTTCAGGAGCGGTATCTTAATCAACATATTCAGGAGCTCTGAATATGTTAATGAGAGCTGGGCTCCGTCAATCTCTTGCTGTTACGAAGGCGGACCCGAAAGAAGAGGGATAAGTAATTTATATTATGTCCTGGAGATATTGATTGGAAACCTGAACAGCGGGCATTATTATAATGTAACAGAATCTTATTCAAAAGCTCTTTCCTTGATTGCCTTCCTGGAGGAAACATATCGAATACCGATATGTGTACTCTTCCATTCCTACCGTCACTCGCCATACCTACATAGCATCTATCTGAAGTCTCCGCTAACAGATTCGCTTGAATCTGCTGCACCACCACCATCACCACTATATATCGGTTATGGTCGCGACGTTTTTGTTGTACTAGAAAACGTGAAATCTTGCTATGGAAATTGGAAACCTGTTTCTTGACAAACGAGTTACCGAGATTGCTGCCATGTTGTTATGAAAAGAGGCACGCCAAGAAAATAACGACAACAACGATAAAGAAAAAGCCAACCATGCTGGTCGTAAAAGACCCGTGATTGGGAATGAAACGAGAAAAAATAGCAACAGCTACGAAAACAACAACAAAACTGACGCTCATGAATATATATTTATAAGAAAAAACTTGTATATTATATACTGAAACGCGTTTACACATACAAATATTCTACGTTGAATGTTTGACTTCGTCCGCACCTTTGTGGCATGCTAAAAGGCTTCGCATATGTACAACGTATCCGTAAAGGTTGATCACTTTTCTTGCTACCTTTGTGTTGCAAATGGAACCACGACGCTGTTAGCTTACTATAAGTTGGTCTGGTACGTAGCCATTGGCTTTAAGTCTCTCTGGTATCTTTTTTTTTTGAGTGGAATAAAATATCTGATGTATTTCTGGAATTTATTCAGATTAGTGATGATTTCAGGAATAATTCCTCCATAATTAATGTTTATGTCATGGAAAGTACCGGCCAAATGAAGTCAGTTAGATTTACGGATGTAGATATGGAATTTCACTTGTTTTCTTCGAATTGTATTTGTACTTTACACATTAAACCGTATGCTTTGGGTGCTGAAAAAAAGATACCAGGAAAAAATGTGAAGCTCAGACTTGACCGCATTGAAGTCGGGTTTTGGAGAACTCATGCAATGCAAATAGAAATTCAAAGAAAAGGTGACATTTTCTACTGGAATTCATTCAAGTGGACTTGAAATGGCGAGAATGGTGTAAGTTAATGTCCAATACAGGAAACACCATTGTTATTTTGAGCACGCACCCTTAACTGTCACTCAGATTGACATTTTCCAGATAATGAAGTCAATGTCACTTGTGACTGCTTCTTTACTAGACCTTGGGGGAGATGTACTCAGCATACACCAGTATTCCATAATGAAAGGCTCAAATTCTGGTCAGAATTTCAATCCATTCCGAAGAGGATGATAAACTTATGCTAACTCGGCAGGACCTTAATGACCTCAGGAGGATTACAATCAGGGGTGATTCTTTAAGTCTTTTCTATTTATTTCATTCATCCAAAACGTCTGGAAAATGGCCCTGCAATAATTTGTCAGACCGCTCCCTAGCCCCCTAGTACGAGCATCTTGAGTGACCCGAGACGACCTAGAGGGAAGAACTATCCCAAAAACCTAAAAAGTTGGCGAAATTGACCGTGAAGTTCCGCCCGTAAATACTGAGGCTTCATCGGAGCGCTTCGTCGACACTTGCTTGCATCCCTCAGTGCTGGCCGGGTTGGGGAATGTGGGGGCTCCTTTGAGCACTACGATGAAGCTTCAGTATTTGCGGGTGGACTTTCACGCTCAATTTCGTCAGCTTTTTAGGTTCTTACCTCTTTCCTCTAGGTCGTCTCCGGCAACTCAGGATGGTCATTTGACCATCGCACATCCAGTTACCCCGTTATGGAATGGCGCCCAACGTGGGACCCAACATTTCTTAAATTCAGGCCTAAAATATCTTAATTCCTTGAATCCGTGGAAGATAACCTATTCCGGCTCATAACTTCATTTTGTTGCGTCGGATAAACAATAGTTTTTCAACATTGTCCCAGGCTAGGCTCTACGTACACTTGACTTCATCCTTGTAGTTTTAGGTTTCACGACTTTTCCCCAGAAGCAAATGCTCTTGAACATTAATTTTTCCTTCTCACCTTTTAAAGTACAGTCTCCTGCCCTTTCCTTGGTAGAATACCACAAGAGCTAGCCGTTTGTTGTTTTTATTTTTGAGACATACCGTCTCGTAGGTGATTGCCTTCCAGAAGTTCCAGGATCTACCCTTGCGGCTAAATGAAAAATAAAATATTCTTTCTTCTTCGTGAGGATGAAGTAACGGCTAAGATGAATCCTTGGTGAAGTACGGAGGTATTCGGCTATACGGTGTGCCTGGCCGTCCTCAATGATTGATCCTCACTGTGCTCTCTAATTCCAAGCGAAGAAGATTGAAGTTTCACAATACTCATTAGTTCATTACACCCCTTTTAATTTAGGATGCATGTTTCTCCTGCAGACTACGTATCCCTTCAGACGAAATTACACACCCTGACTCGTTAGTGTTGTATAAATATGTTGGTAATAAATTCGATGGCTGAATGTTTACAAGTGCGCTTCCAGAATGTCTGGCTTTATATTCCATACTTCCTCTAACCTTGACTCAGCGTCCTTAGTACTTTCCAGGTTCAACCTACGTAACATTTTTGAGCGTTGCTCCGTCATCTGGACGTTTTCCCAATTGCACTCCCTTCATCTCCTTTACTTAAAACTACGCAGAGCCTTCCTCGATATGTGTACCCACTTTAGACTTTCTGTTAGCCTGATGGACTACTCTAGTTTCTACTGACATCACCTTTCTTTAGCGCGTAAAACACCGAAACCTGCGAAATATCTTTTGCGAAACTGTATATTTCGACTCCCTGCTTTCAAGGCAATGTCAGTGGTATAACGCATTTTAACTTGGTCCGCTAAGATATTGATCTTTCAACAGTTTTAAGTGGGAGTTAAGCTTTCTTCTTTCTCCCCTTTCTGGCTATAATATTTAATTGGAGTATCCCTGTTTATTGGCCTTAAATAGATAAATAAAAATAAGAAAAATAGTTCTTGGTTTTACATGATTAATGGAATTAATTGAGGGACCTAGTTTCTATGGTCACATGCTCTAAGAAATTGTCGAAAATGAGTTAAGTATGGTATTGGATAATCCGTTTCAAGCCGCATCGAATGATATTAAAACTTTTTCCCGTACGGCACTCCTCCAGGATGACTTGGCCTTCAAATTCGGCTTAAAATCAGCGGTGACATGTCTTGAAAATCAGTTTTTCGCGTTTCCTGAAAAAAGGACGTTTTTGGAACATGCGACTGAATTACTTTGCATCATACGTAGCCCCCAACAGAAAAAAAAAGTGTTTTCTATTTTCTTTCATTTATCCAAAAGCCTGGAAAATATCCCTACAAAAATATATCAGACCGCTCCGTAGCCCCTGTAAAGAAACAATGGGATGTGCAATGGTCAAATGACCATCTTGAGTGGCCGGAGACGACCTAGAGGAAAGAGCTGTCCCAGAAACCTAAAAAGTTGGCGAAAGTGACCGTGAAGTTCCACCCGCAAATACTGAACCTTCATCGGAGTGCTTGGTTGACACGTGCCTCATGCTAACCGGGCTCAGGAATATAGGGGTCCTTTGAGCTAAAATCCTTTACCGACTCATTTTAAAAAGTTAGATAAAGGCGGGGCTAATTTGCTCTTATTCATAGTCAAGTCAATGCCCGGAAGATTATCAATATTAATGAATACGAATTTAGTACAATACATTATTTACTTTGACCTACCATGGCTTTGGTAATAAAAATAAAAGTTCCACTAAACTTTTCACTATCGTGCTCCATATTATGGTCTATTCTGGTTTATGGAGGCTTTTCGGTCAATTTATAAAAAAAAACATACAAACCTACTATTAAAACCTTCATTTGAAGAGATATCGATATAAAGGTTGAGACGCCTACAAAACTTATAAGATCAGCTTCGTACTTTTTTTGTATGTATGCAGACCAGCCCCTTGAACTCGGAAGATGTCATTCACAACCTGCGGGAGAAAGCGGGTAGGAGTCGACCTAGAGGACCTTCCCACCAAATTTAAGCCTTATAACTATAACCGTCTAAGAGGAAAGTGTATATGACAAACACGCAGGTAGTGAACTAATTCGGATCATGGAATAAATTTACTTATGACTACTGCAGAGACATTTCATTGTTTTGTACGTTCTACAAGATCCCAAAGGCAAAACACAAAATCATATGCTCAAAAAAAAATTTACCGAATATCAGCGCAGCTTCCGAAATGATCTATCCACAATGCGACTACCGAACCAGCTTTTGCAGTCCTAGAAAGACGTTATCAATTCCACGTGAATGCACACCACCTCTTTTGTCAGTATCGGCAGTATCGAAAGTGCTATGCAATGACATAGACTAAATCCTAAGTAAAGGCACTAAATATGAGTTACTGCGGTATTTCAAAACAACGTTGCACACTCAAATAAAGAGCCCTCTTATATGCAATTCGCAAGCATCCCATTAAATCACTGGGTACAAAGGAAATATGCGGCGAATCCTTGAGTCGGTGACAGTCGGGGTCTACTACTACCTCTATGCGGCTAGTAATTGCCAAATTTTTGAAATTACATCTAACTGAAGAACGAAAGCAGAAAAGGAGATTTGAAGGCAAGACAATCTAGTAGCTAAAAAGAAGGAATTGTAAATTTAGAGAAAACTCTACTGATACACCCGTGAAATATTTCTTATTGTTTACAGCTGGAGTTCGATGCTGAAGTTAGGTTCCTTGAAAGAGTTGCATCCGGGAGGCCAAATCTCGAATGAACTATCGTGCCAAAAAAAAATAAGAGTACCCTCGTTTGCCAAAGTAATAGAAGATCTTACTCTAACCAAATTAGAATTCCTTCACAATGAGATAGTCGCCAATCATTTTTATGAACATAAGGTTAAGGGGGTTCTATATATTATACATGTAGGGATCGATATATCTATTCGCAGTGTCGAGAGATTGCAGATATTTCCAGTGTTTACGAGCCTTTGGGTATTCGATCTTCACTGTCAACCATTCGGTCCGTCAGGCTTCGATGGGAAAAAGGCCTGAGCACTGTTCAATTCTACAGTACACTTTTCAATCGGATAAATAAAAAATTGCCACAAATTTACGCAGTTCTAATCAAAATGTTTCCAGTCTATGAAAGTATTTACACGGCGTCAACTCCTCGCAAAGTCGTGGAGAGGAGCTGAAGGGCATTTAACAGCCAGTCGTGTACGCGTGGTTGATGCAAAATGGCCAATATAGGAGTTTATGCTAACCGTATAAAGGATCTTAATTCAGATGAGAGCATGATGAAAAAATAAGATTGAAATATTCACAGAAGAGGTACTGTCACATTCCTTTAAATATTTAAAAAAAACGCTGCTTTATGCATACCAGTCTACCCCTGAAAAGTCGGCAGATAAAGCTATGAAAATATATCGATATATATCGAGAGTAATGATGCTCATTACTCTATTTGGGAGAATTGAGATCTTACTGATGTCAATTGACACTCTCCGCGGATAACTGAAACCTTTCACAACCTGAAACTTGAGATCAACTCAAAATTGGAAGCTAGTCGGGAAACTGGAAGCTCGGCGCTTTAGGTATGAGGTATAAGGTTTCATGTGATAATGTACCATGGTTTCATTTATACATAGCTCGTGGTATATATTCGTTGAACGTACCCAATATTCAATTCGATGTGGTATTGACATTTTATCTCTGTTACTCCCAATTTGAAGCAAAAGAAGAAACTTTGATCTACTGTAACTTTGTTAATAATAGCAAGATTTCCACCAAACTTTCCAGTAGCCTGCTCTATATTATAGCCTATATTAACGCACCTTACGGGCCTAGGATGAACTTAAGGGGGTTGGCAGTACATTTAAAAAATATATTAATATACAATTATTAACTTTATTTTAGCAGATATCGGTATGGAGGGTATTTCGGAGTCTATATAGAGGCATCATCATGATTTCTTTAAATTTTTGGCGGGCAGTACCTAAGAATGGCCTCTTAATTTAAGTGACCTTTTATGACCCCCTCACTCTGTCGCTTCGCAATCGAGTTCAAAGCTAACACCTGATTTCATTTGATACACAACATGACAATATTCGGTAAAAAAAAACCCTTACACCCCTCTTTTGCATATATGGGGACAGTCCCCACCTTCCCACCAAATCTGGATCAATCGGTACAACCGTCTCCGAGAAAAATGCGTTCGACAGACAGGCAGATAGTAAACCGATTTTAATAAGGTTTTGTTGATAACAGAAAGAATAAGAAAACTAAGAACCGTCAACAAACCCCAAAAGGACGGGGACTTCAGGAACAACATTGATGTCGTCTTCGTATCAAAAATATAGGCTTCAAACATTCTTGACGATCGCTCCATTCGAGGTATTAGTGGCGATCTGGATCACCCTATTTGTAAAACTAATATCATTAGAAGAACGACACCACGATTCAACCGGGTCATTGAGAATAGAACAATACCAAGATGTGCTTGGTATAAATAATTAGGAATGTAAACAATGTCCCTACCTGACGATGACGATTTACAAAGGACAACGAATAAAATAATCAAACTGAAAAGACGAAGCAGCAAATTGACAAGATGTAGAAACATTCAGAAACGGAGCAAACAATTAAAATCCTCTAAATAAATAAAACGGAAAGTGTGGAAATACCAGGAAGGTCATCTGAGTGAAAACAAATCTCATATGGGAAACTCAAAAACGAAAGGACGGTCGTCGTGGATAACGAGAGTTTTAAGGCGAACGCAGTTATTCAATTGAATGGACGACTCACATCAAGGGAATCATGGTGCGGTATCATCCTGGTTTTTCGAAAATATAGGAATAAAATATGTTGTTGAAAAAATCCACGTCATGTAATCTAGTTTTATAATGAAAGCAGTCTTTGTATAGTATTGATCCCTATTGGTTTCAGAATCATATCGTTTCCAGCGAAAAATCCTACATTTGAGTTTCTGTTTTTATGCCAAGGAAGGCTAGAAGAACCAACAGGTCTGTGAAAAGTACAGGGAGCAGTTTTACCAACAAATCAGCAGGATTGCACACCTCGTTACTCTTCCTGCCGAGACAAAGAGGGAAATTTGATGACAGAATGGGCCATATAGAAGAAACAGTCCGTTCAATTAATCGGCTTAAAAATCATAAGTTGCCAGGAGCCGATGGAATTACAGCCGAATTGGTTAAATATGGAGGCGACCAATTACACCAAGTGGTTCGTCAACTTGTGCTCAAGGTGTGGGACAACGAATCAATACATTATCTGTCCCATACATAAAAAACGAGATATCACGCAGTAGAGCAATTATAGAGGTACAACGTTGCTGAGTACCATCTATAAGATATTTTTCGCTATCTTGCTAGATCGGAGAGCCCTACACGCCCAGAACATCATTGGCCCATACCAAAGAGGCTTCACTCTACGCAAATCAGCACGCAGGAAAAACTGTTGGAATATGGCCATTAATTGCACCATATTTTAATCAACTTTAAAGGCGCCTATGATAGCATGGCCAGGACAAAATTCTGTATCCCAACGAAATTGATAAGACGGGCTAGACTGACCCTGACTAATGTGCAAGGCCAAATAAAAGTAGCAGCACTCTCAAGACCATTCAACATCAACACAGATCTATGACAAGGGGATGCCCTAACATGCGTTCCTCCTTACCCTGGCTCTCGAGAAAGTGATATTGAGTTAAATGCGAGAAGTGCGATCCTCTTCAAGTCAACCCAAGTACAGGCCTATGCTGAAGATATGGACATCATGGAAAGGGTAATGCGAAACGTACAACGGCTGCATATCAATGAAGGCAAGACAAAATATATGGTGGCAAGGTCAGCACCAAAAACCAAAAAAGGAACAACATGGAATCGCACTGATCAAACGAAAACAATAAAGATAGGAGACTACACCTTTGAGACCGTTGATAATTTCTCTTATCTAGGGTCGAAAATCACAACCGATAACAGCTACGATGATGAAATTCGCGCACGGTTGTTGTCACCCAACAGTGCTTATTTCAGCTTACAAAAACTGTTCCACTCGAAACGTCTCACCATAGGCTCAAAGCTCTTACTGTACGAGACTATGATCTTGCCAGTCCTCATGTATTCCTCGGAGAATTGGGTTCTTAGCAAAAAGAACCTCCTAAGAATTTTCGGCCCCCTACATAAGGATGGACGATTCCGTAGCCTACATAACGACGAAATCTATGAGCAATACCATGACCGTCAGGTTGTGGATAAAATCCGGCTCAATGGGTTACGGTGGGCGGGTCACTTAATCCGTAAGGGCAATATCTATGGTAGAAAAAGAAGATGGGCAGACTCTGCCTGAGATGGAGTGATGGCGTAAGCCAGGACTTGAGACAGCTTTTAGGGATATGGAAACCGGGATGTCTTGAGTTCCTAGACCGGATACCGGTTGTTGCAACGTTGATAATGATGATGATGATAATTTTCATGCGAACTACCGCAGTACACTTCTCTCATCATGCCTACCAGATACCATTACTACGACTATAGCCCACCCATATGAAAGATGCGTATATATCTGACGAATGCTTTGAACTATGTAACCGGCAGAAGCTTATGAAGGAATGCTAACTAGGAAAAGACAATGGAGACACATCTCAATAGGAAGTCCGCCGATGAGAAAAGTCTAAATAGCAAGTCCGCTACTAACATAGAAACTATAGAAGCTCATTTGATTTTTTCTTTTTTTTTTGAGATTTCTTATGAAGAAGAATTGCATATAGAACAGAAAATCGGTAATTAATTTTTCATTTGGGATGAAATTTTTGGAACCCCGCCATGAAAAACCTGCAAGACCCTATACATATCATTAATTACTCCAAACTTTTACCGAATTATCGTGAAATTCATTAAAAGATGACCGTTCTTCCGTTTTTTACTCACTTTATGAGCCACAACCCACTGGTAGCCACCAAATAAAACATCAATCTTCCTGGTATGTAGTTCTTTTAAGAGGTATTTTATGGATTTACCAGGTCGATCCCCATAGGAAAGAACACTTAAATCCAGTTACCTATTAACTTTTCATATCAACCGATGCCCTCCACGAAGCAACCATACATGAACCTATTATTTCGATTATTACTACTTGAAGATATTATGTGGAGGCTGAAGACTTGTCACGAATTTTCTCTTTCCCCACACGCATCTAGAATAATACCTGGAGTATCTCGACATGTAGCGTGGAAGTAATTAACATCACGTAGCCTCGTCTATGACTGCAAGGTATATTTCGGGAAAACTAAATTCAATACTCACATCAGAAACTTATGTTTCCATCTACTACTTATTTCGGTTACATTAACTTTCGGATCATATACAATTTCACTCTATAACGTGTGGTATTTTCGATGAGGTCGGTTGAGGGAGGGCTGCAACTTTTCAGCGGGAATATCGACAGACTGAGAGACTAATTGCATTTGTAGCTATGGAAAAGTCCTAAAGATCCTTTTTATTATAAGTTACCGCCCTTAAAAGAGGTTTCTGGCGGTAGCACAGATTAATGCAGCTACGGAAAGTCAAGAGTTGCACAAAGTATCTTTTACATTTCGCTCTCGAAAATTTGTTCTCCGAAGCTCGGATTCGCTCCTCTGTCGATACTTCCCACATAATTATAAACACCAAAACCGTAGCTCCACCTCGTGTTGAACATCTACACGCCAAAAGCTAAAGAATATTTATCTTCTTGTTCGACAAAAAGATTATTACTATATAACATTATGCTTGAGGGTCTTTTTAATGTGGAGCAGGTAAGAGATACTGGCGAAGCAGAAGTGGAATTTCGTTATAAGAGCATTAGCTTCTTTTCATTTTCGGTTGTACGTTTTGCTTTCAGATTCACGTTTATTTTAACATCATCAAACGGAGCACATCCACCCAAACTCCAATGCAAACTTACACGCAAAGCACCACTACAGTCATAGATTGAAAAAAAAAGTCAAGGCATTAAGCGGATGATTGAAGCTTTTCTTTGCTTACGAGTATCTTAAGGTGCTAAAAAAATTGAATTTTTGATTAATTGAGGCCAAGATCTTGCGGTCGGAAATGTATTAAATAATGTTGATTTCTGCAATCTTTGACTAAAATATGGATCAACAAATTGAGCTTTGTTAGACTGGCAGATTTCGCGTTTAACATTAAACCGGCTGCCGAGATACATGTGTAAAGGTAATGCTGGTATAGTCATTCGTTTTCTCTATGACTAAATGCTGGACTATAATTAATTTATTTTTTGCTTTTATTTTCAACCGTGATTCCATCAAAGCGGGAAGCAAGTCGTGTAACACCTTAAAGGCGTGCTTGAGATTGGCTTCGGGAGTGCCAAGAGGTGAGCTGGCATTTCCAGGAACTGTTTATTTGTTTTGGGGCTTTCCGCGTATTTGGTAAAGATGAACGGAGACTGTGCGTCAGGTAAACTATACATACAGTCGCTTGACAGACTTTCACCAGAGTGAGAAATAGCAAGGCTTCTATGGGCAAAAACAGGATTCAGATCCATGTTAGGAATCACATAGAATGGAGGAATATTCCTGTCAAAATTTTTGAAAGAAGGAAAAGGACGGTTCCCTCGCCAACCTCCCTTTGTAAATTGGATCTCACTGATAATATTTTTTGAGAATTGTGGGGTCCTAATTCAGCATGAACTTGATGCCAGACCGGACCAAATGGGGAGCAACTTACTCCCTCTTTTTATTGGTCCCTGGACCCCTCGTTTCATGACGTGGTAAACATTCAGGTGGTCTTCAGCTGCAGCAGTAATATTGGGGGAAACTGCATCATTACCTGCCTGCAGTGTTTTGCAGAGTCGCAACATCTCATTTTACCTACACCTAGAACGACCGCCCAAAATGGCCGGAGTTCGGGCTCATATTGGAGTAAGCGAGCGTCTTAGAAAAATGGATGACACTAACTCAAAGTAACGGCTTTTGGCAACGTTTCTAAAATGCGGCGCTCATTGCCCTAAGTGGTCAATCAGAACTTGGAACCATGGAAAGCGACATGGGAAACGTTTTGGGTAGATTTTGATGTTGAGCTGTTTGTTGGTGCGTCAATCAAAAGGGGCACCACTTGTGGAACGCCATTTCATCCAGATTGCGGTGATACGAACGAAAGTACCGATCCGAGATACTTAAGTTGGTCAGTTCGGGTCGTAAGTCGCTTCCATTAATAGTGATTCTACTGGTTTCATCGAGGCCGGTCTTCAGAAATTTTGCTTTCGTCAAATGATCCACACAAACAATCCTGCCCCTCCCTCCTTAGCCTGTGTTCTAGGCAGTAACCTTTTTGGGTGAAGAGTGAACCGCGAGTGACTGGTACACGTCGAGACGCACTGAGAGTCTCCAATGCCGTCGAAAGCTAATTGAGGCCTGAAGAAACTAGGATAGCGGTTTTGTCCCCAATGGTGCACGCGTTCCTGAATATTGCGGCTCACTCCCTTACACACAATGCGCTAATAAAAATTTCATAGAGAATAAAAAAAACAAAACTAACGAGTTAGTTAAGGAAGAAGAGCTAGCCGAGTTTGTGTGCAGTACGAAAATGCATCAAAAGTGGTATCAATATCTCAAAAACCCCCAAGAGACTCCTGTTTGCGGACGACCCAATATAGAAGAAGTTTCATAAAGCGATGCGGCTGCCGACGTGGGGACCATCAGGTTTTTTGTCCAGAAACAAGCCTAGAGGATATCGTGGAAACTATTCGGATAGTTTTGGACATAAGGCCTATTCGAATATCCTTGTCAGAATTAAAGCTTATTAGGAAATGTGAAACAGTTGTGAAGTGTATGCGATATGTAACCTTCATCCAGATATTGAATTGGATTAGTGGCGTAAAATGCCTTGATCACATCCGAAATGAGGATATCCGCGATTGATATTCACCCTAACGAGAATTCACTTACAAAGATTGGTTTGATCATCGAAGTCGCTGGTAAGCGACTAAAACACCGGCTGACACAACGGTGGCTTGATACGCTGGATGAGTATTTGAAAGCCACGCGACTGCATCCAGATCAGGCGGAACGAATCACAATGAAGGTTAAAGAAAAGGAACCATCGTCCAAAAAAACGACGGCAAGGCAGGAAAAACGGATTACAAGCGGGGATGGGCGACAATAGAAAACACGCGAAAAGCAGAAGCTCCCATCCTTGTCGCTTAAAACACCGTAGGCGCCATAATCGTTGAAGAGTAAACTGAGGAAAAAGGCGCATACGGTGAAGAATTCATTCACAAACGAAGACGAAAAAGAACAAGAGAAAACAACACCCCGGGATCATAGAAAACTATCTGCCTAAAGTCAAAGCAAATACGAATGGGGAACAACAAAGGAAAAGGCGGGGAAAGGAAGAACTAGACCACTAGCTCTGCAGCGGAAGTCCTCAAGTAAATCCTACATACGAAAAACGAAGGGTAGCGACGTCCTCTATGAATTATGTTCGAAGACAAAAGCCAAGTGTACGTTCTATGAGGGGATCAAGGGGCTCTTCCATTAGGGAGGAGAAAGCCCCGACTCCCAGGCTAGAGCCTATGTGCATTTTGGGAAATCCGAGATGCCTATTGCCTTATATAAAAGACCGAAGTGGGAGAAGCCACCAAGCGTGAATACCCAGAGGAATCCAACCGCCGGACAGGCATCTCCTCTGCGAATTCCTGAAGCGATTTGATCAATCAATACACTAGGATACTTCAGAATTGGTTGGGTAGCATGCAGAATATAAATATGGGTAGCGCATTAATTTT
Source organism: Hermetia illucens (assembly GCF_905115235.1). Lineage (NCBI taxonomy): Eukaryota > Metazoa > Arthropoda > Insecta > Diptera > Stratiomyidae > Hermetia > Hermetia illucens. Next base: position 197,010,049 of record NC_051849.1, read on the forward strand.
TACAGGTGTTTTGACTATGAACGGATGCCTCAAACCAGCCGGGGATCTGACAAAAGGGCAGCATGTCGTAGATGTGAACATGTAAATGGCAAAGCGAAGATTTGTGACCAACAGGAGAGTTGTGTTCTTTGCAGGGATGGTGGCGCGTATGATAAGAGGTTAGGATGCTGATAACACGCAACCGCTCATGAGTTGCTGGGAAAGTTCATTGTGGAAATAAAAAAATCGAACAAGGATTCAGTCTCGTGGAATCTCAACTTATCAAGCACCATCCGAATTCGAGACAGCATTCGACATCCGAGTTCGGACGCAAGGACGAGGGAATGGCTTTATCTGGATTGAATTTTTAGGGATAAGGTTTTTAGCGTCTAACACCGAATGACACAACGCTCTGGAGAACGCTGTGTCTGGTACAGAGGATGGGAAGTGCCTTAAATTGAGTCTATAACAAATGTGTCATTTTGAAAAAGCGGCACTAAAGGGAACTTTGAACAAGCTTGGCTGCAATAGAAATGGTTTCTATAGATGCAATGCCTTCCTTTGCAAATGAAATTAAGAAACCAATCCGAACTAGGCGATTTATAATTTGAGCAACTACGATGCACGCTACTACTGATTCACCGAAATTGTGAAACCTGCCTCACATTTTTCATTCTTGCAACAATATTCGGTTATCAAAAAAACGACCTTTCGGAACAGCTTTTGGATGTCATCCTTTATTCAGATGGTTGCACCAATCAAAATCAAAAAGTTTCTCGTTAAGGACCGTACATAGATTAACGCTGTCAATATACATGATGTCCCCAAGCAAATTGGTGTTTATGTTCCCCATAAACTCGTGCAAATTAAGGCTCCGAGAAGCCTAATCACGCTATGGTGTACCGTTTTGATGCCAGATTCTTCTGAGACTGTGATTGCTAAGCAAAGAGCAAGAGGAGGAGAATCTAGCTGACTGAGATTTTCAGAGTCAGCAGGTAACACTCAAGAGGGATAGCGACTACTCTAACCTACAACTAGAGATCTTTTCGTGGTCACCAAAGAATTGTTTGCCTAGTACTTCCAGCCTAATTCTAGCTAGAGATGAGCAACCGCAAAGGAACTGTCTGAACTTCTCTCCACTCCCTTCGCAATTTTGACAATTGTAGGATTTGTCGAATTTGACGGCATGGTCCCCTCTTGGCAAGTGCTTCGTAAGCGCTTGCCCGCCTCTTTCGTGATTGTTTTTTTTTGTAGAAAGTGCAGATCTTCCTTGACTTCGCAATCAGGAGGCAGCGGAAACCAAGCAGAAGAAAAAGAAGTTGCTACAAATGACGGTGACATTTTGAAAAAACCATAGTTCATAAGTTTGACAGAGAGGATCTGTCATCTCCATTAAATATGATGTGGATTGAACTGACAATCTTCCACCTTAAACACAAATCTTGAAGATACTATTATATAACATTTCGTAAGGCGCTATTAGCTACCTTCCGTAAATCACGGGAAGCTTTTTACAGAAAAAACAACCAGGACCGACTTTAATAGGAGAGTCCTTCTAGTTATGGTAATATTGTCGCATCTGGTCCACGGAATATCATTGATTAATCTTCATTATGCACCCCCTGTTCGCAGTCCATCTGTCTGTCACACCCATTTACTCAAGAACCCCTTAAGTTATTGTGACGAAATTGAAAGAAAGCGTTTAGTCTGTGAATTCCTCTGTATGCAATATGCACTACGGCTTTTTGTCGAACTAAAGTGGGGAATATGAAAGATGAGTTGATACTTCTTTTACTCAGTAGTAGGTCATGTGGCGTATCAAACGAAAAGGTTTAGTGAGCTCCTTCCGAAACTTTTATTATCGGTTGAAAAATGGAAGAACTGGGAGTCAAAATGAAAGCACAATGGAGTAAAGCAGATCTCGTTCTTCGAATGAGTAAGTTCTGATAAGAACCTGGGGATGATGGGGAGATGAATTTACATAAACTCGAGGCCATATCAATACTTACTTAAATAAAGTTAATAGTAGTATATTACTATTATATATTTTATAAGTTTACAGGAAAACCCACTCAAGTACATCGCAGAACTACAAAATTTAGGACTAGAGTAAACAATAGTATAGGACGCAATACTAGAAAGTTTGGTAGAAATGCTATTATTTGTAGCAAAGTCATAGGATGTCAGTAATATAGCATTTTATGAATCGAATGATTTTGAAAGTTTTCTTTCTACGATTTATTTTCCAACACTGAATTATTCTACAAAAATCCCGGCAGATTATCTATTCGGAAGAGTCATTTTCGTCAGCTCTACTATTGCCTGTTACATATTACCCTTTGAAGATGTTATCTCTCATCTTATAATGCATAATTACATTCTATTGATGCATTATTTGGGAACCCAATTCACGTAGACGAATTTCCAAGTGCTTCAGTTACAAGTATCTACTGTAATGATCTGGATTTAAAAATAAATTAGTTTTGCAACTCACATTAGGTCTTTGAACCGAGAAATTATCAATTAAAATCACTTTTAACTCTCATCGATCATTAGCTTGTATCTGATGCGCTTTTCAGATTCCGTACGCCTATCTAGTCTGCCCAATTGTTACTCCACAAATTGCTTAGCAATCGTGACCCAGTCGCTAGCTTGAACCATTTCCAGTCACAATTGTTACTACTTTTGATCACAATTTTACAAAGGCGTCTACGCAATAATTTGATTTTTATAGATGGCAATGAGAACAAAGGAAAACTTTCTATTTCCTTTGATTATTGTTGTACATACATACGATTTCCATTAGTCCACATAATGATCTTGAAAGTGAAGCGAAATCCAGTTGCGAAATATCTCCTCTTAGATCCCAGCTCAAATTTACTTTAGATGTAATTTCGTCTAACAACACATCAGTTTGGAGTATCTTTTCTTGTCAAAGATTGTATGAAATTGTTAGGCCAAGAAAGGAGGCTAAATAATTGAAGTATCTGTACAAGATGTGATCTCAACGCAAGACGAGGCAAAATGGGACTTATAATTAGATTCTGGTGCATGAATTGTGTTCCTTGCGCCACTAATTTCCATCACGCTGGTTCCAGATAAAGTCAAGAAAGAAGCCGTTAAAACAACTATGTAACACTACTGAAATTACGAAAATCAGGGAATTTTCACTGGATTTTACTACAGCCATTCAAACCAGTCAGTACAGAGCCTAATTTTTCACAGATTCTATAATAACACCTGAGAATGACCGGAAAAGTAACAATTGTAGAAATTATCAAGATATCGCAGTAAATTGCGACTCGGTTTCTACTCGCGCTCCAAAGGTGAAAATCTAGATAAAATTATAGAAATTGCATTTTAAACAATAAAAGATAATGTTTCGTTGGTAGCCTGGCTAGCTCCCCAATTGAAACGATATCTTGCAGGCATTATTATTTTAGTTTTTGCCCCGCGCACACCATGAAAATTGCCAAGACGGAGTGTATAATAACATTTCCTCATTGGAGGTTCCCCCCTCCTCCTCCTCTCTGCGCCAGCCTGCTTTGTTCGGAATGTTGCAGAAATGTAATTTCCAATCCAGCCAGCAACTGAGGCTAACCAGACGTAGATACAAATACAACATAGATGAGGCTAGTGATTGCTGGGTTCGTATTATTTTTGCGGAGACCAAGCATGTAGGAAAGATACATTATAGTCGGGACGTGATGAAAATTTAAATACACGTTTGCATGCATCTAATTATAGGGTGAACTAAAAGCCACTAGTTGATTTATGATTTCTTCAGAGCTATGAAGATCTTGCGATCTGAAATTTGAATTTTGGAAGATCAACTCTGAACAGATCGAGCTTCGTGGCCTGTGTTTGCACCATTTTAGACCATATCAGCAAACACCAAATTCCAAGGTTACCACACCTCTCTTCGCGGCTCATTTGTAAGCGTTGTCTGTCAAGAATCGAACCTTGTTTTGTTTGTTTTATCCACACCTGAGACAAACACAATACAAACTTCAGATTCACCAACGCATCGCACGTACCAATGTGGGTAGCTACTTACTTCTGTGATACGCGACTTGCAAATTTTTTCACTAGAATTTCCAATTAATGAGACGGTAATTAAGTGAATTGTTGCAAACGTCCAGTCAAGGAAACTTACCTGGAAAAGAGAAAGAGGAAAAAATGCAATTAGTTATGAGCTGTATGCAATTTAAAATGGTTGAATGATAGAATAAGGTTAGAAAAAATTTATGCGGAATAACCAAGGTTGGCTAGAAAACGTTAATTATTATGCAACAGAGAATGCTTTTGTGCTTTGTCAGAGCTAATTGTGAATCATGTTCTTTCAGAATGAAGGACGGAAAGAGTTGTAAACTTCAGATATTCATAGAAATGCTGATTTAATTACATTCTTTGAGCATGGCACTTACAGGGGGAAAAACATATTTTACCTGTAGCCGGGAGCCGATAAACAGCAGGACAGAAACTGAGAGTTATATTTGGTTACATAATTCCCGGAATATCTTAGCTCAATGATTCAAAAGGACAAAAGAGCGGAATAAAATCTCTAAAAACCTTCGAGGTATCCGTCACTTATAAAATTTGGCTCCCAATTTTGATATTGTATCTCTTAAAGCGATATCAGTCGGAAAACAAAAGTTGGGCTCTTCAAGTAATAAAGGCTCTACATTCACCTTGCGGAAAAGTTATAGTCCAGAAATTTTACACGAAAAACAGAATTTTAGCTTTCATTAATTTTGCTAATGATAGTAGGATTTACACCAAACTTTCCAATATCGTCTCCTAACGTATAAACTATTTTCTTGCCGGTTTGGATATCTAGAATGAACTTAAGAGGGTAGTTTGATACCTGGAGATTTCTGATAGGCATTTTTTGATCCGCCCTGATGTATGGTTTCTGAGCTTCAGTCCTGTCGCATGTGTTTGACGCCACTCCCCTATTTTGCAATGAATGTTTACTCACCATTCATTACTAATCTGAGCCTTTCATTTTATGACCCACACGACTACATTCAGAAAAAAAATGCATTCTCTGTTTGCTTCTATAGGGAGCGTTCTTAATAGTCCACACAAGATCACCCCCTTCACTAAGTGGATAGGGGAGAGAAAAGATTAGGTCTTGCAGTTTCCATATGTCCACTAAATTTTCTGTGAAAAAATTCAGCTGATTTCCGGAGAGAAACGTGTCATTGACGGGCTCACAGTAGTCATCAGGTGATTGAAGCGCGCAGCTTCAATAAAGCTGACTTATCTAGGATGAATGACCAGTGCATCACCCCAAAAGCAAGTGGTGCAGAGCAATAGAGAAAGTGAGAGTGAAAACTTTCCGGAGAGAACTGAAGTATGCTGAAACATATTGCCAGAAACCGACAAGGATAGCATGGAGGCGTGGTTGACGTGCTATGCATGATGTAGAGAATATTGGTAACCATGTATACACCCCTCTCAACTGCCAAGGATTTGTGATAAATTGCGAACAAAACGAATCCTGGACAATGGATTTGGAGATCGACTTTGGCCCTTGGAAAAAATCGACATTAGGATTTTGCTTTCAGGGAGACATGAATAAGGTGTGATTCCCAATAATATTAAAAGGCTCTTGAAAGAAGGAGAACAGATTGAAAGTCATGTAGAGTTTACTTCTGCTCCATTTAAGGTTTATGGTGTTTTTAGACTCCTTCCGAAGGTACACGGTCTTCGATAGTTAGGGTAGTTTTTGGGTATGACACAATATTAGAACTTTCCGTGGGTAGTCCACACGAAGGAAGTTTTTCTTAAAGAAGAGGAAACGGGTGAATTTATGTTGCACGTTTTCAAGGGCAAGACAATCGGGCAAGTGACCAGATCACGGAGTAGTACTCGAGGGCATTCCTCACGAGGGAATTGAAGGGAGCTAAGGACGGTCGAAAGGAGTGAAAATCAGTGGAGGAGCGAAGAATAAAGCCTGAAAATTGTGCTGTTCGATTGATGGCCTCGAGGCAATGGGTATCGCAGCGGAGCTTATTGTCGAAAGTGACTCCGAGGTCTTGAGTGGATGTGTGATAAGGAATGTCCGCTAAGAGAGTAGGAGAAGGAAGTGGGTGAGGATTTAAGCGAAAAGCGCATAGAGTGACACTTTCTGACGTTTAGCGCTAAACCATTAGTAGAACACCAACGAACCAGAGCTTGAGGTCGTTCGAATAGAGCAAACAGTGACAAGTAAGGAAGGGGGGACGTCGTTGGTAAAATATAAAAAAAATAGAGAACCCAGAATAGATTCCTGCGGAACGCCAGAGGAGGGGAGAAGGAGCGAGATGTGCAGTCGTTAAAGGAGATGCGGCAGGATCGGTAGGAAAAGTAAGAAGCAAGCCATAAAACAAGTGGCAACGCTTAGAGACGGGATTTTGGATAAAAGTATCTTCTGATTTACAGTGTCGATGACTTTAGCAAAATGTCGTGAATTTAAACGTTTGACGACAAAGTTGACAGAGTCGAGCAAATCGGAGGCAGTGGTCCCACGCTTAACAAAGCCATGCTCTTTCACTATGTTGTGACCAAAGCGGGCGGACAACCAGTCGCTGCCATATCTTTCCAAGATTTTGGAGCGGGAGAAGAGATGGGAAATGGGACGATATTTCTCGACAAGCGTATGATCGCCACTTTTGTGCCTTTGCACAAACCGATCCTTTTGTTGGAAATAAGGAACAGGGGAAGGGAGATGAAGTGACCAGTTTTAAGCAAAAAGAGGTTTGGAAGATCACCGGAGCCAGGGTAGACATTGGCATCAAGTTTTCCAATGAGGTACTCAACAAGGAGAGGGGTGAAAAGGGCAGCCTACATCTACTAGCGGGAGGGAAGAGGAGGAAGGAGAGGGTACATAGATTGGGGCAAAAGTAGCACGAGATAGTTGGGGTGAGTTAGTTGCGGGGCCAGAGCAGTTAATGGACGCAGAGGGTAGCTGGGAAGGCAAAAGGAATTGCGAATGTGGGACTAGGATGGTTTGAGGTTTTTATGCTTTAATGAGTCTTCAACACTGATCAGATACTTGTTTCTGGACTTACGTATTAAAGTTTTGACCAAAGAACGCAGAGTTTTGAAAAAAACTAAGTCAGCATACGTTCTAGAACACAGTGTGTTTTTGTTGGATTTCAGTGATGAACTAGACAAATGGTTTAGCTACAAAACTAAATGTTATAACTTTAGATGCCGCAGACTTGACCATACGGTGGTTAACGCGAGGCAATGGACCATGCCCGCGTACTTTGTTCGCAGAATAGCCATGGTGCAATAACGATGCACTTTATTAAAACTGGACCTTACGAGGGCTTCAAACTTGACATATGCTCCGTCCTATGAATGGTTGTAAGCACGGCTTTTATCCAGTCTTGGCAATTGTTGGATGGATGCAATATTGGTAACCACATCCTTGTCAACTAATAGACTTGTAAATAGTGGATTTTAACCGGTGTCGCGAAAGAAGAACCCGGGGGCGTTTTGTTCCGAACCACAATGGCGATCCGTGGGGAAGATGTTACCAGATGTGCAAAGAGAAAAAACTTCATAACGTTGATCACCTAAAATTGAATGAAGAACCCCTGACAGCAGCCTCAGAAATCCTCTAACTGAAGTGGGATCTCCGACAAGATGGCACAAAATCTGGCAGGCCATCCTTGTCCGGACAAATGTCTGCAAAAATCTTAAATAAGGGAGAACTATTTCTCAGTACCCTACACCAGGATTGTTAGGCTCTTAAAGTCACCAGGGGTAATCTTTGGTTATGTATGATCATATTTCCCGGCCTTCCATGAAGTCCTGAAGAAATTTATGGTCCAAAGATTGGCGATGAAAATAATTTCGTCACTTGATGTCAGGCATATCGAGGCTAACAGCGTGTTTGACTATCTCGGTTGGTCTTTTTTATTGACAATCCTCATTTGTCCAACATGTCAATGAGTATGTAGGAATGATCTCATGATCCTTGCTAGGCGAACACAAACCATGACTTTGTGCAAAGAGTTACCGAGTTCAAGGCGAACTAGATCAACATTCTAAATGTTATGGTCCAATAAAGCCAGACTCTTAGTTTCAATTGAAAAACTGTTTAGAATCTGTTAAAAGCCAACACGTTGTGCGCCGCGTCTGAAAACCGTTGGATGTCTTGTGATCACTTATCCCCAGATAGATTTATATCTTTCAAAAACTTATGGCGACCAAAAGGACAGACGTATCTGAGAAACCTAGACGGGGAAATCGGCCGTGAAAGTCGGTCGAGGCGCGCTTGCCTCCTAAAAATCTGAGGCATATTCCGCCGTAGATCTTGCATCTCGAACGTGAAGTTTCTTCGGTCTCAGCCGATGTTTTTTTGTTGTTTATTTATCTATTTTAGCTTCGTATCCACTTCGTCTCAATTTCGCAGCATATCCAATTTTGTATTTTGGTTTTCGGTGCGAACCCTCGCAACGGCTTATTGAGACGTAAGATTTGGCTACCGACAATTGCGTCAAGCCTTTAGGGAGTTGCAAAGGCAAAATTCTGACATTCATTACAGGGATAGACCCAAGATGATAACACGTTTTAGGTGCAACATACGAATCGTAGGACAGTAATAACCCCGACAGCAGATTTTGTCAATCAAAATCCCATCTGCTTACCCGAGAGATTTCCCCTTCTTCCTAAAGTACCCATCAGAGTAGTTTGTGAATGAAGGCAAATATGCTCATAGGTAGAAGAATCACCTAATGGTTTATTTGCCTCCAGAATTAACATGAGCTTCTGTTATTTCCACAGTACAAGGTAAACTCTTCTCTTCCAGAACGCCGTTAATAGTGCGACAAGGCGCTTTGTCCTGGTGGAAAAACCACTCGCCTGTTGCCCACAATTCTTTCCTCTGCCGGCGAACCTTTTGGCGTAAACTTCTTAAGGTTTGGAGGTATCGATGACGAATGATTGTCTCAAGTTATGGAAGGAATTCATGAAAACATTGAGCATCACTTTAACGATTGATCTCAACTAGCGAGCTTTTTTTGGTCTTTGTGAATTTTTTGACTTCCATTGGGACGATTGCACCCTGGCTTCCACGTCGTAGCCATAAGCCCAAGGCTCATCAAATGTAATGATGAAGTTTCCATTATTATTGGCCATTTCCAAGAGCTTCTGGCAAATCTCCAGACGATACGCTTTTGGATTCTCTGTCATCAGTCGTGGAATGAACTTGGCTGCAACCATATCCCATATTTTTTGGTCAAAATTTTCTGGCATGACCCAAATGAGACGACGATTGGAATTCACAAGAGTATTCACTTTGGCCACATGAAAGTCATCAATTGAAATTGAAGTCCTTCTTGAACGAGGGTCATCTTCCGTTGATAGACCGTTTGAACCACTCACTTCCTCACCAAAGATTGATTCCAGCATATGAAAAGTGCACAATTTGCAAAATTTCGCGCAAACACGTTGCTCCTCCTTGACGTCCATGACAAAAAACGCGGAACACGAAAAACAGATTTCACTAAAACAAATGAACAATCGGTTTGGGGAAGGTTAGAGCAACAAAACAAAATGGAGATTACTCAGGAAGGTCCCCGCTAAAAAATGAGCGACGGACCAGCTGCCAAAATCAGCGTGAAGGCGCACAATTTGAATAGTCCTGGAACTTTTTGATCAGACCTTGTAATTATGTCAAACATTTTCTTGAGACCCGTTTCACTTGGAATTTGCGAAAAAAGAAAGTTAAAGAAAGCTAACACTCCGCAGGAAGCCAGCGATCAGCTTCTAGTCTGAGTATATTACGTACCAGGCAGACTTGCAGTACTAGTCACGTGTTCTTCTGGGAATTCGTGCCGTCTTTTAGTGTTGGAGGGAGTTTCCGCTTGCGATTTCACAGCTGTGGCCTGATTAGTGGATTAGGTTTCATTAATTTCATCTCTGTGATATTCGACGATTTCTTAAGTGCCGCATCCGGATCGATGTATCATTTGGGAAAAGATTTGGTGACAGTTTTCAGCACTGAATTGATTGCGATTGATGGACTGAAGAGCGATGCCCCCACCTGTTCGACTTGGGTATTAGGACATTTCCAGGGAAGACTATGGAACCCAACATAGTGCTTTGAGAGCCCAAGCGACAAGGGAAATCTTGGAGGATACATTTTCGTTCTAGTTATTTGCAATTGGCCCCTTCTTGAGCCTTATGGTTGCAGTGGTTATGCCCATATCGCACATGAAGCTCCTTGTGGGTTAAATGTGTGCAGTTTACAATGCCTTAACTACGACAGAGGTGAGCCTCCACTTGGGATTAGACAGGTACCGTTATGGCAGGGGGAGCAATCTGTGGATCGTGTCAGTATTGAGAGTGGACTTGGCAAACCTACATAGGCCTGAGCAACCAGTGAATAGCGTAAACGGAAAATGCGTAAACTGAGACTTCTTAAGATGGGGATGAAATCACAACAAAATTACGGATTACGGATAGTCTGCGCTTTCATAGCTCCCTATAAGGGTCAACAATCATGAAACTGAGACCTTTCGAAAAAAAACTAAAATTAACGAAACAATTACTGTCAAAATTGTGACAGTTCAAATCATTCATGCGGACCAAGAGGCTAACGCTTCACCTGCAGATTGATAAAATTTAATAGAAGGTAATTTGATGAAAAGTCAGGGGACCAAATCTATTTTATTTTATTCAAAATATTTTCTCACTTTTGCCAAATACGCTCGAGTAATTCGAATGAAACGACAGATCTTTTTTCCCCATACAAATTTCATAAAAGCGAACATCAAATCAATATTTTTTTGGTCATCCAAATGGTGATTTTTAACTGAATCCTTATAAAAGATTCGGTTCCATTTGACCTATATCACTGCAAAAACCAAGCGACAATACAATGTGTACTGAACAGGTTTTACTAAAAAATATAACAACAATACCATTGCGCAATCCCATATGCATGCAATCTATATACAAAATCGCTATGCTACGTTTTTAGTCCTTGCGAATATGTGCCCCATATGACATCTAGACGTGCCATGAATAAAATAAAACACGTCCTAATAAATAGTCGTGAAATTTATGATGTTCAGTACACGAAATGACTTTGGGAGCGCTTGGAAAGAGCACATAAAAGAGAAGAATTGTTGGCAGTAAATCACTAAAAGGAAGACACACTCTCTCGCCTGATGTTCCAGGCAACGTAAGGCAAGGTCGCCCGGTTCTTGCACAGGAGGCCCATAGAGTTTTCGAGTTAGAAACCAAGGACTAAAGAAGGAACGGATTCTTTTCACTTTCTCAGCAAATATAATGGCTACAACACCATAAATAGGATGGAGTAAGAAAAGCGACGAAACTGCAGAAACGGGAACAGTATCGTAGATAGTTTAAAGGGACTTGGCTGAAAGTTTTTCGGGATAGTTTGAATTATCCTTGGATATTGGAGACATTTATTATACTTAGTAAGTTCTGCTGAGATGATTTTTCGAGACTGTCCTAGACTTTTTCCATATGGATCCTCTTCTTGAAGGCTCAAGTGTTAGCACCAACCATTCCAGTCGAAAGGGGGGCTGACAAAAACTCCTGACTCCTACCAACTCCTTGGATGACTGAAAACCATTTGTTTCTACGCCACTGTCGAAGAATCCAATATCAGTCATGTTCCTAGGAAATTTCTAATGCTACATAGCCTGTGAAACGTTTTCGATGAAATTTGACGGCACCTTCAATCTCTCTCCTCGTACCAAAGCGTAGCGGTAATGAAGGCTCGGATTGAAGGCGATGCTGCTACTGTTGCCACTGCTGAAGTTTGTGACACAGTAGAAAAGTGTTACCCCGTAATAGCAGAATTGATGTTGGGGATGTGAAACGAGTAATTGTGACATTTATTCTGTTATCTTTTACCATCTTTTCTTAACACGTACAACACAGAACACAAGACACACACTTACTGTCAATGTATCTCCTTCTGAATTGATGATTGTGTAGGCATTCATGAAAGATAAGATACTTCCTTCCACAAGTCAGTGAAGGAACAGTGTGCTATGCCTTAGGATGTGTTGTTTTGTACTTGTTTATATATATACACACAGGAAGCATAGTTATAGCACAATAGAATGGTGGAAAATATTTTATTTCATGTTTGTAGTACAACATCTACATTTTCCCTCTCTGATGGATGTTAAGAGATGGAATTTGTGTAGTTAATTGAAAACACAATGGCATGAGGAAAAATCATGACACTAATATATATTTCAGCTTTTTGGTACCGAGCATTCTTCCTGTGTCATTTGATGGAGAAAATTAAATATATATGGTTCGGAATGAATGGGCGACATTCATTGTGTTAAAAATAATGAGAAATTTGGTTAGTGACGGGAAAAAAGATTTTCTCAAAATCTCTTCGGGGTTCGTATGGAACGTGACGGATGATGAAAATGTGAATTGATGTGAAATGTTTTTATTTCTAGCAGAGATATGCAATTTTTCTGGTATTTTGGATATAAAATCAGTTCTGATGTTTGGATTTTACGACTCCCAACCTACCGTCGTGAATTCGATCGATAGGATTAGCTCGTCATTCTTAAAAGGTCTGGAGTCGACACATAAAAAAGTCATTGCCGGTTGCGATAATCGATATGAGTTCTTTCGATTTCTAGGTAAAGACATCGCTGATGTTCTTCAAATGTAAAGGTATTTTCAACTCAATCCTCCTTTTTCAAACCCTCCTCCTTCCTGCTTCGGGTAGGTACCATTGGATTTTCAATTTCGTTGCTGTATTCGCCTATGCTCTACTTTCAAAAAGTACCTCATAGTTAAGTGACCTACATGCAGACCTCATCGTCATACCTTAAATTAATAAATCCAAGAGTACACCTTCACCTTACTTTAGCTCTTATTTAATCAATGCCCGGAGGCATCCTAATTCTAACTCGAACCGGGATTAAGTGTATTGACGACACAGACTTTTCGACATCATCCTAACGCCACTTAAAAAATACTCCCTACTATGGCTGCTGGAAGCATTCCCCAGAATGCATCTAGTTACGAATCTCTTGGTACTCTCAGCAAGCTCAGTACAGTACAGTGCCGACCAGGATCGTTCTTAAAAGTTGCAACCCCAGATCCTAAGATATTAGAATTATTGCCGCGTGAAACCTGTCGAGACAGCTCCTAACAACAAGGACTGTGCCACCCTTAAGTGAAAGTGAGGAAATTCCTTACAACAAATCTGGCAAAATGGCAGAATAATGCACCACGCCAGGTTTTTATCTGTCCTAGATGCCTGAAAACTAGATGGACCCATCAAAAAACGGTCATTTATGCCAGACAAAAGTTCCAATTTCGGCTTCCTTATCGATACTAATTCGAGAAGATCTTTGTTATATGCAAAACCTTAACACCTGCAAAATATGTAAATAACTATATGCTGGTAGCAACACCTCTTTCCGTACTTGTAAAACAAATTGCTTCTAGTTGAACTACGACTCCGAGTTTTGACAATCATAGATCAATCCATCCAATCACCACAGGGGCACTCCGAAAAATCGCATCTGCTCACAAATAAAGCCAGTTTTTTTACTTCCTAGAACAATTTTCGGATGTGATCCTTCTTCCTGCTTGCACATTGGTAGAAGCCCTACAAGCAGCTCACGCAGGCTCTTTTCAAAAAAACTGACCGGGACAAAAGCTACCTTCCAATGCTTATTCGATTAATTATTTGATTGGCCCTCGGGCAACGCTTTGAGCAAGTTTTCGACGCACGCTCTCAAAACTTTAACGCGGACATAATCATTTTGGAAGGAAAATTAGCTTTTATCGAAAGTCCTTCTACGAAACAGCTTGAACTCCCTCGGACGACTTCGTCAAAAACGAGAAGAAAAGAAAAAGAAAGCGGATTCGCTGTGTAAGAAGCAGATTGTTCAACCAGCTCCCCTCAAGCTGCACTGCAGACGCGATTCTCTCAATTATCAGGGATTCAGCAGAGCGATCCATCCATGTTTTCGCATTCAGGCAATATTTCCCAGGAAGCATGTAGTAGTCAATAGTGAGAAAGTGGATACTTGGACCAGGTTTCCACAAAAGAAAGCGAAAAAGAGGCAAACGAAACTTCGGGATTAGCCACAATGCAGCACGATGACGAAAAGCTAAACTAACTGGTACAGAATTCGACCTTACACGCCCTGCAACTACCAGGACTGAATACGAGTACAATGAAGTCCTACGATCTTTGTGCTTAGAGGCTGTGCCACTCCCCCACCTCGTCGTACACAGTACTGGATAACGTGGAGACTATTTTGCACTGGGGTACTTCCACCAAAATCATCCGCTTCAATGTCAATAACTTTGACGAAGCGAATATTTGACAATTTTCACGGCCTCTGAACGAGTCACTAAGAAGATAATCCAGCGCTAATTGGTCTGACCAAATATGTCAAATCAGATAATAGAATGGGCCCAATCTTGTCTAGCTCATCAAAATAGTTAAATTAACTGGGGTGTGCTACTACACGCTGTTACGTTCACGCAGTTATTGCTGGTCCGGTTTATCCTTCGAAAGTATACAGCTATACACACACAGTATAAGATTCATTACAAAATAGCGCCGCAGAAGAAGTCGTCAATGCTTTCTGAATGACTTCGCAAGGAGCCGGGTAAGGTCCCCTTTTTGAATGGTACCTTAGAAAAAAATCAGATCCTTGAAAACCACGATCAAGTGCTACAACAGATATGGATAGTTCGACGTGGTGGTGGTAATACCTGCACTACTTCGATCAGAAGCAAAAACCGTAGCTTCCTTTGCTAAATTTGAATATGGAACAATCTTACCACCTGCATTCCTTGCTTCCCAGCAATGACGCTGAATGTGAAATTCTACATCTAGAAATTGTGAAAATACCTGAGAACCGTTTACCTCACTCTATTGGTTCGTCACAAGAAAGTTTAAGTGTTCGTGCACAGAAGTCTTTCAATTTGCTCTCACGTATTAACAGAATCATGAAGCAACATCCACATCAACATCCTCAAACCGGGTAATCAAAGTATCATGGCAACCAAATCAATACACTGCAAAGGACGCTCTGACAGGCGCATATGTCATTCCCATTTACAACATTAATTAGGCTCATCTTGGCAATCCACCGAGAACGTGCCGGGCCAAAAATCCTTCGGAAACCAGTTTCCTTTCTCTGATTACTTCTTAAAGTTCGATTATTTTGAAAATCTGTTACAATTTATCACTTTGTTTATTTTCGTCCTAACAAGTTGAAAGTGCATTGGTCCAGGCTGAAAATAGATTCATCTGATTGACGAAGATCAACTTTACTGCTGTTGTGTTTTAGAGGCGATCAGATCTGACAAAAGAATTAACTGATCCAACTGCTCGAGGATTGTCCTCTTTGCGTCGTAAACAGTGCTAATAGGAACCCGTGCCAAGGTGGAATAGCGTATGCCAAGGGATACCTCGATACGGAGGAACTTACCCTTGAGTATGCAAACTCCCAGTACTGAGGCACTTTCGCATTCATTTAAGAACTTCACTCGACACTGGGGCGGAACTCCTTCACGGTAAATCTGAGGACCCGGGATAACGACGATAACAACGACAGTAAGAAGATTATGTCAGGCGCATTAACGAAGGATAAACTGCTGTTTTCAGTCAGTCACCTACAGTGATTCTATGTTATAGCGAACCACAGTGGAGACCTCTGAAAGTGAGATGGAAAGCGAGTTCTTGATCTTCTGGTCTAATGCCGTAACACGCTTTTATCACATCCGAAATAAGGATTTCGAAGGTCAACGCGCAGCGAAATACAGTAGTGGCGTCCCTGTGTTTAAATCAACGGCAGCAGAGACAATGTGGCGGAAAACGAGTTATTGATTCCAATCCAAAAAACCACTGTTATCCAAGCCGGGATAGAGTGTCAATCATAGTGCACTTATAACGAAACCATTCACATTCGGCTTCTAGGGGAAACAAATGCAGGAAAAGGTGCTACGAAAGTCCTCGGAAGTCCTCAAGAAACAGTACCAAAACGCCATCTATATGTGGTACAAAATTGCCGGCGCTGCTGAGAGTAGGCTAACCGTCACCGAACACTTCCATGACAGTTAGTTGGACCATAAGAGATCTACCCTATCTTTCGACCTTTTTTAAATACTACATGGGTACGATTCAGCAGTATGCATTTGCCCAGATCAAGCTTATTCCGACTGACAAGATCGCTACCAGATGCTTGCAGACCCTTCAGAGATCCTAGGGAATTTATGGATAGAAATTTTTAGCAAGTACCTGCAACTTGTAGTACAGACGTATTTTTAAACAAAAATGAGAATCCTATTCGCCAGAAAACATCAAAATTAGATTCATGAAGAAAAAAATTAGAAGAGCAATAAACAGCTCCTCAAATTGAAAATGACGGGCGGAGGAGGATTTTATCTTTATTTTGCAGACCACGGCGGCGCGGTCTAGGTGCTCTCCTAAGAATAACTATGGAAAGATCATCCCTTTTCAATTCTCGACACACCTACCTCAAAAGGATTATCCTTTACGGGTTAATAAACACGATTCAAGGAATAATATGGTATACAATAAAACAGTGAGATTTTCGATGATTCTCTTGAAAAAAGGTATTTGTGGCCAACGGAGTGTGGACCCAGCATAAATCTAGCGGAAACTGACGTGATGCTATTCGTGTTTAGATGACAAGCTAAATTGGACATTAAATACAAATCCTTTCTGAAAAAATTACGACTCTTTTTGAAAATAGTTTTGTAGATGTACACAATAGCATTTCGTTTTACCTCACAACATTAAAAAAGCGCAGATATAGGTTCAACGAAGCCACGCGTCCTACAGACGCATCCTCTTCCCTTCAATGTTTACATCAATGAGGATGCTGGACAACTATATCTCGGCATACAACTACATCATGCACCTGCTACCAAAGGAATTTTTGGCATTTTCATTATATCCAACTATCCGAAAGCAAAGCTTCAAAAGGAACTGTGCTGCGGGATTTGGAAGTAAAAAGGAGTGAAGGACCAGCGATGCATAATAAAGTTATGCCACTATGTTCTCCACTGACGGATTAAAAAAGGGCAGAAATACACTAGACATCCTATTCGTCCCGTCCTTCAAAATATATCAGCATATTCTAGACGTAGATATTGACGATATGAGAGGCTTTACGACTATTGAGGTATAACTTCACTTTCAGGCAAATCAAAGCCTTAGAGTTGGTGTTTACATCCTTCAACTTGATGAGCCAGAGTTGGGAGGAATTAAATATTCTAGGCAGTTTGCACGCAACCTCTTCCTTATAGTTTCTCAAACAGGAATTCGGATAAGATCAACGGCCCAATGAACCGCCCCGTCAAGGTTCTGCTGAGAAAAGTTTGCCCATCCTGCAACAAATCCCGGTCATCTGAGTTTATAAGCCAAAGATAGGCGGACGTGTACAGAGCACTGGGCAATAAAAGACCATGCTGCTAAACTTAGCATCGCTAAGACATTCGCATGGACTTTTTATAAGGGTGAAAAGGTTTATCTTAAGTCAGAAAACGGGCACTGCAAAACCTATTCTTTGACATCAGGACATCTAACTATAGGGCAAAGTAGGTGGATATCTTCTGTGACCTTCACAGCCTGGGTCTCATCCCTGATTGTCAACTTTGTCTTGTGAAACGGTCACTTACATCAACCAAACGAAATCAAAAGCTACGCGAAGAGTTTCAATCGGTCGAATCGGTCGAAACCGAGTGATCATCACCGAAATGAGAGGGTGACCAAACCTCTCTGACCTTTCTATAAAAAACTTATGGTCTTACAAATGGTGACCATGCGCAACATAAGCTTGCTCACGGTAAAACCACTTACCGATAGTTGTAGTATCCAACCAGGGGTCATCAAGCTTATAAACGACAAGGGAAGTTTTGTTGATGGCTTCAGCTGGTTTCTTTATCTTCCCGTAGCTGCATTCCATTATTTATGAATGACTGAAAAGGACGAAATGACGTAGTATTCCTTTTCGCCGGTAAATTCACTTCCAAACTAGACCCATAACTTTTACTTCTCCTGTAGATAGTTAAGTACCTTTCCAAAGTTTCATGCTGAACCTAGACAACAGCACTCCACCAGATTAACTCTAATTCTTCCGTTTACCTCTAACTTTTCCTCATTGTTTCCACTTTGTTTTCCCAACTATCTCAACGATACTTTTAACACAAACAAAGTCAATCAAATGTAAAAGCATTTAGGTGTAATTGTTTTGGGAACGAAAATAAACACTTCAACTTCCCTTCAATTCCGCAGAAGGAAAGGAAAACAAAACACTCCTCTTGTTATAAGCGTTATGCGTCTACATATATATATGCTCAGGTGGTATAGATACAGATACACACTCTAATGCTAGATTGGCGTACTCTACACATTTAATTCCTGGAAGACACTTGAAAACCAAACTCAAGGTAATCCTCTAATTAAAAGGCGTGCTAACGCTGGAAAATGATGAAAATTATGTATTTCATCCTTTTCGCTGTCACAACTTTCGCTGGGGAAAATAAGATACATACAGACAAACAGTTTCGCTACATTTTATATTTATCTCATCTCGTCCTTCGTATTATGAATTTCTGAGAGAGGAGCCTTCATTAAAAATTTCTTAGAACTGAAAAGGCGGAACGTGCTAAGTAACTTAAGTATGTATCATATGTGTGTAAGTTATTAACGTCAAATGCACAATCCTCACATAAAACATTTGAGAGCTTGATTTGGTGGTGGGGGAGGAGAAACATCCCCAGGGTGTCGAGAGAACGATTCTAGATTTTATTAAAGGGTAATTGTTGCAATTTGGAATGTTTATGGGAGATCAGGACTTGAATTATGAGAATTCCGTGACGAATATTGGGATTGTGGTTTATCTGGTTCGAGTTCTTGTCATTGCAGCAGACATCTAGGTCCTTTCTGCTTATTGCGAACGCTGTAAATTTCTACGGAACTCCAGGTAATTCAGGTTGTGATAACAAACGCGTAGTCGCCTTTCTCCCATCTAGTTAGTCTTCAGCTAACCAGAACCTATTGAGAACGAGCGCGTTAATCCAACGGACCAGATTAAACCCAAACGACAAACTTGATTCCGTGTTTAACAAATTAGCGCTCCACTCAGCAAAAAAAAAAGTTGACATACATATCAACCAGCAACAACTAGCTCAGGTAACAACTAAAGAGAGAGAATCTAGAATCTGTGGTCGGATTTTTGTCAATTAGTCGTGAAACTTGCAATGCAGCAAATGTCGAGTGTCCCAACTAACGACAGCCACAATGTTGAGGTGAGTGTATATCGAAATCATGTCCCCAAATCCACTCTTACGACTTAACATAGTGTTCATTGCGAAGAAAGTGGCATGTGATTATCGATTGGTACTCTAGAACCCAACGGTGTAAATTAACGCTCTAATTAAGAATTTGAGCTAAGCCAGGTTTAACTCGGAGCAGATCAAGTAGAATGAGTACATAAATCATTTGAGGAGGTAAATCTGTTAATTAGATTGGATGGATGTCGTTAATTAGAGACGCAAGGAATTGACATCGATTTCTCATCTTGAATAAAATATATGCAATGCCATGAATGCGATTAGATGCTTGTAGTCGAATGTTAAACGGCTTGCACTTGATGGATATGTTTGTGATTCGTACATAATGATCCTCCTGAAGAATGTTACGAGGGTCGCAGTCATTGAGGAAATGAATTGAACTTCTAATGTGAACCCTAGTTGCATTGAATGTTGGGACATTTAAACGTCAATGAAAAGCAGTGAAACTTTCGCAAAATTATCGGCAGGATTTCTTGGCACTACTCCTTGGTATGTAAATTTTAAATTTGCTGGATCCCAGACGGGGCTCCGTCAAGCCCCCTAAATTGAAAGCAATTGTACCTCATACCCCAGCAACAATTAAATTTCCACATCTGCAAATGTTTCCCTAAAGTCGGTTCGTACTGAAGAATACAAATCGCCTTACCTATTTGGAAGGTGCATCCCATTTTCTGGTCTTGTAAGAAACAAAAAACATGTCTGCATACGAATTCTACATTCTAATTTTCGGCTCCTTATTCATCCTATAAGTGAACCATACCAACTGACGTTTCTTCACCCCTTCCACCACCCAGCACTCGCCTCACAAACTCCTCAGCAAACTAAAGCCTTCCCAGTTAAATACCACAAAACAATTGAGACCATGCAATGTATGTTTACCCGAGGGTCGAACAAAGTGATTAGCACAATGGCAAACGTACATTTAAAACTGAAATCCAACCTGTACTCACCTAACCTCTGGGCGCTTCTAATCTTTCCTCATCTCTGGCACTAGATTGACACGTAGAAGAGCTGTATCTCTGGTAGATTGAAAATAGGAGACGAAAATCTTTTTTTTTTGTGAAGCCGAAAAGCTGCTGCAACGATTTATCTTTAAGTGTGATTTAAAGAGGTCAGGCCATTAAGTTGGGTCAGAAATGCCAGGCAATTGTTAGTACACTCTGACTGGATGGACCGGCTTGAATGCTGGTGATTGGTCGTCTTTCGTACGGTGCTGGACAGATGGGATGGATTATGTTTTCGTTGATGAATTACCAGAGGTGAGCGAATCAGGTTGCTTTGTTGTGTTTCTTTCTTGAACGGGCAGTCGAGTGCATTGTGAAGTTAAAGTTAAGTTCATTAAGAAAGGAGATATCTTTGGAGAGTTTGATGAATATACGTAAGACGCTTGAAACAAATGAATGCGTGTTTTGGATAGCTAAAGGTCATAAAAAGAGGAATGAGTGTCGTAATTGTCTATCGGCTGACATGTATTACATGTGGCATGGGTTACTCATTCTGCAATTTTTATTCATTATTGCGTTACGTTTTATTTTATAATTGCCTTTTGCAATAGCCTTATTGGCCCCAATCATTCCGGATTGAAGCCGAAATATGAGGACTGTTCAGACAACATCTCAACTGATTCATAAAGCTAACATTCATTAAGATGCAATTTTAAAAGCCCTCAATGGAGATTTGAAGAAAGCTTCAGCCTTATATTAACGAAACTGCAGGAATAGCACCAAAAATTATTTGAGGAAAAACTAAGTCACTAGCGCAGAAGCTAGCTGAACAAAACAGGCAACTGGAAGCGAAGTGATGTCCAAACAGACATAGAAGTGTCAAAAAAATGCAACAACAGTGTAAACTAAAAAATGACCGTGGTAACTACCTCAACAGAGACAACTGTACCTAAGAAAGCAGAGAAACCACAGCCAGATATCTTTCCATCAAGCGGAAGCATGGAATGTTTTTGCGAAAGTTCTTCGAGAAATACTCAACCAAATCAAGGGGGAAATGCCAAATCTATCCGACGACATACCTGTCGGCCTGAGATCGAGAATCATAGGTACGAAAACCGATGCTTCTAGTCTCAAATCCATACGCACTCATTAAATTACAGATCTAGCGGTTCCCGAAACAAATAGAAGAAGGAATCATCCAGATGTGAGCAACCTCAAGGCGGAGAGAAAACGCTGCTCGCATTCATCATTCGAGAGATAGCAAGTCGCCAGAGAAGACAGACAGAATGCGGCTTTCCATACAGGACCGCTCACGAACTTACTGGGATAGAATGCATAAGAAGGGTTAACTGGTTGCTTTTCAGTGAACAGTACCAAGATAGGCCATCGTGATATCCCAATACATTTTGTATTGCAGTCATCTATGTCCCAGACTAGGTTCGTCAACTTGTGGCAAGAACTAGGGAAATAACTTCAACTTCCATTCCAAACAAACCTACTTTTCATGATAAGTTGAGGAGAAAAGAGAGAATAAATACCGAAGAGAGGACCCTATTTGAAGAGAACTTCAATGCCAGCGCGCTATCGTCATTAAGCGAGACCTTTGTGGTACGTGAATTTCAGCGGTGGATACCAAGACGAAACACACGTAACAAATTGTCTGGAATACTTAATAGTGCCCATAGTGCAACGATGGAGGATAGTGAAAGACTACACTACCACCAGTGTATTTCCTTCGAAATGACAGACGACGTAGAAAAACTCACTTCATAGTGGTAAATGAACCAAAAGTCTCGAGATTGCATCCAAATCAGGCATTTGATAGAGCCAAATTGCGAAACAGATAACGAGCTGACCCTTCTTGTGAATGGGACAAAGGCTGAAGAAAAAGAGGAAGAAGACTAGCCCACCTAGCGAGGAGTTTTATGACAACCGCAATGTCGAAACGCTGAAATAGGCAAAAAATATTCTGCTAGCATGAACACGTCATTGACATTGCCAAGATGTCATAAAAGCTCGAGCAAAGGCGTTCCCTTTATTTTTTACCTGATAAAGTTCAAATTTTAAACCTTGCTCCGCTAACGATAGAGGGTGGAGAGAGTACGCTATAGGAAAGGCCTCCCCTCTCTAATTTCGTTGAAAAATTACGGCACCCATCCCCCGTAAAACGTTACGGCGCCACACATTGGTGCTATTTTTGTATCACAAAGGATAGGGTTTAACTTTGAACCCCATCCCCGTAGAGAGAAAGGAGTGTATGAAGGGGAAACCAGGAGATTCTCTTTGTCAAACCCCTTGAAAAAATGGCGGCGGTCGTCTGGGTCTCACTTGTATATCACGGTAATGATTGCCTTACCGATAATCTTATTAATGATACGAAAATTACCCCTTTTTCGGGATGCCGTGACTTTTTAAGGAAACGAACCCTTCTTCTTCTCCTTCTTACATGTTTTTTCTTCTTTGTACATGTACTCTCTACCACCTACCCCTCCAAACACGGGTTTGGCAAACCTTACCATCATGATATCAAAACACTCCCTGTTTACAGCGCAATAACTTCTTAACGCGAACTATCAACGAAGTTTCAGGGCGATGACCTCCCCAATTAACGTTTTGGCATGAAAATAGCCTCACTTTGGAGCACCATAACCTTCTAAGGGGGTGACCGCCACAACACTTAAACGAAACTAGGAAGGATAAGAGTATCCTCTCTTCCTAACGAGGTAGGTTGAATATTCAAAAATTCCCGTGATGGTGTAGAAAAAACACTTTGAAGCGTCATAGCTTTTTAGGGGGTGGTCCCCACGAGCTTTGGTCAGATTTTGAGGAGAGGAAACTCCCTCGTTTCTCCTCCATGCGATCGAGAACTCAACCTTTACCCAAAAGAACTCGGGATTATTCGTTGTAAAAACAATGATTTTTCTTTAGTCTACATTCCAGAGTATGTTCCTGGAATATTGAGAGCGTAGTAGCCATACGTATCCTTTATTACATATCCATACTACATTGCACAGTGCGTTTTCTCAGATAACACAGCTTCACATCTTGTAAAGCGTAGTAATCATGGCACAAAGTTCGCCCAGTGCCTCACAACTCAGTGAGATTCTTCCTCCCGGTTACCACAGTTTTGGAATGGGTGGTCTGCTTTGTGGTTTGTGAGCTTCAAGATGAAATTTCGTTTAAGTTATGCCCCTAAAAATGACGCAAAGTTCGTCGAAATAGCGGATTGGACTTGGATATTCTCAGTTAGGTCGCCGATATCGCCGAATAGCCACCGGAATCTGACAAAGACGTGGCCACCAAACAGAGGATTATCAACGTGGAACCAAAAACCCTCACAATATTTCCCCACAATCGTACTAAAAGAAGGGGACAAATTCACAGACAGGCCTCCCAAATCAATTTGTTTGTAACGTCTTCCTGTCAATGCTCAGGCCATGTCTGGCATTTCGGAAGCAACGGATCTGTCACACTTGTCAAAATGACAAACTCAATTTAAAAGGTGCGAGAACCATGTCACATGTCTACTATCGTCAGCATCAACGTAACACGGAGCGAAATGTTAAAAATTCGAAGACGGTCCAATAAATTAGCTTCACGTAGGTCATGTGAGCATCGCAATAGTGGTGGAAGTATCGGAAATCGAGATCATGTGCATCTAACGCGAAAGCTCGGAAAACTAATGTGGATGTAGCAGAATTCGACAGTGTTTTTCAACTTCTTTGATATCTCTCTTCAAATCATTGGTGCCAATTTCTTCAAATTTCGAATCTTGTATTTCATCTAAGTCGAATATTATCCGGTACTGTAGCAGATGATTCAGAATATAGGTTAGGTAAGCAATTTCCGGTGAATTCAGGATTTTCCGGATCATATTGCCAGGAATCGACCACCAGCTGCTGAGAAACCTTACAGAGTCAAACCAAAGATGTCAAAACGC
Source organism: Hermetia illucens (assembly GCF_905115235.1). Classification (NCBI taxonomy): domain Eukaryota; kingdom Metazoa; phylum Arthropoda; class Insecta; order Diptera; family Stratiomyidae; genus Hermetia; species Hermetia illucens. The sequence goes on from NC_051849.1 coordinate 197,034,271, forward strand.
CCAAACTAGAGTTTGAATATATACTCAAACTGGGTTTCCGCTGGTCGTCGACCAGCCCTTGGGCATTGCCTTTGCATCTTATGTCCAAGAAGGATGGTATAGATGATAATATTCGGGATAAGGGATGCCTTCTAATCGTTTCAGCGACTAATGAACAAAGTGCTCCGAGGTATCGATTTTAAGCTGGTCATCCATCGGCACCTACGTTCGCCCCTCCGATGTGCCGACGCACCCTCATCAACAACCTTACCGAAAGCCTCGAAATACTCGCTTCTTTCAACTAGAGCGATACAGATAAAATATTATGGACTTAAGCGGAGTAACATTGGATGAGTCTGGGGAAGCTATTCCTGCATCTACGACATTGTGCTATTATTATATTTTGGAATGCCTAACGGAAGCAAGTGTGAACCTGGGTTGGATGTCACTAACGACCCTCGTAAAGGGTGGCCACATGGCTTGGTGAGCGCTTTCAGACTGAAAATTTTGAAAAGACACCAGGCACATTGATGAAATTTTACCCTTCAATACCACCCCCGACTCCTGCGACTAATGTGAGCCTGTCACAAATTATTGAACCACGGAGTAAAATTTGCTGTAGCGTCCTTTCCTATCGCCCATCCATTACATGCAAAATCGCGCCTTTTTCACCTTTTCTCCTTCCTTCAGATCATTTGATTGCATAGCACTCAAGTTTCCTGAAATACAAATATTTTTTCAACTAATCTTTCCACTCCTTCTATCTATGAATTTAGGACAATGAAGGAAGTCATTGAGCAGTAAATGAACTGTCCATTTTAGGACTCCGTAGGTATCCTCTCTTCAAGCTGTCCCTGCACTCAAAATTTGATGCTGGGAATAAGGATAGTACAGCGACACTTTGCGGATCGTCCTCATCGTTGAGGCTATTTACTCAACAATTTCTTTCTTTCAGGATATTCAAAGGAACTGGATTCATCATAGACGCGTGACAGTCAAAATGTCGACTGGCACAATTTCTAACCAGGCCCACGCTGGCATTGAACGACGCTGGTTTGGAGTTTAGCCTAGGTTGAAATCACTTTTAGGTGTTTGGTAATTAATTTGACGGCAAGACTTGCGACCTCTTTCTATAACCTCCGCTTTCGTTCCATCTTCCGCAAATCCCGATCCTGTATTTTCCAACCAGTATTTCGTATTTCGGTTGAATTTAACTCAACTTTCGCGAAACGTCAAACCATAGTCTATTTCAACACCGTAACACACTATCCTCGTCTACTCAGAAACCAGAACATTATGGACATCAAAATACATGATCTTACACAACAGAGGAGTCAACGCAAAACATTCTACCCCCCATCGTTTCTCGAATCAAGCCACAAATATGTCCAGCTTCGACTTAATAGTCAGCTTAATAAGCTTATTGGGTATATCGTTAAGGCAGGGTATATTGTTGTCTGCAATTCTGCTGCAAATCGCAAGCACCTTCTGCTTTGTTACCGCAGGTATTTCTATCCGCATTTAAGGGCCCCTGAGGCTGGGTTGACACCTTCACTCCTCAAGGAAAAACTCTTTAACAATCTTAAGGTAAAAATGTGGACACAGCACTAAAATTTAGGACCCTAAAGTCTCTCCATTATATCTATGAAAACACCTTCCGTCAAAGGTTCATCTCCATTTTACCACAAAGTTGTCTGAAGCATTCGACCTTGCTTGCTTTTATAAAAACAATCGAAGCACGATGGGTTGACCCGCGTCCCTCATCGGTCTAGATATTAAAGGAGATTAACAGATTAGTTTCTCCTGACAGGATATAGTTTTAAGTCCTGCAGAGCCCCTACTGATTTCCTCTACTCGAATGCAATTGATAGAACTTCTAGGGCGTGACTAGAACTCCTAGGGCATGACTAGAACTCCTAGGGCGTGACTTTCTGGCTCATGGGTCGTTTGCTATGAAAGAACAAACACCATAAAGTTGTGTTTTGGTAGGAAACATCAGGGCCCAATTGATTCAATAAAATTTAGGTCCAATTTTTCAGAGATTATATTTTTTCAAATGAAGCCATACTAAGGAACTTTCGGAACTACTCGTAAGAATGAGATATAGTCCTCTGTTCATTGACAAAAGGAATTGAAAGTAAATTTTTCAAGAGCACTTACTTCTCACAAAAGGGTCTTTCAGTATTTACTGACATATCAGATTGTTGCTGTACTACTGCGCATAACCAGAACCCGGTCGCTAAAAGTAGAGTTATGTATAACCTAAATTACAAACATGACGCTGTAAGCAGGTTACTGAAAACCAGATCAAAGCCCGCAGTCAAGGTAAACTCATGGCTTTACAATTCGCTCATATGTCTTCCTTTCTGGCGAATTCCCATTTGTCATTTCTTAGGAATTCTTTTCGTTACTTTCACATATCTCCTTAAGAACTTTCATCTAACTCGATTCACACTACTCCTTCAATACTATTCTCTCATACCGCAAAGGCCTTGCAGAACTATGTGAAGTATGAAATGATGAAGTTTCGCGACTGTAACTGAATCCTTTTCACAAAATACTATGCCAAATGTAATCCGCATTCAATTCAAACCCAAAAGCGCTGAAACTTTATCTCATTCCTACTTATTCTGAAGAAATGAAATTGCACTCTTCCCGTTCCACTTTTTGCGTGAGATATTATATTCTTTGCTTTGCTAGATCGTCTTTGCCTAAGTTTACCATCCTCGCGTCAGGGATGCCCTTGTTCGGATGGTTTCTCAGGAAAGGCGTCCTTGGCCTGGTTGTCCAATTAGTGAATGAGAATAAAGAAACGGCGGAGAATCACATCACGCCATTACTGCTCGGGTTTATAACCTTAGTATTTTTCGCGTAGGCATGTCATGGGAGATATCCTTGCAAGACGTCACTTGGCATCACCTAACAATGTATGCTAGGGTTAGAAATGCCGCTTCACGCGTGGGGATACAATTCCTCTTTTTTGCTTTTATCTGTAAAGCCATGAGATGTCGTTACCGTGGCCATTGAAAATTACAGGTACATGAGCTTTGAAATGAAGAGAACCAAATATAATTTAGATAACGATGTTGACAGGAGGAAAGTTGGACGAAACTAATCAAGGTCGTGGGATGAATACGAAATGTAATTCCTTTGAATTTCAAGTATGAACCAAGTTACGAATCCCAGGACAGAGGTTCCTTTTTAGGTCGGAATAATTATTGTGGGGACCAAGTGAAAATTGTATGCTCTCACTATGTTTTCAAGTCACACGCGCAGTGATTATGTATGTATGATTCAGCCTAATAACATGAGCCTTGCATGCATCTCTCAAAGCGCTCTTGGCACCTTTCATAGGAGATTAAAGAGCACCACCATCAAAGCGTCAAGCGCACTCTCGGTTTTTTTTTGTATATTTCTGGTCCTCGTGAAAATTACTTCCTTCGCAAAGGCAGCCATTGAATCAAAGACAAAATTAAGTAAAGATAATTATTCAACGTAAATGGCTCGGCACCAGTGTGTCAGATGACTCCTGAATAATGCTCCGTACTAGTACAGAGTATGCAGCATGAACCCAAGGACATATAAGAGACGAATCGGGCCGGATTCCTCCTAATAAACAAACGGGCTGCAATACACATAAATTTTGCAGCACAGCGGGTCGAGGGACACAGGTTATACTCCATCTAGTCCTCATCATAAAATTTGAATGCGTCTACTCTCCCAACCCAGCGGCTATTCAACTAAAAATCACCAGAACTTACGCCTTTGCGGACTTTATTGTTTATATACGAGCCTATATCGTTATGTATGAGTCCAATTGTTGGATTTTGGACTTTACCTACACACAGTAACCCATTTATTCAAGAATCGCCCGAAAACTGGAGGCCTAGAATCCTTTAGAAAAAAATAAAGTTCAGTAGGCTGTGGTACCGCCGTCCATAAAAACCGTGAGCATATACAATGATTCCTTGGGGAAAAACGACGCATCCAACAGTAGTACAGCCCCACTCCCTTCTCCTGAAAATAGAGTGAAGTTTTCCAAAGCTATTCATACTTTATTTCTACTATTTCAGGATGAAAAAGTTTCGTATGAATGGGCAACCGGGAGCACGTCATACCCAGGCTGTTGCAGTGATAATGGAAAATGAAATGTATGTTAGTTTTGTTTTGTTACGTTTTCAGTACGTAGATATTTCTGAGGAGTAATATAGAAAGGATATGAAAAGAAAAGATGTAGGTTAACAAGACAGAAATAAAATTTGAGGCTTAGGATCGCATAAATAAAGGGTCCCCTGTTCAGGGAGGCGTTATGAAGAGGGAGTAGGATGTGCTCAGTTGTTTGGCTTTGTTATTTTATTTGTAGTCTATCCAGCTGTGCAATGTCATTTTGATTATACAACTTGAGCGTAGCTTTATCTATCGTAAAACAAATGGAAGTTTGCTGAAGTATCACTTGTATGTTGTCAGTTGGAAGCTGTGTCATTAGTTGCAGTGAACTTCAGAGTTGTCCAATTATCTGTAACCACTATTGTGTAATCCCTGCACGGAGCGCTTGTATCAATTTAAAAGGTGCCCAGTGTGGAATGGTGGCTTTCCCGGGAATGTGATTTGTAAGGACATCATAGGGAGACAGAAAATTTGAAGTGGAATTGGTCCAAACACGATGACCGTCAAAGAATAACGTCTTTCGTATCCTCGTCCAGAGATATTTAAAGAGTTACTTCCTGCAACACAGAATCGAGAAGAAAGAGCCTGAAAATAATGCGGAAATATCACTTACACTTTCTGGTCACAGAATTAGAGAGAGTTGCGTGTCAATAACAACTAGAAGTCGTTCTCTTTCCACCTTATTGACAACGGAAGCAAGTGTCATGATTATTTAGGTCCCCTGAAATCGTAAATGTCTTCTTAGACCTACAAAAAGTGCGCTCCGAATTTCTAGCTAATCCTGTATAGCCTGTAGATCTCCAAATATGGGGACGATAAAGGGCGAAATGACAGCTTCCACGAACTTCATTTCACACCTTTTTTTGGAGTTTTCTGTGAGACTCCGCTTCAATTTATTTATCATCACACTTAATGTCGTACAATTGCCTGCAGTAGCAAAACAAGCACAAAGACGAATTCTAATCCAGGACAAGAGATATACAAGTTATCCAAAAATTTAACATTCGCATCGTCAAAACGTATTAACTGATGCATTACCAAGGAGGAAACCGTAAACCAAAATAGGTTTTCTCATGACACCAATCCGTCATTTCTCAAAGTCCAACTCTTCATATTACTTTCTCTCGCCAAAGGATTAAACTTTGAATTTTTGACCATGAGCAATGCGACATCTACCATTTTTGCAAGATGTAGAGAACTGTGTACTGTGCCGGAAATTTAATTTAGAACCATCGTCGCCATCGATAAGGATGACGTTTTTTGGCATTCAAGATTCACCACAACAGTTGGAAAGAAACATGGATTGTTCCATGGTCGACACTGATGCATTCAGTTTAAAGTGAAAGAAGAACGAAGATAGTATCTCTCTGTTCACAAGACAGCAGACAAATAAACTATGGATGTCAGACGATGATTTAAAAATCTCTCTATTTCACCTCAACCATGCTTACAACCGGAAGAAATCTTAAACTATAATAGATAAAAATCAGTCAACCACGGACATGCCGAACGGCGCAAAGGGTAAAGAAGAAACTTCGCAAAAAAAGGAAGGAAGGATAAACCAACTAAACCAATTTCCATACAAATGAGTCTTTGGAATAGCATCACATCACCAAGAGGAAAAAAGGCAGTCCACCAGAGAAAAGTGAGTGGTCGAAATTTGTTGAAGCAATTTATAGATGATAGCTCCTATATCGGGAAAGACAGAGGAATTCAACAACAGAAAGTCCAACCCAAAGTATAAAATTCTACGAAAAACAAAAAATGGAAAAAGCCCAGAAACGACAACTTTTTCCAAAAACAAAGTAGGCCTAAAGTTGACATCCCTCGAAAAGTAAAGGCTGATTTAGAGCTGAAAGCCTTGAACGGTAGTGTGAGCAATATCAGAAGAACATAGATAGGGGACTTAACAGTAGTCCTACGGAGGGAAATTTTCGCAGGATAGTTCAGAAAATATTCGGCCAGTAAGGCGGGTGAGAGTTAGAAAATATGTTGTACCGACATAATGAAAGGACCTAGACGAAGTAACCTCAAGAAACGATTTCGTCTTTCATTCGAAAAGCACTAAATTAATCGAAATGGAGAGATAGTCATCTCAGAGACAAACAGCTTCCTTTTCAGATGACTAAAAATTAGGCCACTCTGTGGTAGCATGCTCCAACGAATAGGACATGAAGAACACTTTATCAAGGATAGAAACGGGGAGCCACGGTACATGTTATGAAAAGGGCAAGGTGTGGATGACCGATGGTTACGTCACAGACCAACAACTTTAATCCCTTTTTACATGGCACGAATTAGGCTCTAGGACTCTACAATTACCAAGTTGGGCTGCAGACTAGGCAGATTCTACTGGAAACTTTTACAGAGCTAACATAAACAAGGCACTGGCCAACATTCAAACATGATAATTCGCTGAGGGAGGACCTTAGGCCTGAATATCGACCTCATGTACGATAGTCTTTAACTGATGGAGGGGGGAGATAATCCGATAAGAGATTGAATATTCTACCCAAAGTAATCATTAAGACACCTTCTTCTTCTGGAGGCGAGCACCATGCGGGACTTCTAGGAATTACTTTTCTGCGCCGACAATCGACAGTCATAGACAGTCCAGAAGAAAATCTTGTGGTACGAAATGAATAAGGGGCCAAGGAGTCCATTGTTGGAGTAGGAATTCCTGAAGCTCTCGTTTTGGGACCTCTTATCGAGAACGCAATGTACGCATTCTAGAGAAGGTAATCACGCGTGCTTTCAGACGGCTCGAATTTAGCCATTGTAAAGCCGCCGAGGAGATCGCCCTCCACAGACTATTAATGACTCAAATATTGACGTGGCTGTCATTGGCGAACCGTACTGGAATTATGGCAGCACTAAATAGATGAGAAATAATCAAAAGTGGTGAAACATCAATGAAGGAGATAGAAAGCATGAGGCTCAATGTTCAACTGAAATTATGCGAAAAACTTCGTGACTGCATAACAATTTGGTAGCCTCTATTATGCTTTCATTTCAATAAAATCTGTACTCCGGGCCCGAAAGGAATTGCTCTTTGACTGGACTGAACTGAATGTTTTTAATTTGTGCATGATGACAAGGGTTGGTTTTATTGCAGAATCTCTCTAACCGCCTTTTTGGCACCATGGGAAATATGCTTGAGGAAGTTATATACAATAGACTTTCAATATCCCAACAAAAGTAATTATATTAGTATGATATCAAAACAGCCAGGCCGCCCTAATGAGCTCTGTCAGAGAGACGCGCATATCTTATATCCCCTTTAACCTGCATTAGAAAAAGTGAAGCGAGATTTAGGAATGAGCATTAACAGAAACCATGCTCATGAAGTTTGCTCAGGTTGATGGTATGGATGTCATCAATAGGAACGAAAGCACCCTAAAGGAAGTTATAGTGAGGACATCAATGAAAGTAAGACTAAATTTAGTGATGATAAAATGGGTGAAATCACACATAAAAGGTTGAATAGGTCACTGTATCCGAATAACTTAGCAAGACCCCGACAATAAGGGAAATCTGTACGGTAAGAGCCTTCGAAGTAGAACAGTCGATTATTGGGGCAGACCCAACCACTGACGCTCCCATTCTTTGAGGAAGTCAACGGTTTATTAGATCGCCATTGTGGACCTCGGCTGGCTAGTCCTACGGCTGATACGATAGCAAGGGTTGTGGATCTAGGTAAGGACGCGCTGCAGTCTCAAAAATGTCTTGAATCCAGTCAAGTCGAGTCAAATTAAGGAAATTTTGATGAAATTAAGCGCTGCCTGCTATATCTTGGAGCGGTAAGAAATAAATCAAGGGCCCAAAAAATACACTGTTACGCCAGGAACGCCACAAGATGTCGTATTAGTGCCCTTTTATTGGTCCGTAATGTAAAATGGAAAAGCGTTTCAAAGGAAGCAATGATAATCGGCTTTGCAGATGGTCTAGGGGCGGTTACAGCTGTGAACCACACCAAAAACTTGAATCTCTACGCAAGTAAAAGCATTCTTGCCATAAAAATCTGATAAGGAAGAGTCAAATCTCACGGAGACTATATCCGAACATAACTCTCTATTGTCGAGACTCATGAAGGTGAAGAAGAAGCACTTATAACACATGCGACACCGAAATTTAGTTGATGGGATGCTAAAACAAAAGAAGAATTGAACAGTGATAAAGCCTGTAAAGGGTGCTCCCAAAACTAACACTTTCCAGCACGGCGGTCGTGTGGAAATAATAGCAGAAGGGAAGCCAGAGTTATTCTAGTGAATAGGTATCTACCTATTGTCTGATTATCGATAAGGGTCACACAAGAAGGTGTCTTATGCTCGTACCTTATATCCCAACTAACCTTCATTTCATTATGCTGATCTGAGGCATTTCATCGAGGCTATTTCAGACTATGTCCTAATAAGGCTAGGACAGACCCTAGCTAGCGTCAAATTAGACCAACCATTAGTTGTAGCTAACTTCCGTTTCCCTTCCTTCTGAATGGTTTTTCAAGGGTCCAAATAATCTTAACTGTATGAACGATATTTACAGGTTACCTAGTTTATCTTTCGTCATAGTCAATTGTTGCACTTTGATGTTGATGTTCTTTGATGGGGAGGCCACGTTTTTGCTGACTTGAACAACGGATTGTCCTAGGCAGCATTCACTATAGGTTGATCATTTTGGAAATTAAAATTGCTTTTCGGACCAGGTGAAGTGGAGTAAGGAGAGGATATGAGTAGAGTTTCGGGGATAGAAAGGAATACCAGGATGAATTCCTTGCTTATGTGTTACAAATAACTACACTTATTATTTTAGCTTGTAAAATCAAACATGATCTAGATATAAGTCTGATCCAGAATTTTCCAAATCAAATTTCGAATTTTCCAAACAATTTCAGATTTTCGAAACTCACTTCAGACTTTTCCAAGTCAATTTCACAATTTTCCATTTCAAATTCAAACTTTTCCATATCAAAATCAGAATTTTCTATTGCCAATTCAGAATTTTTTCAATATTCCACTATAAAATTTTCTACCAACATTTTATCACCTGATAAGGATGGAGTTCCTGCGGTGGCAGAAATCTGAGGTGTCCATTAATTTTCTATCATTGTTTGTTTTCGTGGTCTCAATCTTCGTTGTTTTCCAGGACTCCCTGTTATAAAATCGTGTACTTTTGATTGGAATTAATTCTGCCGTTTCGTGTAGAACGTCATTAAAGTCCACTGACAATCGAGAGAACTTCCTAAGTTTAAAGAAGTTTAAATTGTGGGGTTGCTTATTACTTTCAAACACCGTGTAAGGAGTAAGCGAGGATTTGTCAGCCACCTGAACTGCTGATGACAGTCTATGAGAGAGGTCTACACAGCCCATATTCCCTCCATAATTTTCATTTTTTTTTTTTGTAAGTAGATAAAGATTTGCATTTTAATTTGCCTTCAAGGTAAGTTGAATAATTTCACTTAAAAAAAAGTTGTGAAAAAATATGTGCTGTGCAGACTTCTCTCATAGAACTCCATCCTTACCAGTGGTAAAATGTTGGTATAAAACCTTCTGAAGTTTATATGGAAAATTCTGATTTTCAAATGAAAAATCTGAATTTGAAACAGAAAATTCTGATTTTGAAATGGAAAAGTCTGAATTTCAAATGGATAATTCTCAAAACGACTTGGGAAAATCTGAAGTCAGTTTGAACAAATTTGAAATTGTTTGGAAAATTCTGAATGAGACTTGCAAAACTTAGACATCGCCTGTGATCTTGAAGGCTGCTGTTTAAAATACCGAATTTTGAAAATTAGCTGGAAGTACAGAGGTTCCAAATGGAGAAACATTGGAAATCAAGGTGTTCGATTAATACTTAAATTTCTAACATTTTCCCAGTTGAAGGACCAATCACAGTTGCATATTGCTGCCCCGGTGGAATATTGATGCAACGCTGAGTGCAATTACGCGTGCAACTATCAGTTTTTTTATTGTAGTTGAGATGGTAAATCGGCCCCAGTTTGATTATCCTTGTCCCTGCCTAATCTACAATATAATGCTGCAATTTAACTGTAAATTGCCCGCAAACTCAGATTAAGTTGCTCCTAGAGATACATTAGATCATAATACAGAGCCCCATATTGTTGAGAAGTTTGGTAGAAATCCTACAATTTTTAGCAAAATCCAAGTAGGTCAAAATTGTCTGCTTCGTGGAAATTTACTGCACTGGTGAGTGCCTTTTTAAATATAGTACAGCTTTGTATGAATGGAATCATCCAGCACCTAAATATCCTTGCAGAAAAAATCCTCAAAAGCTTTCACACCTAAAGCGCCGAGCTTCCGATTGACAACTTGGCTTATTTTTATGGGTGAACCACTATTCCGTTCCAATTTTTTTTAAACTCTGCCTCATTCTTTGGAAAACTAGCAAACCGTGATTGAACCACTTCTCAAAGAATCTCCCAATCTTCAAAAATGTGTCATGTAATTACATTACATTCTAGGAGCGCACCAACTCAGTAATTACTAAATTATCATGGCCGCGTTTGATAATTACCGAAACGCTTTGTCTGGGCCCAAGGAAGCGTCGTACCAAAGAAGAAAAAAAATGGAAGATTCAACGCATTCCAGTAGAATTCTATGCTTAGAATGTAATCTCCGATTTGCAAGCCAATCATCCGGGGCACGATTCACCTACTGCGTACCAAAGTAAGACAGTCTGAATCGCGACACAGATTGGGTCATGACATGGTAAAGCATGGCTTCTCTTTGTATTTCCTCTGAGCTCGTAAATTTTTTTGTCGACCATGGCATTTTGAATTACCAGTCACCAAACCACCGTGGAATATTGCCTGCATTTACTTAACCATTTTTTTGCGGTGGATTTGTTGAAATGCTATGAATTGAGACCAATGAGACATACCGTCATGGAATACTCGAAAAAGACCCCTGTCTTCATGAAATATACATGTGCCCCGAAATATATCTAGAAATCTAGCACCGCGAATGGGTTACGAGCTAGCGGCATAGGTACGTAATCTTTCTTGGAACAGAGCATTAGCAGCACTTCAGGAATTTCAAGACAAATTGCTGCGTCTTTGAAGCTGATTTCGATTATAGATGAGATCTGATGCTGATGTGGGTGAAGGGTCCCAGTATGCTCATATGTGGGCGGCGGTAACGAATTTTATTATTGTTTACACTAACCTTCTGTAGAGGAATCGTGGTTCCTCCCTGATCCCACCCAGAATTTCATCTCATGCATGCAGCTTGATTGCGAAACGCGAAACAAAGCAACAGCTGCATCTCCAATTCTATCGCTATATTTCCAGCTGCATAGAGAAGTGTCTGCTGCTGATCTCGCATTTATATTCCTTTCACGCTTCCAGAGATTCTATTTTAGGATACTCCGAGCGTCTTATGAATGAATATATTTTCCAAAGTGATTCCATTTAATCCGACTCGCTCGTTCCAAACAGAAATCGTATGTAGTCAACTACCTCAAAAGTTCCCATTCTCCCGTGCGAGACAGTTGCTAGCTTCCCAAATAAGTTGCAAAAGGCAAAATAATAATAAAGGAAGCTTCCACATATGTACATGCTAACGATCGAACGGTAACGAAAATGCAATTCAGTGACATCGAAATATCATACAATACTCGTACCTCCAGGTACATCAGCGAAGCATAAGGAGCACAGACGGGTAAGTATATTTATTCGAGAGGTAAATCATGTCTATCAATATATTCCAGTCCTTCTCATATGCTTCCAGCCATGTTTGTAGCCAGGTTCAGCCATCTTCTTTGGCACACTTACAGCAGCATCATGTTGAGTATAAATTTCAAGAAATCTCGTTTTTTGTCTTCATTCGCTCCAGGCAAATTGAGAAAAGTTTTACAATAAAATTTCAAGGAAACGTAGCACGCAAAGAGGAGACGAAACCGGGGAGATGTTTCAGCGTAACAAAATGAGGGTTTTTTTGCAGGATCTACATGTATATGTCGCGAATCAATATGGGGAGCATATTTTTTTCGTAATAAGAGATAATTCAAAAATGATAACTTGTGAGAGTACAATATCTGATGGCAATTATGTAAACGAGGCAAACAAAGAGGAGACGTTAACGTCCTAAGAATGTTGCAATTAGGCTTCAAGAAGGTTTCACACTCGATATACGAGAAGGTCTCATTCTCTTCAGGATTGAATCAGGATTAAATCGAATCAATTCTGTCTGAGCAATCAGCCTTGTTGCCGTATCTATCTAGGCCGAATGGATTTGCATTATGTACGAAATCCAATCAATTATGCAGGAATCTACGGGAAGCGAACCTTGTGCAATATGAGTTTCTGACATACTCATCTTATTTGATGGTGTAAGACAGCATACTCACATTCTATAACGATTAATTTGATTACCAAGCCTTCTGGATGGTACTGAGGTCAGGTCAATGTGCGCTAAACAGGTATCAAGATGAAACTGGGAAGTGGGACGTGAGGAATCTATTGAAATTTTAATTGTTCATTTCTGGGAAGGAGTCCTTCAGTCAAACTTCGATTGCCTAGAAATAAATCAGTTCAGGTGAAACCTTAATTTGGAGTCAAAGTTTTGATATCGATTTCGTATAAATACCCAAATCCAAGAATAGGATTGAAATAGTCTGTCTGAAAGGAATTGAAAGGTTCCTCAGCCAAGGTTGTTGTAGGAAGTCTGTTTTTGCTTTTATATTTCGAGGCTACTTACGACTCATTCATGTGAATTATTCAGCTTACCTGGAAAAGATAATAAAATTGAATTAGTAAGCAATCATCGTAAAATTATATAAGTTGAAAAGGAAAAGGACTTCCATGAATGTGGAATGCGCTTCCTTGTTACATTTTTGAACTCGACAATCGAAGCACCAAAACTTTATAGAAATATGCGCCCAATTTTTTCATGACCTGGGATACTTCCGGGATGCCAATTAGGACTAAGGTAACACGAGCCTGAACATTTCCAACCGTGTCCTAACTCCTTTTAGGCAAGGCAACAAAAAAAATCTGGACGAGTCAGGAAAGGATCGCAGGGAGAACGGTGTGGTATTATCAGAACAGTAGTCCCATCAGGTACTTTAATTTGTGGTCGACAATACTTCTTGCGTCGTAAAAGACAATGAGCACAGTTCCGATCCTGAATTAGCTAACGCGTATCTTTCTTTGGCAAAGCAACCCTAAAATTTGACGTTTGGAACTGCCGGCTGCGGGTCATACTCAGAAATTCATGATTCCACAAAAGATAGCTAAATTTAAAGAAATGAAAACCATTTTTGACATATTTTCAAAAGTTTCCTGTCACGAAACATTCGCGTTGCTTTTCGTTAGTCTAGGAAAACATTTGAGATCAGTTTGGCGCACCCTTTTTGTTTCACACAAAACCTTATTAAAATAAGTTCAATGTCTGTCTGTCAATCTGTCACACCCGATTTACTCGGAAACGGCTGAACCGATTGTAACAAAATTTAGTGAGAACATGTGGTCTGTGTGCCTCTTTACATCTAGCGAGTTGCGCCACTTTGTCTTCAGTTTGAAGGGGGCTCTCCATGCATGCGTAACAGAAGTGTGAATTTTTTTTTCATAGAATATAGTCACGTGGGGTATCAAATGAAAGGGCTCGATTAGTACTTTCCAGAACTGATCTTCTTTCCGTTTCTTTGTATTGGGTGAAATATAGTGGAGATAGGGCTCAAAATGTGCGCTCCTAAAAGTGAAACAGGTCAGTTCTGATATCTGTACGAATGAAGTTAATAATAGTATATTATCATGTTTTAGAAATTTACCGGAAAACCCCTTAAGTTCATGCATTACAAAATTGGCACTTGCATAAGGGATAATATAAGGCATAACTTTGCGAAATTTCAAGGAAATCCCACTATTATTAACAAAGTTATAGAAAGTGGAATATTTACATTTGTGTGAATTTCGTGCATTTTAAAACGTATATGACGTCATCAGAACAGTTGATATGTTCATCCGTCAATACCACAACAAAGTGAACTCACTTGAATGGGCGGGTAAGAGTAATTGGCTGTAATATGTACGTATGTCTTGTAGTTTGGAAAAATAAAAAGGAATATGTTGAATTTATAGCTATACACGGATGGAAGAATATGCTAGGATTTGGGATCATGTCAAAGAGTAACAGCTGTTCTTTCTCTCGGATATCTCTTCACGAGAATACACAAGAATAGAATGGTCACAGGTTGATAGTCGCGGGTCAAACTGCCTGCAATGTAGAAGTTAGGTCGCCACCCCGAACAAAAAAAGCTAATGATAATGATTCTAAAGGTATACGATGAACGGACATTTGTTACGCCCAATAGACTGATAAGCTGGAATCGAAAGACTCATATTCAACCTCGGCTTTTGGAGATTTTGCCAATGCGCATTGAACTAGATTCCCGCACCTAAGGAAGACTTACCGAAACTTTCGCCATAACATCATCCGACCTATGCGAGTACGCATTTATAAAATTCGACCTTTGGAATGTAGCGCAAGTGTTCCAGCATATTATTGACGAGGGTTTAAAATGGGTGAACGGCATCCACGACATGATTCAGGAGAAATTCTTTACAGGAAAATCAAATAAATTCACCAATCAACTAGGTGTGCCAATCCAACGCACGTTGTGAAGCTTCCAAAAGTTCCTATCTAATAGTCTGGTCAGTCATCAAGTGGATACGGACTCAGAACCCCATAACTGTTCGACAAGGAAAAACAAGTCGGGAAACCGGAAGCTGGACGCTTCAGGTACGAAAGGTTTTGTGTATTTCTTAGTACGTAGCACGTAATATATGCATATATCCACTTTCGGGTGATATTGACATTGGTAGTCTTCAATTTTCAAAGAAGCAACAACTTGGACGTATTATAAATTTGTTAGTAATAGTGCGATTTCCATCAAACTTGGTATGATCATGCTTTACATTATAGCCTACATTACTGCAGAATTTCGTGCCGCTAGGATGAATTTAAGGGGGGTTTCCAGCCAATTACAAAAAAATACAGTAATATACTATTATTAACTTTCTTTGAACAGATATCGGTGTAGAAGGTATTTCGGAGCCAAGGCACCATATACTGGCAGCCTCCTGATTTTTTTCAGATTTTTCGGTTTGGTAGTTTCTGAGAATGGCCCCCTTAAAGAAATGATCACTTTCAACCTCCCGCATTCCCCACGTTTCCAAGAAATGTCAAAACTAAGACCGGCTTCGAAAAGTACTAATCGAGACCTTTAATTTGATACCCCACATGACTATATTTGATGAAAAAAAATTTTACACGCCCCTTTTGCATGTATGGGAACCCCCCCTTAAATTCAACGTAAGAGGATGTAACTCACTGTATGTGTGAGCGTTCATAGTTCCCACCTTTCCACCAAATTTGGTGTCGATTGCTATAACCGTCTCCGAGAAAAATGCGTGTGACGGACAGACAGACAGACAGACAGACAGACAGACGGACAGACAGACAGACAGTAAACCGATTTTAATAAGGTTTTGTTTTACAAACAAAACCTTAAAAACAAAGATTGTTTTAGTTGATTTGGCGGAAAAATTGCCGGATGGTGTATGGTGCGCGAGTGCTTGGAGATGAAGTGAAATCTAGAGCCACTTCTTATTTAAACCGCGAACAAAAATAGCAAGTGTTTCTTCTTTTTCTTTGTTGTTTCCTCGCTGAACCGGTCACTTGGTTGCCGTTTTTTTTTTTCCAATACATTAACGACTATTAGTTGAAAACATTGAACAAGTTGCACAGGAACAGATTTCACAACATTGAGAACAGCTGGGTGGCAGCGCGGTTGCTCGTGGGCAGGCAGCCCCTGGTTCGATTATGCTCGTAGGCCTTTTTTTTCTATTTATCTCTATTTAAACAAAGAAAAAAATTACAAACAAAAAATCGTAAACTGGACTCCTGAATCGGTCTTTGGTTCGTTGGTGGTTGGAAAAAGCGAAATAGCAACGGGAGCAACTCTTTCCCTTTATTCGGCTCTCTCGCTGAGTGCTGAATTGAATTTTTTTTTCTAGTCGACTTCATTGAGTTTAATGAGAAAGTGAAATAATTACGTGGTCTACACTACGCAGAGCTCGTGTTTCCAAGTAGTGCGCAGCCTAGAGGGAGCACGTTTGGCCCCTGCTTCTCAGGATCGAGATTCAATCCCGGGCTGCAGCGCGGGACGATCCTTTTTTTTCTTGAAACATTAAGCATTAATAAACAAACCCCAGTTTAGAACCATTTGCGGGTGGATAGCCCTCAGTTCGATCTGCAACCAAAGCAAGAGCGTGTAGGAATCAACAGACAAATTTGTTTGTAAATTATTTCACTGCAAACAGTGGAGGAAGCCGAGAATTTCGGGGAGCTTCCCACTAGCAAAACGGCTAGTGGGGAGTCGCCTTTGATGGTTTTAAGCCTTAATGATCCTTTTAGGCGGAGCGGTAAATTAGTGCGATCGCCTCCAGCGAAATCGAGTGAGAAACAGATGTCGGATCAAAGGAGCAGCAGCGGTGGAGTCAATTCTTTAAATGAGGCTGACGCGTTCACACAGCTGGGAGCAATGATCCAAAATCTGATGGAGTACGTTGGTCAGCGAAATAACGTCCATCACGCTATCAAAGACCAAGTGCGTTCTATTAGGGCGACGTACTTTAAGGCTAAAGAGGATGTAAAAGCACGCGAAGAAGGTATACTGCCGAACAGCCAACAGAAAGTGATGGTTACTGTAGCAACACAAACTATGGTGAAAACATCTCTTCCCAAGAGGCTTTTTGACAAAGAAGGTATCCAAGGTGAAAGAGACATCTCAGCAATGCGCAATAAGCGACAAAGAGACCCCAACGAAGAGGTACAATCACCCCAACGGACAGCGAAACGCAAAAAGGAGAAACCAATTCCGGCGCAACCTACGAAGACAGGAGACGGAAGCTTATCGGCCCACCCGCAAAAGGCCACTAACCGCGCCGAAGAATCTACCTGGACTAAAGTAGAAGGTAAGAAACGGTTGCAAAGGAGAGCCAGGCCAGACGCGCTGATCATAACAAAAACTAGCGAGCTGACGTACGCGGAGATTTTGCGTAAAGTAAAAGCAGATACCTCCCTGACTGAACTAAGTGGTAATGTTACGCGTATCAGACGTACGCAGAAAGGTGATCTGTTGCTGGAGCTTAAAGCGGGTGAAGATGTAGGCGAAAACCTACGAAAACAAATCGAAGTGGCACTAGGTGAGGCTGCAGCAATCAAAATGAGCAGAGATTCAGTGGTGATAGAATGTAAAGACTTGGATGAAATCGCCACGAAGTCGGAGATCTGTGAAGCCTTGCAATCTCAATTAGGAATACAGTCAGTGAGCGAGGCCAACGTGCTACGACTTAGGAAGGCGTACGGGGATACACAGATAGCGTCGATAAGTCTTCCTGTCGAAGCAGCAAAAAAGGCTATAGCAGCAGGTAAAGTTCGTATTGGATGGGTGGTTTGTCGGATACGAGAGCAAAGTCAGGTGCATAAATGTTTTAAGTGCTGGCAGTTCGGCCACATTGCGAAAGCCTGTACCAGCTCACAAGACAGATCTAGTCTGTGTCGTAAGTGCGGAGAGCAAGGCCATTTTGCGAAGGATTGCAACGGAAAGCCCAAATGCGTGTTCTGTGTCGAAATGAAAAATAGCGACAGCGCCCACATTGCAGGAAGCAGTAATTGCCCAGTATTCAGAAAGGCGTTCATAAATAAGCACAAATGAAGTTTATGCAACTAAATCTGAACCACTGTCGAGCGGCCCAAGACCTGCTCTCCCAGAGCGTGTTTGAAAATAATGTCGACGTAGCTATTGTATGCGAACAATATGAAAATCTTCATAGCGGAGTATGGGTAGCTGACAAAAACAGCAAAGCCGCGATATGGAGCTGCGGAAGTCGTGCTATAGAAGATGTAAAAAAACATCCAGAGAACGGATTTACACGTGCCAAAATAGGAGGTATATACATCTATAGTTGTTACGCAGCCCCGAGCCTCACGCTGGAGGAATTCACTTTGTTGCTTGAGAAACTATCTTTTGATGCCAGGCGCTATAATCCCAAAATAATTGCCGGTGATTTCAACTCATGGGCAGAAGAATGGGGAAGCAGAAAAACAAATGCAAGGGGGTAAATACTGCTAGAGGCATTCTCGCGTCTAAATGTCGTACTTGCGAACTCTGGGGGAGCCAACACATACCGGAGGGGAGAATTACAATCGGTAGTAGACCTCACTTTCGTCAGTGACACCCTTATCAAAGACTTGCAGTGGCATGTTAGCGAAGAGTACACACACAGCGATCATCAGGCTATTGTCTTCCAAACCTCGCGTAGGAATTACATGAAGCCACAAAAAAGAATAACGATGAGCTGGGTAACTAACAAATTCGATGAAGAAATGTTCAAGGAGGTACTTCTAGATGACACATTAGTATCGGGAAGCGCACAAGAAAAAGCTTTACAGGCCGCGGAAAAATTGCAGCGGGCATGCGATGCCTCTATGCCACGGCGTAGCGCTTTCCGAAGACGAAATCCCAATTTCTGGTGGAATTCAGAAATTGAGGAATGTCGGAAAAACTGCCTCAGAGCTAGGAGATGCTCCCAGCGCAGAAGAAATCAACCTGAATTCGTTGAGCTGCACATGCAATACAAGAACGCGAGGAAAAAATTGCAAGTAGCTATCACGAAGAGCAAATCCGAACATTTCAAGCGGATGTGTACCGAAGCTGATTCTGATCCATGGGGTGGCGCCTACAAGTCTGTAATGTCATCACTGAAAGGCAAGCGCTCCCCACCGATTACCTGTCCAAAATTACTACAAAACATAGTGGACACTCTCTTCCCAGAGGACGTGAACTACACAAATCTGCCTAAAGTGCATGTAAACCCCGACGAAATCCCTGAAGTGGTAGAAGAGGAAATTTTTGATGCAGCAAGTAAATTCGCTGAAAATAAGACCCCAGGGCCAGATGGAATCCCGAATATCGCCCTGAAAGTGGCAGCCAGGTCAGCACCAGGTATGTTTGCTAAAGTTTTTACGGCATGCCTCAGAGAAGGAGAATTCCCCGAGCAATGGAAGCTGCAAAAGTTGATACTTATTCCGAAGCCAGGTAAACCATTGGGAGACCCCTCCTCATATCGACCGATATGTTTGGTCAATACCATTGGTAAACTATTTGAACGAGTATTATACAACAGACTGCTCGCTGTTGCGGAAAAGGAAGGAGGCCTATCCGACAAGCAATTCGGGTTTCGTAAGGGGAGATCAACCATCGATGCAATCAGCATGGTGACTGGCCTGGCTCGCGCTGCAATACAAGATGACAAATGCTGCGCAGTGGTGACCCTCGATGTAAAAAATGCTTTCAACACTGCAAAGTGGACGAAAATCGTAGAGGCTCTAACCAAACTAAAGGTTCCAAAGTACATTGTACGCATCGTTGTTGCATTTCTTCTTGGAAGAAGATTATATTGCGACTCGGACGATGGAGAGAAATTATTCCCAATGACGTGCGGCGTACCACAGGGGTCTGTCTTAGGTCCCTTACTGTGGTTAATTATGTACAACGGGGTGCTGACGCTACGCCTTCCTAACGGCGTGACAACTATTGGTTTTGCGGACGATATCGGGGTAACAATAGTGGCAAAACGCTTAGACGAGATCGAAATCTATGCAAATGAAGCGATATGGGAGATAAATTCCTGGTTGAAAAAGTCCGGTCTATCACTTGCTGAACATAAAACGGAACTAGTGCTAATCAGTAAAAGGAGGAAAGGCACGACCGTAAAAATTAAAGTTGGTGGAAAAACAATTTACTCCCAAGAGTCGCTTAAATATTTGGGAGTAATGATTGACAAAAGACTCAACTTTAAAAAACACATTGAGTGCGCTGCAACTAAAGCATCTTCCATCGCTGTAACGATCTCGAGGATACTACCGAACATTGGTGGACCAAGACAAAGTCGACGTCGTCTTATTTCAAGGGTAGTTAGTTCCGTGCTACTCTACGCAGCTCCAGTTTGGGCAACCGTTCTGGAAAACAAATCAAACTGCGGAAAACTAGGAATGGCGTATCGACTAAGTGCACTCCGGGTATGCAGTGCTTATCGAACGACATCAGGAGAAGCAGCATATGTAGCAGGGACAATCCCCATAGACATCTTGGCGGATGAAGGTCGGCGTCTCTACGACAATATGTATGCAATCGGTGAGTCTATTGTACTTCGACGGCAACTAGCACGGCGAGAATCCATCGCAAAATGGCAAAAGAGGTGGAACGAGGCACAAACTGGCCGTTGGACCTACCGTATCATTCCACACATTCGAAGATGGATGGAAAGGAATCACGGGGAACTAAGCTACGAACTGACACAGTTTTTAAGTGGACATGGAGGTTATCGGGCTTATCTTTATCGATTTGGACACGACGAGTCACCATGGTGCCCAAGATGTGGTAACGTCGCTGAGAATGCGGAGCATGTTGTGTTTGAGTGCCCAAGGTTCACAGCACAGCGAACTAGGTTGGAGGCGATCGCAGACAGGCGCTTAACACCTGGAAATATAGTGGAGTTTATGTTGGAATCAACGGAGGCTTGGAATCAAGTGGTAATTGAGCTGAAAATGATTCATGAACAGCTAAGGCATGAAGAACTGCGAAGAAAGCAAGAAAGGGAGCGAACAATAATGCGCCGCAGTTAAGAACTGATCCAGCCCCACGATGCAATGCTTATAGCAGTCCCGTGGGGAGAGTGGAAGAGGAAGGAGGTGGTTTTAGTGAGTAGAAGTCTCACATAACTGTTTGGCAGGAGCCAGCAGTAGGTTTTGAACCTTTCCACCTTCCAACGATGAAAAAAAAAAAAAAAAAAAAGACAGACAGACAGACAGACAGACAGACGGTAAACCGATTTTAATAAGGTTTTGTGTTTACACAAAACCTTAAAAAGGAATTTCTTCACAAAGATGTCCGGTTTGCGGTACGAAAATAGGAAGCGCACGACCGGGTGACTACTGACTATACCATGCTTACGGCTCACAAACCACTAACTTCCATCTTCGGTCAGTTTGCCGTCAGCATATATCCATTTGTAGCATCTAAGCTTGCTGACGAGGATCTGAAAATGTTGCAAGAGACTCAAGGATTTGACCAAATCATGTCCAGACTACAGGTTACAGCTGGAAGGTGTGGTATTATGTACCTACTGGCACCGTAATAGAATATCAATCATGCATTCAGGAAAACCATTTTCAACGGCGATCATTAACAATCCTACTCTTCGCAAACGTCACAATTAGTTTTATGACCCCCAACGTCTCTCAAACCGACAGCGGGAATTTGAGGATCGGTGCTATAATTGGCAACGATCAAAGCTGACCCGTTTTGTAATCATGCCAGTAGGGACTTTCGTCCAACCATCGTCTAAGTCGAGCACGTGTATCTAAAACTTACCATTTCTTTATTGCGAGGAAAAGGTCAGGTGTAGTACCTGACTATGATAAAGAAGTAATACCACTCATCGATCAAGGGGCCAACACAGTTTCCAAAACGTTCCTCGACGCATGAATCTTCAGATTCCCCGTACTGCCTTGGATTACCTTCGATCAGAGAAGGCAATTTAGGACGAGGTTATTTCAAAAAAAAATTTCAGCAACCTAGAACATACCACTCTGAAGCTAATGGTTTAGTAGAACTTCTACGTCGTTAGCTAAGACTGCAAAACCCTATCATAATAGCTAGTGAACAGAAGGATTACCTGTCGTAAATTACCACAGATTGGAAGGAATTGGATTGGAAGGTTTCGCCAACGATCTACAACAAAATTTTCAAATTTGACCCCCAGTCAATGGAAGACGACGCAACAGCAAATAAGTTTTCGTATTCAAGGTCCCAGGGCGAAACGTGGATCGGTATCCATGATGGAGCATAAAACCAATATAGACTCGAATCACAATTTCATTGCCATCGTGCTCCTGGCTCGAATTAGAACACCACCTAGAGTGCCTTCTGACAAGCAGCTCTCCGCAACACCTATAAAGGGGAAATGGATGCTGCATTAACCGAAGTCAGCATAGATCCTGGAAATGAAGCATCAACAAATGATGTTCACAATCCCATGAAGAACGTTATCATTGATACGGCAACGAAGATACTTGGTCCCAGCCGCAAGAAAAGTCGGAACGGCGGGCACGCGCGGAGACTTCACCGGCGGAAAAAGGAAGCCTGGGAGGACCAATAGGTGTGTAAACTCGAAAAGTACAGGAAGCAATCGCACCAGTCGCACAAGTTTTACCAACAAGTCAGTAGGATGAAGCCTTATACACCTCGATGTTCATCCTGCCGAGACAAAGAGGGAAATTTGATTTCCGACAGAATGGCCATATTGGAGCGGTGGGTTGAGTACTTTGATGAGCTACTAAACAACCAGAGCATCGGCGAGTTGGAGGTTCCGCCAACTGAAAACGACGGACAAATACCACCACCAAGTATAGAAGAAACAGTCCGGGCAATTCATCGGCTTGAAAACCATAAGTCACCAGAAGCCAATCGAATTACAACCGAATAGATTAAATTTGGAAGCGATATGGGACAGCGAATCAATGCCTGACGACTGGTAACGAGGCAATATCTGTCCCATACATAAAAAGGGGGATGTCACGCAATGAAGCAATTATATAGACATCACGTTGCTGAGTACCATAATATA
Source organism: Hermetia illucens (assembly GCF_905115235.1). NCBI lineage: Eukaryota > Metazoa > Arthropoda > Insecta > Diptera > Stratiomyidae > Hermetia > Hermetia illucens. The sequence continues at coordinate 197,057,129 of NC_051849.1, forward strand.
AGATATTCTCCGCTATCTTGTTAGGCCGGATAGGCATATACCAAAGAGGCTTCACTCCAAGCAAATCAACAATAGATAAGATTTTCTCTCTGCGGCAAACGATGGAAAACCTGCTGGAATATGGCCATCAGTTGCACCATCTCTTTATCGACTTTAAAGTCGCCTATGACAGCATAGCGAGGTAAAACTGTCCACGAGCGTGAGAAAATTTGATATCCCGATGAAATTGATAAGACTGACTAGGCTGACTAGGCGGATCACTCTCGAGAACATTAAACATCAACAACGGTCTAAGACAAGGGGATACCCTATCATGTGTCCTTTTTAACCTGGCCTTGGAGAAAGTAATTCGCGATGCAGACGTAAATGCGAGAGGTATCATCCTCTTCGAGTCCACCCAACTACTGGCCTACGATGACAATATTGACGTCATGGAAAGAACAACCCGAGATAAACAGTTTACCTTCATCCAGATCGAACAGGCGGCGCAAGATCTCGGGCTGCACATAAATGAAGGTAAGATGAAGTACGTGATGGCAACGTCAGCGTCAAAGGCCAAGGAAACAACAACATCGAATCGCACTGGTCAAACGAAAACAATAAAGATAGGAGACTACAACTTTGAGACCGTTGAAAATTTCTGCTATCTAGGGTCGAAATTCACAACCGATGACAGCTACGACGGTGAAATTCACGCACGGTTGTTGTCAGCCAACAGAGCGTATTTAAGCGAACAAAAACTGTTCCGCTCGAAACGTCTCACCATAGGGTCAAAGCTCTTACTGTACAAGACAATGATCTAGCCAGTCCTTAAGTATTCCTCGGAGACTTGGGTTCTTAGCAATAAAAATTGCGAGCTCTTGGCCGCGTTCGAGAGAAGAATCCTCCGAAGAATTTTTGATCCCCTATATGAGGATGGACGATTCCGTAGCCTACATAACGACGAAATCTATGAGCGATACCATGACCGTCAGGTTGTGGATAAAATCCGGCTCAATAGGTTACGGTGGGCGGGTCACTTAATCCGTATGGATGAGGATGATCCAGCCGGGGAAGTCTACAAGAGCAATATTTATGGTAGAAAAAGAAGACGAGGCAAACCCTGCCTGAGATGGAGCGATGGCGTAGGTCAGGACGCCAGACAGCTTTTAGGGATATCGAATTCGTAAACCTCGGCGCAAAACCGGGATGTCTGGAGTTCCTTATTAAGGCAGGCCTAGACCGGATACCGGTTGTTGCGCCGTTGATGATGATGATGATTTGCGCTTTCCAAGTCGGGGCCTATGCTAGGTAGGGTTCCGTTCAAGACAGAATAATATAATATGGTCATAAATTCAAACGATCTCGAAAGATTACCATGAGATTATCCTAAATGGCAGATACGCACGTAAAACCACCAGGAACTTCATATATGAGTCCTGTCGATACAAACTCCGCGTCAGATTGATAGATATCTCTAATTCCGTCAATAGAGATCGAGGCTCAAACAAGATGTTGAGTAGGCCTCTCTCTTTCCCTTTGATAACAAGATCAAGCATGTATTTAGTATTGCAGTTCTTCCACCTGAAGTTACCAGGGCGCTGGTGAAGTTCGCACCTTCCGGTTTAGCCCTTTTATGAGCGATAATGACAGTTCGTTCTTGCAGCTATTCACCAAAAACCCGTTCATAACTTTTGAAACGATCTTCTATTTATTTTCCCCCAAAATAGCTCCTCGCTCTCAATTTCTCCTTCTACGGCAGCTGAGACAGGCTCAATCTTACTACAGCAAAAAATATTTCTGCGAAATAAAAGAGCTGCTCATTTCTTTTCTCTTCAGCAGAGAGGGTGCGCTTCATCATTCCCTATTTAACCGTCCCAGCCTGCTACAAGTTACGGCTCATTCATTCTATCTTCGAAGAAAACTTTCCCTCTAACTTACCACTATAAAAATTAGAAACAAGACCTCATATGACCCACTTTAAACATGAATCATTGAACTGACAGCAACAAGATACATAGACATTTCCACCCCAGGTTTAATCTCTTAGCCTCAATTACCACATATAATCACAAATCTTCAATAAATTTTAAACCAACTATCGGAAAAAGTCGATGAGAAAAAAAACAGCCAACTTGAAAAGGATGGATGTCTCTCCTTTATACTCCGCAATATATGTCCTGAAAATATATTTCCTTCCGATATAATGGTCTGACTAACCAAGGGTCCTTCCATCGTTAGCTATTTATATACATATGTACGTGCATTGCAGCTGATGTGATTTCATTATCCCTGTATCTCCGACCGCTCTACTTTCCCTTGCTCCGTAAATACCTCTAAGTGGCCATTCCAAATCACCTATAATCCCCTAGAGTAGAAAAACGCTAGAAAACGAATGAAAAGATACTTCATACATGCGACAGATGTTTATTTCTCGTAGATAGATTAGCGCAGATGAATGCCTTGAAATATGTGGAATAGACGTATGTCTGCCACTCGAAATTCATCAAGGTGTTCTTCGCGGAATTTACCTGAAGGTAAACAGAATGGCTTTTTTGGGCTTTCGATTGGCATGGAAACCAGGGATTGATAAGTGTGGGGCTTTGTAATTCGAATTGGCGACTGTGTTTGCGGTCGACCTACAGCAAAGCTTCATGTTTCAATTGCTGTATCTTTTCAAGTTTGCTGATTAGAATATGACTCAAACGTTGTGGTTAGATACACCAGTCGCGTTGCCAGTTTTTTGCTGGAAAATTGTGATTTTAGGGCAATCTTGTGAAATAAACTTTAACGAGCTAACTGTGAAAGATAGCGTCGTTATATCATTTGCTACAACATGGACCACCATGACGAGCCATTTGCATCTTAAAGATAAAGATTCGCAGCTGAGTCAGTACATACTGTTTCGTAGTTTTGCATATTCAGGCTTGATTCACCCTTGATGTCATCCCATTCGAAGGCTATATCATACCAGGCTTAAAAAATACTATGATGAGCGGGTAATGCCACTAAATTAAATCAATACGAAACACATTTGTACTCCCACGACGATTTGTGCAGTAAAATCAAAACCACGTCCTTACTACATGTGAACATCAAGTATCCACTCAACCCATTAAATACCCAAAAACCAGACGACCTGATGCAAGGACTCATTATAATAATTTTCCATCCCCACAACGTCAAATTAGTTTATTTCCATCCACTTTCGGCACTTCCACTCTGTTGAGGAATCCACCAACAACCACCTTCCTAAGTTATTGCAATAACAGAGATAAAAGTAATGTCGTTTTCCCAACCACCATCATCCACCAATGAAACTTAGATATGCACAAATTATGCCATTAGCTGCAACATCACCTGCATCAACAATTAGATGGTAATAAAAGTCCAGACGAACTAGCTGTAGCCCCGGCGGTCTCCATACAAACCCCGCTCAAGCTTTATCGATTGCCAACACGTGTAAGCAAAGGAGGAATATCGTGAGAAGGGTTGAAAAATGGTGGAAACAATAAAGGATTTTGATGAGAAGAAGTGGAGAACATTAAGTGGGATTTGTATGAAACATCCATCTTTAGTGGAGAGGTTTGCAGCATATAAAATATTTCGTCACAATTCAGGGAAGAGAAGTCTATGGATTTTCATCGAGAGAGATGAGAGAGATGAGTGGTGGCATAACGATGATGCTTGAGGTGTTCTACATCTCGTTAGGTTGGGGCTGGTAAAGAAGCTTAGGTGGGTGGAGTTTTTAAAGCGTTTACGATGGTTGGAATATTCAATAAATTTTTGTGACATTTTTCATGGGAGTTCCTTTTAAAAAAAATTGAAGTAGTTTGCTTGCCAAGTGATTTCATCCAGCTAGACATGTAACGGATATGTAAGGGTTCGAAAGGAGGATCTTGAAATGTCACTTGGGAACTTCGAAAGATTGACTACAATAAATAAATTATTATTAGATTTTATTCAATGTCCTTCAAACTGAGCTTCTGCCAACCTCAAGGGCCTGTCAAATACTTTGAGAAACTCTAAGATTATTGTTGGAACCCTAACGTATGGTTCTATACTTTTGAGGACACATATGCGTCCTAAGATGTCCGCTCAGAGTTGGTTACCAATAAGGTTGCCGAGAGGAAATCTAACCGGTAAATAAGCCAACTACGGTTACTTGTGTCATTTAGAAAGAATATTTAGTCCCTTTTCTCTTCGAGACTAGCTATGTATACCAGCGCTTGCGTAGTGCTTGGGGACAGCGTATTCAGTGATTTGTAGCTTTGCAAAGTAACACAAATGTCCGGAAAAAGGCGTTATTTTGGGATATATACGAGGTTAGACAATTAAGTAATGAGACTGATTCCATAAAAACCGTATATTTAAAAATTATTCTCCAACTATGCCATCCCCTTCAAAGTAGTCCCCCTTGGGCAGTTAGACAGCGATTCCAGCGCGTTTTTCACTCTTCGTAACATTTCTGGAACGCTTCGATGCTGCTTATGCTCCTCAGAAAGGTTCTTTGGAACCATCTTCGTGCAGAACTTTTTCATCCCGAAAGTGCCAGTTAAAATTTGTCTGGCTGCTTCATGGTTCATACGCTGTTCCGAGGCCGAACTGACAAACGCCGATCTTCATGGATTAGGGCGCGCACACACTGCACATTCGCGTCAGTCCACCCCTCGACTGGTCTCCCACTCCGCGCCCCGTCTTCCACCCTTTCACGCCTCTCCTTAAACTCTTTATGCCATCGAAACACCTGGGCACGACTAAGAGCACTATCACCAGGCACCTTTACAATTTTAGCGTACGTTTCCGAAGCTGTTTCGCCCAATCTGGCGCAAAATTTTATTACGACGTATTGCTGTAGATTTCGTTCCTCCATTTTCGTGACGAGCACCACCAAAACACACGTCTACTCAACACGACCCAGCAGGCGAACTAAACAAGCTAGAGCGGTGCTGAATATACCAATGAGAGGGGAAGGATGCCGAGGAAGGGGAAGAAAATTTGAAGGTTGCAGGTTCACCACAAGTGGGGCAATAAAATCAGTCTCATTGCTTAATTGTCTAACCTCGCGTTTCTGGATTGGCAACTTTAAACAAATGGAAAGCATGTTCCTTCCTAACCGTTAATAGTAGATAGCGAGAATGCTTCGAGCAAATATTAAAAGAAGATCCCCCACTTCAGCAAGCATAACCAGCAGCATTTACCTGAAATTTGGAATGAGGAAAGCTGAAACTCAACTGATGGAGATGGAGGGGATGAGTCCCGCGTGTTTGGCCTCGGTGTCCAGGAGATGTTCAAAGACCATCCCCGACACCCTGGCCTCAACACTGGTCCACACCTCCGGCGCTAGTTTGCCGCTAGCAAAATTACCATCCGCCAGCGCCACACGTAAGTGGCTCCTGGCCACTTCGCTGAAGGGTTTCGCAGTTGGTGGCCCGTCGGCTGACTGTTGCTGCGCATTTTTCTTCGGATGTTGCTTAGCGTCTGAGCTCTTGCCCACCCTGCGCCGCTTCTTATCTTGCTCGACCTCGTCTTGAGATCGATTGCGTTTCAGAGTGATGGACTTCGCCTTCTGCTCATCTGCCAGGCGTTTGCTATTGTATTCCTTAACAATCGTGGTATTTAGCGAGGTCTTTTTCATCCCGCTCGTCGACAGTACCGGCCTCCTTATTCTTAGTAATCTTGTTGAGAATATGCATGGCCTTCTGGCACTGGCTCTTGAGCAGGGCACCAGTGGACCTTCGCTTCTTAGCCGGTTTTTGGCGACCGACGTTCTTGTCAGTTTTCACGTTGAGGGTTTCGGGTTAGGAGTACTATGTCTGGTACTCGCTACACCCAGTTTGACGGCAATGGATTCCAGACTGGAAGCTACTAGTCTGTCTGCCGCTTCGCTCCGGGAGGTCCCTGCTGTTGGTTTCGGCACAGCAGTGCTACGGCTGGCACCGAGTGTACTGCTCTTTACGGCTACTGTCTCCTGGCTGGAGGCCAGCAGCTCGTCCTCCGATGATGCGCCTGGCACCACTTCATATTCTTATATCGTCGTTTTTTGTTTTTTAAAAATTGAGTCCATGTCTTGGTCCCACAAGTAGTCCAGGAAGAATGTCCACCCTCGCTGGCCCGGCCACCAGGGTAAGGGTTTTATTTGAAACTGAAGGTACCCAAGGTATTCAGAGTTCGCATACTAAAGACCAAGCTCCCCATTGGCCACGCAGTTCTCGGCGTACGCTGTTTCACCTTGGGGTCCTATTAGCATTTTCTCCGGTGCACGGAGGACGATCCCCGGGCTTTTGCTCCGGTCCATCCGCCCACTATATATACTTACCCATACACATGACCAGCAAACAAGCAGATCCTCGTCAGTTGGATGAGTATACTCCCAGCCGACACTACACACACTTGGCCGGTTCGAAGACAATTTCCAGCGGCCACCACGAAGAGGTCGTGTGAGGACTTGTCGAATTATGCAACTTTAACTTGAAGCATAATCAGACCAGGCAGCCGCCCTGGGTAAATAGACATTATTTAGCTTCTGAAATTTCTTCATTGGAAATGGTTTCAACCCAATATGAAGCGAATGCTTCCATGATTATAATCTGCAAGCCACCAGAAGAGTCATTTCGTTATAACCGCCTTACTTTTTCAATTGCAGTTCGAAAAAGTGACCAGCTGACCAGAGTAAATTTTTCATGTGATGGTCATCTGATTAATAAGTAATCTTAACATGAATCAGGCTGTAATGAGCAATAGTAGGGGAGCGATCCAGAGTACAAAAAAACTGTCGAAAGTTTACCATGCAGCAGCAGCATCTAAGTGTTCCACTCAAGTCTCCCGTCGACAATTATTTGCACGTCTATGTGCTGGTCAGAGTCAAAAACGTAGTGAAGGTCCTTTTGAATACTTCAATTCCTGGGCTTTTCTGAGCGGGCAACTAGATTTTTGAGAAGAATCAATATATTGCACATAATACACGGTTTAAGGCTGAAACTCATCCTACCAAATAATGAGAATTTTCTTTCGGATAGGGTAGGTGAATTCTGGTGAATCCCGCAACGGTACGCTCTTTTAACTAAACAACTCCCCGGGTGTAACTCGAACGTAATGCGCAGCACGGCTCCATTAACCTTCGCTCAACATATCTCTGACTGCACAAAGTGGTTAACGCATCCTATCTCACCTTCCGCAAGAAAAAAGGCGTTATCGACGTCGTCCACAATCCTATTCCAGAATACACAGGGAAGGGATCGTGCCTTCCCAAACTTGTGCACGCAAGACCGAAAGCCTCGATGCTCGCTTAGAAGCTGGGTACCGTGCGGTCCACCTTGACGTTTGAGATTTTCCGACCGGCAGACGCAATCCACAAAGTTTCCTGCATCTGCACTTGCAAAGTGCATCAGCCCATACCTCCCCGGCAAAGAGTAGAACAAATGCGCTACACTTACTAGCAGAAGTCGTCTGCCAGATGTAGGACCTCCAATGTTTGCCATTAGCCGGCTTAAAACCCAAACCCCAGCTGCAGCCTTATTCGCTGCTGCTTTGATGGATGGGATTGGATTGAAGTGTTTTCTGAAAGAATATGTTTTTCGCACAACAGAACTATAAATATTCATCAAAGCATTCCTACTTCCCATTTATTATGGACTGTCTCCTTTGAAATCAACGCAAAGTTGACTCCTTGGTATAGCAGGAAGTGCCTTATCAATTACTCGTTTTACTAGTGGATACTCCGTAGCCTAGAAATATTAAACTTTTGTTGCCTAGTTACAAAAGTTCCTTTCATGTCCTGAAATAATAAAAGGGAACTGTTGCCCCCCTGACTATGGCTGGCAACAATTCCACAGTACCCAAATAAATTCACGCATTTCAGGCATATTAAAGTGAAGGCTTACAACTTCAAGCTGACAATGTGAAAACAGTCACATCAACTTTTTATTAAAGATATTAACTGAAACGTCATCTCAAAGTTTGTCTTCCTAAATTTGTGTGACTTGCTATATATTCGAGTGGAGGGAGGATATCAAATTCCTTCCCTTATATTCAAGTCGACAACCAACCCTATTTCAGTCCCATTCCTCCAATTCAACGTTACTAGGTTACTAGGAGTTTACTCATTTGATGTAATTTAGCTTTCCCTTCTCTTATGTGACAAATTCACGTCATATCCTTTCAGATTCCCTAATTTCTATTAAGAACCAGAAGAGCACACATTTTCTACCCAAGTGGATCCAGCCAGCATCCGTAGATAAACTCTGAACTAATGTACACGCGTGCTGGAATACAAACAGTTCGAAATACTAAAGAGATTGGACACTTTCAAAGGATATTTCTAAAACTGTCAGACAGGAGCGGAACCTCCCAAGGATATGGGATATTTGCATAACTGGTGAATGTCTGGATAGCTACGTGTATTCATGTTAACTCCATTTATACATGCGCTACTAATAAGAGATACAAAATAAAGAGAGGAATTTGTGTTGCAAGGATAACATATGTGGGAGAAAGTGTGCTTGCAGACTGAAAATTTTCTATTTTATGGTTTATCTTTTTTCAGTGGTAACTCATACTTTATTCGGATGGGATAATCTGCTTTATCAGTGGTCCTTGTGTAGTGGATAGTCTGGCAGCTGGTACGTCCGTCACGATATGTGAGGATGACAAAATTAAGTTCGTGAGTAAACGAAACTATGGAAATTAGATACGACATCCGCTAGTGATATTCGAAATATTTTAGGGACATGTCAAAAATCTGCAGTTTTTTGGGGCAGGAGGTATGTCTGCTTTTTGGCAAAAATTAGGGGAATCTCAAGGGATCGTTAACACCACTAAATATGCATACTGACGGTCCGTCTAGGGATTTTCTTGTCTCTAAACTTTTTCACAAACCACTGAAGATACTCTACATATCTCAGATTTATCCCAACAGCATGAAGGCTGAATGAGTAAAGTGTCAATATCCCAGTTTTCATGGAAGGCTAACGGCCTACATTTGTCAAGACAAACGAGAAACGTCATTAGATACAAATCCCGTCTATTAGGAATTGACATTTCGCTCTAGACGTACGGTTTACATAACTCCAAATTTTAGATACAGACTGTCAAACAAATGCAAGTACAGGAGCAACCAAGGGATTCCCGAAATTGAAAACATGAAGACGAAGTTTGATTTTCATTCTTCCATTCAGACCACAAATTTTATATCGTCAACGTTGCATGTCGTCAGAAAGAACCATTGAATAAGGAGGAATCAAAAGGAGGAGAGATTTTCGAGCAACGAAAAGGATTCCTTCCTTAAAAAAACATTTTAAAGTTGGGATATCATGAAATCTGGGACTGGGTTTGTATCGTACAGATCCTCAGCTACATAAGAACAAATTCTAAGTACCTTTTGTAGGAATAGCTTAGATTTTCGAGTGCTCTATCATCTAACTGGATAAAATGTACTCCTCTACTGTGCGCTATCTGGCAATCTTTCCTTTCCTTTGAACTCTTCCATTTACTAAACTTGCCCGTCCTTCAGTCATCATCCTTCCAGGAACATACGTCCGTATGTGTTTGAATGGAATACACAGGAGCGTATGTATAAAATAAATAAATTCTCTGAGGAAACTTGAATAGGAAAAAAAATAAAAGGGAGGAGTTTTGCTTCTTGAGTTCAGGGTCAAATTTTATGTTTAAATTCGTCTCATGCATGAGTGGATTATGAATGGAATTTAATTTTATTCTGAATAGAGAAGAGAAGCATAAATAGAACATACTGGGACCGAGTCATGTTAAAATTAAGGAATTTCGGGTTTAAAGGACACATTGCAAATGCAGAGGGTTTCAAAGGGATCGTACTATTTTTAACCAGGAAGAAAAACTTACCAGATATTTTCAGCCTGGAAAGATACCCTTTTACTGAATAGATGATCTGATGGTGGGTATACTAAAGATGGTCCTTCATATAAAATTTAAGTAGTTTATTGGATATGGGTCGTGGTCCAGCATCCAACTCACATTGTTAACTATATTGCTTAAGAAAGTTATGGGTTAAGTATTTATCAGTTCTAGGGGATTTAGGGACGTTATTTCTTGACGATTTTCATGTTGTCGATGATGGAATATAAGCCAAGGGCATCCCTTTCTGGGATTTTGATATAAAATTAGGGAATAGGGAGGAAGTTTTTCCAAGAATTTCAGGTCAGCAGTTAGTTACGCGGAGAGGATGACCTAGTTTTTATGAAAGAGGGTGGTATTTTTATGAGTTTATGAACATGCAGACTTTCTCATGGGAGTGGTTTGTGGATGTCCTCGTTGATCTTCTTACCATAATACTGCCTGATCCCTCATTAAACTCACCAATACTTGATATTATTACAATTTACAATTTGTGAGAATTATTAAGCACAACATACACACTTCACATAAGTTAAGCGTTGTTGAAAACTGTTAGTAGTGTGTTGGGGGACCATTTGATAATATCGTGTAAGACATTTTAGTTTGATTTTTCTATTTTGTATATAATTGTAAAATGTATTTGAGTGTAAATTTGTGCGTTCATCATTGGGCTATTTCGAATGAATATACCCTGAAAGCTCCACCTTTGTAAACCTTGCGAGTGATAACTTGCTAGCCATTACTGAATACGGAGGTAAAGAAAAAATGATGATATTCCAAAGGAAGGTGGACACTAAGAAAGCAGTAATCGAATTGGATAACCCGGACATTGGCGAAAAACGTAGGGATCCAAGTAAGGACAAAACAGATCGATAATTCTTCAGAACCAACTTCTTTACCAATCTTAGACTCAGAATAGGCGGGACGAGTGGATCACAATTTCAGGAAGGTATTTCTCAGGGCCCTGATGAAAATTTTAGAAACTAGAGTGAATTCTTAGACTCGATAATGTATGAACAGGAAGAAGGTACTTATATTAATCACATGCATGAAATGACTTTCATAAAAAAAGAGTGACTCTTTTGACTGCCGATTCGCTCCATCTGTAAAACAAGTTTGAAGGTACTACGCGTCCCCCATAAAGTCCAGATTTAGGAGTATCTAATTTTCATTTGCTCCACCCACTAAAGGGAGTATCGCTAGAAATTTTAGTACAACTACCAGGTGTACAAGCTTAAATCGACTCTTTGTTCACAGATGCTGTCAGTGAGCGTATCAATCTGCTATCAGCAAGCCATATTTTTTTTTTAGTATGACATTTGTTAACAATTGTCAGTCCATATCATCAGCGATTTCTTACAAAAACATATTTTTTCTGTTCAATAATCATGTCCAGGTTTGCTCCCGGAAAAAAAAAAACTTCGCAGGAAGCTCTACCTTTTTGTTTCAATTTGAAGAAATCAGTCGCTGAATCGCATCGAATGCTTCTCCACAAGCCTACCGCGACAATGCTCTATCAGAAACAACGCGCCGAGACTGGTTCCCTCGGATCAAAAATGGCGATTCCGATCTGAGCTACAAGGAGCGTGAAAATCGGCCCAGGAAAGTTAAGGACCAGGAATTGCAGGCTCGTTTGAACGAGGACGATACTTAGCAGAAAATGTTCTCCAAGAAATTAAGTGTTTCTAAAGAAGCTGTTTCGATGTGTCAACGTGCAATAGGTAAGCTTCAAAAGATCGGAAAATGGGTGCCGCATGAATTGAACGATAGGCAGATGGAGCGGCGCCAAAAGACATCCGAAATCTTGCTTGCCAGACACAAAAGAAAGATGGTTTTGCATCGGAATGTGACTGGCGATAGATCCAGTGATCTGACTTGCGACACACTTACAAAATACGGTTACCCCGTATGATTTTGTTAATAAAGGAATTCTAGTGTTATCGCAAAAAAATTTGCTCAGGACAGAGTGACAAATATTAGGAAAATCCTTCTGATTCTGGATTTGTCTCATCGACTGGAACTTAGTTCAAAGCTAGCTAGAAGACGTGGAGGCGGTCTTTTCAGGCCAGTCTAATTTCCCGGAAACAGAAGAATTGCGCGGAAAGGAAGACGGAACTTCAGTGGTTGTGAGTTGGCAGGAACTCCACGGTGTAAAAAGCGGTAATGCTGAGAGCGTTTCCTGATGAAATATCCAAATATACTTTCGCACATGAAGGACAACTTTTTCGAATTTTCAAATTTCCCACTGTCCATCACTATCATTTCTGCGCGCTTCCTTTAAATTCTTAGGTGATTTAGGCACTAAGCAATAAAACGAATTCAGAACGAACAATACAAAACATCCTACAACCCAGAAGGTCCTTATCAAAAAGGGTTTACATGCTTTTCTTTGTGCTGCCCTAGGTCTTAACCATTTCACTGTCGCTAAACTGGAATTGGCAGAAGGGAAGGATTTATATATATTATGGCTTAAATGGTCAATTGATACTGCCGGGGAGGCTTTGTTACAGCGAGGAAACGAGAGGAAAATAATCAACGTGATAATAGGCAGCTATTACAGTGAAACACGGCAACTCGAATATCAACGAACAAGCCTCTTTTTGTTCTAACTTATCGGTCTGCCACAGGGCAAAATAGTGCGCCAACTTTTTTCTTTCCACGTCAGAGAATAGTAAGAGCTGAGAGGAGGACGACGATATCATCTTTTTCACTGTCCCATCAGAGATCGTTCTCAGATCATAGTTGGCTGCTCTTTAATCTGAGTCTAGTAGAGATAGATATTCTTAAACCATTGACAGACCTCAATTGAACTGACTGGAAAGAATTAGCATTCATGCTATAAACTGGGGTCTAAAGAAGGCAATGGATGCCCTATTTGAAGTTCCGTGCCCAGTGAAATGCAGCTAGAAGACACAACGACCGTGATAACACGAAGATCCCCAGGAAGATGAATAATGTGGCCTTCAACATTTGCTTTGAGCATAAATATAGACATACAAGGGCGATGGTGCGGAAGCCGAATTGGCAGAGCATCAGTCTTCAATAAACATTCCATTCAACTGAGCTATGAAAGAACCGTCAGCAACAAGGACCGGCTCTGACGAAAATGCTGGGCTGTCTTTTTAACAGTACATTCACCTGGAGCGAAACAAAACCAAACATTGCATCCTGAATGGCAGGGGAGAATTCCTGGAGGATGTGTTCTTGGCTCGATTATTTACGGTTGACCCACTTATGAGAGTTCAATAAAGGCTTTTATATTCACTTGCATTCGACTACTGGCGTGGCAAGTTTTGCTCACATCTGATGATGAGGATATCCACGCTTGATAAGAATTTACACCGATCGTGGAAAAATTGCTGGTGAGCGGTCTTCATCGCATAATTCGCGGTAACGAGAATTCACTTGCCAAAATTGGTCTGAACATCGAAGTATGGTTAGCGATCAAAAGGCTGGCCAAAACGACGGTGGCTTGATACCCTGGATGGGGATTTCAAAGCTTTGTGATTGCATTCAGATTAGGCATTAGATAGAACCAATTTGCGAAACCGATCACGACGAGCGGCCCTCGATTGTAAACGGGACAAAGGCTGAAGAAAAAGAAGTAGAAACTTTAGGGAGACCTTGTATCCTCCAGTATTAATGCTCAGCCTGCACTCAGTATAAACTGGTACCGCTCTCGCAGTCACAGCGGGGCTCTGATTGTGATCTCCAAATCGAATCCGTGTGCGAAGACAACCTTATTGAGTAGCAAGAAGTCAAGAGACCATTGTAGCCGCATCACCCGACACTCCAACTATTTCTTCCCTGGCTGTACAGGTTGATTTTGTTGAAAAAGGAAGTGATTGGGGCAAACAGCGTGGATCTACTTCAGGAGAACTTCTCATATTGGCTCCCTTCCCTATTCCTCCCAGAGAAGACCAGGTTAGCTTCTCCGGAAAGTTAAAGCCGATCGATATCCTTTTTTGGGCCCATAACGTAGATTATAAATTTTCCAGGTCTTAAATTGACTAATGCTGATTGTTCGGTTCTCTCCTAATCGGTAAGATTAGTGATTCGTTTTTTTAAAAAACAATTTTCGTCTTTTATGGCTTCACATCAGCCTCTATCCCGATCGATAGTCAGATTTCCTCTACTGGGTAGGGTGTACTGTTTTTCTCGCCCAAAAACTGGATCCAGAAGGAGTCAAGCAGTTTTTAGGTCATTATTTGGCGCGTCAACCCTTCGCGGTGTCAGACGACCTTTGGGAAATTTTCCATCGAATTTGATGTTGGGGCTAATTTTAGCCACCATTTAATTCTAGGTGACTGTCACCAACAGTGATCATGTCGGCCTGATGAGGGTCTTTTGGTGAAGACTCCGTCAGCTCAGCTCGTAAAACATGAGGGCAGTGCCGAATTGAAGGTGTTGAAAGATTAGTTCAGTGTTAGAGCGGCTCCGTGATCGAACAGGAGGCCCTCAGAAGCCCTCCGACAAGTTTCGTAGGGATAATAAAAAGGATATAGGACGTTTGGAAAATTCAACGCGGGAAGTGAAACTCATGAAATTTCGAGGAGCGAGTTTCAACTGGTTTTTATCTGCAATTTATTCCCTATGAAAACCACCAGGGAGGAGACAACTCAATATGAGAATCACTATGAAGCACGTAAGTGTAACCCTTCTACCTTTCGTCATCTGAAAGAGTTAGGGCTGAACCATTAGCATTGGCATAGCACGAAACCATGGAGCCGACGACTGGAGAGACTATTAACAACTCCCGCTGCTCTAACTGTCAGTAATTGGATCGCTATTATCAAGCATACAGCACGGAAAATAGATCATTCTCTACGGGTGTAGTATATTTGAAATATGTCAGCTGCACTGTAAAAGATGTTGCGTTCCACGCGTATTGGAAGCTTTTGAGCGAGTGGGGAAAATCACTATGGCCACGGGTCTCCTCAACCGAATGCTTAAACACACCGGGGCTACTGAAGTTTCCCGACAGTACTGATTTGGCTTTCTAAAGCAGGAATCTCATTACTTGCCATTTCTAGGACGTTGAATATTTCAGTTCTGAGGCCGTTGCATGCAAGATTGCTCACTGGCGATATCAAATATTTGTCAATAAGGAACAATTCGAACAGAGTTTACTCCTTTGCAGTGAAGTGGTTCCCTGTATGAGGCGCACTGGATTGACATTAAACATAATCTCCAAACTCTCGCCACCGGAAATAGTAAAGCGAGCGATTCCTTGGAATATGGAATGGTGCCAATGATTTGTATCGTATCTACGCTCCTGTAACTGCAGCACTGACAAACACGCTGTAAGAATTGCTGGCAGCTTTGTCGTCAGCCGAAAGGCCACTCTTCAGACGGCGCCTCACGTCTGTAATTCTGCAATTTTATTTGGCAGCGGTGGCGACAGGTCCAGCATTTGAGGGTATGATTTTCGAAACGGTGATAGGTGAGATAGTGATTCGACCAAAAGGTTGGTATACTAATCAGGCCTCCGCAACAAATTAGACAAATGGACATTGAAACATCAGGGATGTTGGTTCATCGTAGTGCATTGATTGATCTAGCGCATTAAGGGAAGCCCCACTAAAATCTCTGATCTAGAAGGACGTAAAGGATTCGATTGAATCGTTGATAACCCAAACACGTACGGGCGTATGTTTCAGGAACAACAGGCTTCAGACGCATGAAGGAAGAAAGGAAGGGCCAAGGAACCTTCTCCTCGAAACGCCTAGCAAACCCTTATCAGCGGGTGCTGTGGGTGCTAGGCGCTAGGTGTTGACCGATTAGGTCCAGCTGCACCCGACGTCAATTTCTTGGATAATCGCATAGCTTTGCCCTAGTGGTTAGCAAAAATCAAGTTAGACGACCACTTTCAACTCTCCCCACTTCAGAGTTCATCAGTTCACAGCTGGAGCAAAAACTGTAAAAACCAGACGAAAGGCGGAACGAAGGTGGTGGTTGTGAATGAAAAGAAAAAAACTGATGAAGCAAAATAAAAGAACGCTTAAAGTGCTGACTACAGTGAGCCAAAGATGGTTAATTCACAAAAGACTTATGTATGATATATATCCTACAGAATACGCTGTCACTATGACTTATATTAGTCGACTAAAATTGGCCGAATAGACCTCGTTCGATTCTGCGTGCTGCCTGCTCTGTGGAGCAAGTACTAACTAGTTAAGGTTTTATAAAGAGCTACCTCATTGATCCTCATATCTTTGCATGTCCTAGGAATTATTTCTCGGAAACAAGTTGACATCTCTTCGTTCAAATGGGAAATACCTAAATGTCATGGACGAAACTAACATCACCAGTGATCCAGGTTTGCTTTTTCTCCTCCAGCACTTTGGTATAGTTGAGAAAACTTTGGCAAGTAAGTCCGTTCTCACGAAAAAATTGCTATGATATATTACGCATTTTTTTAATACATCACCTCTCCCAGATATGACAAGTGATGAAATCATAATGACAGCCACAGTGTTGATAAACAAATCGTCCCTTGGAATTCTTACACAGGAAAAGCAAAAGCAACATAACAAGGTATCGCTAATTAGAAACAAAAACCTACACCTGCCCCGAGTATCCGTTTGCAGTATTGCCCACTGTGTAACCGTTTTTAGTAGCAAATTTTTCTGAAAAACTTCCTTCGCAACTCAGTACCATTGGCGTAGGCTCTCTCCCGGTCTTACTTTACTCGGGAAAGTAGTACTCACTTTGCGAAAAAACTTTTCAATGTTCTGGGGTATTTTTCAAGCGTAAAGTGGTTGCTTTTATATTGGGAAGATGTGCTATTAATAGCTCACCCTTTTTATGGTTGCTGTTTTAACACATTTCAGTTAGCTCGTAAAGAATAACAAAAATAGAATCAAGAAAAGAATAAATACTAAGTAGGGCGAGATAGTAAATACGTTCAAAGAGGGGAGCAAGCTTCAATCACAACTTGAGGACATTGAACTGCAGCTTTTCATGGTTAATTGATGAATCCCCGCGAGTCGTTGGCAAGTAATTATTGAAGAGAAAACGGTCTGAATTCGAATATAATTTCCATACATGCCGGTACTGTTTGGCTGACAACTGGAACCTAAGCATAAAAAGCAACCCTTAACCAGAATTCCTAAATATAGAAGCATGCCAACTGCAACCTTCTAAGTTACTCTACTACCGCAATAAATTCTATCTTAAATTCTGACTTACAAACCTAGAACAATTTACTTCCAGGAGATCCACATTTCGCAGGAACTGCCACAACCGACACTCCCCACTAACTTACTCATAGCACAAAGCCAGTCAACTTTGAAACATATTTCGCAATATATCAAATTTCTTCTACAGGAAACTTCAAGAATTCTAAAGCGAACTCAGAACTCTTGCATCCCCATTCATTCACTTCCAAAAACTTTCGCACCCCATCCACTTCAAAGGGAGAAAAACTGCAATTAAGCACTCTCTTACCTTAAAAATGCTTTCAAATTTCATAAACTTTCTCATAAATCTAAAACGTCTCCAATCTGCCATCATTTCACAGCTTGGAATAATTTTAGGTCGGCAAATATCTGTACTTTCAGTAATAATTTACGAAAACTTTTCCCCGAAAAGATAAAATTCACCTTTATACATACAGGGAGTACCGGCAGACATGACGCCTGTTTAATAGCGAAGTGGAGATGGTATGACACGGCCATAGTCTCTCTATACAATCATATTTTTACCAAACTTTTAATTTTCATACATCACCCTCCTCGCGGAATCCTGTGCCATTTGAAAAAGGCAACCATACCACTGTCATGGAGCACAAAGTGTTAATAATGGCTTTCACCTGGAAAATTACCGACAGGTGACTCGTGGCTGTGTTGGGTTGTCCCCAACCAAATCTTGATTGCCTGTTTGCCTGCTGCTTGCGAGCCTCAAGATCGGGCTGGAATCCAGAAACGAAACTTTTCTACTTCATAATATCCATAACTTTCGGAAAATTATTCCTCCCCTCCCCCCACCAAGTTTCGGAGATGTACGGAGAATGTCGGGGTGTAAGTTGTCATGCAGGTGAATTATACTTTTAAATAATATGCGCAAAGGGAACAAGGCGATGTTGATGACACGTTTTCTGATTTTTATGATTTTCGGGAAGTATCTGTATTAAAGTCTGGCAAACCTTTATGGCTGGCACATAGCGTGGGCAGAAGTGAACATGGAATGTCCTTCTCGAATTGCTTCCGTGTCGAGGGAGCGTAAGGTTAGTAAGGTACTAATGAAAACGATAAACTTTCGGGTATTTGTGTATATTGTTTGCACACGTTTTGAGGGTGACAGATGGGGACTTGGAAAATTAAGGATTCAATCATTTTGATGTTAAGGTACCATCAGACGCAGATGACAATGGCGAGATGGAAACATCAACTCTTATAACATTTGAAACTCATTTGCAGTACAAAATGGTTCATTTCGCAGGACCCTGCGGATGCATCAATTGCAACAACCGGTATTGGGTCATCCAAATTTTGGTAGCCTAGAAACACTTGGGACAACTCGGCCATGCAATAATCGACTAGATAGGAAGTCCCTATCAATCCGCGCAAGGGGCGGTTTACCCATATCCAGCGACCATTGAAGATTATTAATGAGTTTGTTTGCCCTTGACAGATGTCTAACGATCCAATCCTTTCAAATTTCAAAGCAGCATTTCTGGGAGAACATAAAAGAAGATGAGCCAGCAAAATGTCCCTGTGCGAATTTGAACACATTTTTTTTTTTTGAAAATGATTGAAACTATCCTTCTTCTTGTTCAGCGCTTGTCCCGTTCGATATTGGGATCGGTTCCTTTAGCCCAATACATCTTCGTGCCGCGTTGGGCTTTGGTTTGCTTTCCATGATCAAAGTTAGCGCCAATCTTACCAAATTCAATCAGCTAGGCAGTTCTCATCGACGCCTCTCTCGAAAAGCGCCGCAAGTCAATATGATTGATAACTTCCCAATAAAGAAATTTTTCATATCTTACATTTTTAAGCGGCAGCCTGGTTTGAATATGCTTCAGGTTAAAGTTGCACAATTCGACAAATCCTCACATGACCTCCATAGTAGCCGCTGGAAATCGTTTTCGGACAGGCCAGAGTAGGGGCCGGGCTGGGAGTAGGCTCATCCAACTGAGGTGGATTTGCCTAGCTGTTGGTCATGTGTTAGGGATAAGTAGATCTGGTGGAGGGATGAACCAAAGCAACAGCCCAGGGATCGTCCTCCCTGCATTGGAGAAGATGCTAATAGGACCCCAAGCCAAGATAGAACAGCAAACCCCGAGAGCTGCGTAGCCAATGTCTTTAGTATGCGAACTCTGAATACCTTGGGTACTTTCAGTTTTAAATAGGACCCTTACCCTGGTGGCCGGGCTAGTCAGGGTGGACATTTTTCCCGAACTACTCGTGAAAGCAAAACATGGACTTATTTTTAAAAAAAAAAACAAAAAACGACGATAGAGAAGAGGGGGTGATGTCAGGCGCATCATCGGAGGACGAGCGGCTAGCATTCAGCCAGGGGACAGTAGCCGAGGAGAGCAGTACACTCGGTGCCAGCCGTAGCACCGCTGTGCTGAAACCAACCGCAGGGACCTCCGGGAGCGAGGCAGCAGACAGGCTGGTTGCTTCCAGCCTGGAATCCATTGCCGTCAAACTGGGTGTAGCGAGTACCCAGCATAGTACTCCTAACCAGAAATCGTCGACGCCGGGGGATCCCTCGAAAGTGAAAACCGACAAGAACGTCGGTCGCCGGAAACCGACTAACGAGCGAAGGTTCACTGGTGTCTTACTCAAGAGCCAGTACCAGAAGGCCATGAATATTCTCAACAAGATTACTAAGAATAAGGAGGCCAGAACTGTCGACGAGCGGGGTAAAAAAGACCTCGGTAAATACCAGGCGATTCTTACATAATACTATAGCAAATGCCTGGCAGACGAGCAGAAGGCAAAGCCCATCGTTTTGAAACGCAATCGATCTCAAGACAAGGCCGAGCAAGATCAGAAGCGGCGCAGAGTGGGCAAAAGTTCAGATACTAAACAACATCCGAAGGAAAGTGCGCAGCAACAGTCAGCCGACGGGCCACGAACTGCGAAACCCTTCAGCGACGTGGCCAGGAGCCATTTACGTGTGGTTTGCGAGGACCAATTCTCTAGGGACTTTTTCGGTTCGTGTGTCGCTAAGATCAGCTCAAGGTCATCCCTTATGACGAGATTCCCAGAAGACCGGTCGCTCGCATTTGGTTGCCGAAGATCCACACGGAGAAGGAAAAGCTCGTCCAATTCCTGCACCTTCAAAATCCCAGGATTTCCATGGACAACTGGGTTGTTATCAAGGAGGTGAGAACTCAGACAAATAGCCAACCTTTTCTACTCCGTATAAATGAAGAGTACCTGGAGGCACTGGAAAAGGTCAAGTATAAAGTGCGGTTCGGAGTAAGGAATGCAAAGGTAAAAGTGTTTCGCTCTGCAAACCCGGACGACGACCTAGATCCAATCGACGCCGCCAACGAGCTGTTGGAGGAGATGACGATCGACGGCCCGACGGGGACTGACGAACCCCTATGCAAGCAGATCATGCTGAGGATAACGGAGACAAATCTGCAGCGCTCGAAGTGCGCCTCGGCTAACCTGCTTGTCTTCCTCCTAGAGGAAGACATCGCACTAATACAGGAGCCCTGGGTCGGAACCCATCCATCAAAGGACTTCAAAGCAAATAGTTTAATTTATTCCACGGCACAGGAGACGCTGACCAGGACAGATCTGGAGCATGTAGAAGATTTTACACGCTTTTCTGTGTCTAGAGCTGCGTTCCAGCGACCTAGTTGCGGGTAAGCTGGAGCAGGCGAGGGCAGAGGACGTGTATATTTCCTCGCCTTACATGGCTCACGGCCGAACAACTCCGCCAGACGAACTACAACATCTGGCGAACACCATACAACAAAGAAAGCCTACCTGTTGATAGGCTGCTTTGGGGCAGCTCGGAAATCAACGAGAGAGGTGAGTCATTCTTTGATTTTATTATTACTTCAAACCTATCGGTGTGTAACAGAGGCAGTACACCAACCTTCCATTTCCCCTGCTCGGAGAACTGTGACGACAGACGAACTGGAGTCAAAGGTTGGGGCTCTGGAAAAGGCGTTCGATACCGCTTTTAAAGTCTGGTGCCCTACTAAGTACAGCAAAAAGACATAGCCGACACACCGTGGTGGAATGAAGATCTCTCCAGCCTCAGGAAGCCGACCAGAGAAATTTTCAACATCTGCGACAAGCATAAATATTGGCGGCATTACAAGGACTGCCTGAAGAAGTACAAGTCGGCCCTTCTTAAAAAGTCGGAAGGCTCCTGGACTGAATCTTCTAGTGAAACCTTGGAACTGCTGGTTTAAACGCATTTTCCCGTCAGCGAGGAGGACTGTGAGTCAGAGTCTTTCTTGTAGGATATGCAGCCACCCCAGCGGTAAGATACTAACAAATCGGTAATTACCGAGGATAGATCAGCTTTTCCGCATATAAATCTCCAGGCCCAGATGGCTTAATGTTAGTCATGCTTGGGGTTGTACCGGGGCTTGTTAAGATTTACCGGAGCTGCATCCCTTTAGGAGACTTACCATAAACCTGGAGACGCGCACGAGTGGTTTTCATACCAAAGAGATTTCTAGCTGCAGGGAGTCGATTGGAGTGACCGAAAGGCTACCCGAAACAGCGATGGTTTGACACTTTTTACAATGGTTTGAAAGCTTCGGGAGACAATCCTACCACCAAATAGGATTTTATTACTGTTTTGCATACATCACATTTATCAAACCAAGTATTCCTTGATTCATGTTCAACATTTGAACTTTCGCTAACAAATCTACTCTATTCGTCACCTATGTCGCGAGAATACACTTCGAGCTGGACTTTAGCCTCAAGGGGACAAGATTGCACAGAGTTAACTAAAAAGATTGACCAAAATACAAATGTGCAGATATTTAGATACGTGAATGGGGCCCTGTCACATATTAGAGTCGACTTACGCTTCTCTCTCCTCTTTGCACCTGACAATGAAATTAACCGTAGGCTCGTTAAAATAAATCAGGAAAAAAT
The DNA here is from genome assembly GCF_905115235.1 of Hermetia illucens. Classification (NCBI taxonomy): domain Eukaryota; kingdom Metazoa; phylum Arthropoda; class Insecta; order Diptera; family Stratiomyidae; genus Hermetia; species Hermetia illucens. Next base: position 197,079,064 of record NC_051849.1, read on the forward strand.
AGCAATAAGAAACCAGAGGTAACGCGGATGCCCTATTCTCCAAAAGACGCAAACAGGAAGAAAAATAATCGAAAGATAATATACAAGGGGGCGACTAAATATGACTTTCGGAGCCAAAATTTAATTAAGCCACAAATTCTCGTATATCACAATCAAGAAATCTACAGCTAAGAATAAAATAAAATGTCAAAAGGGAAAATGGAGAATTAGGAAATAAAATCCACCATCAAGTCAGAATGTCCGCTTATATTGTTTACGCTTATTGTTATAAACGGGAGGGATAATAATCGATAATAAGAGCCCCAAATTCTGCGGACAAGGAAATCATCTTTTCTATATTTAAGTCCAAGAAAAAAGAGGGAGAAGTTTTGTAGAATGGTGGGTTTTACTTTGTGCGTACTATTTTTGTAATTATTAGGGACGATGATGCTGGAATTTTATGTTTTAGGGGATATAATACTGGAGTTTTATACAGGATTAGTAGTTGTTGTGTTTTGATTTTTTCACATCGCCTTTAGGAGATAGCAACAGTGTGACAACGGCCAGCGGGTTGTTTTGCAATCTATGTTCCCCTGTCACATGAACCTGTAAACAAACTAAAAGGGACAATAAAGCGAAGACAAGACGGGATCCTAACCATATCTTGATTGACAGCGTTAATTAGGATAACGTAAGTTTCTCTCTATTGATGTATTCCATTGTCAAGACATTGTAGCACAGGGCAAGTTACGATTCTCGAACTCGGTTTCATTTATTCTAAAAGGGCTATCCAGCGTATAAAATCCATTTCTCTTCAGGATCCTATGGCTGAGTTGGTTGAGAGTCTACCTTCTGATCTGGTACTTCAGATTTATATCCGGGCTTTGGCCGTAGATTTAGATAATTCATACACGAGTCACGCTTGTGAGCGAGAAACACCTGACAAACACTTTCTGTCACCGTGCTCCCAGGGCCAAAGTGAGACTGTATCAGATGGGTTGTCTCTGACCTGGACGACACGGTCGGTTCTCATTTTTAAGAAATGCTTGGCCCAAAACACCCATGATCAGTTTCAATGCAATGTTAATTCGCCAACAGTAATTAAAACTGCAATAATGATGGCATAGAACCGCCCCCCCCTTAAATACGAGAGCAGTTTTCAAGAGATTACCACAGATGCAAGCAAATCAATTTTTGGTCATCATGATGAACAGCGAAACTCCTATTAGCTGGAAGGTGTACTGACAAACAATCACTGAACAATTTTTGGGATAGAATCCCTGATTATAATCATCACAGGGCTGACAACTCGGGTCCAGTGCGGTAAGAAACTCCAGTCATTACGTTTTGGGTCGAGGTACGCCATCCCTGACAATACATCAAAAATCTAGTAGTCGAGATAGAAACCCACCATGGAAAGCTGACTTTATTGTGTAATGCTCCATTAGGTTGAACAGGGTGTTGAAATTGCACTGCAACTGATCGATTGTGTCCGTAGAAGCAGGTTTGCCAGATTGTGCGGTACGATATTATATACAGGATAGATGTGTTGGGAAGGCATCAGATTGGACCAACGCAGTCCTAACATTCTTTCATCGATGAGCCACGCGAATCAGAGGTTTATTTTATTTTCCCAGCGGAAAGTCACAATGCTACCCTATGCGGATAAATGCAGGATGGCATGGGCTACCTATAGCCTCTATCTTTTCTAATATGGCCTAGTTGGACCCGTGGGGTAGCGGTTGACATCCAAGCGGATAACGCATGCTGCTGCGTCGATGTGTAATTAATTCGGTAGAGGACCAGTAGACTCCGGTACTAGCGATAATATTGAGGGATCTACTCAGTCATAAACTATGATCTAGTTGCGCTCTCTTCTGCTCTTCTTTGCCGTGAATAGGATAAATATCATATTTGGTGACTCCTCCCAGTAAAGGCAAAACGTCGGTTGTTGGATGAGAGTTGTCAAAAAAAAACGTTTAATTCAACATAAGAGATTTGATCATATTATAGTGTTGTGTGCCCCGTTTCAAGGTTCGCAAAAGTCGGCTTTGATTTTTTTTGTTTTTTTTTTCTCAGAAAAGCGATCACACTTTTTCCTCAACAGCAATCTAAGTGAGCAAGAATTTCTACTCCAAAATGAAGTAAAATTTTTTTCAAGGATGAATCTTGCTTGTCATTGATGGTTCAAAAATATTATTAGGTGTATAACTTTGGCAGCTCGTAGCAAACTACACCGAGCTGGTAGCACCAAATACAAAGGATAACCTTGGAGCCGAGAATATCGGGTCTTGCTGTCGATGTGGAAGCATAGCCGGGCAAACCCATGATTTTCTGCGTTTGGGATTAGCGAAGACACTTTTCGTCCCCAGTCATGACACGGTGCAGAAATCCTTTCCGTCGTTGCATCTGAAGCAGCTATTTACAAGCAAACAAATGCCGTTCAATGTCCCTCGGCTTCAACTCGTACGGCACCCAATTGGCTTACTTCTGAACCATCTCCAGGGCTGTTCCCGAGTTAAATGGTTAAATTGAGTGGATCTTTCGATAACACAGACTTACTAAGTTAATTGTGAGGAATTTCAGCTAGCGCCAACCATAAGCCTAAGCCTGTCAGTCACACTGAACCGTCCAGAGTTCGTCAGCCATCTCTTGAATTGAAAACTTTATACAAATACGGGCAAGCCAGGTGGTACCATCAATTGAACCTCGGGCACGACTAGCGTTGGGCATAAAGATCATATAGTGGACAGACTGTTGACTATCTAGACGACCTGTCCGGTGACCATCCTCTGGAACCCTCATACCATTCACATTCTCGCTTGTTTGAACTCCCGGCTGACCGAATCGATTTTCAATTGACCACCGGCTGCTTGTACAGTTGAATCCAACAGACCAGCCGGACCCTACAACATGTCCCACAGGTTACGTTTGGATTCTCATAACTGACAGGCCTGCTGGTGCCTCAATAGCTAACTTACGGTTTTGAATTGTGTTTCCAGAAAGGAAGTCAAGAAACTTCTCAGAAAATATAAACTCAAAATCGGAGAGATATTCTGAAAGCGGGCTTAGTTGGAGGGAGGAGAGGAGGGGGTCGGAATAAGAGGACTTCAACAAAATTAGAACGATTGTTCAATTTTAAAGTGGGATGCATAATTTTCGCCCCGGGCCGAACTTCCTCGTTTTGATCCTGCCCGGAGCATACAAGGAATTAGGGTAGGAACCCTGGGAGAGAAGTTTAAAGAAATATGGGTCCTGGTGTGAAAATATGTCAAGATATAAGCCTTGAAACGAGATACACCTAGGTGAACGTTTCGACAAAATGTTTCATACTTGGATCTTTGCCCACGAATTCTTAATGACAACCACATTACGACGCAAATTTCTAGCAGAATAACCAGCGAACTTAGGAGCACTGCATTCCGGGGCACCCGGTACTCCCAGCATTCGAGCGATCTTACCTGAAACATTGGGAAGATCAACGTATGCAGATCTGTAAGGCTCGACCGCGAAGAAAAGAACTCATGCTAAACAGTTCCGGTCAATGATAAACACGTAAAGTTGCTGGTAGACCTATCGAAAAGGGGGACAGAAAGATGGAAATGTCCCCCAGAGTAAGGGTTTGCTCAGAAGACCTGGGAATAGAGATTTTATCAAAATTGGATTGATTTTGAAACTATAGGGCGGCCCGTGGGCTTTTTAATTTGGGTCCGGAGCTTTTCCCTATGAGCCTGGTTGCCGGTCTACGCAAGAATTATCCTAGATTTCTACAATTTCCACTGAGCATGAAACTGCAAACTGAAATAAAATTTCGATAGTTTAGTTAAAATTTAGTGAAGTATTAAGACACGAAGGGATGTCTACACTTCGTAACTAATCAAAGCAAAGAGCTTTACTGGCATGAATTAATTATTAACATAATTAAGACCTCATAGAGACTCAAGCATTGGCTGCTTATCCAGGCACTTGCTTGGCTCAGACGGACGTGACAACAATAAGGAGGATAGCTCGAATATTCCTTCTGTCCATCCTTTCCAGGTCAAAGTCATCGGCAACAGCCGTAATTGGATGGGCAGTATTAATGCATGCCATTATTGAGTGGACGGCACTTACCAGTAAGAGTAAGTAGAATTCTGTCCATCCACATGACATGACTTGAAGAGGATGGACAGAAGGAATATTCGAGTTATCCTCCCTATTGTTGTACGTCTGTTTGAGTCCAGCAAGCGCATAGATACAGATGGTGAAGCGATCGTTCAACATACTTAGCGCACACATGGAAATGGATCTACTCCTTTCCGGTTGGAAGGTCGCAATTAGAAAATTACACGAAGTTCTGTGGGTGTCCTTCCTTTGTATTGGATCAATGTCCTCAGAGAAAGGCATTGCCAGTTGCCAAAATTTTGAAAAATTATATAAAGGGTAGAGGTTGAAGACCATCTAGGTATTTGCAGTCACAAAAAGCCCCACTTCGTGATCATGTCAGTCTATCTAGCTCCCAGTAACTGTAACACGGAGTTCAACACGGCCTTTGGCAGGCTATAATAATGTACTCATCACAAAAATTTGGGTGACCACCTCAGTAATGACAAAAGGATGAGATTGGAGGCTGCTATCCTCAACTCCTCATTTTCTTAATAGTGGGATGCCCACTTTTTTAACCGTCTATGCCTAATTAATCGGGCTCGGTTCTAGACATAGCTCTTGCTAATTCTGTTAGTCAATGTTGACAGTAAAATCCGATTATGGATGAAATATCAGATCAGCAGCTTAGCAGAAATTGCTGAGCTTACAGTAATCACATAGGCCAGCCGAAGATGTGGTGGGCCCCGGATATCAAATTGTACTTTAAAAGGAAACAAATCGCGTATAGGCGATTCAGGACTAGATCCACCACTGCAAATTTTCTCCTATTTGAGGAGGCCAAACGTTTGTGGAAGATGGTTCTTGCTGACGGGAGGCGGAAACGTTGGCGTGAAATTGGGTCTGATTTATCTGTGACAAACGATGTCAAGTTCTTCTGGAAATCCAAGAAGGGTTTTTGCGGTTACCTCAGCAACAAGTCCCCAAGTTGGGATTCTAAGAAGAACCTTGAATATCTTGATTTTCTGGTTGGACAGTACAGCCCCGCTTCCCCCTCTCATCCGGATACCATTAGATATCTCACTGTTTCTCAGCCCTTCTCTCTAAGAGAGCTGACTGCTGGATTGCTACAATCGTGCCTCCGCCCCTGGTACGGATAAAATCACTTATCAGCTTGTACGCTGGTTGACGCCAGAAACATTCTCTGCGCTGCTACAGGGGCTTAACCTCATTTGGTGGATGCTCCTGGGGGCTGGTTTCTTATTCGGGTGGTACCCACACTAAAAACACTTAAGGACCCAAAACGTTTGACCAGTTACCGCCCTATTGCTCTCATTAATGTGTTTGTCAAACTGCTTAATTCTATGACCAAGTTTTTGCTAACTACTATGACTATTCGGCAGCCAAATCTAGGTTTGCTTGCATCAATGATATCCTTTTACACATTTCGATAGCAAAAGCTTAAGGTCAGCAGGTGTTGGCTGCGGTGCTGGATGTAAAGAATGCCTATGAGAAGGTTGATTTGGCTACCCTAATGTCACATTTCCACGAAAGATTTCCTCATTTTAGCCACTGGAGACGATTGGTTGTCGATTTCCAAGTGTTTGCAAAGGCAGGTAAATGCGTTTGTTGATGAATTTTTGTCTTTGTGTTCTCCCGCTCTTGTAGGTTTAACCCTCCCCCCATCTGCTTTCACCTCATACGATTTGATAAGTGTTTTTGGGGTAGGTACATAAAATTTCAGTAGTTGCATATGTGCCTCAAGCGTAATTCACGAAGCTGTATCCGCAGGAAGAAAGGATTTGAAAAATCAAAAAAAAAACTTAACGACCGAACCTCAAAGGTGTCAAAAAGTCAAGGATTCAAGAGATGTTTGCTCCATATTCGCAAAGGTAGAAACGTTTTGCAAAAAATTGCCAACTCTAATTTCAAATGAAGACTCAATTTAAATGCTTTAGACGATTTTTTGCACCCGGAAGGATTACAAGGACGCCACCCACAAGCATGCGATGTCATGCTGATCCCATTACGTTAGCGTAGCGTCAAAAGTACAATAGCGGAAAGAACTTATTTACTAACCCGAAATCATATTACTACATGCTTACCCACCCATGTCAGGATACGTTAATAAGGACATCATCGTCCTATACACAACATCATATCATCTACACTTTTACAGCAAAGATTCCCTACATGCTCCGCGGAAAAGAGTTAACACATAGCATGAATTTGATGACGTATCGCTTACCAGGGGATGGGACTACACGTGAAATTGATGTGAAGTTCCATAGCCCTTAGCCTCAAGCTTTTTGCCATTCTTTACAAAGTCGAAGATGCCATGAGAAAAGTATATTTTATACTTTACTCACTTAGTAAGTTTAATGTACTTAGAACGCACCTTTTCACGTTCATAAATCTTTTTTCGCCACTTATAATTGAGTAGCGCTTGGAAGACGTGGAGCCTTGAAAGTTTTCTCACGTAGCTTTTGAAATTTTCTTATGCATGCTGGGGGTGGGAATGAGTGGGCATATTTCACACGGCATTGTGTTTTTTTTTCTCTTTTCACATCAAGGACATGCTGACGGTAATGAGGAAAGGCTGGTGTTATTACTGTTCTCTGTGAGATTGCTTAAAATGAAGAGTAGCTACGGAAAAGCAGAAAGTCGAATCGGGGAGCGGAAAATTCTACTTTGTAAAGGAGTAGAAGAATTCGGCACCTTCACTGGAAACGTAACAAGGTAGAAGTTAGCGAAATAAGGATACTTCAAACAAAGTCTCTAATAACACGCAATTAATGTCAAAAGATTACAATACGATACTACAATACTTGAGCCAAATAATAGGCATAATGAATATGAGGGCGTCACTCCTTGCTTGTGCGTTAGTTCGTTTCTATTCCGGAATAATATCGATCCAGGGGGCTGAAGATGAAAGGAGACGGTATTGATTCCTGCTTCTTGCGACAAACAAAATAACGACACCAAATTCTGAAGGAATGAGGCAGTGCTATCGAAAATTACAGACTCCTTTGTTTCTTGATTTTAATGCGTTCCTTCCATTGTAATGTCGTTTACTAGTCAGTCAGCCATTAATGAAACACTTTGTTTCGTTCACACCTTCTTTCGGCCAACAAACCCATTTCGAGAAAATTCCCAAACTAGGGTAATAAGGAGGGAAATGTTTTGTAAACACATAATATAATTGGAAAGGAGGCTTTTTCATGGAGAAGTAAGTTTGTTAAAGCTACTCTTTAATATGGAAAATTTCAAGGAGTTGCGAAGGGATACCAACGAAATTTTCTTTAATGAGAGGGAAAATGCGCAAGTATCGAGTTACGAGATCATTAGAAAGTTCCTTATTTTTTTTCCATCTTGGATGGGTGTATTCATTGATGTGAATGGTATGACTTCGACATGATGAAAAGATGCGTATTTGTGTTAGATTTTCTTAGAATGGCACACAAAGCATGACCCCGAAAAATGAGTAATGAACCAGAAGTGACATTAGTGGTTTTCCAGAGTACAGAGGTGGATATAATGAATGCGAATACTTACGTCGGATATGTAGAGTAATTTGAAACTTATTCGAAGACTTACCTGTAAAAAAAATGAGAACAAGATATTAGAATCGCATTGAACAAAATTAATGGGAAATTAAAGAAAATGTAGGGAAAAATTATACATGTAGGTTTCAGACTGCAGGTACTGTCAAAACCTGCCCTCCAGATATATGGTTGCCTTTCATCCCTTGGTGGGGTATAGCGCGTCAACTGCACCTACGCGCCCCCGTTCGCGATTGTCTGAAATGCCCTTCATCTTCCCCATGACTTCCCAAGGCGCTTGAACCCCTCCTCTACTGTTCTGTGTCTAGTGCCCTTGGGGTCGCCCATTCGTCGGCGATCTTGGGCCACTGCGTGCCGTAGCCCCCAATACAATTGTCGCCCCTCCTTAATATGTAACCTACAAACTGCAACTTCCGTCTTCCACTCACAGTACGTACGAGTGCTAGCCTGTGCGCCAAGGTCCATGACCCGGTGAGAGAGCAAATAGATGTCATCAGCGTAGTCGGGGTGTTTGAGATAAGATGTCATCATCCACTAAATTCCTCCACGTCCTCAGGACAAGGCAGCATGAAAAACGTCACCGATAACAAGAAGAAATAATATCGGTGACTAGATGCAACTTTGGCATTCCCCACAGTGGGCCTCAAAATCCTCCGGGTTTTTACCTCTGTGCAGCACGTGACATTTTGCGCCATCATATGCCCCTATTGAAATCTTTCTCAAAATCGATGGAGAGCAGGTGCAGTCTAGCAATATCCTGAATACGAAGATACAGGAATCCATATTTAGGATAACGAATGAAGCAAAGTATTAATAAAACAAAGAGGACCTGGCGTACATAGAGGACTTGCTGATCACCTAGGTATTCTCTGATAATAGCGCTTGGTTATATTGACAACTTGACTGCGTTGAGTCAAAACAAGAGAAACCTAAGCATGACAATAAGAAATTCGTTGAACCGGTGAGAGTATTGCACACATTGTTTCGACTCAGAATCGGTGGTCTACCACGGATATATTAGGGCAAAAATTCCACCTCAAAAGAAGCGGTTAAGATAGACAACGGTCGACTTTAGAAAATACGCTGGAACGCATGTACGTGAGGGAATTGTCAGATAAAATTGCCTTGTGGCCGCAAATACTGAATCTGTGAAGGCACTTCCTTGAGGATCTCAAATTCAAGCTGAAGGTCAGTTACTTCTACGCAAGGTAGGGTTCCAACTCAGTGGCCTTACTGGGCTACTTGTTTGTCAGACAAAAGAGGGAAAAGGGAGAGGGCAAAGAAAGAGAGAGAAAGAATAGAGAGAGCGAGAAGGGAGAGAGGAAGAATAGAAGGAGAGAATGGAGAAAGAAAGAAAGAAGAATTGAAAGAGAGAAGAGACGAAGAATGGAAAGAATAGAAAGAGAAAAGAGACGAAGAATGGAAAGAGAGAAAAAAGAGAAGAATAGAGCGAGAGGAGAGAGAGATAGAGGGATGAGAGAGATGATTGAAGATTTGGCGCGCTATGCGGCTTATAGGGCTTTTTGGGCATAATATTAGTTTGAAAGTTAAATATCATAGGCTCACCAAAATTATTTTGACTTACAGACAGACTGATTAGCGGTGCCAAAAGGATATGGATTAAGTTTACTTTCTTATTCAAATCTGGGTAGGTAGAAGATTTCAGCAGTATAACTGTAGGCGTCTCAACAACTTTCGTATAAATGAACTCCAGGGAAAGCATATCACTTGTTTCGGAATTAATGTTTTGCCTTGCGTGTAATGCCAGCCACCTTGTTTATGACAATCCTCTATAGGAGTAGAAATATCGAGATAGATACAAGCCTCGCTTATTTTGCCGAACTCAAGGCAATGGAATCGACTGAGTGAAACAGGACGACTAGTTAAATATGTCAATCGTATTTGATAATCTATTCTGTCTATCTGCGGCATGTTTCTGAGATTCGAACACCTCTCAATCACTCCGAGACATTCCTCTACTCTTTGAGAAAGCCATGATGACAATCGTAATTTGAAATCCAAAAACTGATTTACTATCTGATAGATTATATGACATCCAACTCTACCGACGATGCGAGGATATACGTGGAGTTTGAGAAGTCTATCACAAGGCCAGATAGTTTAAATTTTTAACAATTTTTAATGGTGAGTGACTAAACCCTGTATCTGCAAATACGACCTTTGTGAGCGGAGAATAGACAGTAGACAGTTTGAGCAGAAGAGAGATATTCATAACAGAAAATAGGAAAAACAGGCAGCTGGATACAGTAGCATAAATCGCATCACTTCAGCCACGAGAAGCAATCAACTACATCTCGGTTTGACGATGTTAGAGCTTATTCTTACTAATCTTACTAAACTAGCCCTTCCTATGTTTTTTCTGGGCGTAGTCCTCGTAATCTTGAACTCCAATCTAACATCTTGTAGGCACGAAACTGAATTTTGACACTAAATTACAGCGAAATCTAGCGAAAGCCTCAGGATAGGGGAGTGAAAGTAGATATCGAGCTTCACGAAGGGTACTTCAAAAATGCTCGCACTGCAATACAAGAGGCGATACGGTAAGTAATATCGGAGACCAAAGTATCAAGGATAGACTGGAAGATAACACGGTCCAGTGGAGGCGAAACAGAGACAAAGAATCGTCAAAGGTCCTCAGCGTACAGCAAATACGAACAGGTGAGGATAGATGGGAGGTCATTGACAATAGTAGGGCCAAATATGGGACCCTGGGGAACACCAGAGGAGGGAGAAAAAGAACGGGGTGGGTGTCGATGAAAAGAAACCCCGCATAAATGGTATGAGAGATAGGAGGTAAACCAAGGGATGATTGATAGAGAGAAGTTGAATAGACAGATTTGGAGAGGAGAATATTGTGGTCAACGGTATTAAAGGCTATGGTGAAATGGGTATATATAGCGTGTACCTCCTTTCGTGAATTAAAGCAGTTAACAACGAAGCTGGTAAGGATGAAAAGATTTGAAGCAGTAGATCCGTCTTTTACGAAACCATGGTGTTCTTTCACAATGAGATGAAGGAAATGCGCGGTCAACCAGTCGTGAATGCATCTCCTAAGCATTTGGAAGAAAAGCGAAAGAAGAGAGATGGGACGCTAGTTCGTAACTAATGAAATATCTCCGCTCTTGAGGATAGAGATGATAAGGGCCTCTTTGCAAAGATGAGGAAAGTGGCATTCTTCTAAACTTTTGTTGAAGATAATACATAAAGGGAGGGAAATGTGTTGTGGACAGTTAACAATCGGGACCAGGTCCGATATTGGTGTGGAGATTACCACTGAAATAAGGAAAGTCGGCGCCATTCTTTGAAGTTCAAAACTTCTTCCGCAAAGCACGTTTCAGGTGGATGTTTATAAGAATCTTCTTGGTAAATCAAATTGGGTAAGAACGAAGAGAAGTAGGAGACGAAAGGACATAGCAGGAGAGGATATCGGACAGGATATTATAAAAGGTGTCAAGAGCTTGATCGCACGACGAGTTTGATAATATGTGATCCCTGTTGATTGACGCTAAGGCGGAGTTGAGGCCGTCAAAGTCGGCTTTCCGGAAGTTGAACTTAACAGAATTACGCGCAATGTTGGCGTCTGAGCGGGGAACTTTGCATCAGATTGCAAAAGGAGGGATAAGGGGGGGTTTGTGAGCGTTAATTTTGACATATGGGATGGCCGAAGAAGTAGAGATGGACGCTCGAGGAGAAAGGAAAGGAAGCGATCGAGAGGGCTGTCCAACAACCGAGGTTAGGGATGGTTGCTGATTTGCCTGCTTTGGAGTGAGATTTCCTTTCTGGTCCCAATTTTGGAATCTTTGCGAATGTTTACGTTTTTTCAGTACACTGACCATACGGATTCTTTAGCGTTTGAGACCATAGTACAGCTTTATTGCTTCAGGGCGAAAATGACCTGACAGCATTTGGTTTCGCTCACTCAAATTTTCTATTTTTCAATTTCAGATGATTCTGACACTCTGACTCCAAGTTACGTTGTGATATCTGATCGGTCTTCAGTAACAAAAGCATTGACCAAATTTAATGACAAGAAATGAATTCTGTAAGAACAATGGAGACATTTGGAACGATTGACGGATTTGCTTTGGAGCGGATACCTATCACCGCTGTAGAATACAATGAAGTGGAAGGTTAGACGGACTATTAGATCCCAATTAGGGAAACCACCTTATTCTCATTTGGACAAATTTTATGCCTGGCAAAAAAAGGATCGTTTCGTATCCTAATTTCTTACAAAAACAATGCCACCATCAAAATTTGATTACAATTTAAAGCATCACCAGTGTATGATGACGAAATATTTAGTAGAATCAGGTAAACACTGTCAACTCCCCTAGTATAATTCTAACTCCAGTCTACTCCGCACAACAACAACTTCAACAGAAGGTTGGCGTCGAAACTGAGGGTGAAGTCCTTGAACGGTCAAACTAAAATACGAGTAAACATCTTTACAATTTTATTTGTGCTCCATTTCAAATTCGCCTTCCGGGTCTATAGACAGCAATCTTGGACACATCCTGTGCCACGAGGCAGTGACAGTTCATTAACTATTTAGAATTTGCATATTTGATAGGGCCACAGTTCCGGTTTAGCGTAAAATGTTAAATGTTATGCACGTGCTGGACGCCTAGTGTCTTCCTAGAATATCTTTACGACTTCCTTCCTGATAGCTGGAAAGCTGTCAACCTTGGACCAATTGGTTTTCCTTTTAAATTGAGTAAGGAGAGCAAGGTTCCGTCAAGTGCCTGAAGTGGATATTGTCTACATGTTAGTCAGACGCTTCTATCAAGCACAACATCGTTAAATCGCCCATTTAAAATCTAAACCTTTTTTACTTCCACCATCCATTAGGTGTCACTCCTAACTGATACCTCATTCCAAAAATTGTCTCTCTCAATTACACTTATTTGGCGCAAAAAAAGAAATCCATCGAAAATCCCACTTCTACCCCTATTTAATTTGCAAAGCTTTCTTTCTAAATTCTTCCTCGTCGTCATCGTCTTTATATCTTAAATCTCAGCATGAAATCATTCTTTTCGTATCTGTAAGATACGTACATTTCTTTCCTGTGCTTATTCAAAATCACATTCCATCACGTCACATTCAGCTATCCTTGTAGCTTGGATTGGAAGGGAGAATATGGGGAAAACGTAAATCTTTCATTCTTTGGAATTCAATTAAAAAAATACTCAAGAAAGTGATGTCGACATCACCAGCGGTGGTGATGAATCTTCAGGAGGATTTATAAGGAATTTCGAATTTGATGCTCGTCAATTTGTAGCTGTTGCTGTATCTCCATCAAGGCTAGCAACAGTGTTGATTTGAATCATACAGGGGACCTGACAAACGAGGGGAGGATCGCATAATGTTCCAGTCACTTGTTCACTCTTGTTATGCCAAGGACCATGAAAAGGGCACCAAGAATGATACCTGTCCCAAAAATCAAATATCCAATTCATTAGTCTGTTCCAAATGCAAACAATTTCCTCTCAGCATGTTATCCTTTCTGACACATCATATTAAAAGACGATGAAGGAAACTTCCTCTGGATATCTTGTTCAACCCAAGGACGAGAAAGAAAGCTTCAGACATAAACTCGAGTTAGGAGGTGGCGGAAAGTCGAAAAATTATATGAAAAATGACGTTTCCTATGCTGAACGTTTACTCAGCCTAATTAATAGGCTTTTAAAAAGTCAAAACCCGAAAATGTCAACTTGAAAGTGTGCCCTTGAAGGAGAACAGTCAGCTTTCAACCATTAATCTCTTCTCACGCGTTTACTTCGAAACTGGTGACCTATTAGGCTACTTTAGACCTTCAAACTCTTGAAAATTAATTTAGTGTTCTGAGAAGTCCAATTGTTGGAAATATTCTCAATATGCTTCGTCACCAGATCCTAGATACATATTAGGATAAAACCAGAGACAGATACAAAAGGGGGTAAATGACAATTCGATTTTCTTGACGTAGAATGACTACTCTGATTTTAATTCGTCTCATTTCAAATGATTAGATTTGATGATTTCCTTCAAGTCCTTTCTGAAAATTTTCCTTACTCAGGAAAGCCACGTGTATGGTTAGTGAACCCGCTTTTTCCGGAAAACCAGATAATTGCTGGTTGCTAAGACTACTTTCAGTCAATGCTCGTAGTTATGACTTTAATCGGGGAGAGCCCTTTTTGGAAACATCAAGAATCAAGGTAAAGCGTGACATATGTAGTATTTAAGAAGTAGAAGTTGAAGTACATATATCTAGAGCTGGATACTATTCCCAGCCATATAGACATTCAGATATAATATGTGCAGATATATCAAATTCATACCATTTTTTTGAGCAAAATATTTCCGAAGGATTGAGTGTACCGATACCCACTCTTCATTGTTTCAAGACAGCCGAGAAAAAACAATTACATTTCGACCCAGGAGGCCCATCCTGAAAAGTCAAAAGGTGACTTTTCCTTTTCCGGACCATGGATCAGATCACGAAATGCGAGGAATTGCTGTTCTTGTTGTCCTTACATCGTCTCATATTGAAGGCATATCGAAGTTAACAAAAAAAATTTTTCGAAACAAAACGCCGGGACCAAAAACGATTTTCAACCTGAAAAGGACCGAATCAGACCGGATGGTCCATTCAATAATTTGGCAGATGACACTATCTCCTTATCAAATTCTGACACATGTCAAAACAACGGGATATATGCGTAATTTTTAGAGAAAGAGAGAAAAAGGTTTTAACGTACAGACCAAGCCCTTAGACGAAGCTTTCGATTCGAGACCCAACTTTTTCATCAAAACACGCGCCCATCCTCCAGGACACTCGCAAAAAAGGAAAAACCATACATATACACACACGCACTTTATGATTTTGTTCATTGTAGAATCGTAAAACAAAACGGGGTAACAGGAGAGCAGAGAGAACCCGTCCTTGTTTCTGCCATTCGCACAAGAAAATCGGTCGTTCACTGTAAAAGCAGAAATTTATCATATGTTTTTCTGGCTAAGGACAACGGTTGCGGCGACGAGATTACCAGATACAGGTGAATTTTGCAGATAATTTACATATGCCCAGTCAGTGTGGGTAGAGTACGTGCCTTTTTGTTTTGAATTGGAGTTTGGTCTTTGTTCAAGTTCTTCTGGTCGTCGGATGAAATAGTTTCAAATTCAAGATAAGCTGTTCCTGTGCAGCAAGGAAAGGGAAAAGGATTTAAATCCTTGAAACTGCATGATTAGCATGACTTACTGAAATGTTTAAAATTGTATGGGAAATACGGGAAAGCGGGGACATTTGGGGTTCAGTTTTTCTCTCTTCCTGATCTTTCGTGGAAATTTCGCTTACCGGACTGTGATTATTTTAGCATAAACTGCATCATCCTTGCTTGATTCAGAAACAGACAGGACTACGTACACGTCCGGCAAATAGAACTCAAATTACGCACGACTTGGTGGTAAGAAGTTGCAGACCTACCCGAGATTATGAGCGATCAAATTGCTGCCAAGGATCAGATTTTGGAGGCATTACTAAACTCATTATTTCCGGCGGCGAAATCTGTGGATGTGATGAAAAAGAAGACGAGGCAGACTCTGCCTAAGATGGACTGATAGCGTGAGCCAGGACGCCAGACAGCTTTTAGGGATATCGAATTAGTGGACCTCGGCGCAAAACCGGGATGTCTGGAGTTCCCTATTAAGGCAGGCCTAGACCGGATAGCGGTTGTTGCGCCGTTGATGATGATGATGATGATGATGAAATCTGTGGATGACTTGCTTTTCGCTTGGCTTGCATCTGGTACCTATGGTGCAGTTGGCCAAAAAACGGAGCACGGAATGAGAGAAAATGAAAACTTGATGTGGCCGGGATGTCCGCGGCAATATTGTTTGAATACTCCAGAAAAGAAAAGCAGGATCGATAAAAGGATGTTTCAATCACTAAAGAGGGGATACTGTAGGGTATATCCTCCCGGCAGAACCTTCTCTTTCGCCGTTATCAGAGCTACTGTATTTCCAAGAACGCAATGTTTAAAGAAATTGAGTTCCTGCGCCCATATAGGTCAACTTTCGGCGGAAGGGGACCAACTGGTAACCATGGTGAGACTCGCACTGAATGCGGCAGTGGCAATGCGCGTAAAAAGGCGAAAAGCGGCACAATTGTGGCGGACTATGCTACGATAGGCTGAGGTCCAGGGCCACGTGGAGGCTTTTGTGGAGATTAGGATCGGTATATTGTAGAGGTCATCAAATCAATGGAGCTGGTTCCTCCCATAAGAATACTAATAGGGAACAACCCTGTCATGAGAGTTTCTCCCGAGGGTACCAAAACGTCGGCCGAACCACTTATCACCCTGCGGGAGTATCTATAGGAAAAAATAGAAAGCAAAGAAACTAAGATTTTAGTACTGGTAAGATTACGTTGAAGTGGCACTAGGAGACAATCTCATCGATTGTTTCTGACGGTCGGCCTAAGTTCTACTTCGTTAAAACTAATCTAAGTAGGGCAGAGCATCTCCAATGTTGAACACCCTTTCCTTAACGAAAGACAGGAGACATCATGCGCATTCTCCGTCACCAGAATTCCGACATTGATCTTGAATGCTGAAGGGCAACGATCATGAGTCCCAAAATGGATAATTGCACAGGTTCACCAATCACCATATGGTGCCTCACTTTTCCCCGGAGGGATTGAAATTCCATCCTATCAGGAAACCGTAGAGCTTCATTGTATTTAGAAAATTAACAACGATTTTAGCCTTTGACTCAATTTGACAAATTAGAGCCAATTGAAACATCGTCGATGCACGTCTCCACAACGGATCTTCACGCGAAGGATAGAGTATACAGTGCTGCAACCCATATATGGGGGCTGACACTAATGGGGAACTTCCGGTTCAATCCTACCTGTTAGAGCATTCCCCTACACTTTGAACGGAAGAAGCAGAAAAAAGCGGAAATAGTGACGGAAACAGAACTGGCTCAATACGAGTTTATAGACTGAGATCTGCGGTGACTAGACACCGCGAACCAGAGAATCCACCTGAAGAGAATACTTCAACGCCAAATGCGCTGATTCTCAAACAAATGCATCATAGGGCAATTGAATCTTTGACGATAGGTTCTCACGGAAACCTAGTGATACCAGGCGAATCCAAACTGACGCTGGTATGCATTTGTTTTCCATTAATTAACTAATCTCATCTCAAAAAACCATAAATCTTGGCCAAATTAACCTGGAACAGTCCAAAGCCTTTTCTATCAACAGCAAGGCTGACAACATTAAAAGACTATCCTTAAGTCTTCCTAGTTCAAGAGCCTAAGGTTCGACCTAACAGAGTTTCTGATATTGGGCCAGTTCAAGAAGCCAAGACCTTCTACGATGAGCTCCCTAAGAATGGAAGCCTGTGCCAGTGGTAGGCACTGCTCTTCACCAACGAATCAACCAACCTGGGCAACCATTGATCTTCTTTTCTAAAGTTAAACTCAGCACAACGTAACTACAGCGCCTACGGTCGAGAGCTACTCGCCGCGTACCTCTCCATTAAATACATCCATTTGTCCACGAAGGGCAGGCCGTCAATCGTGTTCATGGACTACGAGTCCCTTACGTTCACGCTTAAACAAAAGCCCGACAACAAAGCGTCTCCTCGCAAACTTCAGCAACTGAGCTTCATCAGCCAGTTCACTTCCGACTTGCAACGCGTGTCTGGATAACGTCGCTGTAGACGCTTTGTCATGAATCTAGGTGATTACAGTCCTCGCGTCAATTATACGGCAATCGCAGAGACGCAAAAAGGCGATGCAAAGCTTCAGAGCCTGAGTGCAAACTCCAAGTACAAGTTCATGGATGTGCCTGTCTCCGGCTGAAATGCCTATTCATTCTGCGAGACATCTGGCAAGAGATCTAGGCCATTTATTTCGGATGAATTTGTCAAGGAAATATTCCACGCAGTACATAATCTTCCGCATCCAGACATTAGGACAAACCGGTTAGTCACGTCTATAAAAAAGGATGTTAACTCTTGAGCTACACAGTGCATCACGTGCCAGAAGTGTAAGAACAACAAGCACGTAAAAAGGAAGTAGGCGTGTTCCATCGGTCGACTAAATGCTTCCATACTATTAACTTCGACATCATTGGCCCTTTGCGAAACTAGCCCGGTGGCCTCAAGCAATACTTCTGATTGACATTACTGCACAATCATGTGCCGAGGTTCTCTATCGAGAATGGATGCTGCGCTTTGATATACTGATGTAACTACCATATGAGGACTCCTTTAAAGTCCTGGAGCGACGGAAGCATTCTTGCAAACTCAATGTCCGGGGCGGGCCCAAATGGTTGTGCTTGTTGATACTGAAACCAGCCACCGAATCGAAGGACACTCCAAAAAAGCATCCGGGAAGCGTCAGGTACGTCCGGTAACATCATTGGCGGACTAGCGTCTCGAGTTCCTCCAATGAACCCACGGGGTTTCAGCAAGGGGCATCTGGTAACGTATGAGGAACCAAGTTATCTTGAATTCTTAATCGATTGTCATGTGGATCTTTTACATATTTGCAGGAGAAGGAAGAACCGAAATTCTAGAGTAGAAAAGCTATTTAATTTCCTCAAGACATTTGCTCTCATTACTGTTTACGTAGGACAGGTAGGTGCAACAATTCGTCATCAAAAAGGACTAAAATAATTGATCTGACAATTCGCACTTCAAAGAGCAATTGAGGACCCCTTAGACGATAGAAGGTTAATTGGAATCAATGAGTTGTATACTTTTAGAGGCCTTTGAAGAGACTTACCCTATGAACTGATACAACACGGTTAAACCGAGTGGAACTGACAACTGCAAAAACTCAGGAAATCAAGAAGAAGACTTCCAAGTCGCGGTTCCCAAACCAATAAGATTGAACACAGATTAAAGCTCAGCAACTCCCAGCGTGACTATAGGAAACTTTAAGAAGTTGAAAGAAAAACTCCTTTAGAACATACTGCAAGGGTTTGGGAGGCGAAAAGCGACTTCAAGGCTGCGCTGAGTCCACAGACGAGATAGGTTGGCCAAGCTGGAATCTCTCAAAAAACCGGTCGGTACACACTTTTATAAACTTCAGACGTAAGTCATTGGAAACTCCCTTGGAAGTACATCCTCCGAAAGAACAGGTGTCAAAGTTAGCGGGGAAAGCATTAGTGGTTTTGGCAAACCCTTTAATGCAAAACTGTAAGACTAGGAGGGTGGCGGTTGCTAGGGAGAAATGGAGAATTGCGATAATATCCTCTCAGCATTTCAGAGCGCCTTATATAGACGGAATCTATTCAGCGAAGCTAAAGGCGGGTTAAACGCGCCAGGATCGATTGTTAGGATTTATCTTTCAAGCATGTCACGTCCCTACCTCTTCACAAGAGGTTAAGCTAGTCTTCATAGCAAAGGCAGGCAAAGGTGAATATTCGAAACCAAAGGACTTCAGACAAATTAGCGCAACATCATTCCTTGGGAAATGACTGGAGAAGCTGGTTGAGTGTCATATTTGCGAGAATGCAAATGGCAGTTGGCCCGCAAGTCCCCTATCCATTCTAGTTCTTTAAGTTTAGATGAACATGAATTGTATCCCTCCCACCAAAAGATGAGTTTGTCGAGATAGCGTCGAGTCTCCTCATAGATAGCATAGTTCCCAAACTCTGCCAACTCTTCAGCCGCGGATACATGAATAAATTCTCAATGGCTGAAACTTCCTCTTCCTGACCCTTCGGCAACGCCTTCTCATACGTTAATTCATTCACGAAATTTTTACTGGAAAAGCCATTATTTAAAGCAATAATGATATTATGGGGATGAACGATAGATGATGGTTGCTTTTGTGCTCAAAATCTCCATCTCATAACCCGCGCCTTCCGGTTCCCTAATGCCAGGGCCCTCCATCTGCCATTAGACCATGAATTTGCAACTATCGAATTTTCGCTGGGAGCAGAATTTCAGTCAAAATTGACATTAGTGGCGGAATGAAGGCTTCCAAACGATAGGAAACCCGCAACAATGCATACTTCTACGTTCCTCCATAAAAACGTATAGAACGTAGGCCCAGGAAAAAGTTCAAATAATTTTTTTCCGCGCGACTGAATAACCAAATTCAAACTTTTTTCCTTTTTTTCCGTGAAAGCATAAAAAACCATGCAAAAGGGTCGTTTATATATATTTTATGCAGCGTCCTGACTGCGTTGCTAATAGTAGGCCGCCTGAAAAGTGGAGGTTTAAGAGTGCGAAACATCCCCAAGGGTGGTTTTGGATAATATAACGCCTAAACCGTCACTGCACGGCTCACAAAGTTTCGAGTAGTCGCGGTCGTGGTTCGAATCAACGCGCGTAGCACGAGTAGAAGGAGCATTTCGAACGTGACTTGCGATTGAAATTCGCGTTTTATTTTCGTAAATTATTCAAAAACAAACTGAAATAATCCGATAGTTTCAGAAAATGCGGTCACCATTGCGGATGACTGTTGAATTCGAATGAGAGAGAGTGTTTATAGCAGCATCAGGGATATGTAAAAGTCCTGGCCCAGGGTGAGAATGGGTGGAAGGGTTGGGGGCGGATTTTTCGACCCTTTAAAATTTTTGCGGTCGTGATAGTGTCGGAGAGTCGTTTCCCATGAAATTCACTGGATGATGATATGCGGGGGTTGATTGTGCGGATCAGGTAGTTTATAAACGTGCCAGCGAGTTGTATTTTACTGTTGGAGAATAGGGGATGGAAATGCAAATTGTTTATGCATATTTTAGATTTATATTTACGTTTTGCCGGGAATTTGCGACGAATTTTGTAAAATATCTTTCATTTTGTAATTAAATTTGCAGATATTTTACCCGAAGTGATGGAGATAAATGCCAGGATTTACATTCTGAAGTGGACCGTGTTTGATTTCGAGCAAATTAAGTTTCACGTAGGTGAATGTGTCTTTGTTAAGCTGAACATTCACGTTTTAAAGGAGAGTAATTTGAATTACATTTAACGTGTTGTGCCGTGTGTTACATTATCGAACGCTTTTCGAATATCTGCGTAGATACAATCAACGGAAAGCCTTCAATAGAGACTTTAAATCTCTCACTGGCCCTTAATGGAGTGATAATATTTCCTCCTTAACAATGATTTTCGGGGCAACACAAAAGGGCTCAAGGGCTAATCCGTGTAAGCTGACTTCTGACATCGAATCACGCAATGCAGTGCACCCTCGATCAGTCACACTTTCACTTGATATAACAATTAAGTGACAATTTCAACATTCGAATTAAAGGCAGTGACAGTCGACTGACAATTTTGAGGGCAACTCCTATCTTAGATCTTGAAGGAACACGTGCTCGTCTATGGAGTAAATTAATCTCCACCCCTGGACAGTGTACGATTTGATGACTTTGCCCCGACAGTAAAGTTGATTCAGGTGGTTGTTTGATAAATCGCAGTGCTGAAATGTCACTGGTGGTGAACTATCGCGACTTATAAACGGAGTAGTCTTAATGAGAATCATTATGGAATTTCGGATATAAACAAGACTAGGTGACAGTTGCAAGGTCGCAAAAACGACCAATCCTGAATGTTGTAAGTATTGCTATTGATATGTCTCCATTAGTGCTGAATACTACCAATGAAGAATTCAAGTTTATTTCAGATACTTTGTGCCAATTCATTATATATCGAATTAGGCCACACTAAGTTGACTGCCGGTAGAGAAAGAGTGCAAGTTTCTCGGAAAATCTTGGCTAGAGTTGAAGCGAATTGCCAGGTACCGACGGCAATAGCGTAAAGGGATGTCAAACCATAAAAGTTGCTTCTTCCTGCATATTTACCATGCTCTTAAACTTCGGTTCTACTCTGTTTAGTTACACTGATGAAGCTCCCCAATCAACAAACCATAATACCCAACTATTAGCATGATTTCCTTGCCAAAGTGGAGGTGAACCCACACTTGCTGAAGACACTTTCTTGGCTGCAAACAAAAGAATTATATTTCGCCAAAAATTGTCTTTACCCCTCGATTCTTTCTGGCCAACCCGAATTTGGTATAATTGTCTCGCTATTCCGTAAGGATTCTGTTCATTATGAGTACTGACCAAATGCTCCCAATTGCGCTATCTGCAATGCTTAGAAACCTTAAAGGCAACATGTCTAAATAGAGGTCTCTATTAGAGACTGCTTTCACTAATCAATCAAACGCGCCGATTATGGTCAAAGACATAAACCATAATTGAATAACTGTCCTAGAATACTGTTCTGATGTAACCAAATCATGTGTTTGGACCTGCGATTTCTTTATGATTCAATCTGAAGTATCCGCTTGACATTCACTTTGTCAAGCGAGGAACAAAGTGTTCAATGGTTAACATTTGGCCGACAGGCTGGTTCAACGAGCTGACTTGACCGAACCTTGAAACCATTATCCATGGGTGAGGCTTAAATATCTCCTTTTCTCGGGGTTCGGAGGATTTGCTCAAGATAGCCCAGCAAACTGTGGTGTATAAAGTATTGGAAACTACGATAGCCGGAACAGAGGCTACCGTAGTTTGCAGTAGTTCATTGTTGAATAGGATTTTAGAACAGTTTGAAGTTTCATTTTGTTTTCCGTGAAGTGTTATACAGAGAAAGAATTCCTGAGGTCAAGTTTTATCAGGATATGAAGTCCAGATAATGCAAAGGAAATTGAGAGAAACCTTATGGAATCAAGCCCTGTTTGCTCGCCTGTCAATGAAGGCATTTGCTTACAACAATTAAAGCGAGTATTATTGTCTTCCCTTGAAATGGTTGGCTGAACTGTCTTATGAATCAGCACGCCGAATCGCCCATAAGGGATCTGTCAAATGCTTTTTGAAGTCGATAGTTGTTTCATCTTCTTTTTGAAGATTTGTACCGTTATATAGACAAAAGTGTGAAAATGGCATCTTATAAGCAGTGGTAGTTTCTGTTGCACTTTGTCAGACGTCACTGTTTTACCGGACATCTGATTCGTCTAATGATGCCTTTGTGAAATTTTAATTTTCTAGATCAAAATAAATTTTGATCTTTTTTGGTCCAAGGTCACATTTGTGGAGGATTGAAGCTTCTCAAAGGAAGGAGGTATTGAAAACAAAAAAAGGAATTGCGAATGAGAACCGATTTCGATTGTGGTATTATTGAACATTCATTGTAAAGGACCACACTTAACATACTTCGTCGCTGCAAATTAAAGAAAAAATCAAAGAAATTCGTATAGAAGTGGATGCGAAATAAACCGATGGCCTGCTCTGCGGGCTCCTTCTTCAGATTATGTGATTCTCGAGGGACAGAACTTCGCTGACGTCTCATCGAACTTTCATGTTCTGTATTAGTCAACCCAATCTATCTACGGTTTTCTGGGCCTTTTTGCTAGCCCTTATCTATCCCTTATTCTTGCAAGAACTCTTTGGAGTGCAGGAGTAGGATCTATACTGGCTAGTCCAAGGTTTCGTAATTTGGTGAATATTTCACATAACTCCTGGAAGTACTTGGTTCACACTCTGAGCTTTTTGAAAAACTATTTTAATACTAAAGTTGACAACTTTGGACGTCTCAAATATTAAGGAATACCATCATAAGGGTCATCAATTTTCGAAACAAACTTTAAGTTTATTAAAGGAATATGTTTTAATTTTGTATCATATAACAACCAACTTGCAATTTGACGGGACTTATATATTACATAGTGTGCTTTTGACTGCTTGTGACTAATTCCGAATAACTTCCTGCTTTTCGTCCATCGTAATTAAATAGGGTAGAAGCTATCTCTCCTTAGTTTATCCCAGTATTTAGCTCAAAGGCACCTGTCAGAACCTTAATGATTCTGATCCGAGTGGGTCACTGTCATCCTAGTAAGAGTCAGCTGTCAGTTGCTGGGTCAAGCATTATTTTCTAAGGTACTTTTCGGTCAACACTACCATATCATCTTTTGTTCTGCAACTTGTCCCCTGTTTTGCAGATAGAGAAGGTCACACTATTTCGCCGCTCTGCATCCATAAAAGGATCGACCTGTGAATGGCGCTTATAGTCCATTTCCATTTCCATTTCCCCGCGTAATTTGATGAGTTCAGCAAAAATGTCATCGCCTCATTAACTTTCTTACAATAGATGGCTGACTTGACTTCTTCCTATGTTAGATGCCAAAGAGGTGAATGTGTACGACGTATTGGACAAGAGCTGTGGTCACCTTGAGTGGTTGAGTTGTCCAGTTCTTTCAAGTAAGAGTACTATTCTTCACTTGTTCCATTATTGTCCTTCTGATCTCTTCTTACATATGTTGGAGTAGGGTGCAAGTGATAGCAACCTCTCAGACTTTTCAACGCGTTGTAGGCTGGTATTATACTTTTACTCGTTGGCATCGACTTTCTTTATTCGTCTCGAAAGGTTTTTTCTGTTTTTCTAGCTGATCATCAGAAATTTCTACAGTTCTTTCTCTTAGTTCTTGCTCGTCTCGTTTTTTCTTATGAAGCGGTTTCGCCGTGGAAACGATTGTTTCCCTGGAGCCGGAATTTATATCCGATTAAACATGACAAAAACAATTTTCTTAACTGTTCCTGTGAATACCATCTGAAAGTGTTTATACAAAACGAGCATACGCTATAGCGGCTCCATATCGAAACCCTTGCTATCACAGTATCATATGCAGAAATGCAAGACACGTGTCAGGAAGGATATCATTTGGGACTGGTCGAATGCTTTATCTGCTGACAGACCATTATTTTGACCGTTGATTTCTATATAAGAAACAAGGTTAGTCCGTGCCTATTGTCCAACTGTAGTTTTGTGTGTGGGGATGCTTAGCTGAAGGTAATCCAGCTGCATTGAGCTGTTTCCTACGAACCTGAATGCTGTAAAAATGTTCAATTGTCAATAGGTTTTGAATGGTGACCTCCTGAAGTCTAATAGGAAGACAACGAAGCGAAACAACGAAGCTGACTCTATGCTAACTGGAAGAGGGGAAGTGAAATCTATTTGAGCCCCGGTCGCAAACCCAGTTGAATGAAGAACAGACTCGAGGGAGAAGGTGCCTTGAATACTAACCCACGCTCTGAACACTTTTTCAAAATTTGATTGTGATTTCGTCCAGGCAAGAAGCAACTCATTAAACGCTGTCGTCTGTCTGGTAGGTGATGTGACCTTAAGGGGTAGCTAAGTGTTGATTGTGTCTTTCTTTCTATTAATTTGCGAAGTATAACGAAGCCGAAGCCAACCAGAATCATTGGTTTCTTTCCTGATTGAAGGAGTCCTGAGTCCACATTACGAAGTTACGAAAAGTGAAGAAAACATTTCATTCTAAAAACCCGGAAAGATGGTACACAGAAAGCGTTTCAGCGGGGGAATGATTTGACTGACTGTTCGACTTTATGCCCGAAATCGTAATGTTTAATACTTTTTTCGTCCCTTGGTATCATTCATTTAAAGCTCATCGTATCATCGCGACATCCAATTTTATTATAGATTGGAAGACCTGTCAAGGCAAATTCAGACGTATCGACCCAATGACAACTAACTTTTGATAAATGACAAAGGGGTAAAGGACCAGACCTATTTTTACGAACTGGCTAACAAACTGGCAAGTAAAAAGCAGGCATGCTCGATTAAGCTTCGCCACTTCCTCGATTTGCTCGATAGAACAAGTCTGTCCTTTTGGTTGAAAGGAGTTACGCCTGATTGTCATTGTGGTCATCCTGCCTTTTCAGTTCTTTACAAAGTTGCCTACCCTAAAAGAAACTCGAGACAAATTTCGCACAGCTGGGGCATTTCGTCTAAAACGACGGTCGCATGCATCTAAAACGGAGGAAACAGTTTCTCTCCAATCGGTAGAACTGGATGCAAACACAAGAACAGATATGGTGTATCCATGGTTCCTCGAAAACTCTCCCGTCAGCTCCTTCATCTCCGTCTTCGCTTCTTCGCTCGATGGAAATCTTCTTCCACCCATATGCACCTGCAAGCTGGCAAATCAGATGAATCGGGGCTAGTGTGAAACGTCGCATATAAACGAGTCCAGCAGTTACTCTAGTCGTGTGAGCTTGCGACGGAAAAAAACTGAAATAGTCATCTTGACCAAAAAGAGAACCCCGACCCTGCGACCTATATCGATCGGCGAGTTAACTATAGAGTCAAAACCAGGAGTTAAGAGTACCTTGGTTTAACGCTCGACTGAAAGATGACCTTCTTGGAGCAAATTAAAGCAATTGTAGACATGGCTGCAGCTGGAATCGCGGCCTTGAGTCGACTAACAATGAATGTTGTGGGGGCTCTATATCTACCAGAAGACGTCTTCTTATGAGAGCAACGCAGTCTGAACTGCTTACAGTGCGAAGATATGGATTGATGCCCTTGGCAGGGAAGTATATCGTATGCGCGTTGCCCTAGTGCATAGACAGGGAGCTTTGAAAATGGAGTCTACGTATCGCACTGTCTCAAAACCGTGATGGTGATCGCGGGTGTGACCACGTTGCCTTTCTTGCTAAGGAATTAACCAGTCACTTATCGAATGGCAACTCTCTTGGCAAAATGAATCAAGTGGCAGATGACTCCGCGGCTTATAGGAAATTTAGATCCGCAGCTGACGTATGATGAGATTGACTATATCCTGGCCCAACTTTTATGTGAGGATGGAGGTTTTGCAGTCTTAACTACACAAATTTGGGAAGGCAGGATCTCCTTATTCTGTGTTCTGCCACTGATCACACCATTTTCTCTCGTGAAAGGTAGGATGAGTATCGTCAGCAATTTTATGCAGATACATGGGAACTCTCTTCAGACAGATGGAGTCGTGTTGCGCATTATGCTCGCTTTCTTCTTGTTACGAAAAATGAAGAGATTGAGCTCGACTGGTAGAGGGACCGGATGACAAGGTGTTCCTTGAACTAACAAATTCAGTTCCTCTTCTCCCCTCCTGTTGGTGAAAGGAATTACGGGACTTAAAGGCTCCCTAGGCCAAGGGAATGGAAGAGCTAGCCTCCAGCAATGTGTCAAATGGTTCCAAGCTAATTCTCTAATGATAGGGAGGTGTTCAGTTGGTAGTCCGACATGGTACCGTCACGGGACTCCAGCACTTTGTATATAAGGGCATTCGTCTGCCCAATCCAAACAAAAAAAACATATCAGCGAGCAAGAAGGTAACGACAGACCTGGATTAGCATATCGTTATTAAATAGATTAATTGTTTGTCATGTACACTTTTCTTGAAAACGGCTGCACTTATTGGAATTAAATTTGGTGCACAAATGAAAATTATGAAATGTCACGCATGTAGCGAATGACATAATTTTGTGTGAGGTTCATGGGCATCCCTACCTCCTCGTCACTTGAGATATAAAATGAAAGAACCCGATTAATACTTTCTAGGAACAAGTGTGAAGCGGGAATAAGGAGTCAAAAAGTATAAACTGCGAATGAGGCAAAGTTGATTCCCAACCTACATAACGGCGAAGCCTACGAGCGGTACCAGGACCGTATGAATGTGGATAAAATACGGCTCAACAGGTTACGGCGCCCGGGTCACCCAGTCCGTATAGATGAGGATAATCAAGCTCGGAAAGTCTATAAGGGCATGGTATTTGGTAGAAAAAGAAGACCAGGCAGACCCTGGCAGACAGCTTTTAGGGATATCGAATTGGTGAACCTCAGGTCAAAACCGGGGTGTCTCGAGGTCCTAAGGCAGAGCTAGACCGGAGATGGGTTGTTGCGCCGTTGATGATTATGATGATTCGTAATTTGCTGAGAAATTCTCCTATGATTATCTTCTAAGTAAATTAAGCAAGGAAGTTATAATATAGGAAAATTCGGTGCAAATGCTACCAATATTAACTACTACTTTTGTTGCTTTTTTGTGTGAATTTACAATACTAAAAGACAACTTGGATTGAGAGTATCACATTAAAATGGTTGTCATGCATCCAGTTCTTACAGTAAAAGATCGCTACATCTCCTGCCCTAGAAGTACTTAGCTTTCGGTTTGTGAATTGTTAATACGTTACAATCGCTGTGATGTTGTGATGTGATTCGCCATTTAAATTTAGTTGCGCGTACTATTATTTTTCTTAATAACACATCACAAAGCGAAACAGTATCGACATAAATGAAAAGTACTGCGGACTTAGACATTTGTCCTTCGTAAACGCTGCCACTCCAGTAATTCCTTTTTTATCTATCACGTTCACGAAACTGGATGAAGAACTCAGTTTAGCATATCGATGCAATCCCTTGAATTTAGATAATTTCAGATCGGTCCACCCCTCAGAGTATGTACATATTATACTGTAGAGGATTCGGTTTTCCAATACCAGAATGTGAGGCTAAATCTCCTTTTATCTCTCCAACCTACACCACCTTTTCAAAGTCTCAGCCCAGGAATGTGCAATATAATTTGTCCCTCCCTCCTCTCTATCCCCAAAAAACAAATGATTTCATTAATTTGACAACACTTTCCCTTTATCTGAAATGCTTTGGACTTTAATGTCAAACGTTTGGTCTAAGCTCGTGTAAATGAACTACCTCAAAAAAGGTTTTCTCGTTGGGTATACCACAAGGGACGAACCGCAATGATGGTCGAACTTGACCTGGGAACAAGACAATTTAACGTAGTGAATAAATAACAAATCACGCTAAATTTCATTTAGTATTCATGAGTGATGTAAACGACGGATCAGAGCCAGTTTAGATATGTAGTATTGGTAATATGAACGGGGCAAAGGAATCTCATTAACTTGGTATTTGGTATCACTAGACGCCCACTGCATTTTCATCTGGGATGTTTCTACAAGGGATAACTAGGTCTTGAATGTGAGTACATCCCTCGTTTTTAAATGGCGTATTTATTGCGTTCTGTATCTTCCTAGACGAACTAAAGGAAAAACAAACTGCTTTGAAGATATTCCTTCTGGTCCCTTCACCGTTTCTCAGAAATACAATGCTCACTCTTCAAACTTCCTTTAAAGTAAAGTGATCCGCAAACGTCACAACAGGGAGGGTAAGTATGCTTTCTTTTGCGGAAATAGGGAATCAAAAACTAATAGACTGACTTTGACTGTAATAAACGTCATAGGACTGGGTGGTTTGTCGTTTGTTCAGTCTCTATTTCTTTTTCTCATCGTTCCAATCCGTCCAACATCCACGGGGCCACCTTTGTTTGTTCTCATCACAAAACACAGCGAAAACCCTCGAATCCTCTTTTCGCTTTGAGTAGTTCCCATTCGAATCTTATACATGAATTCGTGCATATACAGACATTCATCTCGGGAAGCATCAAAAACATCTTTGGTTGCCGAATAGAGAGTCCACATAGCCAACAGGAAATTGAAAATAAACAGAAATCCTTCGGGAGTGCGGTGTTGATAATGCATATGGAATATGAAGTGGGGCTGGATGGCATCACCGTGTTTTAGTCCTCCTCTTATTGTTGTTATATTCCTGGAAAAAGAATACGCTATTGTACATTATAAGATGTTTTCCTTTTATGTTTTTCGCTTGAGGAGAGATTCTATTGAATGGATGGATGGCCTGCTGGAACCCCTATCCGCGATTATGCTCATCGGTTAGTAGCCCGACGGAAGAAAGCAAATAATCGAAGAGAAATAACAAAAACACATATGGGGAAATAATCGCTTGTGTTGGCATAGGCCAGAAGGCAGAACATCTTGCAAAAGATGAAAAATTAACTTGAACGCATGCTATGCAGGACTATTCGCTTCCGGGCGATGTTGCGTGAAGCATGGCTGCAGTGGTTGTTCCGGGGCTCCGATAAATAGATTGTGATGTTTATCAAGCGAAGTATGCTTGGTAATAGCTACGAGATAAAGGAAACTGTTAACCCTATGTAGATACATTTCATGCTTCACGGGAGGCCATCGGGCGTTCGAGACTCTGTACTCGAAGTGCAACCTGCAGTTGTCGAATGGTTTTCAAAGCTCCTATAAAAACAAGCTGGTGAACCTCTGCAGTGAACTTTCTAAGCCCAAGGCGAAATTGCTTTTAAATAACAAATCAAGGCTGCATCATCTTCCATCTGCGGTAGTTCTTCCGCTTCAAGTGTACGATACTTACATAGTAGAATCAAGGGGCCGATGATACTTCGGCGAGCCTGCGGCACAATCCGCCCTATTTGTTTGCAAAATTCCTCCGTTCAAGGACAAACAATACATCATTCATCATCATGCTCTGAATATGGGGGAAAAGTGAGTGCATCATCTAAAAGATATTCATCTATTGTTTACTGAATTAAGGACCTTATAGAGTGGAGTTTGTAGTTAGCTAGTCGAGTGCAGCAATAACGATCTTATTAGTCAATAAAATGCGACCACCGTCGTCTCCCCTTGGTACTCGCAGGATATATGATTCCTCTATGATGCAATGATGATAGTATGATTAGAGCATTTTCCCGCTGTTATTATTTTGAGAAGGATATCTGATGATGGTGATCAGAGGGTTCTCGGGATTGCAAGTGTCTATTGTATACGAGGGACTTGTTGGCTGACTGGCTGGCTGGCGTCTTGAAATAATTTCAGACTGGAACAAACAAATGGTTATTTAACGGGAGGATTCAAGTTCATTTCCATAAACGGGGCTGATCCTGAAAGTATTCTGTTTAGTTAGTTGGGAAATGTTTGATTTGCGCAACTGTTCCCTTGGTCGGGATGATTGATGAAGGGGTGAAATGTTTTTAATTGTCTTCTGCCCAGTATCGAATTTTGAATGGACTTCAAAGTAAAGTGAGGGTGTTGAATTCTGTTTAATGATGATAGCGATTTTTGAATTGCAAAGTAAATGATTATTTTGTTATGATATTCGGATTTGCAGAGGTTATTCGAAATTGTTCAGCATTTAACGAGCGCTGACTTCAGTTTACTGATTTATGGGTGATGAATGGTGAATTTATGCAAGCTATGCGAACATGTAGTCGACAATGTTTTCACTGAAAAATCTCTTAAAAGATATGCGGAATTATGCGAAATTTGCTCATCAAATCGAGCGGTACCTGCAGGATTGAATGATTTAAATCATGATTTATGAATATCAGGTGATTTTTGTAAAAATCATGATTTATATGAGATGATTTTTGATAAAAATCAAGATTTAAATCAAATTAGATTTTTTCATGCTTAAAATAATAATAAATCAGTTACATAAGAACAATACTATACAATATTCAACTACCCGATATTCAACTCCTAAATGCCTAAATGCTTGGTACTTAGTGGCAACATCAGGTAAAATCTGGCATCTGCCGAGATTGTAGCAGCCCGGAAACATAACTAATATTATATTCGCATGCAATGCTTACACATTGTTGCCATCTTTCGCCAAAAATCTGTCGATCTTGTGTCGACGAAAGCATTGAGCCAGTGTTTGATTTGACGGAGAGCGGAAAGATGGAAATCCGTTGGCCCAAGATATGAGCTTTAACGAATCTTCTATCGGAGGTCTTGGAGCGAGCCTTTGACCACTTGTGTAACGTGAGGCCTAAGGTGTCCGTTAAGCAGTGTAGTTTGACTTGGTCGGTTTGGTCTGTTCAGCTGAATTGCCTCATTTATCCCGTGGAGCTACGCAATTTACAGCTCCTTGCTGACCGTGCTCTTTTTCCAGTTTTCATTCAATGCACTATACCTTCCTGCTCCCACCAAGCGTCGTATTGCTTAACTCACAGCGTTGGCGTTTCCTTTGGAGGCATCCACCCTTTTCTTTCCCGCAAATTGACATATAGGCACCATTTCCCCTGATTCGAAACAAGAAACGTTGCTTGTGTCTACGTGTTGCTAGGTGCCGATGAAGGTGTTGAAAGGCAAGTTAAAAACGACTTTCTTGCGACAAATCTTATCGAATGAAGATAGTTGAGCACAGTCATATGATCGCGGTTATTTTTTTCGGCCACTTCAGCACCTGTTTGGCGACCGTTCTTCTTCAAAGGTGCTTTTAGACGATTTTCGTCTAATTCTCCTGAAGGTGCTTTGGGCCAAAGCTTGGCCAGAGCTGAAAATATTTTGTTTAAGGATTGAGGAATCCTAAGACCGCATCCATTTGATGTCGGTTGAGTTAAGAGTAATCATGTGGTGCGAAAACTTATCACACTGAAAGGTGATATTTGTTTCTTCTACCCCACAACGGTTGCAGTCAGGCGGGAGAACTGCCCCAAAATCTTGATGAGAAAAGTTTTGCTATAGGAAAAGTTGGTGAACAATCTTTTGAGAGTCTCCAAAACCTCCATACTGAGAACCTGCCAAGGAAGTTGGTTTGTATTCTGCGTTCCAATAGTGTGAATGATGTTGCGCACTGTACACCTTGTGTCTGAGAAACCGGATTTAGAGGGCAGAGGAAAGACAGTCACCCCGGCTTGATTAATAGCCACATTACCGCTATGCACAGAACAGCAGAGGATAAGGACCTCTTTAAACACAGCTTCCTCATTCCATTGTGGGCTCGTTCGGCTAGGTAGTTGGTCGGGGCTTTAACGCCTTGGAAAGAATTCGTTATCATGATAATTTTGTAGACCTTTGTTGTCAACTGAGAGAACCAAAACTGTGGATGTTCTGAACAGCGAACAGAGTGATTTGAGGTTTGGTACCGCGCATTGCGAATTCAGGAGTTCAACCACAGCATCGGTTGCCGAAACTGTGAAATCTAAGGCTTCCTAACCACACCTCGCACAAAAACAGTGAAGTTTTTGGAAATGCTGGATATTCCGCAAGGAACAGTGTATCGAATTTGTTGAAAACTGCAACTGATATGCTAGAAGCAGGGTGGTTGCCTCGGACGAGAGAGAGTAAAGAGGAGGATTCAATACTTTGGCATTCAGAATTTCTCTCGGCGTCAGCAGGGTTTTCTGAAGAAGGGAGAAGTCTCGTTAGCTAAGACGAGAATGAGGACATGAATTAGGGTGGGCCTGGTGAAGTGAAGACATTACCTCAGGAAGACGTATGAGGTATTTGTATATAAAGATTGTTGGGGAGGCATAATCCACATAGTCCTCTATATAGTTTAAGGGCCTTTCCCAGGTGGAAACCCCAACTGGCCCCGTGGCGATATTGGTAACCTTTGCTGCTTTTTTGACTTTATTAGCGATGGATGTCAAAATGATCCTCTACTGTCAGTGAAGAAAATATGCTTTTCATGACTACTCTCGATGAAAATGTGTAGAAGCTGGTTGAAACAGGAGGTGGTGTTCATGCAAGCGAAGCAGTTGTTGGGGAAAATGTGGTAGTCCCCGAGGCATCGGTTGAGCTTTCCTTTCATTATGGAGTTTAGCAGCTTCAAAAACACATTTAGGAGCGAGATCGATCTGAAGTTGCTTAAATCGTTTTGAGTGTCAGAATCGGGACCAGTTTCACATCAGACCAGGGACAGAACGCTTTTTGTGCTTAAAAAAACATCAGGAAACTCCTCAGTAGAGAAAGGTTGTGTAACATAACGGAATATCTCCACGAAAGGGGAAACGTCGGGAACCGTGCTGTAATGGTTTTTCACGAGATTCAAGAAACGAACTACCTCTAAAACTTTTTTGAGGAAGCTACATTCGGAAATTTTCAACGTTGTGTTGTGCCGCGAATCCCTCTTGGCCTCCCTTAAGGGGTGGGTCCAATAGACCCTTGCCCCCACTAAGACTTGTGAGTTGTTCCAGCTCGCAATCCTTCTGAAATCGCTGAGAATCAGCTAACTAGAAAGAGAGGTTTTCTGTGCGCACACCAGGGTTTCTGAATCGAACTCCGTTGGGAAGGATGATTGGAAAAAGCGTGTTTCTTATTTGGATAGCCTTGCTAGTTTGGATTGAGGATTGGTCAAGGTTAGCTATTTGAAATCTCTTTCTCTATAGCATCTCAGAGCCACTTGGTCCAAACTGGTTATGTCAGGGACAGAGAGTTGTTCAGATGATTCTGATCCACTGGCCCAGATTGGGAAATTGGAGAATAGAGGCTCATCTGAATTAAGGTCTTTGAAGGAGTCGGAGAAAGTTTTGGTGGCTTCTCCCATAATGCAGTTTTGATTGACCGCTAACTAAATTAATTTCAAATGCCTTTGATCCTTTGGGTATGCGCGATCCCTAGCGTTGCGATCAAAGTTGACGCACAAGAGACTAAACTTCCCTTGGCAGGCCTCCTTCCATTTGCCCTCTTTGCCGCAGCATAAACATCATTCATTATTGGACTTACAAGTTTTGGCGGTGTGGCCTAGACCTACACATTTATAGCATTTTTTGGGTTTCGGAATAAAGTATTCCGGGTATACTCGGAGACAATGTGTTCCGGAAGCTCAGTTCTGAAAAAGGCCCTTTTTACAGTGGTGGAATGTATGTAGGTATGACTCCTTGGGGATCCCATTCTCGGTGAAAAGGAAGAAAATTAAAAGAACTCTTTAAACAACCCCAAATCAGTAGACATAATTTTGTGGTTTTGTGGTATGAAAAGTCTTAGAAGGAGTGCTTTGACTTTTGAAGAAAATTCTATGGGTTTTCGGCACTATCAAATATTACTTTCACCCCGCAAAGCCAGTCTTTTTAACTTCTTGAATTCTCTATTATCTTGATGCTCCTAGTCAATTCGAAGAATTTGATCCCGTTGAGGCTCATTACCTTGCCATCCTCGAGTGTGAGTTTATCTATCAGCACAGGTGTTGTTTCTAGAGCATCTCAACCGCTTTGGGGTTTTCTGAGCACTTCAGAAAATCACCTTTCAGCATTAGGTATTCTTCTTTCTGCCCCAAGGTAGAATTGGCCTTAGGGTGTTTGTGAGTGGGGTTGTGCGGTTATCCCATAATCGATCCATCAAATAGCATATCACACGACCCCTGTTGGAGGGCCTCCAGGGGGACGCCTTTTTTGCCGCCAATTCAAAAACTCACAGACTATAGCGGCAGGAATTTGCGTGAGCCGCGATCTACGGCAGAAAGGAGACCATAAAGCACGTTAGTAAACAGAAAGAAAAAGTCAAGACCAGAAAAGCCCGCCTCACTTTGCGGAAAAGTAGTGACCGAAAGAAGAGACAATAAAGAGCTGAAAGATTCAGGAGGGACAGACCTAGAGAAACGCGAAGTGAAATCGGTGAAAATAAGAAACTATTTTGTAAAAAGTAAAAAGATAAGCCGAAGCAGGACGTTCGCACGCATAAACATGCGACTCAGCGTGCCGTTATTATCCACTGAAATTCCATTTGGCAACAGAACACCGATTGAGATACTATGTATGAGACTAAAAGAGCGCTGAGCGAGAAATGTCCGAACGAACGGATTTGTTGGAAAACGTGATTTTTCTCATAGTAATTGTCATAATAAAGCCAGCCAACAATCCCTAGCTTTCCAGTTTTTCACACAATTAGCAAAAACGGTCTTTACCGAAGCTCGCCATGGAAAATTGGGAGTTCGTCCTTCGTCAGCTTCTGCAAGTAACCGTTCAAACTGTTTGGTCAATCTAATTTAAAACATTGCTCTTCGCCTCAAATGGTTTGACATGGATTCCATAAAACTGTCTGTCTGACAGAAACAGGAATTCATCCATTTGAGCTCAGATAATTTTTGAAGGGAGTTTTATGACATTTGAAAAGAATCAAGAAATCAAGAAACTGAAGATCGCAGTGGAGAATTGTTGTGGTAGAGGCTTGACGCAGAAATCGCAACTTACAAACTCATTGAGAATTTTCAATGGCAGGGGAATTTGCGTCCTTCTCATGTATTCATGTGCACGTCAGAATGTCTTGTATCTAACTACAATTTGTCAACGAACGCTGTCAAATCATGTTCCCAATATCGCAGACTATTCGTGTTCGACTTTGGTGGGACGATTACTTGCTGGTGAGCTAAACATACCAAAACCAAAGTCTATTCACAGAAAGGGTATTTGCTTATGATTTGAAGCAAAACCGTTGGATTGAACAGTGATCTTTGGCCGCTTCTCTGAAATCGAAATCATATAACGATCTGGACTTCTGTATTCAAACTTTTTGTAGAGTTCAAATCAATCCATCTCTCCCACTGCCTAACCATAATATTTCGTCGGGTATGGAATTTATTTCCTCCGTAGGTTGTTTTCAACTGGAAGAGGATGGAAAACTTCGAAGCATACATTTCAACATAACTGAAGGGTTTCCATGTATATCTTATGGTTCAGTGACAAATTGAAATCCACCTTTAAGGAAATAGCAACACTTCTGCCATTTGGAGTAGATACTTTAACAGATCAGATCTGAAAACAGAATTCAGACCGATGATATAAGAAATCGGTTGTCATTAAATCTGGTAGCCTACGATAAAGAAGAATTTTGTCTCTACTCTTCTTTCCGTTTGAAAATTTGATAACTCATCTCAGGTTGGTTATGGCTTTTGCAAAAAGATCGAAATAACTAGCGTTCGCCAAGAGTTAATCATAATTAAGCACCGACGATTGAAGTATTAATCGCGATTACTGATTAGCTTAAATCAATCATCAATCGTGATTCATCGATTAGCCTAGATTAATCGTTAATCAGGAATGATGATTAAATTTTTTTAATCATAAGCCCTTAATCGTAATTATACTTTACCGTTTTGGAATAACAATAATTGAACTACTTTCCACGGTTAATAAGAAAAATTAGCAAGTCCTGAATTGAGAGCAATATAAACCCCTAAATAATCCACAAGTTGATGATTTTACATAATTAACAATTAACGACATCGACCAATCCATTAATGTTTTAATCGACTAAATTACTGGTCATTAATTTATTAAATTTGAATATTCATCGATTAATTGATTAATGAAATTACCCCATTAATCCTAACATTGACTTAGGAAATAACTTCATAATATTTGAAGTTACAGACCTTTCTGTCTATAGGAGTAAAACACTGGAGCACTTACATAGATTATGGAATGAGTTTTCCGAAATTGCGAATCTTCAGTTATATATCCTGGGTTCAGATAGCCTTTGATACTTTCTATGTACAAAAAAGTGTTAGATGTTTATTATTTGTGCTAGTTATGGGGCATTTGAATGCCTTCCCTTGATTGTTTGTGAGATTGAGTTAACTGAAGACTAATCGACCCTAAATATCATAAGCTGATTACAGACTACCCTTTTTGAAAAGTCGGAACGACATGGGTAATTCGTATACCTGAAAGTATCTGCAATTGAGGGTATCATATGACAAGAAAAAATCACAATACCAAGGGGTAAATGCAATGCAATGTCTTGCAATGAAAATGATTTCCTCGTTCCGCATTTCCCTTCTTTATTTTATTACATTCCCGCAATCTTGGACGCAACATCAACAATTTTCCCAGCAATTGTTTTCCCCTTCCTGTATTATTCTGCTAAATCCCAGCCAAATTACCGCAAATCGATGTGATTTTGAGTATTTAAGTTGCCAACAACAATGAATTGGAATTGTGATCCCGAGATTTGACGATTTTCAGATTCTTATTGGATGATGACTGACTGATTTGTATCTTTTCCAACTTTGAAATCGGTCCCCTAGCATTCTAGAGAATTCAAACCATTTCAGAATTGTCTTTGCAATGAGTCTCTGGAGTCCAGAAAACAATAAAAATTTTCGTGATTGGTCATCAACATCAACATGGCCTAAAACCTCTTAAGTGATTTCTTCCGTCTTCAACTACCAACAATCAGCAATAAAAATTCGGGCGAATCGAACCGGATTTTATGGATTTTCATTTGACAAGAAATCTAAGGGATAAAAAAAAACTCTGAAAGATCTGCGGGAATAGACAGGGAGAGTAGAAAAAGTATCGTGAAAAGACCAGAAAAAAAAAATTTGATTAAATCTGCAGCCATCCAACAGCTTCTCTAGTAGTTTGTTGGATGATGAGTTGGGCATAAGCCTCGTGGGTTACATGGTTCCTCGTTTTCTTCCCTTCTGGCTATCTTTTTCATAGAGTATCTGTCTATAAGAAGTTTTTGATTAGTTCATCTATTTGTTGATGACCCAACTGATATAGGCTTATATGAAAATATACAATTTTTTTCTCCGAAAATTTCATCTCATTATAAGACACAAGAAAAGTTGACGAGCCATGGTCCACTGATAACGACGACATTAATTACTTTGGAAACTTTTTTATGACCCCGTGGTTGTGTAGATGACCTGGCTGTTTCACAATGATTTTAAGGGCTCTTAGGGTGATTGGAAATCGATATTTTTTCCCAAATGAAATTAGGCTGGTGCTGGAATTTTATGTAGTTGAGAGGGGTTGGTATGATAATTGCGGATTCACTTCATTTCCGCAGTTCAGATCGGTGTTTTTTGCTTGGTGGGTTGCTTGACAGATGGTCTCGTTGGAATTTCAGTTTGGTCGGCTGGGGGCCCTTAGATGCATTTCTATCTATCAACACTATTTATTTTAACAAGTTTGATTATTATTGGTCAGCATGTACTCATCTGAAGATAAGACGTGGGTGAAGGGCTGTCGAAATCTTTTTCAGCTCCCGGTATTTTCGATGCTGTCGTGTTGATAATTCCTCAAGTCATATTGAGAGAAGCTGGAAGCCTTGATGGCATTTTTCTATCGAGCAAATATACATCATCTAGGTACATTCACATCTAGTTCCAGACCGAAACCATGGTCGCGTCCCTCTCACCCTTCAATTCACTTCAAACGAATTTCATCGTCTGCCTTCCTTAAATTTTGAGACACAGTAATGAAGCAGACAGCAAAAACGAATTTGAAATTTCAACGAAAAATTATCCCCAAGAACTTTGCTATCCCCAACATTTCAAAGCATAGTAGCAAGAGGACTTCAGACAATAGATCATAGCGACATTATAGACGGAGGCGTGGTAGAAAATTCGCAAAGCCACTTTGAATGGCTCAACTATTCTAACAATGTCTGGTGAGTGGCTTTGATGACTACAGCAAAAGACAGCTACCACCCTTGAAAGAAATTTTCCGAAAATAGCGAGCTAAGTATTTTCCCTTGATTTCTCCCCCATCTTTATTACCCTCCCCCCGGCCCGTTGGTTGTAATGCGACAAAGACATTAACTACCTCAAATTTCAGCCCGTGATTCAATGATACGAAATTTTCGTATTTTAACTGCTAAATCGATTCTTAAGCAATAAACAGTAGCAGACACTGAATGGAGACAATAGATTTTGGGGTGAAGAATGAGGGTCCATTTATTCAGTCATGTCCAAGGTAGGAAAGGACGAAGACGTTTCAAACATTTTTCACTTCTGTAGCACGCTCGGGAATCTGAGAGCGATTGTATAGGATGGAGACACCTATTGGATGGATAGGTACGTGGGCTCTGTGATGGAACAGCAAGCGGAGATGAATTTGCCTAAATCTTCGACCTCTCTACTAAATAATTCACTCTAGGGAAATTGACTACTTAAATGAATCGCCGGAATTGTTGTTCAAGTCTATGGTGTGACAGGTATATTGTTTGTTTTGTTCGCCCGTTCACGGTGATTTGATACCATCTTGTTTGTTTGAGGGAATTAAAGTTTAATTGCTGGAAGTATTTGAATGTAGAAGGCACTTTGCGTAAGGAATGTAGGCAACGGATTGATTTTCCGTGAAGATTTGGCGGAATGTAAGTATTACGACGTGATTTTTTGGGGGCGTTTCAGATGGAATTTCATGTGATTTTTGGCTAATTTACTCCGTAAGTCTGATGGGACAAAAGAAGAAGGACTGTCAAAATGTATTACCTCAAAAATCCTCAGTGAAGGAGAGGAAAATGACGGGGACAAATTCTCGTTGTTAGAAAATGTATCGACAAACGGTTTCGTCCAGAGCAAAGGCAACTCGTCAGATGCTGCCTCACCTCTGCCCTGAGAGGAGCGTGACCCTGACTGGCAACAGATGGAAAACGCGCTTTGGTGCCATGCCCCAAACGAGAGATCGTGGACCAAAAAGACGTGAGAGTAAGTTGCTCTCCATTTGGTCTGTTGTTAGGTTTCCACGTCTGGCAAAACAATTCAGCCCGTCTACGTTCACTTTCAGAACAAGAAAACCCCAGAATTTCACCATTCCGTAGTACGTTCATTCATTTTTCCATAGAAACAGATGTGAATGTTTGCGGGGTAACATTCACTCATCAAATCTCCATCTTAATTTCATTGACTGAACTGACTCATGGCAATAACCTTGTGAAATCCATCACTGCCTGCCATTTAAAGTCAATTCGAAATCGTCATTAGGCTCATTTACATCAGATATCAACCTGAAAGAGGCCCCCAATATCGACAGCATCTTCATCTCTCTCCCAAAGGAAATCAAAATCTCCACCATCCATAAATCTAGTCTTTTTCCTCATCATCGCAGTCGTGATTTGAAAATATCATATTTCCGTTTCATTCAGCGTGGATTCAGCGTAATTTCATCTCAAACACAAAAATCTTCTGCTTGGTGGAAAGCAGAATCCGACAAAAAAAAAACGGAATCGATTCAAATGGAAACATTTTAACCATGACATTGCCAAAATTCAAATTTTCTAATTTGGCTAATTTAGTTTGGGTGCGATCATGATTTCGTAGAAAATGGAATATGACTAGAGCTTGGAAAAGGCGTTAATTTCCCATATCTAACATGTAGAGTGTAACCAAATGGAATATGCCACGCAATATTTGAGCCGAACTAGACGTGGAAGTTCCGAGCCATGGGTGAGAGGCTACACAACGACTGACGGAAAAGTTATCCGAAAAAAAAGATGAGAATTTCCACGGTATCGAATTAATTGACATGACGGAATAGTGAGGAGGAATGTTGATTAACTTTCCATGGTTTCCATTGTGGGTTGTTTTCGATCCTCTGGTATGGGGATTGTCGATTAAATTTGGGATTGAATCTGGTCGTAGGAGGGCTTGATATATCGCCGGACACCCAGAAGGAAAAAGTACAGGATTTGGAATATTACCTTTATCAGGAGTTTATGGTGAGTTTTCGTAACGTAAAAAGCACGAAAAATGCAAGCTCGTTACCATGCAAAGAAAAAGTAATATCCGAAGGATCGATAGCTAACCAACTATTTGATTCAGGATTTACTTCACGTAAGCATTTGCGAGAATTCAAATTGATATAATAAATAGATGGAATATCTCTTCGAGACTTAAAGACACTGCGACTCAAGAAAGCTCCACACAGGAAATTCATTTCCCGGCGCATTGTTTGGAATTGTACGGTGTAAAAAAATTACTGCGCATGTTGACCATCTTCGGTATGTGCGCGAGAAAAATTCCACGCATTTACTCTAGAGTTTGTGCCATGTATGTGATGCAGTGCATTGATGTGGGGCCACGCGGTTGATAATACATCTGTTTATGACTTGGAGCATAATATGGGGAAACACAGACAAGGCTACCTCGTCCTTACCCCACGAATACGAGACATGACATTTCGTACTCCCTAGACACTTGATTCGTTCCTCCTGTGTTTAGTCTCCGGAATACGACTACATATAAGGCCTACTTTTTGAAAAGTTGCACAAGATTTGATAGCTTCATCTTCGCGGTACATCATCATCTACATTTTCATCTCACATAACTGCGAGTTGAATGGGTGTAACACTTACAAAAATCATGTTTTCATATATTTTACCGCACACTTTTTCGATTTTCAATCTTTGCGTCGCTCAGTTGTTATTAGCTAGTTTATGTCAAACTGTTGGTTCACAAAAATGTGCGTATGTTGCTGTGTTGTGTTCAGCGTATACATCAAATAGGTACATGGATTTGAAAGTCTTCATTCCTTTATTGGGACCAATCTTTGCCATGGTATCTCAGGGTTGGAATTCTACTATAAATTGTTCAAATACTTAAATGTTTTATGCCACCGCAATGTAGAAGTGACCCAAAATTGGTTCTTCTATTTATGTCAAAATTTATGAAATTCATATGCTTGTTTCGTCCTAATTACCGACAGAACTGCAGAGCACCAGTAGACAAGCCACCCATATAAATAGAGTACAATCGACTATTGAGGGCCTAACAGGTCTGTCAGATCGGTATTATGACTTCCATAAAATGGGATCAACCATTGACGCCCTGAGCCAATATTCTGTTACCCTGATAACAGACACAGAAGCGGTTGGTTTCTTGGATAACGAATTTCACTTGCACCAATTTGTAAAAATTTTAGCATTTTAGGAGCTTCATAGTAACCCATCTGAAAATCTCTCTAACCTCAATGGACGATCGCGACGTGCAATCCCCTTTAAAAACTTTTGTCACCTCAAATTACGGCTTCTTCGATATCATAGCTGGCTGTGATTTTCAAGCCTACCCTTGGAGGAAATAGGCAGGATATGGAGGGGAAATTCTCCTACTCAACTCCTTTCATGGCAATGTCTTCAATTCCAGTCTCGAAGAGGAGCCGGTATTGAGGAGGAATGATGAAGTCTTTCCTTTCTAACCACATTGAAAAACTAGAATGGTCATTCCTCTTTAAACGATTATAGTACCTCAAAATGGGACAATTTTCAATCGTTAATAAACATATAACAAGGCAAAAATCACCGCCATGAGAAAATATTATAGTTGAAGAGTCGACCTCCCCCTTCCCTATCCTCCAGCCCAACCCCCACCACCCTCCCCCTTTTTCCGCAGGGTGCTATTTTCGTGCAGTGACACATATTATTCTGTGCCAACAACATTATTTCCATTGGTATTCATCGTCAGTTAGCGGAAATCGAAAACGGCAATATATAGATTTAAAAAACGTCCCAAAGTAGATAAGGTAGATCAAGGGTGGACGTACAGGCGTCTATGATGAACAGCGTTCCAGTCGGTTTCGGACTTTGTACGGAACAATTGTGAAAGTTGAGGAAGCATTTGCTTACAGCTCTGATTTCAGTTCCCAAAATGCTAACCGAAGACTGAAAACGGTAACTTGCTGAAGCGATCCCCGAATTATTCAAGAGTCACGCGGAACAGAGCGAGAAATATTCGGATTCAATTGTCATTGGCGATGACATCTGAATCTAAGAAAAAATATCATGAGTGACAGAGTTCGCCTCGGCTGAAACCGAGTCTGAATCAATTTGATGACAGATCGGACTGCAAGCCGTCAGACGCTGCCTCACCTCTGCTCTAGGAGTAGTCTCTAGGGTTGAAGTCACACCTTTGTCGAACGACGCGGCGGGCGAGTTATATGACAAAGATGCAAATCTGCATCGATCCCAACGGTGATTATGTCGAAAAAAAGCTGAAAGTCCAGCCTGTTGATCATGGTAGAAATCATTGCCAATGAATGGATTTTTCTATAAGAAGAAAATTGGAACAGCCAATTTCACCGGCAAGCCTCGTATACTCGATCTTGCAGTATTGAAGGAAACTTCGATCCAACTGTGTTGCATAACGATATGGCAAAAGTTACGTTTTGGGAAAAAGTGAATCTATTGATTTATATTCACGGCAAGCAATCAAAAATAATG
Source organism: Hermetia illucens (assembly GCF_905115235.1). Classification (NCBI taxonomy): domain Eukaryota; kingdom Metazoa; phylum Arthropoda; class Insecta; order Diptera; family Stratiomyidae; genus Hermetia; species Hermetia illucens. Next base: position 197,122,072 of record NC_051849.1, read on the forward strand.
CTGAACTTAGAAGGCCTTGCTGATACATGTTGTTCTTTGCGCCGTCAGTTTGAAGAGGTTTTGCACCGAGGTCCACCAACACAATATCCCTAAGAGTTGTCTGGCGTCCTGGCGTACACCATCGTTCCATCTCAAGCGGGGTCGACCTCATCTTTTCGAGCTGGATCATTCTCACCCACACGCATTAAGTGACCCACCCACGGCACCCTGAAGAAGGACATGATCCCGAAAAAGTGGGAATAAAGTTTGAAAAACAGACTAGATAAAATTATTACACAAAGTAAATATGCAACACAAAAAAAGAAGCTCAAATAAATGAAATTTGTCAAGCCAATCCTCTTAAGAAGTCTTAAGTATATGGCTCAAACCGTCGCTCAATGCCCCTTTGGGATTAGACGAAGTTTGAATCCATTTTCCATCTATTTATGCTGCTTTTACTTTATTGTCGGCTAAATGCCTTCGTTGCCACTAAAATACATCAAATCCATATATTGCGTTTCAGTTGACTTATATTTATAATCAACCTTTTTTGCCCAAGAACGAGAATAACGTATGTGCTTATGGGACCCCTACGTCTCTTCGATGAAAGGGATGAAGTGGAAAGGAAGTAATTCTCCCAAACTCGGCATTTTCTCGGGTTGCTGGATTAAGAAATCCTATTAGAAAAAAGAATAATAGTGGGCCTCACATAATTTTCACCGCGGGGCCCAGTTTTCTGCATAATTTTCACTTCGAGCTATGAATGCTAAAAAATCATCCCATGAACTATTGAAAAATGGGAAAAATGGGCAAAGCCAAGCGCTTTAAAATGAGAATAATCCGTCACTGCCTCACTTGCAAAGATTTCAGGCACTAAAGTCGCCGCGACATTGGAATGATTGATTAGTATTTGATGACACACTTTAAATTTTTGATAATCAGTTGGGAGTACCCAGAAGTTTCAGCAACCCTTTCTATTGCATAAAACTTTTATAGGCGCCCCACTAACTTTCAGCTTACTGCCAGGCAAACCAACTTTCATAAGGAGGAATTCAATTTAAGGCACCCTCAATTACTGAAGCTCCTCTCAAGCTTGCAGTATGTCCAACGCTATTGAGGAGCACGAGGAGGGTGTTGAATGATGCTTCTGCTATTCTCACTAAGGGCCCGAATCATCTTCTTCTGAAAAAGGTCGCTAATTGAGGTCGTTTTTCAAAAATAAAAGCAGATATGGGTGCCGTGTCCAATGATGTCTCTGTGGCAGGCATGTTTTCTTGCACTAGACAATGAAACTGTTAACAATAACATACTGCATGGAAAAACTAACGATTATGGCTCGGCAAGACGGTGATGCCGACTTGAAAGAAAAATATCGCTCTAGGAGGCCAGAATTATTCGACGAAGTAAAATTTGAAGGAATACTTCATAAGGATTCATACCAAACGCAAAATTATTGTGAGTGGCTCAAGTAGCCATTTTTAAACGTTTACATACATTGGCCATGGCTCAAAATGAAGGTAGCTGGATTCCTTCTGAATTAGTGTCGAACTAGTCCCACAACACGCACGGAGGGTATCATTACTGATTATAGTAATATAAAAAACGTTGACGCAACAATATATAAGGTTCAGGCCCTTGAAGTGTGTTCGAGCACCTCATTCAAGACCGTAACGATACACTACGGAACACTGTAGGAGGCGCCCGAGATTATGATCATGATTCGACTCAAGTACTCATTTACAGCTAAATCGACTGATATTTGACATCCAGTCACGATAAAAAACCCCTGGTTTGCAGACGTAGGAAACTTTTCCAAAAGCAGCTCCTTATCGTTGGTAAATTAAGCGTTTATCGCAAATACTTATAGCTTTATTGAAAATAGAATACAGAGCATAACGCTGAAAGAGTAGTCAATAGTAGAGTTAGTTCCGATATCAAACTCTAATCAACAAATCCTATTTCTATGAATTCACCCACCCATTAAAAGGCAGACGCGGAACGATTGCGCTTCTCACTTGAACAGATGTCTCTAAAAACTACTCAATAGGTATTAGGGTCGCATTCTCGATCACATAATGAAGGCTAGACATCAAAGAAGAAAGATGTGGGCCGAAAAAATGCTTATCCAAAGTGCAAACTCCAGAGCTAATAACAGACGCATATTTCTTCAACCTTTGCACTGTTCGATCACAGGGTTAGCTTGTAACCGAAATATATTGCGGTAGCCATACGGTTGGCATTATTCTGGGTGTGATTTAACACCATTTATAAGGTAATGAAGAAAGATGGTCATCAGGGCAATGCTGTAATGCATCCACATCAGAAAGTCCGGAAATTTCAAGATATTTGATGCTGAAGTGGGAATATGTTGCCATCGATCACTGCAATGAAATTCATTGGAGCTACAGCTTCCTCTAAGTGAACATAGCTGGCCGTCTTGACTAGTAATTAGATTTGGAGTATTCTAGAAAGAAGAAGACCCTCCAGCTAGACTGTTATATAAAAATAAAATGACATTGATTGACCGCTAGAAACGTATAGTTTAGCACCTTTCAACAATTTTCATTGTAATTAAATTTTAACTTGCCATTCTCCTGTTATCTTAAAAATATTTACGGCAGAACTCCCACTTTTCGAATCTAGGCTAACAGTCAAGCAGTACTAACAATACCAAATGGAAACTCCATATCAAGCCAGTAGAGATAAGACCCTATCTTTAGGTACTAAAGGTCCTGGGAGTTTAACGTGAGTATCTGCCGTGTAGGCATAACCCCACGATCCGCTTCGGAAAGGATTACTAGAGCTTACATGCTCACTGAAATGAAAAATCATCAGCGATACTTTCATATTTTAGCATTGCAATTCTTCTTCTTCATCTTCAACGTTTGTATATTTCCATGCTAGTGCTCAATTAGATGTATTTTGCCGAAGCGAACCGGCACAGGATATTTGTATACGGTCCTCAAGCCGCCTCCTTCAGATTTAGGACGAATATTTGTTCGTAGGGTCCTATTCAGCGTAGAATCTGCAAGCTCTTCACCTTTAAATTAGCAAGTGTCACCGGTGGTAGGGACAGACAACTCTGTAAATAGACGCAGCGAGGAATACTGCAGTGGCTATATTGTGGATTGAGTGCTTATGCCTTTTTCTTAAATAAAAAGTACAAAATTTGCTGAAAGATAAAAGGTTAGCAACGACCAGGCAGATTAACGATTTTAATTTTAGAGACTAGACCCGGAAAATGAAGCCGCAATGAGTCCTATACGGAAACATATTGCAACATACATATTTTCAGCTCGTGATAAAATCCACCAAAATCCCTTAGGTTTCCACTAATTTTTATTGAAATAAATAAGCTTCCGTAATCCGAAACCTGCTTTGCAAAAACACTGTCATCATTTTAATAGCACCCCCACCTCCTCCCACTTTCAGCAGCCAACCAATACCTAAATTTAAGGTCGCTATTGTTTCAATAATTGCCATATAATACAATTCGGTATGAAAACCAGCAGCGACACCAATTGGGTTGGGGGTATCCATCCACACCTACTGTACTTAATGGTAAATGGAAAAACAAATAAAAACCACATTGACAGCGATACCTTGGTGCTGCATCAAACGCGACACATATCCACACGTACATTACCGACTATTGTTCCACCATTGTTTTGCTACTGCACTTAATTGCAGCTTGTGCAACAGAGAGTCGCCTTGGCCCCATCTGAATGAAACCCAATAGAGTTGAAAGAAATATTTGTATCGTTTTCTGTATTCGAGTTTTGATAGAGTGATTTAATTTGATTTGGTAAACAGATATGGAAATATAGATTGGATTTGGAGGGGGAGTGGATATGCAGAAGACTTCGATGGGTATGAGCTGGGAGCTCTTTTCTGGGCTGGAGAAGATAAATGTGAACTCAGAAGTGCATTTACTTTAGGGAACGGAAAAAGAGCGGAAGAACTTCAGAAGTCAGTAGGTTAGAAATTCAATCTTTTATCTGGAAAATTGGTCAGAATCCAACCAAAATTGCTATCTTTAAACCGGACAAAGACTTCCAGAAAGCAACCGCAATCACTTTCGCCATTGTTCCATGATGGCTTCCAGAGCAATTTGCATTAGCCAAAGTTAATCCAACTCACTCTCAGTCTTGGTCCAATTTAAATTTTCATGGTAACTAATTTACGCTGTAACATCACATTCATGTTAATAATTATGATGAAAAGATGAACTGCATCCATTATAACTCTGGCAGAGCAACAAAAGGTGAAATTTCATTTTTCTTTGTGGTTTTACCAGGAAGACGTATGACTTTGCAAACTAAACACCGAAATTTCAAAAGTGACCATCATGGCCTGTGTGAACGAAGCAAGGAGAGAAGATGCTGCCGGGCTATTTCCAAACAAAATGAATTGTTTAGACATTTATCTCGACCCGTCCGTCAACGTAATTTGGTGTGTATGGTACGCTTGACCACATCCTCACCTCTTGCACTTGGGCTGAATGAAGTGGAAAGTCGTTGGCATCATAAGCATCATTGGTCGTGGCCATAATCATAACTTTTTTGAAAAAATGTGGTTTGGTTTGGGTTGGGAAAAAGACAATGGAATTATTAAGCTTGGGATATATTTTTTCGGGTTAAGAGGGAACGTGAAAGTGAATTTTCTAGCCGCAGGCGGGAATTCAGATTGAAATTTGCGCTTGGGGAGGCTAGAGTTTTGGGTAGAAATCAGCATTTTGGAAACTATTAGCAATTGTATTCAAAAACTAAATATACATTTCAAAAAAACTCAAAACCCCGTTCGGGTCTCAGAAATGTTGGCACAAGTTGAATGCAAACTCAAAGCCTTATGAATTTTGAGCAAAAGAAAAAGTGGGCAGACATCGAGAGCGATACAAGAAACCAATAATAACTCAGAATTGGCCAGTTTCGAACCGCATCCCTGGGAGGGGCTGGGATGTTATGGAGAAGGAAGAGGGAGACTTCTGGTACCCCGATGTAAACCGATGGCAATAATTGTCCCTAAAAGCGTTTCAAAATGGCCTTTTTTTGGCACCATCATCGTGGAATTTGAACTTTCAACCCTACCCACAGAAGAGGAGGGAATGTAGGAGAAAGGCAATTGCGACAACCACCCCTTACGGACCTCAAAGTGGAACTATTTCGGTTTTCGAAGAATATGGTTTAATTCTGAACCTCATCCCCGAAGGACATATGCACAATATGGAGGAAACAGCAGAAAAAATTGTTTCTATCCTCCAACTCTGTTAAAAAACCTGGAAAAGTTATGGCACTTCAAGGTGGCTTGACCAAAAAGCCTATTAATGAAACGCAAATAGCGCTTTTTGGAGGCGACCGTTGCGAGTTTTCAGCAAGGCTAGAGGGAGCTTCCTCTTCGTCATGCATGCCTCTCCTATCCTACCATTTCTTCGCGGATGGGGCTGACAAATGAAACCTTAAAAAAACCCATCAACACCAAGATGTCTCCAGAACACACGGTCTATCTTTATTAGAAGTGGTTGGCCATAATTATTCGTAAAGTATTGCTTTATGTAAACTCGATATTGTAAAATAACAAGTTGAAAACCGAAAAATACCACTCGAGTACTTTTTTTTTGATACCCCACATGACTATAGTCGGTCAAAAAAAGTACACCTTGCTTTGGATATGCTCCTTGAATTATTCTCAATATTCATACCAGTAGATGCGAGACCTATCTAGCATATCTACGGCAATTATAAGGTATGGCCCCGGAGTTGTGCCCACTGGAAGCTCTGTCCATGACATGAGCATAACCTCAACCATCATGAAACTCCCACAAGGGGACCATCTACAAATAAGCATGCTGAGAGCACATTCTCCAGGAACATATGCATTACTATTATTATTATTCTGTTAAGGGCACTGCGCCTTTAAAGAACTATTGTGTCCCACTTCCAAGGATTTCAACTTTGCATGTGGCATTAAGTATTCTCCCAGGTGCCTCGACCTACTTTGCACAAGTGCTGGAAACTGTCCCAGAACGTGTATGGAGGTTTTAACACACACCGCACAGAACGTATATGCAGATTTCGACACACACCGTACAGAACTTGCACGCAGTGTACCTAGCTTCTCTAAGTGCTAGTTTAGTCGGCAGTGACCAGTGAGTATTTCCACTATACTCTGGAGATTTAAACAGTCCTTTGTGTGCTTGGGTTCGTATTCTCGAATAAGCACCCTGGATTGTTCCATTCCTGGTAGATTCGCCCTATACAGTTCCCTCAGTCATTCCTCTTCATTTTTTAAAGTCATAGCCATGAACCCGTTTCCGATTCAACAGAAGGGTTCTGGCTCGTGTAGAGGCATCCCTGCTCCTTTCTTGGTCAGTTCGTCCAAAGTATCCAGACCGTATTGTGTGAGCCGAGCGTATTCAGTCTCTCATGGCATTCCCATATCAATCTAGAGTTCACCTGGTCTTCTCTGTATCGTTCTAATTTTAGTATATGTTCTGCCGAAGCAAGATCGAACATATGCATGGTACCAGATAACCTTCGGTGTAGCTTCGTAGCAAAAGGCACTTCAGATAAATCCCTTGCAAAATCGGATCTATTCGCCTTCGTCGAGTACATGGGACGGCGCTCTCCCACTTGATAGGCACGGGCACAAGTTGACATTTTGGTTATAAACACAAAAAACCTCTTCACATCTGGCAAGAAAAGAGCAAGCGCAATACTGGGCACCACTCCTTCTAAGTGAATTATCCTGGCACGTTGTATTCAGTGATCCCGATGACATAAATTCAGAAGAAGAAAGCGGAACTCAAAAGCATTTGATTGAGGAGGTCTTGACGGATAACCTAAACATGTACTGCCGTTGTTTTTGGAGCATTATGGTGGTTTATTGTTCCTCAAGCTCCGGGAGGCAGTAACCGTGGTGGGATATGCACACGATACAACGATTATGACTGCCGGACATAAGGAGGATATGAAGTTCAGAACCAACAAATTTCTCCAAAATGTCAAAGAATAGTTAGCGGCTTGATACGCTAGATAGTAAGACCGTGTTAATTCCAATCGGAATAAATCTACGAAAAACCACCCCCGCAGTTAACCGACATTCAAAAGCCATCTTTTGGTGCTGAAGGAAATAGTACCAGCGACAAGCTGCTGTCTAAAATGGTTCCCTTAACGATCTTTGGGAACGGTATACAGACGCAGTTTCATACGAATTGCAAGCGCTTGCAGGATTACATCAGAAGTTGTGGCCGCGATGATACAGATCGATATTCTGATGGTAAAGGTAAAACATTTGCTTGAAGCAATAGGTAGGTAGGTCCTGCGACAAAACATCGCCTTTTGGGGACTTCCGATACGTTGACTATCTGTCAAAGGTGATGAGACACATCGCAGAATAGAAGGTTGATCCCGAAGTTCGAACACTGGATGACGCACAACAATAATGAATTAAATTATCATCTCACGCACTTAGTCACTTGGCACTGCGGTTACAAGACATATCGCACAGGACATGACACCCCTTCTTGTGAAACGTGTACGGATACTTGCAAGAGTACGTTTTGTTCCATTGCTGAGTTATGATCAGCGCTAAGTGAGGGATTAAGGGTTGAAATACTTATCCTAGAAATGCTAGAGTCGGAAGATGGAATGCAGCAATAAGTGAGACCATCAGTTGCTTCACAATGAACTAAGGGAGGCTGAGCAGACAAGAAGGGTACATACTAAGGAAGGGTGTAATCCCACAAGCGAAGTGAAGTTTATGGCGCTCTCATCCACCGTTCGAAGCGATGTTCAATGATGGGGGATGTTTAAAAGTGGTTACGCTGGGACATTGGGAGCTGAGGAATAATTTCAGTGAGTTTAGATTCCGGACACTGCCTCTTTCGATGCTTACTACTTTTACAGAGAGACGCAGGCAGACGGACTTGTGCAGAGTTGCCAGATGTCCTACCAGGCGTGGATGGATAAAAGGATGGCCTAACCTCACATGTAGGCAATTGGAGATCATTTTTATGCACCAGTGGTACCGATAGACCAAACATGTGGAGAAAGCCACAAATTCACAAAGTTAACTCTAAATGTATATTTTGTAATGGGAAATAGGGTGTCGAAAGGCCACAAGCAGTCGTAGATGCCCAGTATTTGGAAGAACTTTGAATGCGAAGAAGAAATTAGGTTGATATAAATCAACCTAACTATTGTGAGGCGGCGCAGAGCCTCCTCTGATAGACCATCTATGAGAAGAGAATGGAAGTAGTCATAATTAGCGAGCCGCATCGCAATAATAGCGGAATCTGGACCCATGATGTAACGCGTGGAATCCAAGACATTCATTCGTCATTCGACATTCATATATACAGGTCTCTCTTGATAGAACGATCAAACCGTGAAGTTCTGGGCTACATGCTTTCGAGGAAGGAAACTTTGCCAGTGATCCAGGCCGGACATCAGTGAGAAACAAGAAGCATTCGTGAACTTTCCAAGGACACTTAAGTAGACTACAAGCTCCACCAAGCGAGAATGCTTTAAAGAAAGCATAAATGGGACTGGAAGTGATATAAACAAACCTTAGATCTCACCTTACCTGCAATAACTAAGGAGGAGGTTGTGGAAATTTACCGGAAAATCGGGATCCAATTTGGATGGCGTCCGCACTGAAATCGTTAAGCCTGCTGTGCTCAGGGATGTATTCTAGAACGAACTTTCTCCTCTTCGTGGACAAATGTGCTATATATTATATATGTGACGGAAACAAAATATGCAACCGAGAAATCAATCATCATACCGCGGAGAGGGTCATTTATAGTCGATTTTTCCAGAAAATAGCATACACAGATGCCGTATAGTAGCCATGGTCTGATTTTCACCGCCAAGCTTATCCTACAATTGATGTCATAGACGTGGAACTGAAACTGCCGCCCCCAGGACGATTTTTCCCCAATAAATTTTATGCCGTGGTGACGTTGGACATCAAAAATGAGTTCACCCAGATAAGAATGGATAAGGGGCTCTTTGATTAAAACGGATATTCCTAGTTACATAACTAAGTCACCTTAAAGTTACCTCTAGGAAATGACACTATGGTACGGTACGAATGAAGCACATAAGCAATACACTGTCAAGGCAAGAGTACCAGAGGACTCAGTGTTGGGCCCTCTGTTGTGGAATGTGATGTACAATCGGATTCTGCTCCTCCTCGTGTCCAAGGAGTCTATGATAATTGGTTTTGCGGAAAATTTGGCTGAAGTCATGAAATAACTTGAAGTAGTTGAAAGTGCAGAATAATGAAACCATCAGCGGCATAAAAACGTGGCAGAGAATGGTTAGGTTTGATCTAATGGAACAGAAAGCGCAGCAACCAACCGCGGGAAAACGAGTATGATTAGTAGTTATGACCGCACTATAAAAATGACTATTAAATACTTGCAAGTGATGATTGACTCGCAGATCGATTTCAAGAAACACTTGGATTGGAAATTTCAGGAAACGTCAAATACAAGTAAACCGCTAGCACGGACGATGCCCAACATTGCAGGCCCGAGATACTATCACAGATTACCTGTGGTCGAAGTGGATCATTCTAGCCCATTATACGCAGTATCGGTCTGGTACGAAAGACTGACTTGTCAGAACAATCGAAAGAGGGTAAACTGGACGTACCCCTTAGTATCAGGGAAAACCTTCGTCGACGTCTACAATTCCAACAACAAAAGCTTTCTCGGAATCGTCTTTTGTGATTAATTGAATTCAACAATTTTGGTTGAAAAACTAGGTAAAACTCAGCAATATGGAAAAACTTTTGACAACTAACTTAATACGAATCGACAAGCCGCACCTCCGCAATGAAATGAAGATATTGCTGCTCGAATTTAGTCGCGTCCTTACTTTACGCCAGTTTCCCGATAGCACATCAGCAACTCTGTAAGAAGGCATCACTTTGACAGTTCGTCAAAAGGGGCTCTAAACTGGACAGTTCATTCGCCGATATGATTTGAACATGTTTTTTTTAATTATGTTTCCGTAGTTAAGCTTCATCCAGCAAAGCGCAGACATGCAACATACAAATTTGATCGTCCTGGAAGAGTTTACGATTATAGCCGGAAGCATGCAGGGAAGCTATGAAGTCCCTTCAAAACCAGCTGTCATCCCTGTGATAACGCAAACGAGAAGAAAACTTACCATGAAATTAATAGCGATTACTTCGGCCCGGCACTTCGGATTAGACGAAATTTCTTGAATAGCCTCTAGAAGAACCCATAGGACAAGGGGTTGATATCTCCAGAGATTCTGCGTGTTGAAACGAATAAAAACATCCAATAGGACATCACGGCCGTAGGGTGAGCGGTGCAAGCTGCTTTTTTTTCATTTTTTTTTAAATTATTGAATACTAAAAGCAAGGAAATTGATGAAAATTTCCCCCTACGTGAAAATTTGACCCCATTTAGATAATTAGGATGTCATTCATAATGAAAAGCTAAGTCGACCATCGAAAAGCGTTGCATAACCTGAATCGGGTGAAAATGCAACTCCGACCTATAAATTATTACAAAAAAATCAACAAATTGTTGACAGAAAGCCATGCGAGGGTTTATTTTTCAACCCCCTTTCCACGACCAACCACAAAAATGACAAATCTGGCGATTATTATTCAACGTTGCATGTTCAATTTTTACTAATTAGTTTATTATTATTGTTTCGAATTGGGAGATAATTCGATTTGATTAGGGAGTAAAGTAATTTAATTAAGAGCACATTATTGCCGCGGCCTTGGAAAACATTGAATTGGGAGACGACAAAACTGTTCAATTTTTGTGGTCGATTACCATAAATTTTCATAATTACGTATGCACACACATGGGGTTGATGTGAGGGAGGTGATTGAGGCTATGCTCGTTTGGGCCAGTGTGGTGCGGCTTGTGGGTGAAAATAACGTTTAAACACATCAAGCATGTGATAAATAATTAAACGGTTATTTCGGCCACGTACATACATTGTACACATGACCCTAGGTCTCTATCCGTTATGTATCTAGGTTTGTTGCCGGTGCAGAGATATTTATTATTACTCTTGAGGTGTGCAGGGTATATGCGAGCCATTATAGCGCATTTTTGGGTGGGTTATGGTAATGTTTGAAGGCGTTTGATTGCCTGAAAACAGTAAACAGTTTATGGTTCAGTGATAAAATACGGTTGTGTGTATTTTATAGAAATTGGGCTGACGGCAAAGCCAGAAAGGAAATCACAGTTTGTTATGAATTTATGGTAGTGCATTTGCGTAGTACACATCAAAATGCAATTTGTTCGGGACATAAACACCTAATTTGAAACGCTTCACTTGATGGGCAAGTGTAAAGTATGAAAATTTCTTATTACGCCTTTTATAGGTCTTCATCTTGAGCGCATTCACAGAGCACTTCCGTAGCAATGAATTCTTGGGAATGGCATCCTTGAGTAGGCAGCATGTGTGGAATGCACACAATCTATTATTATTTACGTTTCTTTAACGACATCCTACCATGGTTCCATATAAAGCTGGAAAGCAGAACCCACCCAACCGTGGCAACAGTTTGGACTCAGACTTGGAGGATATAAACCTCTTCCATCTCATACTGTGCGTATTCCGAAATCTGTTTAGCATCAAGCAAATATTCTCATCGTCGTGGTTCTTAGTCAACGAAAAAGATTTTGCATCTTATATTTTTGCCAATGATAAACAAAGTCGAGTGGTTTTACATAAACGGGGAAGTTTTTGCTATGCCACTCGTCTGGGAATAATTTATTTTATAATTATTGCTGGATGAATAAGCAAATGCCTCACATCGTAGCTACGTTCGCCGTTCGAACTGTTGATGAGAAAACTGCATATGAAATTAATATGGCACTATGTATTCGGGATGTGTTGACTGAACTCGTTGGTATTTATCTGCGCAAAACGGGTGCAGCAATTAACCAGCAAAAAAAAAGGAATTTGCATATTTAATTTTTTCAATAAAAAGTCGAGCGTTATGATTTCTGTGAAGCGTAATCAGTTTGGTGCGGTTAAGATGGAAGATGCAGTTGAAGAACTGAGATTGGTATCTTTTGTGCAAATGAGTAACGGCTGAATTGAAAAAAAAGTTATGATAAACTCTTCATTAAGCACCAGCTGCTTTCCAATATCATCCAGTCCGTATTTTTGCTTTAAGGAGGGGGACAATGAATGTATTTCAAAATTTAATCTGTTTGTATCTAAATGCTTGAATCCGTCTGTATCTAAATGCGTGAATTCTCGTTAACACGAATTGCGTGACCATACCATCGAAGGCGCCTCTCTCGCAATTTTTCCCACGGTCGATGCAACCCCATAACGATCGCGGATATCCTCATTTCGGATGTGATCAAAACGTGTCACGCCCCTATTCCAACGCAACATCTTGGCCTCCATTACCGCAAGACGCCGTTCATAATCTTTTATAGTCGGCCAACACTCAGAACCTTATAGGGCGACAGGACGGATGGTATTGCGGTAAATTTTAGATTTGAGACGTTCGCTGATACGTCGATCACAAAGAACACCAGTTGTGGAACGCCACTTCATCCAGATTGCGTTAATGCGTGAAGCAGTTTCATAACGCAGCTCTCCATTCGTTGATAACGTTGACCCGAAGTATTTAAATCGCTCAGTTCTGGGCAGATCATTGCCGCTGACAGGGATTGTGCCTGTTTCATGGGGATCGGTCGTCAAAAATCCAGTTTTGTTTAAACTCAATCTGAGACCGTGTTGCATGAGGCGATCATTCCATTTTTGGACAAGTTGCTTGAGATCATTTTTGCTATGCGATGCTAGGAAATCATCATCTGCATAAAGCAGTGTGTAAGGCGCTGGACGTTGGATATCCCGTGTGACAGTGTCCATAACAAGAACAAAGAAGAGTGGTGAGAAGGCGCTTCCTTGATGAACACCAACAGAGACACGAAGCGGTTTTGATGCCATACTTCGAACTTTACTTTTCGGATCGTGTTAGAGCAATTGAACCTCGCGCACGAGTTCTTCAGGCACTAAGTGTTGTCGTAGAGCATACCAGATGAGTTCGGGTGGCACACGGTCAAACGCTTTCTCTAGGTCCAGAAATGCAATGTAAAGAGGGCGATGCTTACCACGGTCATTCTCCATGAGTAACCGCACAGCCTGTATTGCGTCAATAGTTCTGCAGTTTTTGACAAATCCGGCTGGATTCACGGTTATTGGAAGGATTTCGCGAATACGGTTGTCAACAAGTATGTCAAGTATGGGAAAGTAACCGAAAATCGAGCCATTCCATGAATTTCTCTAAAAACTCTGTAGTGTAAGGTATTTGTCGGACTTTTGATAATGTTTCCCAGGACGACGTAATCTATACAACTGAAAACCTAAAATCAATACTAAATCGCTCTAAGGTCTTACCACATATCGCAACAACAACAAATTTTATTCATGATCTTCTATACTATCCTTCCCCATAATCACCGCTTCACAGGCGAAAAAAACCTAACGACATAAAGATGATTTTTAAAAGCATCTCCCTATCTCGACGATGCTAACAGTCGTAACTGCCTAAACCAAAGCATTTCTTCGACCGAAAATGTTCTGTCAAAGTATTTTCAAAAGCAAGCACAGAAGGAGCTTGACTAAAGTTTTGATGAAAATCGTGGCAAGATGCTAGTCAGACTGAACACCAACATCAACATCCTCTACCTAGAACCAGATTCACTGACTCTATTCCGAAATTTAATGTTGACGTTGCCAAAAGCGTTCCAAAATGATTTCAGGTAGATAAAATTCTGGAGAAATGTCCTATACCTTAGAGCTTTGGAGCTCCTTTTTTATCTATATTCATGAATAATATCGTGTTGGATGCTCATTTCCCTCTCTCTGGTCTCTTCTTTTCAATAGGAATAGGTCTGGCATCACCATCTTAACCACCAAAATTTTGTAATATGGCGATTGTTTCATCACATACAAAGTCGGCGAAAGTCACCTAAACTCATATTTAGGTGCCTTTTGAAGTTCTTCCTACATACCGTCACACCCAATCCCATGCCCAATATATCTAACCTTGATTTGTATTCTGTCCCGCAACCTTAGCATATCCCCCTTCCCGTGCACGTCATCTATGGCTTGTCATCTCTGATATTTAATTCTATGTAGAACTACACTGGTCGCATGGACCCACCTAGCTCAGCTCTGCTTATTAGTCCAGATTTTCCCCTTGTTTCTTAATACTTCTCACTCATTGCATCAGGGTTCTTTGGTTATTCTCGATAGTACAGCAAAAATTTAGGAACACTTGGTATCTCACTTTTTTTTGTAATTCCTACGTTGACGGCCTATACTTTGTTCAATTTTTGAAGTTTTTTGATTGTTTTAGTCTTTCCGATACTTGTTAAATGCCAAAGTTCAGTAGCAACTAGGTAGCCCCATGTACCAGCCTAGTTGTAGTTCCACAGAACTGGTCCTCTTCGCAATCATTTTTCATTTTTCACAATGGATGTCCCTAACACTGGTTCACATACTAGGCCAAAACAAAATCTTGGAATATGTCGATCATATCACCACTTACACGCGCGTGGGGCTGCCGCATCCCACAAAGCTCATTCAAATCCATATTTAGGTGCCAATTCAACAGGGAAACAGGATAATTCTCAATACAGACTCTGATACCTACACACAGTATGTAGATCCAGCAAAATTGTCCCATCTACTCCTAACCTAAACCTCGGTCCACAATATACCATTTATTGTACATGGCGAATTCATGTTCAAATCCCTTATTCCCGTTGGCATTTCTGTCCTTTCCAGTAGCTTTAGCACATCCCTTGGTAGGTATCAGTGGTAACTCTGAGGAGTCCAATGAGCGCTGTGGTGCGCCGTTTTGATGCCACAAACTCCTAAGGACATGATTGCTGTTTTGAGAGCAGGCAGGCAGAATCCATTCGGTTCAACATTCACGAAGGAAAGCAGCTCTCCCCTACACCTAGAAATCTGTTTGAGGTCTTCAAAGAATGGTTTGCCTAGTGTCCGCAGCTTGAATTTAGCTAAAGCTGGGCAATCGCAAAAGATATGCCTGAGAGTCTCCCCTTTTCTCCGCAGCTTCGGCAGTGCGAGTTGTAGAATATGCCGAGTCTGGCAGGACGGTCCCCTATAGGTCAGTACCCCGTGCAGATCGCCGTAATCTTGTATGTATTATATTTGCACGCGTGTGGCACAAGAGCTCTCATTGGGTTTTTTTATAAGCTGACCAAATCCTTCTTGAGATCCGCGGCTGATAAGTAATACGAGTAGATTCCACCATTGACAGTCGTCAACGGGACAGACTGTACTCGTCAAAGGACCGGCAAGAGCAGAGACTCGCCTGAGAATTCCGCCAGCCCGCCTATTCTCCTCTATGATCCTATGACCGGGAAGCCAGAAGGTGACTGCACAGCGAATTTCTACACTGCCTCACCAGAATGTCGCCGCTCAGCTTGCGTGTGGCGTATTCCGTGGGGAATGCAACAGATTGCACGAGGTATTTCATCAAGGAAATACCGGAACCACTGAACCGCCGTTATTCATCAAAAACTGTTGCAAGTTCTTCTTATTTTCTTTCTGGTAATCGCAGTCAGCAATCATTTGATATCAGATTGTGGCGATTGATAAGAAACCAACCCCTTCATTTTATATGTACAAACCTTGAACGAAACCGCAGTTAAATTTCTTGGAGAACATGGACATTTTATCCAAAACCAAAGGTCAAATGATCAAATATGACGCTTTTTCCCAATCGATGCGGGTCAACTTAGACCCAAACTGAGAGGTTTTATTGTTGACAATCTGTAGCCATGGTGTATTTGTGGGACGTTAAAAAACAATTAGCAGTTGGTTATCCTTTACGTTCATGCTTATTCTAAGGCAGAGATGAGGCAGTGTCTTTTCTGTTATCCGTGCCCTCGTCGAAAATGTAGCCCAAATTTCTTTGTTCGTTGTTTGAAATTTTCGGGAGTCATCGCTTAGTCATCTTAATCATCGCTAGTTCTTCAAATTTAGCTTTTTTCTCGCTCCTTGCGTCAAGAAACGTTGCTTATTCTCAATAGGATCGGGACCTTTCGAAGTTCTTTGGAGAGTGATTTTGGGACATTTTCATTGATCCCAACCAAGCACTGATCAGTTGAGTTTCGCATAATAAGCTGCCGTGGTATCTATGGACAAGAGTCACCGCTTGGCCCAATTTTTTTACTATCAGTACTACCTGGTATTAACTACTGCTTAACTGTTGCTAATTCCTTCTTCCAATTAATTTATTTGTAAAAGGTTGTGTTAGGTCTTAATTTATTTCAAGGCAATTTTTGATTATTAATAAGCAGCATATCTCAATTGTTGGTATAGATTTAATTGTTGGAAAATCTCAAGGTTGAATTGTCAAGGGTTGCTTTTTCTTTCCATAGAGCTAGAAAACTAGTCTGCACTGGAGACTGAAGATTACAAAAGAAAAAATGTTGGAAATTTGTTGACTTTAATGGTACACCACCTACCTCCCTTTGAGAACTTTCAAAAATGAAAAAAAGGTTTTCCATCTTGCTGTATAAACAAAAAGTCGTTCCTGAAGTACTGAATATGTGAAAGATATACAACCTTGAATTTGAAAAATCGGTTAACAAACCCCCTCCACATCTCAGCAGTGATAGTTTCAATGCAAAAGATCTGACTTGGTCAAACGTTCCACTATTACGATCTTGGTCAACTTTACAATTTCTCTGATTTATCTGAGGGGAAAATTCCAAAAGTCTGGGCTTAGTGGATTACGGATCCTATTTTTGGCAGTCACTTGCATTTATTCTTTTCCTTTTAGACTTGCACGGATGACAGTCTAATCGTCCTTGTAGGATGTTCTTTAAAATCCGTCGATCCCGCCCTATGTCGCTCATTTTAGGTTTTCAATGAGATCCTATTTCTAAGCTCCGTGAACTTTTTTTATCCAAACTCTAACCTCAATTGACGATGTACACCGATAGTTTAAATTATCTGATTTGATTTCTCTGCTTATGTGAATCTAGATTTGATACTTTGGACTGTCACTAAATGTCAAGTGAGATACTCAATGATTGTTCTCCTTCCTTTGAATAAAACTCTGATGACTAATTTCTGAAATATTTGGTTTTTTTGGTGAGCATGGATCGTCATGACTTCTCAAACCTTTTCCTTATCAATTATATTGTATGGACAACTTTATCCGTCATAGCTTTTTGCAGTTTCCCCCTGAATATTATTTCCCATATTTTTGGAGAGAAGTGCTTATAATCCATCCATCATTTACCGCCTACACCCTAAAATCTAATTACTCGTTTAATTAAGGCATACCTATTCTAAGTTCTGTAGGTTGAATTTTTGAACTTTTCCTGCGTGACCTCACCTAAATCATTTTCACCCATTTTATCAGGTACTCCGCAGGATTAAATTCAAGACTTTGTTCTCATAAACGACTTCTTCTAACCCGGACTTACCACTAGTATCCGCTTGGGCCATAGCAACTAAATAGGAAAAAGTAAATCTCTTATTTTATGAGCAAAAATAATTTTTTATTTTAGATACGTTAATATTTCTAGATTTACATATCCAAAATAAAAAATTGTATTTGTCCATAAAATAAAGAAAAAATATATTTTCTTATTTATATTTGAGGCAAATAAGGAAGATTACAAAAGAAAAAGAAACTTTACAGCGAACGGTAGAACTCGATTCTTCAGTTCCAGGAATATGACCGGAATAAGGTAATGCTCGACTTGGTTTTTGAGACTCTCCATCTCCGCACCTTTTTGGTCCATAAAAATTCCAGCCTTGAGTTGGGAATTGTACCTCATGTGACTGTCATCTTGCTTCTACGACACCCAGGATGCATATACATCTGCTGATATCGCTATAGGATATGTCAGCCGATGAAACATACATATTATCATTGAAGGTACTTATGCGACGGCAGTTCTGACTAACAATTTTTTTTCGAAAGTGACAACCGATCTTCGACGACAAAAGCTGGTAATTGAAGACTTTATATTAAACTGAAGAGGCGTGGTGAAGCAGAACCCAAATTATCTGTGGTTGTAGCTCACTCGCGGAGGAGATCCAGGTTCCAGAACTGCGTGTTTCGGTTCCAACAAAGGAATGTCCAAAATACCGCAGCACAGGTAACTTTACTGTATCCATAAGCTACGAAGAAAAGGAGATTGCGCAATAATCTTTGGATGGGGAAATTTGTTTCAACAATTAGATTCCATCACCACACAAACTTCTAAAACGAATGATGACAAACACATCAAACCACGGGTACTTACGTCTGATGAGCAAGTTTCAATGTAAAATGTCATTCGAGAACTTACCTGAAAGGATAAGAAAAGACAAATAATGTCACTTAATATAATAAATAAATTTGGAAAAATTTTAAAAATAGATGAAAAGAATTTCAAAATGATCAGCCCTCGGAACAAATACAAGAAACACCAATTTAAGAGAAAATGTCTCCCTCATTGGAAACACCCCTGATTTTTAGCAAAATATCCAGGAAGTCAATCCTTTGCTATTATTGCGGTCAAACTGCTCAGAGAGTAAAGGTAAGGTAGCGTCTGACAAGTTAGCTCGGCCCTCGACAAAACCGCAGTCAATTTTTCAGCAAAGAACAACACGGGATCGGTTTTTGGAGATGGGCCATTAGAATCAAAAAACAAAAAAAAAGTAGTACTTCCAGATTTGGAACTGAAACACTATAAAAAATTATAGTAAAACAATAAATCTTTCAAAACCTTATCAAGAAATTCATGGAAGCTACGAATGCATGAGCCTCGATCAGATTTGTTCCCAAAGCATCCCAGGCTAGTCCCTTGCATAATAACAATTGTTATGACACGATTTATAATTTCAAAATGGAGCAATTCATTTAAAAAATGTTTCTATCTTATCAGGGTTTCAGATAATGCGTTTCATTAGAAGATTCTAGTCAAAGCAATCCAATCTGAGACTTGACATGATTCATTTTTATTTACATTTATGCAATTGGTAGAGTGAGCTCATGTTTGATGACACAAAATATATAATTTTCATTTAATTTAATCGTTTTGAAAAGTTGTAGAAATTAACTGTGGAAACCGTTTTTTTGGTTTACCATATTTTAATAAATTATTAGAATAATGGAAAAATTGTCACTTGACCCTTGAACACTAATTAATTTTAGCCCCATCCTTTGATATTTACTGGGGATTATTTGTTTTTGACATAAAATGACAACAAAACAATTGAATTGTTATTTTATACCAAATCAATTGGGCTAGATACATATTTACAATAGTCGAAACTAATTATCTCTAATCACAAAATTGAGAGAAACATAAAAGTGGCCTAGAGAGCAATTGGATTTGAGGTCTGGGGAGAGAAATGACAGTTCTGTTAGGTAGCAATGAATCCCAACTGGTCACCGATTGGTTGCATTTTTAAAAAGCTACACCAACCACAATTCATCCTTCGTAGATATCAATATATTTAATCCGAGGTAACTAATTAATTCAGTGAAACTGCAGATGGTACCATCCAATTTAGCGGGTCCTGTCGAAAGCAACTCTGGTGTGACAGGCAACAGACGGAAAATTGCCTAAATAGACGTCCAAAAGTATTGTATAATCCGCCCATTGTGCCCTAATCGGTTGAAATTGTGACTCTTTTTTTTGTTAACCAAGTATGCCCTGGGCACCTAGAGAATCATAAAATCGAAGTTAGAAACAGAGCAAAGCCTGAGGGTATTCCTAAAGAACACGTTTGTTGTATCAGGAGCTCGGAAGAGAGAAGGATATCCCAAAAACCATTAAACTCTGAAGAGACTACGGGAGTAATTGAGTCAAGATGGTTGAAGAAGAGCTGATTCGATTCTTTGGGTATAGAAAAGCTACTTGAAGGGAAGGTATCGTATTTCTTCACTCCGGACAAAAAGCAAAAACATATCGATGAATTGACTTTGATCAGGCGTAATCAATAAGACTTGGTATCTATTCGCGACCACAGATGAAACAGGGATCAGCTATTCATCATCATCAAGTCTTGGTGAGGATTTTGTTGAAGGATTAAGGAATTTTGAGTGCACATCCACTTGACGTCGGATCGAACCAATTGCGAAAGAAGGTTTAGTTTACCGACCTCTCTTTTTATACTTAGCCCTCAAGTATTGACATTGAGGACTTACGGTCTCCACAAACCTCTTCGATTATGCTTTTTCCAGGGCAGAGGTGAGACAGCGTCTGATGAAAACGACACCGTAAGCTGTCTTCGTTTTCATTCATTTATTTATTCGGCAAAGGTAAGAACCACCACAAGAAGTACTACGTTTCTGGGATGGACCATTGGAATGACGAATTAAACACCGAGGAATGTAATAAGGAAGAAAGGGCCATTCAACGACAGGCAACGGTTAAATTGAAGGAATCAACATGAATCGTTGCATCACCCGGCATATATTCTTCGGATCTACCACAACTACTGTTATCGACTACCAAACTTAAAAAGATGAAAAGTAAAGAACTCTACGACAAAGTGGATACTCGAGACGAACAGAGAGATCTATACCTTCGTGGTAAAAGCCGACCCAGTACTAACAGGATATTGAACTCTTCTTTTCCGTTAAAGGTAAAAACAGAATCGTGGTTACTGGCGCGCCAATAACGACAGACAAATGATGGTAATACTTCGAACAGATAATAGTGGGCGACTTTGTTCACTTTCGCCCTTTCGCTACTCTCAAAATGCGGCCTGAAGAACAGAAGTTTTCACCGAATGAAATAATCATTTTATGCATAACACTTAAATTTGACAGGAACATCTGACAACTATTATTTTGAGAGGTTGAGCATATTATACCTTGAGCGAAAGGTGGGGACTTACGAAGAGAGGAGGTGGCGGAGTTGCAGAATTTTTCTGAGTGACTGTCGATCCAGTAGAAAAGTGCAAGCATGGAGAGAATAGAATTTCGTCCCTAACCAAACAAGGAAAAACTTCTGAAACCATTTTCGAAGAGATGTCATCTGCTTAAGGAGACTGAAATTTTCAGGCACGCAGAGATTCGTTGAAAGATAATTCCTCTGTAGAAAATGTTGAAAAAAGTTGAAAACTAAATAATGGGAGTTGATCGTTTCAACAAAATACAGAAGAACTATCAATGATTTGAGTATCATTTACAACCAGTGTAGTTTGTGCAGGATGGGTACCAAAAATGCCGATACCACATCAGAAACAGCGACGAGTTGTGTACCGCCAAGTTTTCAAACCTCTGTAGCGCGAACAGAAAAGATATTCAGACCGGATTGTTACTGGAAACAAAACTTGGGTTCATTTTTCTGAACCTGAGTATAAGCAAGGCTCAATGCAATGGTACAGAGTGGGCATACCACCACCAGTGAAATTTAAGGCATACCAGTCTTCTGGAAAACTAATGATTTCTTGGGATTCACAAGGAATTATATTCATCGATTACAAATAGAAAGGTGTCTCTATAATCATAGAATACTATGCTCGGGTACTCCAAAAAATAAAAGAGGGTTCAAAAAAAGGCGGAAAAGGTATGCCAAAGATGTGCTGCTTTTGCACACAAAATTATTGACCCCCTCGCTCCGCATAAAACCAGATTATATCAATAAAGTAATATAGCTCAAATAGTACGTGTTTCCAAGCTAAATTTAAGCCCTTTAGAAAATATAGGTAAAAATTGATCCAGGAATTACGAGGTTAAATTAATTACTAACCGGACTGTTCCTTTGAATACTCTCTAGGTGAACGTAATGTCGTGATATATGTTAAACAGGGATGTAAAGTAGAAGGGAGTAAATCATTTCGACTCGCTAGAGCAGCTTGGCTGTTAGTAGCATCACGCTTGAATCAGAGAGACACACTTTTGTTGAAGAACGCATCATTTTAAAATTTTTCTCGGTGGAGTGCGTGAATCCTGCCGAAATTTGGTATTGACTAACGACACACTTTGCTAGAATAGGTTTTCGAGGGGTCAAATCTACAATTCATCATCATCAACGGCACAACAACTGCTATCCGGTCTAGGCCTGCCTTAGTAAGAAACTCCAAACACCTCGGTTTTGCGCCGAGGCCCACTAATTCCACCAAGTCTACAGTTGCCACAAACAATTTTCAAATGACCGAGAGCCAATGCAAAATGAAAGTCATGTATGCAGACGGCGGACAAGCACCAGAAAGACGGACACTCCTGCGATTCGGGAATGATTGAAGAAGACCGTGGTCTTACAATATGGAAAATTACTTTACTAGAAGGAATATTGTCTAAGAGTGCCCTGTCAACCATTTGAAATGATTTGGGTAAGTGAAAATTGTCGGTTCCTGGACTCTTGCCGGACGATCAGAAAGTAAGCTGTCTTGCCTCTTGTGCCACTTGTGATGGGACGTGAATGCATCATTGCATCCCCAAATCTAAGCAGACAAGCCTGGAGTGACGAAATAGTCTAGAAGCAGCAACGCGGAAGGCCGAGACTAATCTTTCTACTGGCAAAGTTCTTACAGCGCTTTTTGGGATTGTGAAGGCGTATCGCTCGTTAATATTCTCCATGAACGGCGAACTTAAAGAAAACATATCCAATGTCCATCGGCCGGCCATTTAGAGACTCTAAACAGTGTCAAAGACAATTTCTTTTTAGAGATTGAGAGTCCTTAGTGCGCATCCTTTTAATGTCCGAACGGACCAAATGGAGAGCAACTTGCCCCTACCCTTTATGGTCCACGAACACCTCTTTTTGTGTTAACACCCAAAGTTAAAAAATGAAGAAAGGGACGAAGACGGCTACGGTTTCTTACCAGGGCAGAGGCAAATCCTCAGACGCTGCCTCCAAACGAGGAGACCGTGGACCATAAAGAGTGGGATCAAATTGCTCTCCATTTAATCCGGTCCGACATTAAATGGACTCCTCAATCCCTAAAAAGAAACTGTCTAACTCCAACCAAGTTTTGGTCCGAACTGTGGGCGGATTTACGCTGAATATAATTTGTATCCTTATTTTGTTTTACGAATTATAAAAGAGAGCGTACAACACCTGCGAGCCGCTTTGGTCACGGTGCTCCCAGGGCAGAGGTGAGGCACCGTCCGAGGAGTTGCCTCTGCCCTGGTAAAAAACCGTAGCCGTCTTCAGTGTCAAAGAGTTACTTCCAGGATACAGTACATAAAGAGAAACTTGACCTATACCGGGTGCGTTCCAAAAGTAATGCAGTAGAATTTCCGGCGTCGCTCCTATTGGACCGACTGAGACCTAACCACTTGGATTAGGTGGAGTAGACTCTATCTTTTCCAGTGCTGTTCAAGCTATGAAATTGGACCTGATTTCTGGGACAACGTCGACAACGATGAAACCTGGGTATTTAATACGACCAACAAACAAAACCACAAAGTTCTGAATGGTACACCGACCAGCCCCTCAAGCCGAAAACGGCAAGAATGAGCAAATCAAAAGTGAAAACAATGCTCATTGTCTTTTTCGACAGTAAAGGAGTTGTCAAAAAGGATTGTGTTCCTCAAATACTGGCACTTAAAGCTGCCTACTACGTGGACATGCTGGAAAGACTGTGAAAAAGGGTCATTAGGACAAGAAAAGACAATTCCGCTACCTGGAAACTCCATCACGACAACGCGCCTTGCCACAAGTCCGCGAGTTCCTTGTCAAAGACCAGGTACCAACGCTGCCCAATCACCCCTATAGCACTGATGTCGCCCCCACAGACTTATCTTTCTTCTCTCGGCAGCTCCAAAAGGGACGCAATTTTGGTCCGTAGAAGAGATCCAATCAGCCGTAGACGCAGACGAGAGGTCCTCGAAGACGTTTTCCAGTGCGCATACTAGTCATGGCAGAGTCGCTGGAAAAAATATGTAGATGTCGAAGGACAGTTTTTTGAAGAATTTTAAATTATTAAACAAATCTATTCAACAAATTACTTTAAAAAAATTGCATTACCTTTGGAACGTATGCCAATTCAACATCGCTTTTAATATTGTCAATCAAAAGTGAAAGTATGAAAACCAGCAGTTTCTTTAACAGACACATGAACGAATGCATCTGGGCCTGTCAAAGCCGTTTGACAACTACCTATATAGGAACGATCAAACATCAAACTAAGGTGAAGCGATAGCTACGTGAGAAAACATTTGATAGAAACTTGTGCACTTGGCATAGCCCTGTACTTTCGTCTTATGACGTGAGGGCGTTGATAGAAATTGCCTATTTCAGTTCTTCTACCAACGGTGGAGTTAGGTAGGTTCTGTAATTTAATTCAGTTTTCTGCCTGCATAATATTCCAAAGGTTATGTTAGAATATACGAGGCTACTGTCTGTGGCATTTCAACACGTTAGAACATAGGACTTGACTGTCCATCGTGATTACATCTGGAGGGATTTCGTTTCTCAAGGAACTGAATCGAAGAAAAACAGATTAATCTTTCCAATATTGCCCAAGGTACAAATATCTTATCTATCGCTGAAGAAGAAGACATACAACTGACCGTGGAAATATCAATATTTGATGAACAAAAGATTTACTTTCGAAAACGTCGGCAAATAAGGTTAGATTTTTAGCCGGACGAAATAACATACCCATCACCAATAACACCTGGTTTGAAATAAATGACTATCAAAACCAAGGCATTCCTTCATTAAGGGAAAAGTCATAACGAAAAGTTCTCCATCTTTCATTTTTCTAATGGCATCCAGTAAACATATCCCTGTTTTCATCTCCTCTAAAGGCATCAGTTTCCCTACCAAATAGATCTACATATCTGAAACAAAGTAAAAGACAAGAAAAGACAAGAACTTATTTTACACGACATCCTAAAATAAATGCATGAAGCTTCTATCCTTTTGTGCGGTATTGATGTCCTCGAACTTTTTTATCAACCACAGTAAAGATGCCCCGCTGTCATCCAAATTGAGCCTAGGTAAACATTTCGATGACATTTTCGTTGTAAACGTTGACAGTCTATGAGACAACGCTAAAAGAAGATGTAAAGCATATTAGATTTATCTGTCCATATATGCTTGCTGTATCGGAAGGGTTTGCGATGAAATTTACTTTAAATGTATCTTTAGCATGTTCAGTGCAGATGTTATTCGGGGCTAACGAATCGATTATTTTACGAGATATGCTGTTGCTAGTCGGGGCTTTCAAGTTGTCGTCAAATCTCAGAAGTAAAAAAAATCCCAATGCCAAACGTTGAAGGAGGAATGACTTCTAACCTTTGCACTGAATGTGTTGATATTGAAGGCCTTGCGTAACAAGAAGGTGTTTAACGAAGCATATACGAATCACTTTTACTATGTAAAATACATCACTGACGTGGAGTTGACACCTGTGGCATATTAACACTTGCACGAAGACAGGCTAGTATCTAACCCAGTGGGGCACAGTCTACGAAATAGGTTTAATTAAGGAATTTTCCACTCGAAAAATAATTTGAAATGCACAACTCCTCTTGTGTTAATTGCCCTACTTGACGATTCCATGTTCGCGTCCTTCTTCAAAACTTCACTTTGTAACCCTGGGCGTTGCCTCCAAGTTTTCTATCTTTAATTTAAATCTGCAGAGATTCGTTGCTTATAATTATTTAGATAGATAATGTTGAAATGATAAAAAGTACTAAAAAAATGTGTGTTATCCAAGTATAATGCTGAAGGACGCAAAATTCGGGAAGAGGTATACATTCGGGTAAGATTTTGAAGTCTAGGCTAGAAAATTATTCGTTGAATTTTCCTAACTCCACAAGGAAAGGTCGCGGATAACATTTAATATCTGCTGTGTTTGAGTACCTGGTTCATCGAATTGAGATAATATGTATTGCCAAGGAATACTGTGTTGACAACATCGTCTGCTGACGTTGTAATATCAAAATGGAGTGCTTTAACACGCTCGAAGGACTACGTCCAAATCACATTTTCGCATTGTTCATCAGTAAAAGACAGAACCGTCATTTAAAGGCCTTGTCCCCGATAAAGTCTTATGGAATTGAAATCTCTCTCTCTCTCTCTCTTCGAAAGGGAGTAAATGGACAATGTCTCTCACCCTCTTCTTTCGGAAGAATAGTTCGTGAGCTGAAAAAGTTCTGTGTGATCCAATTAATAATAATATTCTGTGTGACCTAATTAATATAATATTTTCGTACGAATAAGGAAGAAGTTCTGACCATCAGCAATCAGTTTTGTCAGCAAACAAAATACTGTTAATTAGGGACAGATACGTTTCGACAAACCCCAAGAATCTATCTATGTTGCAGCTTTAATGATTCTAATAAGTTCTGTTATTGGAATATTTCTCGTAATATTGGAGAGAATAGCCTAAATGCCACAACCGAGTAAAAGCGAAGTGAATTGAACCAATTTTTTCACCAGTGACTGCTTCAATTCTTTTGGCAACTTAGGTTAAGTACTAGTCACTTATGGTAACAAGAGTTAATGTGTGATCTACAAAAGTAATGCAGAACTGAATTTAGGCTTTTAGATGCTAGCTCCGTGGGAGGTCGGTTCGGCCCACTTGATACCAGTCTATGAGTGCAATGAACAGGTGAATTTAAAACAGTTTCTTATGAGTGATGTTACGAGGTTTGTGGTCTAACGAGAAATGTGAAATCTGTCTTATCACAGGAAGAAGAAACGTAATGAAGAGGCAGATTTATTCGCTCGGGTGACAGCAGTCGTCGGAGGTCATACTCATCTGACTATGAACCTATCGCAACCGCCGTATTTATTTCGCTTGGTCGCTTGGGACTACCACCTATTTTTAACACAACTTTACAAGAATCCCAATCACAGTGCTGGAATCACGGTCATAATACTTGAAATCTTGCGCAACCCTAAATCCTAAATCCTATACATACTTTCGGAAAAAAAATCATCAGTGACACTTTTTCTGTTTAAATAGCATACCATGCTCACATGCAATTACATGCATTTTGCCTAAGCAGTTCTACTCAAGCAATATAGTGATGTATGTGGATAACCGCACTCTTCGGAAAGGTAAGCGTCTGCAATGACACATGGGATTGGTCGAACAACCTTAGTTGGTGGGAGTCAACCTAGAAATCGAAAGGCCTAGAAATTTGATAAAATTAACCGTGAAAATCCGCCCACAAATATTGAAGCTCTACTGAAGTTTTTCGTTGACGGATTTTTTGGGATAGCTCTCGCCTCTAAGTTGACTCCAGCCAATCAGGATGATTTTCGACCATCGACCAATTTTATTCCGGCTAGGCTCTACATGCACTTGACTTCATCTTTCAAATTCTGGGTTACACGCCTTTTCCCTGGAAACAAGGGTTCCCAAGCCTCATTTTCCCATTCCACCGTCTAGAGTAGAGTTTCCTGCCCTTCCCTGACAGTATACGACGACAAATGAGTTATTCTTGTGAAATCTAGACTTCGCAAGGAAAGCTTCCCAGGCGTCGCTGAGGGTGCGTCCAGGCGCTGAGAAACGTCTTGTCTTGACCTTCCTTTGTATTGTGTTTAAGGTTTCTGGTCCCGCAAGGGAACATCCCCTAACTCCGAGCTTTTGAGAATTGCCTCTACTTCCTTTTGTGTGAATGATGATCCTTTCTAGATTTCGATGCGCGGTTACTAATCCTTCTCTTTTGTGAGGAGCAATAGGCTGATAGCCTGCGGATATTTGATTGGCAGCGGGGGCTGCAATGAAGTGATATGCCGGGCGGACCCCAATATTAGATTAGTTGTCTGAACCCACGCAAGAAAGAAAAGCGAAAAATAAAACTTTTTTATTTCTGTGTCGAGTAGAGGAAGCGAAGAGAATGCATAATAGACTGGAAACGGGTATTATACCTGGCTGTCTCCAATATTTCGATCTTTCTCGCTTCTCATATCATACATGAAATTAGAAATATTCGCGTTTTGATCGTCATACTGATAAAAGAGACTTCTTTTCTTCGCTGTCGGCAAGAGGATAATGGTTGGTGGCGATTATTCGGTTCGGTATGAGACTGTGCTTGTCTGCCCCAAATAGTTCCGTCTACGGTCAACTTTCCGACTTCAAACAGTGAAGATTGGCGCGGATTTCGCATTGATTTGGCTTTTAATCTTCTCTTCTCTTCTTTGTAGGGAAAAACGAAAGGAAGGCCGTGAAGCATCTGGTTAGACAACGGAGGCCGCCGTTAAGTCAATTTGCCTTGTAGGGACCCTAGGTTCCACTTAGTTGCGGGCCCACGTAGTAGTAGTTTAAGGACATGTGAAAATTTGTACAATGACACGCGAGGGGCTGAAATGTTCAAAAGAATCCCTCCATCACATTCCCGGGCCTAGCTAGCACAGAGAAAGACAAGCGCATGTCAGTGGAGCTCCAATATTTGCAGGCGTATCTTCGCCGGCAATTACACCAAATTTTCAGGTTTTCTGGGGTGGTCCTCAAGGACAATTCCGGTCAACCAGAATAGTCTTTGCACCATCGGCAATTCATCTAGTCGTTACATGTCAGTGGATCATTGCTTTGAAAAATAAAGTGCAGAGGGGTCAACGACATTTCCAAGAGTACAGATGATGCGGGTCTCTAATAAAATGAAAAAAGAAAGGAAAAAGAAATCTAAGACTGAAACGAAAAGCTCCGAGCGGGCACCGAGTCATTCGATACGTAAAGAATGCCACCCTGCTTCCTGAGACTGGCTCTTCCGAAAGCATGTGAAACAGTGCTTGCCATGCTGAATTCGGATCACCATTGTAGTAACGAAGCAGCCTAGCGACCTGAGGAACGATCTTCGCACTGGATCAGGAATAACAATACGGACCCGACCCGGGCCTTGGGAACTCTAACCATTGGCTGAGGCTAAAAAAGAAAAAAGTTCCAATTACAATAACCGATGGCTTCTAGGATAGGAAAGGAATACCAAAAACCCTTGCCTCATTGACAAAATAGATATCAGTTAATGTGATGATCCGTCGTTTCCCCCTCTGATTGTGACACTGGCACCACAAGTTTTCTTCTCTACGAGCCCGGTTGAGCCGCTATTTTTTTAGTTTTCCAAGTTGGCTTTCCCTGCGTTCCCTAACCTTCTCGCAATTTCCCAGTTACATATTTTGAATTCGGATGCAATCCTTACACACCAGATTAAAGGACGAGAGAAGTTGTTATCAACGATGTGTGGGGAACTGAAGTGTCCAAAAGAATCCCTTACATTCCCGAGCCTGGCTAGGTCAGAGGTACACAAACACGTGTCGACGAAACTATTCAATGGAACTGTACTTAGGAGCTGAAGGACCCATAGTTCACAGTTGCCACTTTTTCTCTTGGTTTTTGGGGTAGCTCTGTCCTCATGGTTAACCTTAGTGAATCCACATGGATGGCTTGATACGCTACGAGGCGTGACAGTGATTAAAAAAAGTGCGCTACTGACCAATGCAAATAATAAACAATAAGGGGGATATCATCAACCAGAACATCTACTGCACGGAAGCCATGATCGGAAAAGAGCCTCCGTGTCATGGCATTGAAAGACTGTGCAATGCTGTATTGACGAAGTTTCCCTTTGTGTTTTGTACGACTACTTATTACAAAATGCCGAATCCAGCTTTTCCGAGCGTTGTGTAATTCAAGTTCTCATTCAATCTCTTTCATGTTTCAGAGACCTGTCAAAGTGGTCCACAAATAGTTTCAAAATTCTTACAGTCATCGCAACATGCTTTGGATCCAATAAGAAACGCTCTTGAAATTTCGGAAATGTTTGGCACTCACAAGCGCGGTGGAGCTCCATGGAAGTGTTCCGTTGACATGTGCTTACATGCCTCTGCGCCAACCAGGCACGGGAATGTGAAAGGTCCTTTTGGATCCGTCAGTCCTTTATGTGTCACTTACCAAAATTGTACATGCCTTTTAATCATGTACATGTCTTTTAACCATGCCAGTCGGTCAGACAAATTGAGTAGACCTCTTTCCATGAGTTTCTTTGTCAAAACTTTAAGCACCAATCACCCGAATGGGATATCTTTGAATTAATGCAAGGTTGCACCCAAGGTCCATACGAGGATTTCGACCGGTACTTGAGAGCTGTGCGTTGGCTAGCCGATTGTCTAGAACATTTTTTAAAGAAGGACAATATGGTGGAATTTCTATGTCGGGGACTGGCACTAGATGTACAGAGGTAATTTCTCTACTTTCCGACTAGTACTGTTCGCGAACTCGGCAAGTTGGTGCAACTGAACGAAGACTTAGAGAAGTGTCCCTCAAGTATGACCAATTGGACGGTTATTCTACTGAGCTCTCTACTGCTCCTCTGAGCACGGTTATTCTGCTGGTGAGTATGGAATACATCTCAAGAAATTCTCAGTCTCAAGATCGGGATTTTAAATTGGACATACGTACGAAGACTGTTTGGAAGAGTTTCCTGCTATGGTTGCGGGCATCTAAACACGCCTCAGCCCTTATGTTCGAATTGTTGTGTCCTCGAACCCCATTCACCAGAGCATTCCTGGTTTGGACGTAAGTGACTGCGAAGATGCTGCGACAACGTCTTCGGCTGAACGCCTTAACTAACATGAGTTTGACTCCATCACCGGTAGTCGCAAAGAAATTGGCGGTTCTGAGACCGCTGCACGTAAGACCGGAAGAATCCAATCTTTTAATCATTACCAGCCGAAGATCTCTTTTTTGCCGCCTTTACTGTGAGGTTCCTTTTCTATAATCAAAAGATCGGCTGAAATTGGAGGTGTCCCATTTCCACACACATTTGAAGAGGAAAGTCTAGTCGTAGAGTAGCGACATTTAACTATTGGAGAAGATTAGTGTCCTTATGGGATGTTTTCAAATTAGAATTATAAAGTGTCGGTTCACGCTGAGAATGAATCTTGGAAGAGTTCCCAGAAATAATTCACAGAAAGTGGATGTTTAGTTACGTATTGTGTTCAGAAGGAGGCTTATCTTCGCCTTAAAACTAAGGAAGGAGATAGAACCAAAGGACCCAAGCTATAACGCGTTGTAGGATCAACATAGTCTCAAGATCGGGGGTAAAAGTAGATATCGAGTTCCGTGAAGGGGACTTCAAAAATGTCGCCACTACAGAAGATGATGCGGAAAATAATATCGGAATTGACAGAGCAGTGTACCAGGTAAGTACAGAGTTTGAAAAGAATACACATATCCAGGAAGACCCGTGTTGCTGCAGAGGACGGAGATTGAGGGTGCGGTGTCGTGGAAAATAGTCCACACGGGAAAGGTTCTTTTCGAAAAGGATGGTCCCGGTAAATTTGCGTTGTACAGCTCAGGAGAAAGTCACGGTTCCGGAAGGGAGATCACACTGCACAGCAATATTTAAGAATCTTTCTGACAAAAGAGTTGAAAAGTGTTCAGCAAGGCTGGATTGAGGTAAAGTCGAAGCAGGAACGTAAGACAAAATTAAAGATTTTGGAAGCGCAATTGATGTTGTCAATGAAATGCAAATTGAAACCAAGATTACACCCAAGTCTTGAATGGTTTTTTTAAATAGGAGGAGCCGCAGTTCCAGGACTCAAGCTTTTAGGTCCAATGTATTAGCCCCTTTAGACCATTACAGTATCCGTGACTATTGCCGGGAGTCAAACCCGAGGCTCGACGTTGAGATCGTGAAACTGACGCCCCAACCATCTTCGCCATAGCACCGTCGTTTGAAAGGGGTTGTCCACCAAGTGAGTAGGAAAAGGATACATCAGTCGAAGCATCGTATCTTTGCAACTTTGACTTTTTATGTCCAACAGGAGTGAAGGACAATCCCAGTGACCTTTCTGACATCACATCTTCTGAGTTGCATATGGTGGGAGACCTGGACGTTCAGTCTTTCTTATTCTTTTGCGAGAAAACCATGGTTTCATGGTTTTATAATAGCAAACTCCGTGCATTTTCTTTTGGCTTTCTCACAATAGAGGTTCGTTACTTTTTCTAATGGAAGAAAGTTGCATTTTTCTCAGTCCTACAGAAACACTTATCGAGAACAATTAAACGCGCATGCATAGAAATAATTGCTTTTGTCTAGTTAAGCGATTAAAAGCAATCAATTCCAATCAAATATTCCGAAAAATTGAATTATTTTACTTTCCTATCTCTTCTTTACTACAAACTCTTACAAGATTTTCACCAATCCAAGACCTAATAAGCACAAGATATTAAAACAATTCCATAAAACAATGTGCTTTGTAATCTTGAATAATAAGTGGAAAGAATCGAACATTTATACCGCTTTGAGCCCCAGCACCATGGTAACAAATGTTACCACCATTTCTTACAGAATCAACAACATAACTTACACCTAAATTTCATAAAGATTCTTTCGAAAGTTTATAGCCATTGAAATCATTATTGTTTTCTTAAGATGGAGGAAGATATCGGAGTATTGTGATGATGAATCTGGTATCCAACTAAGCAAAATACACAAAGGTCCATGGACAAAAAACAAAAACGTTGTAAGAGCACTTTTCTCACGACTGGAAGAGAATTGTATCTGGACTGTTCTAGCAGCAAAAAAACGACCCGGAAAATAAGAACATCGAAAGGAAGTTTGAAGCTTTTAACATATTAATTCTTAGGGAGTATTATGAGTTGCTTTTCTTTTTGCCGTTTTTCCGTCTTGCGTTATCAAAGGAAGATCGCAGCAACTAGATTGAGAGTTCCCAGCCATGCTGTCGTAATCGGTTCAGCTAATTTAGTCATTTAGATACCGAGTTTCGCAGGTCTAGAGTCAGGAAAATTATAAAAGATTGCAATTAACGCTGCGGGATGGGATGGATTTTAATAGTTTTTTTGAAATCTGAATCTAGTTTTTGGGAAAATTAAATAAAGCAAATAATCAAATTAAACAGGTGTGGGGATAATTTTTATCGCTTCTTTCTTTGTTTTGCTGATCAGGTTGGAACCCATGGCTGATGGTCTAGTTCTTTGTTAATAATTGCTTATTTTCCGGTGAAGGGAAATTGTTTAATTTGTGATACAAAATTCTGCACAACCGGAAAAGTGTTGAGATTTGATGGATGGGTTCTTTAACATAATTCTTCGCGCTAGTTCAGGTCCACTGAACTTTAGCCCCGGTGTCGTTGGTATAACACATCAAGATTTTAGGCCCTGAATTTTTTTCTGCACATCATTAGAAAAAAAGCAAACATGCCCACCAAACAAACGAGTTTTCCACGGTAACTGAACCTGAGAAAGCTAAACAAAGTGAATATAAATCTGAAATCTCTCCACTAGTTTCAATGTCAAGACCTCACAGATTCATGCTTCGAAAAAGAACCAAACAATCTGCCTCCTTCATAAAATCGGAGGAAGAGACCGGATAAACTAAGGTAAATGACATCTTAAAAAGCCATTCCACTTGTATATCTTATGCAGTAGAGAAAAGATAAAAATCTACGAAATTAGCAAATTAGCATAGACTTTTACAGTTCTTATGTTGCTCACACGAAACAAGAGCCTCACATTAATAATTATTCAAAACGATTAATCTGAAATTCTAAATGAAAATTATTCGTTTTGGATATTTGCCTCAGTGAAATAAAAAAGACGAAACTGAATAAATCATGCCGAGATATGGGAAAAGAACACTTTTTGCATGTGGTGTGCAGGAAATTTGATACGGTGCACAAATGGCACTTTTCAGAATATTCTAAAGTGAAAGAGGAAAAACTCAGAAAGGAAAGCAAACGGCAGGGCTCATGTGTTCAAATGTGTTGAAGGGTCTGACGTTTAATCTTTTTGACAAGTGAACGTTTGTGTTCGCCCTACGGGACGATAGGGAGATGAAACATGGATGCACAAATTTATATGTGATGTTTAAATTCAATTATTTAACTCCCCTAGAATTCGTCCTTTTAGATAATGTAGCATTTATCTTCATTTCTGAACCACAAAATTTATATACATATATCGTATTTCAAACAGAAAATCGTTAGTCAAAAACAAAAGGAGGGCTCAGAAATAATGGAAACTGCTGAGAATACATTTTGGCTTTTGTCTTCCTCCTTAAGTCCCAAAACTTAGGAAGAATTAACTTTTACAAAATTCTTAATTCTGAAATTAAAAAGAACGAATTAATATTTTTCCAGGAAATAATTAATGATTCGTTCTAAAAATATGGTGCCATAAAATCCTAAGCAACTGACTTCTGAATGGATGCTTCCAGAAGGATTCACTCGAACATGGACAGAACCCAGATTCAATAGTTTTATTTAGACTCCCTTAGAGTCTTCTTATGTAAAAGATTTCTGTAATTCTACTAAAGGACCCTTATTGTCCAGATAAGACATTTGAAGTTTGCACCAGGGACCTAAAAGAATCATAATTGTGTTCAAATTTCTTAGAATTTTGTGCTAATTATTGACTTCATCAGATCACACCACTATTGAACAGAAAAGGACTAAAAGTAAGTTTCCCTCGACATCGTTAGCATTTTAGACGCACTGGGCATCTATAGGACATTCCTCACTCTTCCTTACTGGAAGTCTTCAACTTGTCTCCAAGGAAAATCCAAAATCTAACCTTTTATTCTAACCTCGGTCTCCAAGTACAGTGGACACAAAATACTAACATAGCCGACTCAACGTTTTCTGGTCGATAATGGCATACCGTGGAGGTCAAAGGGCAGCAAGAAACTAGAGAATACTCAGGGGATATCGAAACTGTCATAGACCGGTCTAGAATGAAGATTCGGCAGCAGATAGAGAACACTCATGACGGAGAACAAAAGCTATATCAGCCATGTTTTTTTGGGTTTGAGTTTTGATGAGACACTGACAGCGCACTGCTAGAAACAAATTATGGTATACGGAATTGGTAAGCTAGCGCTACTACGTTGACAATCCGGAAAACCAGATGACTTAGTCAAAAAATATTGTCAAGTGAACCAGATGCAGGTTTTCGAACTAATGATTTGAAATCGTCTTTATCGTCAATTTCGTCCTGAAAATTTTGAAGGCCAGCTGTATACACAGGAGTACAAAGCTTCACATTTGCAATTGTAAGACCTGGAGAAATTGGATGAGAAACATGGACCATAACGCAAGCATCTAAGAAAATACGGAATACATTTGAAAAGGACGTTGTTCGAAGAATTCACGAGGCGAAGCCTAATAGAGACCCCGATGGCGAATCAGATACAATTGTGAGCTGCATGAAATATTTGACAAGCGCGAGGTTTCCACAACCATGTCGAATAGACAACACTCAAAAAGAAGACAGGCCACTAGGAAAACAAAGGAAACGCTGGGCTGGTTCAACAGACGAAGGAATTGGAGTACGCGATCGTAGGATCGAGATTTTTGGAAGAATCTAGAAAATACTCAGGAGATATTGAAACTGACATAGACCGGTCGCTTCGTCGATAGGACATTGAAGATTCGGCAGCAGATAGTGAAGACTAACGGACTACAGAAGGGGGGGGGGGGGGGGTCTCCTGTGTATGCCCACGGAAGCTTCACATTTGCAATTGTAAGTTTTGTGCTATGCTTGGATGAGAAACATGGATCTTTACGCAATTATCTAAGAAAATACAAAATAACAAAGAGAGTTAAAAGGGAAATTCTCAGGTCGAAGCGTAATAGAGACCAATGGCGAATCAGATACAATCGTGGACTATGTGAAATATTTGACAACCCCAAGGTTTCCACACTCATCAAGCTACAGGACTGGCCACGTCGAACAGGTAGATATGTACCACTCGAAAAGCTTGCAGAAGACAGGCCACTGGGAAAACCAAGGAAACACTGGGCGGATTCAACAGACGAAGGTAATGGAGCACGCGATCGAAAGATCGAGACTTTGGGAGGCAGCGAATTCTGGAGTTTTGGATTCGGAGATAGTTTGTTAGTCGAAGTCTTTAAATTGGCATTTGAAGATATTTTTCCTTTTTATTGGCTAAAAGTATTTGGCAATATGCAAATACGTTTTCCGGGGACCAACTGTCTCCTTCTTCAGTGTTTTACCTTCTTCATAAGATTTATCTTCTTGATAAGATAAAACACTGAAAAAGGGGACAGTTGGTCCCCGAAATGCGTATTTGTATATTACCAAATACTTTTAGTCAATAAAAAGGAAAAATATCTTCAAAGGAATTCTTGAGCCTCAAAACCGATTGTAGAGCATCAACCACACCATGTTTTAATATTCAGTGAGAAGAGACAAAATTTTGCAAAAATTGCCTACCCGAATTGCATTGAAATTTTTTTAACTTCGTCCACGACTTTATATGAATTTTTCGCAGGACTTGTTTTCAGGTGGCCAAAGAAAAGAGATATAGGATTGACGAGTTTAATTCGTACTATTTCAAAGGAAATCTGAAATACCTTTCCTACCTTTCCATATTAACTTCAGACTTTTCCAGACCAATTTCAGAATTTTCCATTTTAAATTCAGAATTTTCTGAAAATTTTTCTATAAAGTTTTAGTAGTTAAGATGGCTCCAGAATTCTCCCTTGCTCGGAGTTAGTGTCTGCAGATGATTAGGAACGCTACAATTGAAACATTTTTAATACTTGGAAAATCCTCTCGGTTGTTATAGGGCATTAAGAGGTTCTACAGAAATCGACGGAATTAATTGCAGTGACAAGTACACGATTTTCTATCTAGAAGTCATGGAAAAAACAGCAAAGATGAAGGGATTATTTTTTTTCTCAGCTCGAAAAGAATGATCCATTAGAGCAAATAATGACAGAAAATTGATGGGGCGCTCTCATTTTTTCAAAGCATCTCATTGCATCGATAATATTTCGCCTCGATGGAAATTTCTAATTTCGGAATGGAAAAGTCTGAATTTGAAATGAAACTTTCTGAAATTGGTTTGGAAAAGTCCCAAATTAATTTGAAAAAGTCTGTAATTAGTTTGGATTATTCTGAATTTGGCTTAAAAATTTTGGATTAGAGTTGCAAAACCTTATAAACTGGAAAGTAGATGGATCAACGCTTTCGACTTTGATTGCTACAATTCTCCACCACCATGATATCTGTGTCGAAAAGACCGGGTCTTTTTCGTTTAATTCTCTCACCCCCTCGAATACTTGAATATACCGATCTACGCTAATTGTTGTTTTTTGCTGCGAACAATCAGCTAAAATTGTTTCTCTCCAATCGTGATTGTTATTGTTTTTCCGAAAACGATGTCTTTCCTCGCTTACGTTACGTGCTGCAAATCGGAGTACTGTCACTCACTAGGCTGTCCTTTCGTAAGAAGCATACAAAGTCTGTTTAAAAAGTATCGCGAATTTTGAATTTCCTCGGAACATATATTCGATTTTTGACATTCTTGTGGCTTGTCAGCATAAGTACAAGTTCGGCCATTTTGAATCTTCAGTTAATTTTCAACCACCGTTTTACTTGGACGTGTGTTGGCTTGTCTTCGGTTTTTGTCTATTCCAAAAAATGAATCAATGAATCTGGATTAGATTTTGTATGAAAAACAGGTTTAAGTGCGACTGTAACATATGGTGAAGCTACCTTGGACCAGTTTAACGTTGGTTAACGATGTTACAAAATGTTCTTAGAGAACTGAGAAAATGTTAACGATGAACAGGGTGCCAGACACCCGAACACGTTGTTATGACATGGAAAGTCCCCGCTAAAAGCCTCAGACACTTTAGGTACGTAGCAGTAGAAAAGTCCTATCCACAGGTTTCTGTTATACTATATATGATACAAAAAATTATTTAAAAACTATCTTCTAGGCGAGGTTCCTGTTTTGTTTCATCTGAGAGTAGCCAGAACGCAGAGTAAACCCAGATTAGGCTGGCGGCTCCCTACACAAATATATAAGCTAGAGAAGCTAGCAAATCTTAAATGTACTGCTGCACTTTGGGAAAGAAGTGCCAAAATGCAAGGTGACAGTCCATAACAACGTCAAAAACAGACGAAAACAGTATTGGCCAATCGTCGAGCCACCGTTAGAGGAGTGGTCGAACCTAAACATATCGATTGAATCATGCCATTCGATTTTGTGGAAGAACAAAAATTGGCTTTTTCACCATAATACCGCCCCGTTGTCGTATTCCTCAGACCTGGCCCCCTCGGACTTTTTCTCGTTCCCGAAGCTGGAGAGGCCCATGAAAGGTCGACGTTACGCCACGATTGAGGCAATTAAGATGGCATCGAAACACGAGCTGAACAATGTCAAAAAAATTATTTTTGAAGTGCTTCGAGGATTGGAAAAAAAGTTGGACAAAATAGATTTTGATGAATAAATAAATATTAAAAAAAACATGACATTCGCGATACATTTTGATCAGACTATGTAAAATATCCAATTGTTTCTGCTCTGGTACGCATGACGTCATTATTTTGTGAAATTTCAACTCTTCATAATCGATATGGCAAGGACTACATACTGGAATATTGTCAAGAATTATGTAGTTCTTAGAAGCGTTGAATTTTTGCTGATGATTTCGGTGTTATCGGACGCCCAGAAGCGCTTGTTACTGAACTTCGCTGTTCGGTCTTCGTCAAACATTATACAGTGTCTATATTTTCTAATACAATGCACTTACACCGAACTTCAAGAATAGAGAGCGCATTTTCGACCATGTCGAAACCTAATGGCTGGTAATCACAAAATAGTTTCTAGAATACCGTCCCTGACAGCATGTCAGCAACTAAACGGACTAAAAATAATTCGACTTTAAGGTCCGTGGGCTGCTGGAGACGACTCAATTTTTGCATAGGATACAACTATTTAGAGTGGCTTGAGGAAGGCGGCCAACACCAGTTGTTGCCTAATGGGAAAATATTATGATTAATGATATGAAACAGTAAGCTAGGTGTGGTACGTTAGTCCATAGGACTGGCTATGAAACGCTCATCACACTTATTTTTAAATGCGTGATCATGCAAAATTTTGACAGTAAGAAGATAAGCGGTCAACGGAGCTAACACCAGCAGTATCCGGATGTGAAGCCACGGACTTTGCGAAGGAGAGGCAGGAATCCGACTACCTAGCGCACAGTGAGCATATGTGATTAAGCAAGACAAAGATACTATGAGAGATGTATTGATCTCATCTTACCTTTGTAAGGATTCGGCGATTGAAAGCCAAAATTGCAGAATCAAAGCGGCATGAAGACATGTCAAATTCGCTATCGTACTATTATTATTTTAGATAATTTAATCTTAATTTTGTAGTTTAATTAAACGAGAAAGAAAAATCAGGTTGAAGAAAATGAGGCAAATTTTACTCGCTACTTGAGACAAAAAGACTTTATATCACTTTTGACATGTCATTGTCAGAAAATTTTATCGAAACTGCACTGCCACTGGCAGCTTATGCGCCAGAAATATAGATAATGTGAAACTGAAAACTGAATATCAAAGTTAACTTACTTACTTTTAATATGGTTTGTCTTGTAGACGTCTGATTTCCGGCTATGATCATTGAAGAACTGAGATCGGAAAGAAACTTTAGCCGCAGTGATACCACAAGCCGCATTCAATTTCTTTCGGGAAGTATGGGCCAAATTTGGTCAAAAAATGCAAGCGTTCTGCATGGTAGTCGACCGAAATTCCCGTTTTACAAGAGGCTTAGCTTTGCTTTTCTATGACTGTCCCAAATGGGTATCTCTCACTAAGCCCATAGATGCCAAGGATTATGTCATCCGTTGTTGAGACAGAAGCTTCACGACCTCGATCTCGTGCTGAAGGTTCATATCCTAGCACCAGTCATGAACACATATGATTGTATTGTGGAGATATTACAATGCTTCTCGCAAAGGTGTGATTGCTGGAATGACAATTCCTCCCTTATGAAGAAATTAGGCGAAAAGGCAGAAGAAAAGGTGATTTTTAAAAAGTTCTATTGAAACGCTTTGTGATACGCTCCTTAATGATGGTGAATAATATTGAGCTTCGAGCACGGTTAGAAAGGGTCGAAGAGAGCTTTTGGTTTCATACCAGAGTGGAGGCAACTCATCCGATGCTGCCTCACCTCTGCCCTGGGAGGAGTGTGAGCGAAACGATTCGCAGGTGTTATACGCTCCTTTTTATAATTCGCAAAAAAAATATGGGTGTGAATTATATCGAACGTAAATCCACTCACATTTCACATCAAAACTAGGTCGGAGCGATCTTAAGACTCCTCAGTCCCTAAACAAAGACTTATTTTTTGTATTTTTTTCAACTTGATTTTCCTTACGACTGCGTTTGGTGTTTCATATTGACTATCTCGCCGGATGTTCATAATTTCAGGTTCGTAGTTTCAGTACAACTATACATTCTTGTAGTCGAATTCATCAATTTCCGGACCAAATTTTTAGCTTTTCTCAAGTAAATTCGTATTTTTTCCAAATAAATTTTTCCTATCAAATCCGTATTTTTCTCAAGCGGTTTCATAATTTCCCCATCCAAATTGGTATTTTTTCTCGATCAATCTGCTATAATAATTTCTTCTATATGTGGGGCTTCTGCTTTTGATCTATTAAGAAAGCAAAGAGACCAGA
This sequence comes from Hermetia illucens, assembly GCF_905115235.1. Taxonomy (NCBI): domain Eukaryota; kingdom Metazoa; phylum Arthropoda; class Insecta; order Diptera; family Stratiomyidae; genus Hermetia; species Hermetia illucens. Next base: position 197,162,504 of record NC_051849.1, read on the forward strand.
AAGTTTTGACTTTATAATATCGATCCTGGTTAGTAGTTTGGAAATTATTCTTACGAAGGGAAGGAAAGGGAGGGAAAACGAAATGAAAATCCTTACATGATTTTCATTGTATTGTAAATTGCATAATTTTTACTTAAGTGAAAATCGAAATACAGACCCTTTGAGCCTACTTCTAATTAGGGACAGCATTCTACGAGGGTCGAATATCAACAGCTATCATACACCATATTCGGTTGAGGATATTGCATAAGTTTATGAATTTCGCGCCATCGAGAAACGTTCTTGACAGACAGAAAAAAGTGTTAAAATTAAATCAGTTGCTTTTGAAAAGTAGGGGATTTCAACACAATCGATTTTTGAGGACCACTCCGATGAATCAACTCTGTTCAGCTATATATGAAAAACAGAGAATATCAGTAGACTCGAGTCGGGAAGAGAAAATTCGATTGTCAAACCGATTACTTCATTGACGCTTGCTACCATACTATTGTCGTTAATGTCAAAGTTAACTGCAAACACGATTTGACCTATTTTTTAAGAATATATGGGAGTGCTGAGTTCGCCATCCGCTTCATGGTGAAGCGGACCAAATGGAAAAAACACCCGGCAACTACTTCAATCAAGATGCTCCCAGGACAGAGGCAGCATCTGCTGAGTTGCCTGTGTCCTGGACGAACGAACGATAAAATTCACAATTATCTCATAGCGCTAGTTTCCTGTTCCCAAACCAATACCTAAATAATGGTTTCCAGGATTTTTGATGATTTATTGTAATAAATACTTCTTATTTCCGACCATTGCCCTATAGAAAGTTTGAGAATAGTTTGTAACTCACGGAACTAACAAAAGGACTTTCACACAATATACTAAAGAGAATTTTATCTATTTCTTATAAATTACGAATTTTATGAAGAATTTGATCCAAAAAGCGCTTACTAAGCGACAAACATAAAGAAGGAAGCCTAATACACACAATATATCATATAAATTGTTTATGTCCCTTAGTGTATCGTTATCCCTAATAAATGGGAGATTCAGTTGGTTATTATTCGCAAAATGTTTCCTATCATTTTATATGAGTTGGAACAACAAATTATCACATATTTCATGGTGAATTTCAACACGTTTTATTTCATTTTGTCTTATTTCCTATAGAAAGGGTTTCATATCTGAAACTCTCTCTCAGATATTTGAAACTTTCTCAGGAAAAAAATGTATTTAATTTATATGTTTCTACATGAAGCACGAGGAGTAGGAGAAGGAAACATGTTTTTAGCAAAAGTTATTTGACATTTACTACATCAAAGGAAACAACTTCATTACCAGAAAAACATCTAAATGCATAGATACTTTGAGAGAGACTTCTCACAATTCGCACTGACCTACGAACAATACAATTACAAAATCAAAGGTCTTCCTAGGAAATTCGGCAACCACGTAAATGTCCCTTCGGAAGAACTGGTTTTGAAATTCAATAGAGGTATCTTAATGTCGGTTGGCGGCCTGTTGAACCTTGTGTTGTACAAAGGGAAAGGCATATGTTTGTATGCGGAACCCACGACCAGGTACATTAATTCCCAGATACTTGAGGATGGTGTATCTTTAGAGAAAACTGGAAGATTTTTATGGTATGCACCTTTAGATGCAGACAAAGGTTCAGAAAAATAGTTCTATAAATATTGGAACAGTTGGTTTGATCATAAGTTACCAGAATGGGTTTGATAATAATGAACCTGATGTAAATAGAGCGTTTTTATAAAGTGGATATTTGATCCACATCGAAAAATTAGGGAGTTTATCTATTAGCCGATTGGTTCCTTGTGGAAATAACAGAAAAGACAAAACAGTTCAAGAAATTTAGCAATTCTTCAACTGGAAATTTACAGAAAATTTCAGACACTGTTTGTTTAGGATGCATTTTCTTAAATTGACAAAATAAAAATTCGTATCTTTATCTTAGTCATGCATTTGGTTACACAATTTTATGCAGTATAGTGAATTTTGGAAGACGCTTGTTAGAAATATGACAGATTTACTGATGTCATTTAAGGCAATAGCCCTTCGTGCCCTTATTGAAAACATAAAGACTTGTGACTGGAAGAGCGAATATAATATAAGAATCTATGGCCAGAACTATAGTTTAAAACCATGAAATGAGGTCGACAAGCCAATCATCTCCATAATTGCACTGACACTTATGAATGACAGAAGATTACAATTTTGTTCACTACGTAAGCCATTAGAAATTTTTTCTTGACGTTCCGATTGTTCTGGTCAGCGATCAGCGAATGACAAATTTGTGGACATATTTTTCTGGTCATATTTCAAGCTCTTCTTTCTTAGGATAAAAAGTCAATTTTGTGCTTCTTTTCGACCTCATTTTCTAACTCCTCGGCAATTAAAAGTATTATAGTAACCATCCCTGCTACATTAATTGACAGCCGGTTTCATGTAGGTTCCTGGAAAACCGCCTAAAAATTCCCCAGCACCGAACAAGCAACAGAAACCCCAGGCTGAGGAGAGAGGCTTATCGATATAGAAGGGTATTTTGACCCACGACAATCATTGAAAGTTTTGATAGTCATATATTTTTATCCTTTTGGGTTGTTAATCCTGTACTTTCTTAGAAAGAAGCTTATCAATTTTTCGACGCAAATTAGATAAGCATAGCAGTTTTCGCAGAATATTCTGAAGGTGACTTCGAAACTTTATTAAATTCTCATTGTTTAGTTGCCAACCTATTACAACCGTGAGAGCTGCTTACCCTTACAAATTTGAAGGATTACAATCAAAAATTCACCTAATAGAGGCCAACCTTAGATTATTTTGTCCCTGACGTATCTGAAGAGCCGAACGCCGAAAAACCTGTGGATAAAGTGTGACATTTAACTCCTTGATCCCGCTATTCCAATCTAAGCGGGTTTCCTTTTCTTATTTGGCGTATATCTTCCTACTAAAATTTTAGCAGTGCATAGGCGCTTTTAAAACAAAGGCACAATGACGTTTTGGGTCTACCTCCCTTTCGGCAATTTGTTAGTTTGCTTTCGCCGAAAATTTCCAATCGAATGATTTGCTTTAGACTTATATAGTGTGAACGAATTAGCTGGAATTCTTAAATAAAATGACCGATTTTAATTTACGCTCAGTGCTACATGCAAAGTAAAATTCACGACATCGTTTTGCCTAAACTTGAGAACACTTTATAACGCTTTCCAATGATACCTTCAGCTTCGTCTAAAAATTTCCTTTGCTGTCTTCAAAGCCTTGAAAACGGATACGGAACGGCACCGACCGACCTCATATCGGTCACGTTATCTTCAAAATCTTCAAAAAACCTGGTAACTTCCAGTAGAGTTCCCTCATTGACGGTATGTAGCTTCATGACGCATTCATGATGCACCAAATCGCGAATATGAAGAAAATATCGGCTTACTCTGTCAAAAATTTGACTCCTGTTTCATTCACCGAAGAGGCAACTCATTCAGCGTGGTTTCACTTCCACCCCTTAGTAGGCAGGTGTTGTTTTTATCAATCTGCAAAGACGATATCACTGCAGAATCTTACCCACTATACCGGTTGATTCAAGTAAAGCTATTTCTTTGTATTAATTGAGGAAATCACATCTATTTAATGTCGAACTGCGGAAATTAGAAGAAAAGTATCTTTTTGGTTTGATCTATTCTGTAATGGAGATTATTAAGGACGATTACGGTCACTTTTTTGATATTTTTATTGGTTAAGGAAGCAGATGGTCCTTAAGAAAGTAGCATGGAGCCAGTGATTTATCGGCTCTTCTTGACGGTCTTCAGCCGTTTACCCTTTTTTTGCGTTATTGACTAAAACTTGGTTTATTTTCTATATACAATATTTCGGGAACCACTTATTCCTTTCTTGGATGCTGCTTTATCTCAACAATTGAACATTCGATGTACTCTCGCACTATCCATCTTTCCAACAAATGTCAAAACTAACATCGGCTTTGGAATGTACTGCACGTATGGGAACCCCCCCCCCCTCCCCTCCCTTTCTTACAACTAAATTTTATAATGATTACATCACAATAATTTGAGAGGACTCTTGGTTTAGCATTATCCTTCAATGTCAAAATTTGGACGTACTGCTGAACGGTAATGCAAATGATGAATTTACGTTTAATCCGTATCGTACCATGCACCCATCTTAGAGAAAATGCTAACGAGGAACAAGTAGTTAGCATCGGACCTAACATCCAAGTCAATGAGAAATGGTCCAAAGACCGGCCGAAGTAGAATATCAGAGGCCCATCTACCGAGTTTATTGATTTTTCTCATTGCTCGCAAACGTTTGCTGATTTTTCTCGGGACCCATTTAATACTTCTGTCAATTGCAATTGAATTTGTGTTGGGTCTTCATCCAATAACTTTTGTAATTGCCCGTCATTGTACGTCTACGGTCAACCAGAGCGCGCCTTGTGTTTCACATTAAAATCACCACTTTTGAATTTTCGAAATCTTTCTTCACATGTTTGTATTGAAGAAGTGTGTTTACTATTGATTTCTACCAGCAAAAGGTGATTTTGAGGAGCCTTTTTCTTTTCATGGGATGAAAAAAGTAATACGTGCCAAAAATATAAAATCCTTCCCAGACACAAAACTGGACATAATCACTGAACGATGAAACAATGACCATTTTTTCTTAAACAAATTCAACTGTCAGATGATGGAAATGACGTATGTGTCAAACTGATAGTCCATGACCTTTTCGACGAAATCGCGAATTACACCAGCGTAGTTGCCTGAGAAAACAGGCGATTTGCCAGAATTTCTTCTTGGCAATAAGACTATTGACGAAATTGAGCAGGGCAATAAGGATATTGACAATCTTCAACAAATCTATTACGGCAAGCGCAGAGTGCCAAATGACACCCTCCTGATGAAACCCAATGTCTTGAGTCATCTACATAGTTCCAATTTGTCCCAAGAATAATTGGATATAGAGGAGTGTTTGCGGTTTCCAAGAAATTAACCATCACCACGAAAGAAGAATGGCCTAGTGGCACCATTAGCATGAAAGCACCGTTAACCAGTTTTTTTTTCAGGTGCATCATTATCATCATCAAACGGTATCCGGTCTAGGCCTGTCTTAATAAGGAACTACAGACACCCTAGTTTTCCGCCAAGTTCTGCCAATTCGATATTCCTAAAAGCGGTTTGGCACGTCTTCTTTTTCTGCCTAGATATTGCCCTTATAAACTTCTCGGGCTAGATCATCGTTATCCATATGGATTAGGTGACCCGCCCACCATGTACTTCGTCTTGCCTTCATTAATGTGCAGCCCAAGATCTCGCGCCGCCTGCTTGCTCTAGTTGAAGGCAGTTTGTACATCTCGGGTTGTTCTTCCCAGGATGTCAATATCGTCCATGGCCATATTCTAACAGTTTTTCCGCCGCTTGTAGCAAAGAGAAAAATTTGATCTGTTGCTGATTTGCCTGGAGTGAAGTTTGGTATAGGCCAATGACCTGAAAGTGAAGAATATCTTATAGGCGGTATTCAGCAACATGATGCCTCTATAATTGCTGGAGCACTGCGTGATATACCCGTTTATATGTACGGGACAGATAATGCATCGTTGCCAGTCGTCGTCGTCATTGATTCACTGTCCCTCACCTTGAGCATAAGTTAATGAAGCGCTTGGTGTAACTGGTCGCCTCCATATTTAACCAATTCACGGACAGTTTCTCCTATCCTTGATTGTGACAACATTTGGCCTTCGTCTTCAGTTGGCGGGACCTCCAACTCGCCGATATTTTGGTTATTGAGCAGTTCATCAAAATACTCAACCCATCGTTCCAATATGCCCATTCTGTCGGATGTCAGATTTCCCTCTTTGACTCGGCAGGATGAGGATCGAGGTGTATAAGGCTTCATTCTGCTGACTTGTTGGTAAAATTCCAGCGTCTGGTGTTCCCTACACTTTTCGCGTTCACAGACCAGTTAGTCCTCCCAGGCTTCCTTTTTCGATCTTTGAAGTGTCTGCGTGTGCCTGCGTTCTTTGAGAATTCAATACTACTCGGTATGCAGCATTCTTCCATTCTGTTGCTACCTTACATTCATCGTCAAAGCAGCCTTTCCGACTTTTCTTGCGGCTGAGGCCAAATATGTTTGTGGCCGTATTAATGATACCGCTCTTCAGGTGGTTGTGAAGAGCATTTGTTGTTGGGCACGCAACCCCTCTAAAACTGAGCACAATTTGTAGTCCAATTGATTAAGGTCTAGATTAGCGGCAGGCCAATTGTCAGATTTGAGTTGAGCGAGGCTTATGCATCGGTGCTGACTCCTGTTGAAAGCCCTAATGCTGATTTTTTAAAAAAGATTTACTGAAAGGTTTTACAAAATATCTGCCTGGTACAATGCTGCCGAAGTTTTCACCTTTTTTTCGCTGAAATGGGGGTTACGACACTATTTTAGCTAACATCCTAGCAAATCATCACTGAGACAGGATGACAACCTCAATGGGCTCTTTAGTACCAATTTTATAGGTTTCTGTTATTTTGCGTATTAAACGACTCCTTTATAGTGAACATTTTTTCGTTAGAAAAAAGGAGATCATTTGATGCTTCTTGTCGGCGTACTCTCAGAAATGCCTTTTGCATTTTACCACCCTATTTTCTATTAAGACCTCTGTCAGCAAATGTTTCGTACGTCTTTTGTAAGTTTTTAGTCTTAAGCGTTCGTTGATTATGCATGACATTGAATTTTCCAATATTCCCATTTCACGAGACATGATGGTGTGCTCCGTTCGTGGCCTTCCCGATCTTTGACGCTCTTTCACATCATCAATGTCCTCATATAGTTTTATAGCAAGATCAACAGGCACATGGCTTATACCGAGGTTTCTTAAGTGTTTTGGATCTCGTACTGTTTTCCATCCCACACTTATGTAGCGCTATTTCTGCGATTCTATTTTCTTTATCGGTCTACTCCATTGCGAAACAAAAGAAACTGAAAAAGCGATGTACTGGTACAAACGTGTATTACCAAATCTGACTGACATTAGTGTAACTGTCAAAATCTGACAGCTTTAAAATTTTAACGAATTTAGAGGCATTTCAAATTGCAACAATATTTATGGAGTACTAGATATAATCAGTATAAAAAAATATGAATATCAGATCGTTTGAATGTCCTTCACAGAGCGGCTTGTTCTGGATTCAATTTTCAATGTTCTGGATTCAATTTTCCGTGACCTTTTCGCAAAATTGTTCGACATTCCAACAATCTTATGACCAATATAGGGCTCCAAGTAGTTAAAAGTTTCTGGCCTGTCGGAATATACCAGAAACTTAACGTAGTTCTACAGCAAACGTGTAAAGGCATTAAATCGCACGAGCAAAGAGGCCATTTGATAGTACATAAACTACCTTGGTAATAAGGATATTACCGAAGTTGCGCTAACAACAAACAAAACAATAAGGATGTCAACGTCTTCAACAAATCTATTGTGGTAAGCGCTGAGTGGGAAGTGACACTGTTTTGCCGAAACCATATCTCTGCCAAAAAATAATTGGTCATAAAGGACCGTTCGCGGTCCATGAGATTTACCATAAGTGGGTCGTCAGCATAATCTCGAAAGGAATGCGCCCTATTAACACCTCTGTCATAAAATCGCACCAAGGTTTTATTTTTTCAGAAGCGATAGCAGTTTTTGCAGCGTTTGTGACTGCTCAGTTGACTGATTGCATAAATTGTGCTTATTGACGAAGCTATTGAGCTAAAACCCAGTTGAAACCCAGGATCTGTTGCTAACTTCGATGAAGTCCAGTCAGAAAAGGTTCACTGTGCACAATAATCATTTGACATTAGCTCTTGTGTCTAACGGACTTCTTGGGCTATTATGGACTCTTACCCAAATCCTTTCACAAAATAGGCTCCGTAGACGTTTGAAGTGTGCCTTTTACCTTGTTATCTACCATTTGCCTACCGCCAACTTTTCTATTGCGGAACATGAGACATGCACATCCCCATCTTTTATTATTTCTATTTTATTTTCAAGGAATTGTCAAAGATACTTTACTTCTGCTTCATCACCGTCAGACTTAACCCGGGGCTTGAAGTCGCCAGACTGATGCTCCACTAACTCTGCCGAAGGTCGCCATTTAGCTGCTTCTATGGTACCTGTTCACTCCCTGGTAAAGCAATAAAAATAACAACAAAAATAACCATACGAAAGGGCACCTGTGTGGATGCCCTAGCATAAGTTTTTTATTCGTATTGTTACTTTTATTCTATGTTTTGACTTCCAATGGGACCATGTAGACTGGGCTTCAGTTACATTGTCATCACACTTAATGCTGTGCAAGTCATGAACTTACAGAAGCGGGACAACACAAAGACGAACACAAACATCCATGACAAAGACAAGACAAGATTCTCACCGTCTTTTAGGTAACTTCAGCTCTTGGTTCAGTACTTCTTCATCTTCATCTTATCTAGAAATATTGTTTGAAAAATGAATGAGGTCGGATCCATGCCCTGCCAGCGTGCGGGATTAAGACCAATTGCGATGATAGTAATAACTTGAATCTGTCAACTTCACAACCGACCATCAATCCGCCTTTCGCCCTTATAAATCCTCGACCTTGTCAGTCTGTGGACAAGTCTCCTCCCAAAATCTCTAGGGAACTAAGAAATCGATCCAAAATTATCCCTTTAAAAAGTCAAAATACAACAACCCACCGAAATTTCAATACCAATTCCCACATGAACCCTCTAGAAGGAAAGGCTGAAACGGACAAGTATATCCTAGCGTGAGTAGTCCCACGTGCTCCGGAATTACTAAAAACTCAAATATTCCAAGAACAGCAGACAACTGCCCCCATGACGTTTAAAATAGCACGAACATCCCCAGTAAACACTGGAAAATTGGTCAAAGTTGACTGACTGAAAAGTTCTTGAACTTCTTCGACTTCCCACTCATTCCCGGATTGATGCCAGAAAAAGATCCTTAAACTGGCGTCCGTCATAATCAACCTTTAATCAAATCCTCAAATATGTCACAAACACAAAAAGGGACCACTCTTGATCCCATTCTCAGCCAAAATACATTGCAAACCGCAAAATCCACTCAAAGTCATCTCACGCTCCAAAGTGACTCCGTCCTCATCCTTGCGGAATTAAAATTGAGTTCTCTGCCACATTTCAAGAATTTCGCTATGAAACGTCATAATGGATTCCCAGAAACTCCAGCAGATCCGGAAAGGGATGATGTTGCCCGTATTAACCCGACTGCGAAAGCCACAAGACGTGGAAAAAGGCCACGATTTCCACCAAGAATCAGAACCTCATCATTCATCATCTTTCGATTGTTTTTCAACTAATTCTCCAGCCACCTCAGGATTGAACTCTGAATTAGATTTCCGCCTCTTGATTCGCACACGGCGTGGGAGTGTATGCCTGATACATTTGCGGTAACGCTCCCGCCCGCTCGGTTTGGCCAGGATTCAATCCGACATCCGTCTGTCTGTCTTCATCTCGGGGTAATGGATTCGCTCCCCCGATGCTCCTGTCCTATCGACGCTTCTGGCGAGCATAAGGCCGCAACACTGCGAGGAAGTCAGTCGGACGATTGCTGCGAAGGAACTTGCCTGAGAGTTTCAAGGAGCGGAACATCCGAGACGTGCACTCCCCAATGCCTGTCATAACTCGTAATTGACACGGCGAGATAGATGGACCGACGACCGGGGGACTCAGGATATCGAGCGAGAAGCAGAAATGAATGTGAAGTGGGCAATCAGAAGCCGAAGGATGTGGAAGGATGGATTTAGTGATGAGGTGGCTGCTAGGTATGTCGTGCGGATGCTTAGGAGGAATTTCCGGTTCCGAGGACGTTCGAGTGTCCTGCGGCTGACCGAGGCATTAGATTAATCCGTTTGATTGATTGGGCGAGGAAAAGTGGCTCGTCGAAGCAGGCCCTCCAGCCAGGCCCGGTCCTCGGCAAACAAGGCGAATCCCAATCAATGACTACAAATGCTGGGATCCGCCGGAGATAATTGGATGACGGCCGACCCCTGTTGCCTTGAATGGAAATTTTAATTAAGTCCAGGACGCAAAACTCACCAGTTAGAATAAACAGCTTTGTCATATCCATTTGACCTGATTTAATCCTCGAAAAGTGTCGTCCTTTCATCATTGTTGCGAGTCTCCCAGATTGGGCTTCTCTGTAATCCTTCGGCAGCCAAGATTACGATTTCGAACACGTCCCTGTTAGCTGGCGGCCACCCTCTCGCCGAAAACGAATGGATCCTTCAAGGACGTCACCCGGACCCGATACTGGCTTCAAACAATTCTCAATAGCACTCGATTGCGTCGAGCGGGAAAAAGGAAAACAACTACAAACTCCCGCCTGCGACCCTACGTCGGACGTGGGGCCAGGACAGCATAAACCCGGAGCACTACTTGTGTATCCTTGCGGACCGTGGCGCGGATCATCGTCGCTGCAAAAGGGTCGAAAACCAGAAGCCGGACACTGTGGGGCGTAGCGGAAAGTAACGGTACATCCCGCGGATAGTGGACAGGGCGCGAAAGTAGTAACGGAATAGGTTCGCGGCCGCGGGTAATTTCTCACAATCACACGTCACTGCTTTGACCAAGAAGCGGGAACGGCAGAAGCAAAAGGACAGAACGGGGACCGGAAAGGAACACGGGCGCCAACTGACTGGAAAAACGCACAGAACGGAGCCTCCAAAGTAAAATTCAGTGTGGGCGCGATTCAGGCAAACTTCCTTCGGTTAATGGGGATATTCCCGTGGAGAACGGGATCAAGGAGCCGCTGGGCGGGGTTCATACGAACGGAGTGCGGCCCCAGACCATCACCTCCGCAAGACACTCAGCCACACTTTCCACTTCTCAATTTTCGCAAGGACAAGCCTCGACCAACGACCCTTGGAGCACTTTCCAATTTTATGTTTCAACGCTCAGATCACCCCCGTGCAACCGTTAGCATATCAATTTTTTGGCGGGATTGTTGCGTCGTCCCCCCTCGAGGAGATCGCGCCACACTTCACCTGAGCGGGAATATCGGGAACGGTTCTATCCCGTCGCCCCAGGAATTCCTTTCGGCCCGTCTCGAGCGAGCCACACAAACCACTCACAGCACACAAACCAAGCATCCGCAGGCTCGACGGCTCTGCTTTTGAATTTTCCACAAAACAACAAAAACGCTGGACACAGCAATTGCAAAAAATGCAGCGAAATTCACGACAATGACGCGCCGCACAACACCCCGACAACAGACCAAACGCGTCGAGTTCGATACGAATACTGAGAAAACAAAAGTTGCCAACGGCTCGGGACGCCGATGACGACACACAACCGGTCGCGCCAGTGTGTGCACAGCTGAGGGAACGTGTGCTGCTGCAACAAGTCAGGGGCGTGCAGACGGGCCGTGGTTGGTTTTCTTCACGAAGGAAATCTGAGTAATGCCTCATGTTGCCGCAATATTTGACTCTTTTGCTGCCAAGGGACCGCCGGCACCAGCCGGAGAGCGCGAGATGCTCGGAACCCGTTCCTCGGCAAGCGCAGTAGCGATGTTGCCGAGCTCTGCATCTGGTCGTGAGTAGTGAGTGCGGGCAATGTTGATGGCGTTAGGGTATGACGTCATTTACACGATTACCTGTTGTAGCAGGTCCCAAGGTGTGCAGTTGTAGGCGGGCTGGGTTGATTGTGCCGCTCGCAGCGTTCCCGGTCGATGCCTACAGGGACGGTGCACGGGAATTTGAGAAAATCGCGCCAGTGAAGAGAGCGGAATGCACGCGTTTCGGGATTGCGTTCCCGGCTACCAGCGGATAGGGTGACTTCGAGGAAATTTAATTGTTTTGCGGGTTGTTCGGCAGAAGAAAGGAGTTCGGCGAAGGCAACTTTTTCTTTTCACGCCTTTGTCAGGTGGACGATGTCTTAAGGGTCGTGAAATCTTTAGGAGTACCTGCGAAGTGTCCTGAATTCAAATAAGACAATGGTGACGCATCTGAATCAAATAATTTTTTTTTATTTGACAGGCTCGGACACAACGTCCTGAATCCAAGTTGGGATATGTTTGAAGAAATTCTGTCAAAGGAACTGAACTGAAAAAATTAAAGTTAGAGACGAACGGGTAAGTGAACACCAGTATTTTTGAGGAAAGCTGCGTTATCCATATTTTCTTTGAGGAAACAAGTTGGTCGAAGAACCACCAGGAAGGAATATAGAAGATGGCAGCAACGGTAGGATGAGTCCGAGGGGCTGCTGGATCCTTACACTTGGTAAATGGGGCAAGCGGAAGCACGGAGAATTGAATTACCATCTGATAAAATTGGGTATGGGAAGTATTTGCATCGCTTCGGATTGGAAACTGACGCTCCAGATTGTCCCGAATGTTCACCTATCCCCGAGGAACCAAAGCATATTATGTTCCATTGTCCGAGTTTTGGAGAGAAGAAGCCAATTGGGCTGACACGGAATATAGCTCCCTGAGGACAACCTATCTCTCTTTGAGGGTGAGCTGTCTCTCCTCTAGGGCCATGTGTGCCTTTTCAAGGACCAAGTCTTACAAACTTACTGCCGCCCCAGGTTGCAGCAGCGTGTGGGATTCTCACCCACCAAAACCACCCCCACTTTCTCCTTCTTCCTTCCCCACGGAACCGCCGGAAAGCATTACTTCGCGGGGTGGATTGCATTTTAAGCGACTAAGCCTTCCGTTCTTCGCATCCTCCTTGCGCGCTCCGCTCTTCCAAATTCCTCCTGCATTCTTGTGATTGCGGAGTTCACCGCACATTAGCTGCCCTCCGACTTCAACATTTCCCCGACGATGTTCTGCGGGCTTAGGTTGGTTTTCAGGGAGTCTTCCAGACTCCTCCTTTCTGAGTTAAATCGTGAACAGTGGAACATTGCATGCTCCAGGTCCTCAGGGGTGCAACCACATTCAGCACAAAAGGCACAATCATCCAGCCTGAATTGGTGCAGGTACTTCCTGTAACTACCATGTCCTGACAGGAATTGCGTCAGATGATAGTTAATTTCGCCGTGTCGTCGTTGGATTCACCCCTCAATACGGGGAATTAAAGTGTGGTTCCAGCGACCCCTCGGCGAGTCGTTCCACCATTGATGCCACTTCTCCAGCGGTTTCGAAGTGATGACGTGACCACCAGCACGAATATTAACCGTATTCCAATTCCTACGATTGGTAATCAAGACTGCCTTCGTCTTTTGTTCCGCAAGGTCAAGCTGAACCACATCCAACCAAGCTTTTATGGCGCTAATGGTTTCGTTAGCGTACATTCCAACGTCTTCAGGTTGTTTCGCGACGACAACCACAGCTAGATCATCTGCGAAACCGATTATCGTGGCCTCCTTTGGCACGGGAAGGACAAGGACCCCAATGTACATGACATTCCACAGAAGAGGACCCACCACTGAGTCCTGTGGTACTCTTACAGTGAAGGTATATTGCTTGGACACCTCATCCGTGTCGTACCAAAGTGTCCTCTCCGGAAGGTAACTGTCGAGGAGCTTAGTCAAATAACTAGGGACACCCGTTTTAGCCAGTGAGCTTTTTATCCACTCCCAGCTTGAGGAATTGAACGCATTTTTGATGTCCAGCGTCACCACGGCACAGCATTTTTTAGACGACGTCGAGTCTCGAGCCAGCTTCAAAACAACGTCTACGGCGTCGATCGTTGAGTGGGCTTGACGAAATCCAAATTGTCGCTCCGATAGTCCATCCTTATATTCATCTATAGCATCTATAGCATCTTTCCTGCCATGTCGATGAGGCAAATCGATCGGTATGATGATGGGTTTCCTGGGTGCTTATTCGGCTTGGAGGGCAAAACTAGTTTTTGCCTCTTCCACTGGTCGGGAAAAACTTCTTTTACTATGCATGTTGCAAAAACACTGATAAACCAGTCGGGTCTGGTCTTAACAGCGAGTTTAAGGGCTCTATTGAGAACAGCATCCAGACCGGGTGCTTTGCTATCACCAATTCTCCGGCAAATTTGCGCAAGTCCCTCCTCAGTTACCGCAGGTATGGTGTAGACGTCCAATCCTTGCTTGTGTTCTTTGCGCTCCCCTTTATCCGGGGAGAAGAGCGCCATCGCGATATCGAGCAGAAGATGCGGGCAGGTTAGTTCTGGTGTTCGCCCTCTCATCTTCTTCATAACTATCCTGTACGCTGTTCCCCAGGGGCTTGGGTCTGCCTCTGCGCAAAGTTCCTTGAAGTATTCCCTTGCTGGCCCGTCTAGCCTGCTTAAGCCTACCTCGAAGATTCACATATACTAGCGGTTTCTCGTGAAGTCCAGTCTTCCTCTAGATCGTTAGCAGATCCTTCTACCTCGTAAACATCCGTCCCGTAACATCGCGATCTCTTGATTCCACCAAGAGTTTGAGCGCCTTTTTGCGAGAATTCGTCGCCTCGGCATAGCAGCGTCGTATGCTCTCATTATGCGTCCCATAATTTGCTCTACCTTTTCTGTAGCTGCACCACCGGGATTTTGGCCTCCCAATAGCATCTCTATGAATGCATCCTCCTCAAACCTTTTCACGGACCAGCCCCGGTTTCCAGCTTCACTGGAACGCACATCGCGACATGGCCCATATTCGACCTGGAGGAAAATCGCCTGGTGGTCGCTGTGAGTGTAATGCTCACTGACAAACCATGTCATTCTCCTTGCCAATGTGGTACTCACATATGTCAGATCGACTATTGAGCCTGACCCGGTTCCACGAAAAGTAGAAACATTTCCCGTATTGGCAAGCACCAAGTCTAGCTCCGTGAAAGCCTCGAGCAGGATACGGCCCCTGGTGTTCGTACTGCGACTGCCTCAATCCACGGCCCACGCGTTGAAATCACCCGCTATGATCTTGGGGTTCGACTTGTTGCATCCGAACTACCAGTTAACCCGCTGAGGATTTCCCCTCACGTAAACGAGGAGGACGATCAGACCCGAGTCTGCAAGGGACTCATCTGAAGTGGCTCTGCCACGAAGCCTCATCGGAGGTTATCTGGTACCATGGGAACCGGGATGGCCCTCTGAGAGCATATGCTCCAGGAGAATTCCTGGAAGATGTGTTCTCGGCCCGGTTATTTGCGGTTGGCCCCCTTGGTTTCATGGTGGATGTGGGTATGCCTACATCGCGGGCAGAGCTCCTCGGAGCTCATGCGTGGAGTTACGCTATACAACTCGGGTGCCGTACCCCTTAGCTGCGGTAGAGGTGTTAGATAGGCCTGGCATCCACTGGTATGAATGCTGAGCCTGCACTCAGTATAAACCAGGACCGCTGTGCTTGCATGGCGGGGCTTTGATTCTGGTCCCAAAATCAATTCGTGTCTGAAGAGGACCGTGGGATCATGCCTTCACGACAGGTACTCACGTTAAACCCCACCAGGAATTTCATCCGAAATTAGCATACCTAGCATTCCTTCGAATTCTGCTATCGTCGCGCTTGTTTGCCTTCCCTTTGCCGGTGAGAGGCCTTTTTGCCTTTTTGCGTCCTTTGAGGATCCGAAGGAATCGTTCGCGCCCTCTCTACTCCTCTTTTCAAGCTTATCGCCCTTTGGATTTTGAGGGGGTGTCACTTGTGTTGCCTGGGTGACGCTTGATTTCTTCGAGGCATTTTTTTCGTCCTTGGCACCATTGTATAGTACACGAATGGTAGGGACCATGTTTTTGATGGCCTGGTGCACATTGTGTTTGTCCTTTATAAATTCAGACAACTCTACTATTTTACCTCCGAGTAGGGCAAACGATGATTCGTCTGGATTCTGACACAGCAACCTCTGCTTCGCTTTCCCACTGTGCGCTTACGTATTTATTGGCCTTCCGGGAGCTTCCCTGATTTCCTTCATCAACGTTGATTTCGGAGAAGATCGCAGGATCGTCGAGCTTCTCCTAAATGGATTAAACACTAAGTCCTGCGGCATGTAGTAGTGTAGTGACCCCACTATGGGCTAATGAATGACCAGTTTGTGAGGCATCTTTTCGTGCACTTTGAACAGGCGTTCTCGGGAGTGATGTACCGCTTTTAAACGCCTCTTTCTCCAGAATACTTGTAGTATTCGATGCAACGGTGGCCAAGTAATCCACCACCGAGGCACTGCAGTTGAGGGATATCAACGGCCGGGAGCCTGCTTGCCCACTCCCAAAAGCCGCCGGTACTGGGTTTCCGAAGTCCTGCACCGTAACTTTATTCTCCTTCTGTTCCTCCATGTTTGGTTTCATTTCTGGATGTTCTTCCCATAGCCGATTTTTATCCACGGGTGAGCGTTTACTTCCCACCTACCCGGCCTGCACATAAGCATACACGCACACCTCCAAATGCGTGCATGTGCATATTCCTATGCATACACCGAGCATTCCCTTATCCGTACGAAGGAACGCGCCTGATGGTAGATCTGGCAACTCCCGACAGGCATAACCTCTCGTCTACCAAGACCGTTAGGGAGTGGTGTTAGTCATACCCTGCACGAGGTAACCCTATTATTAACAAAACGCTACGGATTTAGACTGGAGAGTTGAAAAACATTTCCCCCAATCCAAGGTATCATGGGAACCATGCCCATTGGATAGTGTGCAGTCGGGGGTAACTAACTGTATTCAAATGGAGAGGTGGAAATCTTCAAAAGACTCTGTCCTGGCCACACCAGAGTGTTGGATTTTTACCCACTAGAACCAGCTCCTACTCCCCCCTACCCCATGGAACCACCTTTAGGTATTACATCACGGGGCGGAGCTAGCTTACTTTAGCTAGTTCTCATTCCGTATACCCGCGGGTTTCGTAGCCGCGCTTTCCTCACTTCTTCTGTTTTTCGCAGTTTATCCTGGATTACTGCATAAACCGGTCTCAAGAAGACGTTGAAGAATGCACTCGAGATGGGCTAAGTGCTCAGACTCTGAGGAAGAAGCGGCCAAAACAATATTGAAATACCTGAAACAGAAGTCGAGGTTCGCAGGACGAGTGAATGAACCTTTGAAAGGTTTGCGCCGCAGTGCACAACCCAAAAGTCATCCGTGTGAACTCGAAGAGTCCAAACGGTGTGCATATTGCCCTCTTTGGAATGTCTTCTGGAGCTACAGGGATTTGGTGATACGGCTTGGTTAAATCCAAGGTCGAAAAGATGCGGTAGTTTGCGAGGTGGTGCGCAAAGTCATGGATGAATGTATAGGATATCAGTCTGGAACAGTCTGCGTGTTTAGACTTCTGTAATCCGCACAGGGGCGCCATTCGGAGTGGGGAAAACCAACAGCTGTCCGAAGGTCGGCCACCAGGAGATACCCTGTTGGATAAATTGCTCGAACTCTTTCCGTGCAATAGCCAGCTTTTGGGTGGAAGAGGACGCACCTTTGAGTAGATAGGGGAACCAGTGGTGGTAATATGATGCTGCACATTGGGCTTCACTGGTTTAGAGAGACTATATTCGGTAATAATCTGGCTGAACTTTTGGAGGAGTGGCCGAACACGAGAGTCAGTAATGTCCTCTACAAATACGGAAAGATTCTTGTTGGGGTGTGATGAGATTCTGCCTGACGAATTAAGATTGGTTGTGGAGTCTATAAGGAATCTGTTCTGCAAGTCCACTAGCAACCCATAGTGACACAAGAAGTCTGCACCTAAAACGAGGAAGCTGATATCCGTCGGGATGAATCGTCACGTGAACGTCCTACGCAAGCCAAGACTCACGCCCACTTGCCTGTACCCGTAGGTGTTAATAGGCGAGGAATTTGCCGCCGCAAGTTTCAAAGATTGAGGGAATAGCCGATGGTGCCGGGGTACGGGAAAAACCGAAACTTAAGTACCAGAGTCTACAAGATAACTGCGCCTGCTGCGTTCTGGGTGACCGTCGCCAGGACCCCCCGTGGATCTAGTTTTTTGGGGTAGGCGCGAATTTACACGGGAGCGGACACCTGGAAGCTTTTCGCCGAATCTGCGATGGTACCAATAAATGCTTCGGCCCGTATGTTGTCCTGACGACCTGCTACCCGATCGCCCTTTTCGAGCAGTAGACCGTATCCGTCAGTCAACCCTGCTGCGCCACAGGATTATGTGAAAGACCGCTCCCTGCTCTATGAGACGCTAGAGGACCAGAGGAGGATGGAGATCACGTCGGGAGTAGTACGCTTCTTATGATAGTCTGCTGAGACTCGATAAGCCCGAAGAGTCGCACCTGGTCAGTTATACAGACAACGTTGCAGTATTTGTTGCGGACGCACTATTGAACACGCCCAAAGCAGACTTGGCATATTGATGCGATGGGTAAGCCGATGGATGGTTCCAGCCTTGTCAACGAGGTAGCCATCTTAACCAGAAAAAGAATCCCGACCCTGTGTCCCTTATTGATCGGAGAGTTGACTGTAGAGTCAAAACTAAATACCTTGGTTTAATATGAGCTTCTTGGATCAAATCAAAGCAGCAGTGGACAGGGCTATAGCTCGAGTTTCGGCCTTGAGTCGGCTAATGGTAAATTTTGGGGGCTCTGCATCTACTACGAGACGTCTTTTTATGGGAGAAACGCAGTCGGTTCTGCTCTATGGTGCGGAGGTATGGGCTGAAGCCCTTGGCAAAGTGGTGCATCATAAGCGCCTTGCTCAAGTGCGGAAACGGGGAGCCTTGCGAGTAGCATCTTCTTATCGCACTGTCTCAGAACCGGCCGTGGCAGTGATCGCGGGAGTGATCCTTATTGCCCTCCTTATCAAGGAGCGTAAAGCTTAAGCAAAAGGCTAAGTGGTTGCCCGTGAAGGACCTCAACGTACCCTTACCGAGTGGCAACTCTCTTGGAAAACGGAGCCAAAAAGTAGGTGGACTGCGCGGCAATTTAGATTCGTGAGGAAACCGAACGGACGGTGAGCTTGGCTACTTCCTTGTCCAACTTTTAAGTGGTCATGAATGAGGCTTAAGTTTTACCTACACAGGATTGGGAAGGCAAGATCTCCTAATTGCGCATTCTGCAAGGGAGTGGCGGACGACGCTGAACACAGTATTTTCTCTGAAAATTGGGATACAGACACAGGGGAGCTCTCTCCAGACAACATTGTGAGAGAGATGCTGAGGAGCGCTGGCAGCTGGAGTCGTGTTGCGCATTATGTTCATTGCGTTCTTATTGCGAAGAAGATAGAACTCGACCGGCAGAGGGACCGGGTGGTAATGGGTTTCCTGAACTAGCAATCCTCTTCTTTCCCTCCCCTCACGTTGGCGAAAGGAATTCCCTGACTTGAAGGCTCCCAAAGCCCGGAGAGCGGGAGTAATGTGTCAAACGGTTCCAGGCTAGTTCTCTGATGACAAGAAGGTGTTTAGTTGGTAGTACGACAGCGTACTATTGCAGGGGTCCAACACTCTGTGTGTAAACGCATTAACCTACACTACTCTTAAAGAAAAAATGTTGTGTCCTCCGGCAGGGTAGGGGTGAGACAGTTTCTAGAAAGTTGCCTCTGCCTTAAACGAAACGTAAAAAGGAGTCCGTGGACCAAAAAAAGTGGGAGAAAGTTTTTCTTAATTGCTTCTGTTTACCGTCAAGTGAATTGCGGACTCAGAACTCGCTCCACTCTAAAAATAATCGCGCGCGGGGTGAATATTTATGGCATTTTTACAGTCCAACAGTCTCCCTGTCCCTATTTCCAATTTCCACATCGATTTACCCTACCAAAAAATATTTGCCATTCGACTGCAAAAGTGTTGAAGCGACAGGTAAGGATGGGAGCGCCCAGCGGTTAGGAGAGCCAACTGGCCAAGGTTGCCCTAACTAATTTTGTAAGATATTCTCTGCAACCCTGACCTCATTCCTCTTCCGGCGGCATTTCTTTATCCTTTCCTTTCCCCCGCCAGACTACCCTGTGACTGTTTCCTGCACGTATTACTACCCTGAACTTGATTACTTAAGAGTTCTATGTGCAATAACCGAATTCCAATATTTCCTCCGCCCCGATTCCATCTCCTTACGCGTGAAAATCAAATCATCATTTTCCGCAATTACCTTGTCCATTATATTTTTTCATCGTCCTTCTCGGATTTCCCATAAAACACACCCTAACTGATCCCATTAGTTTTCATGACACTTTTTTCTCCGCAGCCGTCATGCCATCACTATCTCTGGAGCGACATTCAGACTTCTGCACTTTTTCCTTCATATCCTTCACTCCGGGTTCGCTTCAGTCAATCTATATAAGTGTGTGTTTCACAGCTCAGCATGAAGGAGTGAGTTTTTTGATGCGTTGCGCCGCGCCTTGTTCGCCTCACTTTCCCTACGTTTTTTCACCTGGCACGTTTCCAATGCAAAGTCGGGAGACACCGAGGAAATTCCATCCGTTTGTCGGTCGCCGTCACTATCGGAAAAGGAGAATCCTCTGCAAGCAACACACTATCACACTTTTTTATAGTCCTTAACATCAATTTCAAATTTTATGCATATTCACTTGGAAGTGATGTAATTTCCGGATGCACACAGCCCCCACCCCCTTCCGTTTCAGGACACTCGTATAAAAATATTTGAAATAAATATTTTTCCATTGCGACTCGGCTTTTTCGAGGATATTGGGAGATGCTCCGTCTGAAGGAGATATTATGGCTTTTCGGTGTCAAGGCTTCGGAAAAAATGTACTGAGCTCTCGGTGCTGGCGTGGGTAAACCCATGTTTGCATGTTTGATAAAGGCTTTCATGCATGACCAAATGAATGCATGCAAGTCTGTGGTACACGGGACTTGTAAGATTTTAAAACGGGTCCTGGGGGTGAGCTTCATGATTTATTGAAGTCCTGATGGGAGCGAACTGGCGCAAAATAGAGTTATTGGCGTGAAATGGCTTTGATACACTAACAAGTTTGCAAATATTGGACTTTGTTGGCGAGTTCCGCCTTTCAGCCAGAACCTGCTGTTGGCTTAACGGACTCGCAATCAACGCAGATAAAATAGAGTCGTTGCATGCAAACGTTTCTAAATTAAATGGGAAACAATCAACAATTATCGACATCCCTAGCCCAGAGTGCTCTGTGTCTGATGGGGCGCTTACCACTCAAGTCCCTACCCTCGCAATGGACCCCCCAATTGATGCAATGTGGTGCATCAGCAGCAAATAATCAAAATATAATTTGAGTGTTATTAGAAACGAATCGTTAGATAAGCGCCGGGTTGTAATCACCCTGCCGAGCTGCTGAGCGGTATTATTAACTTTTGCATCCCCTTTGGGTGTTATTTGACCGAGATAAATGGAAGTTTTGCAATGGCGCCGCGCCATTCCGCTCCGTGCCTCTAGTCCTGGCACAATCCTTGTTTGATACAGCAGCCATAGTTTAAATTGAAAATTCCAACTGATGGAATGAACATTCTACGAGCAGAACACCTGCAAGCATGGTTTTTACGGCTGCAAATGAAACGAATCGAATTTTTATTATAATGGCGAACTCTGGCTGTTTTCCCGGCCAGTGGAATACGGAAAGTGTACGAAACCACATAGTTGAATGGGTGGCTAGAACCTGAATAGTACTAGATTTTTTTTTCGGAATGTGGTGAGCATGCATGCTTAAGGGTCCAATTTTCCACTTCTGTATCTTGCTATCGTGCCAAGTTTGAATTAACACGTGAAATGTGGAAGTTTTGGCCACGGATTGAATTGGATTTTTTTCGCGATGCCAAGAATGCGGTGGTGCAAAAAAAAGCCGAGGCGAAAGGGTTTGGCACTTTTGAAATGTGGCAAACATGTTAGGATTTTGTAGAGAATGAAATCCAATGAATGGCATTCAGCCTGTCTAGCCGGCTCGAAAACGAATTTTGTAGTCCTTTTTTGATAAAGGTGGAAGGAGAGTCACTGACACACAACTCCACAAAAGATGGCTCGAAATGCAGGAGGTAAGCTAAGTGGACTGGAAAGAAAACTGCTGGATCAAAAAGGTTGAAATAGCGTCCAGAAATGGGAACTTATTAGAATAACTCTATCTCCATAATTATGCAGAATTGCAGGAAAGCTTCGCTGCTCGTCGGTAACGATAGAGGGTCGCAAAATAGGAATCATTTTAAAAACGACGAAAAGCTTTCTTATTCATAAGATCAGGGAAATAAGTGGGAGGCCTTGTTTCAAAGCGGTGGTTATTCCTTCAACTGAGTGACCCAAAACTGCACCTACTTCCAACGAAAAGTTGGGACTGTGGAAAGAGTCGACTAAGGGAGGTTTTTATGAAAAACTGGGAAGAAACTTCAAGCCGAATTGTGATCAAATCACAAGTGAAGAGGTGAGAAGCGCGCCGAGAGATGTATGATCACAAGGGGTAAAATGTGGCCGTAACTGGTGACCTTTTGATACTAACCCCCTTTCTTTCTTTGACACATTACTTTCAGCTAGCTCCCATCCCCTTGCTTCCGCCAACGGGAGGGCTGAGGAGGAAGGGAATTTGTTAGTTCAAGGAACCCCTTGTCATCCGCTCGATGCGCTAGTCGCGCTTAATCTTCTTCTCTAAAAGAAAAACCTGAACGTGATGCGTAATATGGTCGCATGCATCAGTGCTTCTTAGCATCTTTCTGTTAATGTTTTCTAAAGCCCCCCGTGTCTGAAAAAAATTGCTAAAAAATCCCATCTCACCTTCGACAAGAAACAAGTCGGGAAACCAGAAGCTAGACGCTTCAGGTATGAAAGGTTTTGTGTATTTCTTTTATAAAGAGATTTGGGTGTGCATTTGTCCCATTAGCATGTAACACGTAAAATATGCATATATTATGTGAAAATAGCCACTTTCAAGTGATATTGACATTCATAGTCTCGAATTTGCAGAGAAGCGACAGCTTTGACCTAGTATTACTTTGTTAGTAATAGTGCGATTTTCACCAAATTTGTCAGGATCATGCTCTATGCTGTAGCCTATATTTTGTAGTCCTAGGGTGAACTTAAGGGGGGTTTTCCTGTCAATTACTAAAAATTATAGTAATGTACTATTATTAACTTTATTTGAACATGTATCGGTATGGAGGGTATTTCGGAGCCTAGGCACCATATAGTGACAGCCCCCTGATTTTTTTCAGATTTTTTGGTTGGGTAGTTCCTGAGAATGGGTTCGTTAAAAAAATGACTACTTTCAACCCCCCGCACCCCCCACCTTTTCAACAAATGTCAAAACTAAGACTGGCTTCGAAAAGTACTAATCGAGACCTTTAATTTGATACCCCACATGACTATATTTGATGAAAAAAAAATTTACACCCTCCCTTTGCATGTATGGGGACCCCCCTTAAATTCGTCGTAAAAGGATGTAACTCAGTATATGCGTGAGCGTTCACAGTTCCCACCTTTCTACCAAATTTGGTGCCAATCGCTACAACCGTCTCCGAGAAAAATGCGTGTGACGGACAGACAGACAGACAGAGACCACAATCATGCTCTATGCGACCCCAGTTTGGAGCGAGGCATTGCGGATGTCAGTTAACACTAGCAAACTGAATGCAGTCTACAGGAGGACAGCTCTGCGGTGATGCTCTGCCTTCAGGACTGTTTCAGATGATACAGCATTCGTCATCTCTGGAATGATGCCAATTGACATCTTGGCAGATGAGATGGCGAATATATACCATGCGAAGCCAATCTCTCCCTTATCGCAGACGAAGAACGCTGAGAGGGAGAGATCCATAAATAGTTGGCAAGAGCGGTGGGAACGCTCGGGAAAGGGTCGGTGGACTCACAGGCTCATTCCTGCCATCAAGGAGTGGTTGGAGAGACGACACGGAGACGACGGAGGTTAATTATAATCTCACCCAGTTTCTCACGGGACATGGAGGATATCTCCAATACCTTCACAGGTTTAAATTGGAGACCTCACCCGACTGTCCAAATTGTTATGGAGTCCCAGAGGACCCAGAGCATGTATTCTTCCACTGTCCGAGATTTGTGGAAGAAAGGAGGAATCTAGAGGAGACTCTAGGAGAGGTGCTGGTACCAGAAAATCTGGTGCCGAAAATGCTAGCACATCAAGAGAATTGGAATGCGGTCAACTCCATGGTCGCATCTATTCAAGATAAATTGCGAAAGGCAGAGGAAAGGAGAAAAGCGCGATCACGTGCGCCGCGTATAAAGGAAAGGCGACTAAGCTAGAGTGAGCTGACTCCGCCCCGTGATGTAATACCTTATGGTGGTTCCGCGAGGCAGGGAGGGAGTCGGGGGTGGTTTTATTGGGTAAAAATCCCACACGCTGGTGTGTCCAGACCAGTGTCTTTTGAAGATTTCCACCTCCTCAAAAAAAAAAAAAGACAGACAGACAGTAAACCGATTTTAATAAGGTTTTGTTTTACAAACAAAACCTTAAAAAGGATGTCATCGGCGTCGTCCATTGACCTCGTCTCCCCAACTTCGTGCAGGAAAGACTGAAAATTTCCATTGCGGCTTAGGAGCTGGTTAACGAAACAATTAATCTCACTCTGTTTTCGGTTCAACCATGGACCCAAACTGCCGATGAGCCAAGATACAGTCAAGGATGCAAGACGCTAACGGTATACCCAGCCCCTGGTTGAGAATATTAGCCTATACCTCCGTACCATGGGGCGGAATATACTGGGTCTCACTCATGTGAAGACGTTTCTTGTTAGAAGTAGGGGTCCAAAGGTTGCCATTAGGTGACTTAAAGCCGACTTGCCCGTTGCTGCTTTGATTTACCCAAAAAAGTCCATCTTCAAGCCGAGTGTCAATATAAGGTACTTATCCGTTGTTTGCGGGGTTGAAATTCTCTTTTAGCTCATCCTCAAGTCGAGTGTCAATACAAGGTACTCATCCGTTCGTCTCAGTATCGGGATTCTTTTTTTCAGTGAAGATGACTATCTCGGTTTTTCCCATTCATTAATATGCTCAGTTTGCTTTACGTCTTTTCAACAGTCCGTTTGCATCAAACGCCGCAATATCATCTACATAAGCGATTCTGGCATGTCGAGTTTTAGTAGTTTGTCTTAGTCAGCTGTCCATCTGTCTCTAGGAAGCAATTCTATGCTAACCCCCAACATGACCCCATCCTTGTCTGGCCCTCCAGCATCTCTTAAAGCTGACAGCGATCTCTTAGGTAATCCTTCAAAATCCGTAAGAGGTAATGGAATGAACTTCCTAGTGCACCTAGGATGTCTGCCCATCTTATAGAATTGAAGCGTTACAAAGAGTTCCACTCGTTGGGATCGACGGCTATGCGTCTCAATTAGATGAGCCGCATTCACGACATTCATGGCAGTACTATCCTTTAACTAGTTATCGAGATGGATTTACCTTCGATAACACTAAAGCCATAGCAGTACTTTACCGCGGTTCAGATGAGCACACCCTGAGTCCTGATTACCCTGAAAGGTCTAGACTCTAGACGAACCAGGATCTTTGAGTTGTACAAAGAGGAGGGAAAGGATTTTTCGGAAGTATCGCCGGTCAAACATAAACTGAAGCGGCAGCGATCTTCTGACGATCCCACTCGTCAACTGAGTTGGAGAGAGTCTTGCATCAACGCATCAGAATGCAGTGGTCAGAGGTACAAGTAGGTTAAGTGGAAACTCCTACCTGTGACTGTGAGTGAGGCGTCCGCAATTCACGCTGAGGAGAACTCACTTGCCAAGATCGGTGTAAATATCGAAATTGATGCGAAACGAGGGAAAGGTCGGCCGAAACAACAAGGCTTGATACTCTAGTTGGTGACTTGAGTAATGAGTAAAGGAGAGATGTCGAAATTAAATTACGAAAGTGGCAGTGGCGTGGTCCTATTTGAAGGAAGAATGATAGTAATATTGCTGGTTATGTCATATAGTGGTATCCACAAACCCAGGATGGCTCATGAGTGGGTAGTCTTAAAAAAATGTTGTGCACAATAATGATGATGAGCGCAAGGTTATCGGGGAGGGGTAGAAATATATCTTTGGGCACCGTCAACGAAAGTGCGTACATGTGGTTGATGCGACGTATCCCACGTAGAAATTTCACCATTTTCAATCACTGTACACTAAACGATGAAGGGGTTGAGGCGAGCAGACACCGTTCTGAAAACTCCACAGCTTATCTAGTCATGACGCCTCGATGCATGGTATTCGGGGGGAGTTGCAAAGGAGCTGGTTAAATATAAATAAGCCGATGATGTGGCGAAATGTCTGCCCTTCTGCGAGGTGTAACCTTTCCATGTCTCATGGAACACACTAGTGACCAAAGGTCTAACCAACAGATTGTTATAGAAAATGTTGACCCTTTGTGGGGTGAGTTTGTTAAGGTGGACGAAGGGTTGAAGTAATCCTAGGGCACTGATTCCACGATTTACTGTCATATTGTCGTGTGAGATATTGGATTGGCTGGAGCTAACTGTGACACTTTGATAATGAATTTGTTTAACGGTGAGGATAGGAATCGAATTGAGCCAGGGATTTGCGTTGGAAGCCATTTACGGAGTCAGCTGATATTTTTTGGGGATTGAGACTGAATTGCCATTTGGTGACATTCATTCAAATATGAATTCAGAAAAACCCAGCTGTGTTCAATATCCTTTCTGGGGGTACAAACGATGAGTTGAGATAGTTCTTCTTCTCCTTCTTTTATGGAGCTCCAGCCTGACGTCGGTCCTTGGCCTAGCGGAATTTTCGTCTCCATTCTTCTCGATTTAGCGACCGCTTCCTTCATTTTTGGAAATTGCGCAGCATGTAGCTTGCGTTACCCACTACGTTCTCCCATCTCCTTCAGAGTTTTCCCGGTGGTCGTTTCCTTCAACTTTGTCCTTGAGTAGACGAGTTGTTGTCCATATGCTCTACATGACCTGGTCACTGGAGTTTTCGAATCTTAGGTACTTTTGGTTTGTGCAAAACAAAACCTTACTAAAATCGATTTACTACCTGTCTGTCTGTCTGTTTTTTAAGGAGGTAGATATCTTCAAAAGCTCTGGCTTGGATACTAAAACCATCTCCAATTTCGCCCCTGCCCCGTGGAACCACAATTAGGTATTACATCACCGGGTGCAGTTAGCTTATTTTAGCTAGGTCTCCTTCCGTCTACCGCGCTTTCTCCACTTCTTTTACTTTTCTCAGTTTACCGTGGATTGCTGCGATCATGGAATTGATTGCATCCAAATCCTTCTGGCAAGCTACCATTCTCCGTACAAAATTTTCTGGTGATTGCACTTCACCTAGAGATTCCTCCTTTCGTCCACGAACCTAGGACATTGGAAGAATACGTGGCACCTCCGTTTGGATTATTAGGTGAGGTGTCCAATTTGAAGCTGAACAGGTATTGGGTATCCTCTTTGGCCAGTGAGAAACTGAGTGAGATTGTAGTTGATCTCCCCATGCTTTCTCTCTAGCTACTCTCGGATGAAACGGATCAACCTGTAAGTCCGACGACCTTTTTCTGACTGGTCCCATCGCTGTTGCCATCTGCTTATGGAACTTTCCCCTTCCGCTTCCCCTTTTTTCAGAGATGGACCTAGCGTTATATATGTCAATTGGCATCATTCCCGAGATGACGAACTCTGCATCATATCAGATGATCCTAAAGGCAGAACACACAGAACGCATCCTTAAGGTTCTTTTCCTGTAGACCGCAATCAGTTTATGTGCACTGCCTAAAACATGCAGCGCTTTTCTCCACACTGGGACGGCATACAGCAAGATAGAACTCATCACCCAGGCCATAAGCAGCCTGCAAGTATGCCGCGGTCCTCCTATGTTCGCCATCATCCTGGCCAAAGCCATCCGTGGTGAATGCTTTTTGCAAGTATGCTCTATGCGTTGCTTAGAATTCAGTTTTCCATCTGTCATCACTCCCAAGTATTTGATGGCCGGCTTGGAAGTGATGATACGATTCACAATTCAAATGCAGGCGCAATTTATCTTGCCGCACTTAGTGATGAGGACCGCTTCCGTCTTTTCCTCCGCGAGTGCCAGTCCAGCACTCTCTAACTAAACCTAAAAAGCACTGATTAATTCACTTGAGTACAACTCAGTATCTTCGAGGTGCTTTGGGATCACAACCAGTGGTATGTCGTCGGAGTAACCCACCACTGCGGCCTACTCCGGAACCGAAAGGTTAAGTACATCATTATACATGATGTTCCACAGTAGTGAGCCTAGCACAGAGCCCTGCGGGATACCCGCGGAAACAATGTACTCCTTGGGCCATCACCGGTATTTTACCAGAACGTCTGCTCTTGCAAGTAGCTACCGACAATTGCAGCGAGGTAGGGGGAAGCACCAATTGCCACCAGAGATTTTCGTATAAAGTTCCAATTGGCCGAGTTGAATGCATTCCTCACATCCAGGGACACCACTACACAATATTTGCTGGTAGAAGCCCTTCCATAAAATATATCTTCGGCCAAGCCAATAACCATTTTGATGCCCTCAATGGTTGATCTGGCTTTACGGAACTCATAATGCCGATCTGAAAGACCTCCATGGCTCTCGACGACCGGGAGTAATCTATTATAATTACCTGCTCCAAAATTTTCCCCTCAGTGTTTAGAAGACATATGGGTCTATAGGAGAACGCTTCACCTGGATGTTTGCCAGCCTTAGAAGCAGCACTAACTTCTGCCGCTTCTATGGTGCAGGAAAGATACCCTCGGACATGCACGCTTCGGACAGCTGCGCAAACATATCTGGTCTACACTTGACGACAAGTTTGAGGGCCTCATTGGGTATGGCGTCCAGACCCGAGGCTTTCCTGCCGTTTACTCGACTGCAGATCTCCAACAGCTCTTCCCTGGTGACTGGTGGAATCGGCATCACAGTCAGGGGCGCTGGAAGGTGTCAGTACCCTCCTCTTGCTGCGGAAATAACCTTCGGATTATTTTCAACAAGAGAATAGGGCTCGTGATCTGCGGAGATGAGTGCCTCTGAATGGTTCCGTCACGATTTTATACCCTACGGATTTATGTCCGCTTCCGAACTGAGCTCCTTAAAGTATTCCCTCTTACTTCGCTGGAAGGCGAGCCTAAGGTTCTTGCGGGCTTCCCTATAGGCATGCTAGGCCGGATAGCCCTATACGCCCAGAACATCATTGGCCCATATCAAAGAGGCTTCACTCCAGGCAAACCAGCAACAGATCAGATTTTCTCTCTGCTGCAAGTGATGGAGAAACTGCTGAAATATGGATATCAGTTGCACCATCTACTCATTGATTTTAAAGCCGCCTATGATAGCATAGCCAGAATTCGGTATCCTAGGGTCTAAAATCACAACCGATGACAGCTACAACGTTGAATTCTGCGCACGGTTATTGACAGCCAACAGAACCTATTTTATCTTAGAAAAACAGTTTCGCTCAAAACGCCTTACTATAGGACCAAACCTCTTACTGTACAAGACTATGATCTTACCAGTCCTCATGTATTCCTCGGAAACTTGGGTTCTTAGCAAGAAAAATTGCGAACTCTTGGCCGCGTTCGAGAGAACAATCCTCCGAAGAATTTTTGGCCCCCTACATGAGGATGGACGATTCCGTAGCCTACACAATGACGAAATCTATGAGCGATACCATGACCGTGGGGTTGTGGATAAAATCTAGCTCAATAGGTTACGGTGGGCGGGTTACTTAATCCGTATGGATGAGGATGATCCCACCCGGAAAGTCTATAAGGGCAATATCTATGGTAGAAAAAGAAGATGAGGCAGACCCTGCCTGATATGGGGCGATGACGTAGGTCAGGACGCCTGATAGCTTTTAGGGATATCGAATTGGTGGACCTTGGCGCAAAACCGGGATGTCTGGTGTTCCTTATTAAGGCAGGCCTAGACCGGATACAGGTTGTTGCGCCGTTGATGATGATGATGATGATGATTATTGATATAGATGCTCAACCAGAGAGTTTTGCTGAGAGAGGTTTGCTTTGGACAGTAACGGACGGGTTCGAAAAGCTAATAATAAGGAAATAAAGGGCTGTAACGACAGTGCCGGTGGTTTCACATATTTGTGGATTATACCTAGCAGAGAACAACTTTCTTTCGTGCGTATTCGCCCTGGCTGTGCGAAAGAGGGTGTTGAAATCTGGAGAATTTCTTTTAAATGCGTCTCTCCCATCGGTATGTGTTGTTCAGTCCTGAAGTTGAGATTAGAGGGCCAAGCCCATACGTCGATTACCAGTTCAGTCTTTCAAACCACAACTTGATTCTGAATTTCAGAAGAAGTTCTTTTACTGCTTGTGTTGTTCACAACGGTATCCTAGGAAGAATTTTAAAGGTTTGAACCGCAAGCCTTATTTGGAGAGGAAGTCCCTTCGGAAAACAATTCGGGATGCTGGAGAACCGGAATTGTGGAAACTCGTCAACCTACGAATTTTGTTGGACGGATCTGATTTGGTACTGGTATTAATTGGGCGTTTGTTATGAGCATTCCCGAACATCTTGTTCGTTACCAGAGTACGTTTAATATATATTCGTTCGAAAATGTCTAGAAGGATCTCCTACCAGAAAAGGACGAAACATATATTAAGTCAAGCCGAGTGATCCAACAGCGCCTTACGAGTATCAAAAGTTCCCATCTTTTTACAGGAACTACGTGATACCTGTCACTAAACTTCTCCCTCTCCAGAGTTTCAATATTCTAAAAATTATTAATAAGCGATTCATTCCCAGTCTTGGTCCTGTTTTTGTACTAAAATTTTAAGACTATGTCCTCGTAAAGTTTTATAGTTGGTGGTGACATTTAATTTTCATGAAAGAGCTCTTTAACTTCGATATTACTTGGTTGTCTTGTGCCGAGAGAATGTCCTGGATAAGTTAAATGGCATTTGGTAGAGGACATTGTACATTATGTTTTCTTTCAAGGAATTCTTAAGCTCTGGAGGCTTTGGATATAAGTAAAAAGTTGATGTCCCTTTGAGAGTCTAATATTTATTTTGATGGTTGCTCAATTTTGAGAGTATGACTTCCAGAATGTGCACTTCCGAGAAGGAAATTCGAGTTGTTATTTATTCTCATTATTTTCAGTTGTATTTGCCAGGATATTGCGCCTTGAGCTCATCTCAAGGGGGATGAAGGACTAATCATTTTTTCAAGACCAATTATTTCCGAGTATTTTGTATTCTCTCAGGTGGAAGAAAGGAAAATTCATGTCATTCAAATGCTCGGTTCGGTTTCTGGATCTACAGCGGTTAATTTTCCCAGTTTAGAGGTTCCATTGGGGCAGGATATTGAAGTCCTGGCAGAAAACTCGAATTGCACTAGAAATAATTTTGAATACGCTGAGAAGGAGTTCATCCTTTAAGTTCCGAAGTACATAATACATGGGTCGTATTAGTGGCAAGTGCCTGCTCACAACATGCCTTCCTCAATCCTGGGGTTATTTTTCCTGCAAACAGTGCAAAAGAAACGGGTTTTCCTTGATAGACGACTTAATAAGTATCGCAAGAAAAGTACACAAAGACCGTTTCAAAAAAGATCAAATATGCTTAAAATTTATATCCTGCTAATCCCTTCAGGAGCAGATTAAGTCAGTTCCGAGGAAGACGTGAAGTCCTTTCCATCCATGTGCCGTCATATCACTCTTGAAACTATTAAAGCTCATCATGTTCCCTACATACATAAACATCCGCATTTCAGTTAATCCTTGAAGCAACTTAGACTAAAAGATTGTTAATTAAACTTAATAACTTTGAAAGACTTCCAGGACGTTGTTCACATAAGCTGCCGACAATAGGAGCAAATGTGGGCATGGAGAAATTCAACATATTGGGGCTGAAGCACACACATGTGATGGATGCAGGCTTGAAATCATGCATGGTGCGATACGGTGTGCACGTGAAAGCAATGAATTACCTTTCGGTTGGCTTCCAGGCGGAACTGGAATAAGGAAACCGCTTGATTTGATATGCAGAGCTGCATAGTAGTCTTAATATTTCATATTTCATCGAGCCTGATTTTGGCTCGCCTTGTTCCGTTTCTCCTTGTTTAATGGTATTGGTTGCTTGGAAGGGTTCGCCTCGGGTAGGGTCTTATATTGAAAGTCTCGACTATATGTCGGAGAACTGCTTACGTTTCGGTAACTAGAGCATACTGCGGTGAGGCCAATTGACATTTTTAATGAGTGACGCAAGTCCTTTCTTGTAATTCTTGCTTTAGAAAGTGTATGGTTTGCGGGGGTTTATTTTTGGGACAGGTTCTTGTTTGTACTTCAATATGAGGGTTGCTGTCGTAATTGAAAGGAACTTATTGGGGTTATGGTTTATTATATATCATTGGAACTAGAAACTTCAACTCTCACGGCTAAGTTAGAATTGATTCGGCATTAATCAACATCAAATCTAGGGCCTAGCCATTTACTAAGTCCAGAGACTGGCTTCCTACTCAAACGGTCACCATATCGTGGCATTCTCGTTATATGACCTCAAATAGGAGATCGCTTTTTTCGGTGCCGAGCAATACAGTCCTGTCATAGACTTCTCGAGACGTTCGTACTCCTTCTTTACTCTTCTGCGCCAAGTGCTCTTGGGACGACCCATTCGTCAGCCATTTTGCGAAAGTGGATTCCACTGCATGGCATAGTCCGTAATGCAATTATCGCCATTCCTTAATGTGTGACGTATCCAGATAGACATATGTAGGTCCCGTAAAAGCGTTCGAGATGCCGAAGGTGATAGACTGCTTTTTAATTAAGACAATTCAGTCATCAGTGGAGTTACGCTACGGGTTGGAGGCTTAATATTATAGAGAACAGAGTTTGTTCAACGTCTGGTTTTTTTTTTTATTTCGCGGCCTGCGTTCGAATTCTAATTACGTCATGGATCTTTATGCATGTGTCACGGCCGTGTGCTTATCGTTTGTACTGTGCTATCTATGATGATAATGTAACACAGTCTAATCGAGAATGAAATGGGCACAAATCTAAAAATTAAGAAAAAGTAAAACAAAACTAAAATGCTGAGACCACGGAAAGAGATAAATAGAGTATAGTTGGAGTTATTCCACTATGCTAAATCTTACCTGATCTCTCTTGATGACAGGTCCCACGACAGGCCGACCAAGAAAATGCATACAATGTCGTTACAAACATGATGATCGGATTGAGTCGGAAGCCTCGGAAAAATGCTAGGGTGTCCACCCCAGTTGACGCGGCAGGGCGGGCCCGGTCCTGTCTAGAAATGGGCACGGGTTCTTGACGCATGGACGGCGTCAGGAAAAATACGTGCCTGCACGCTAAATGTTGGCACCCTAACTGGAAAGATCGAGGAACTCGCAAAAGCCCTTCGGAAAAGGCGCATTGATATCTGCGCTCTGCAAGAAACCCGATGGTCTGGTGCCAAAAGCAGCGACATTGAACGCGGAAGCGGTAAAAATGGCTATAAATTTCTCTATTTTGGTACTCCACACACTCAATATGGTGTTGGCATTGTCATCTCAGAGAGTTTCTGTGATGCCATTAAAGAGGTCGAACAATTTGATGATCGGCTGATGAAGCTCACTATTATAACAGCTGAACACTGTTTACTTCTTCACCGCGTACACACCACAGACAGGTCGACCTGATGCCTTCTGGCAACTTCTCGATGAAAACACTTGTCACGTGCCTGTTGACGACTATATCATCAATGACGGCGACCTTAATGGCCATGTGGGTGAAACGGCAGATGGTAACAGGTGCCATGGGGAAGAATCGTGGAACCAAATGAAAGACACGATCCACAATACGGCCTCTGCAGCCGGGATACTTGGCTTCGGAATGATGATGTTGAAATGAAGGCCCGTGAAAAGAAACGCCTCTACCACAAATTTCTCGACGATAAAACGTTGGCCAATTGACAATTTCATAAGAATGCCAATCGGAAAGCAAAGAAAGTAGTCGCTACCACCCGAGCGGACCATTGCAAAAATCTTTACGATAAACTGGACACTCGGGATGGCGAGAGAGATCGTTATGGGGTTGCAAGGATCCTTTTTATCCGCTTTCAGAAAAAGAGCACTCTTGCTTTTTTCTCTCTCATTCACTCTTGCTCACTTCCATTCCACTGATATATGCCAGTACTATGCTGTGGCTTACCACTCTTAGGAGAGATACTAAGATGATTACTAGACCTGTCTGGAGTAGCTGTAGGAAAATGCCATGTGTTCCTAATTCTCCTTAAATGACCCATCTTCCTTCTTTAATCAAATATAGAAGACATTGCCTTGTCATTGACTACAGCTTTGTAGCAGCTGGATGCTTTTGTGGTTTGTTCTTTCCCCTGTTTCGTTTTGCTTCCTTGATAGAATTACTATACATCATTAGTGCTCTTCTGAACCATTGAAGACTGGTCTCACTCCATTCTCGTTCTGACTAGCTTCCTTTTCCACCAGGGTATATCCCTTGATGACTTGACTGCCTTAGCCAAACAACTGGCCTCATATGCGCTAATGATAACTCTGTTGAGGTTTTATACCATTTTTTCCACCTCAGTTTCGCTGCTGATGCTATCGTTTACATTTAGATGAGTCATGTGAGATCCGGGTGCCGTCTCTTGGGAAGTTTCCTGATGCCATGACTTCCTCTCGAGTTCCTCCTTCGGCTTTTAGTCAGACTTAGACAGTAGTCATGAGGTCTCCAGTTAGACATGCTGAAAGACGTATATACGAGTACTTTAAGTTTCGGTCGAGAATAAGGTAAGCTCTCGATTCTTCACAAGGGGTATACCAAATTACCAGCAAGCTTCCTCCTTGCAGATCGCAACACTATTCTAATATTGTCCTTGGAGATTGGCCTTAAAATAACTACAGATGGAGCTTTTATATGGTGGATATTTTAGTGCTGGTCATGGCTCTATTAGTGTTTGCAACTCGCAATATCATCTTTCTCTTCCGATATGATACTTCTTTGCGTTTTGCTGTTCGACTTGTGTTCTATAAGATCTAGGTGTGGGTCGTCAAACTTCTCTTCTTCTGGGGGCAGTAGGTCCATTTTCCTGCTCGGTCCTGCCCTTTCAGCCTCTATATGCTGCGCATTTTCTTCGGGGACGTCGGTAGGCTTGAGTCACAAGCCTCGGAGAAATGCTAGGGCGTCCACCTCAGTCGACGTGGCAGGACGGGCCCCGGTCCTGTCGAGAAATGGGCAAGCGTTCTTGACGCGTGGACGGCGTCAGGACGTAAGCAAGTTATTCCGCATACAACGAACAAAACAAATACGTATCTGCACGCCAAATGTTGGTACCCTAACTGGAAAGACCTAGGAACTCGCAAAAGCCCTTCGGAAAAGGCGCATTGATATCTGCGCTCTGCAAGAAACCCGATGGTCTGGTGCCAAAAGCTGCGACATTGAACGCGAACGCGGTAAAAATGGCTACAAAATTCTCTATTTTGGTAACCCACACACTCAATATGGTGTTGGCATTGCCATCCCAGAGGGTTTCCGTGATGCCATTAAAGAAGTCGAACGATTTGATGATCGGCTGATGAAGCTCACCATTATATCAGCTGATCGCACTATTCACTTCTTCACCGCGTATGCACCACAGACAGGTCGACCTGATACCGAGAAAGATGCAACTGGCAACTTCTCGATGAAAACACTTGTCACGTGCCTGCTGACGATTACATAATCATTGTCGGCGACCTTAATCGTCATGTGGGTGAAAAGGCAGACGGTAACAGGTGCCATGGGGGAGAGGGGTTCGGAGCGCGCAATGAAGGTGGCGAGCGTATAATCGATTTTGCGGACACCCATGACCTTGTACTTATGAATACATGGTTCATCAAACGATTGTCTCATCTTCCCACATTTTATAGTGGGAACAATAAAACGCAAATCGACTATATTCTCATAAGACGCCAACATTTTACCACTGTCACTGATTGCAAAGTCGTTCGCTATGAGACCATCGCACCTCAACATCGGCCATTGATTGCCGTCCTGCGAATTAAGCCACCGATAAAACGGCGTGATGAACGCACTGGCCCGCCGCCCATTAAATGGTGGCGATTTGGTGAGAAGAAAGAAGAAACGGTCTCACTCATACGATTGCCAACCATTACGAAAGTGGAAGAATCATGGAACCAAATGGAAGACACGATCCACAAAGCGGCCTCTGCAACCCTCGGGGTCACCAAGCCGGGTAAGCGGTACATCAACCGAGATACTTGGCTTTGGAATGATGATGTTGAAATGAAGGTCCGTGAAAAGAAACGCCTCTACCACAAATTTCTCGACGATAAAACACTTGCTAATTGGCAAATTTATAAGAATGCCAACCGGGAAGCAAAGAAAGCGGTCGCTGTCACCCGAGCAAACCATTTCAAAAATCTTTACGATAAACTGGACACTCGGGATGGCGAGAGAGATCTGTATCGACTTGCTAAAAGCCGTGATGAACGCACACAGGATATCGAACATTTCTGTTGTGTTAATGATAAGAACGTTACTTTGCTTACCAACCGTCGAGCCGCAACGGATAGATGGCGAGAATACTTCGAGCAGATTTCAACTGAAGAATTTGCTCATCCTGCACTTCCACAATCATTGCCGACATTTGGAGCAGTTCCACCAGTCAGCGCAACTGAAGTCGAGGAGGCAATAAAA
This sequence comes from Hermetia illucens, assembly GCF_905115235.1. NCBI lineage: Eukaryota > Metazoa > Arthropoda > Insecta > Diptera > Stratiomyidae > Hermetia > Hermetia illucens. Next base: position 197,198,961 of record NC_051849.1, read on the forward strand.
CAAATGAAATCGGGGAAAGCAACAGGACCTGACAACATCGCATCTGAGCTCTGGAAAGCGAAGAGCTGGGACCCAACACTGTGGCTTAGTGAATTCTTTAACCGGGTTATTCAGGAAGGAAGAACACCATCTGACTGGCAAGAAAGTACCACTGTTCCAATATGGAAAAAGAAAGGTAGCCCAGCAGAATGTTCAAATTACCGTCCGATCCGGTTACTTTCCCATACCATGAAGATTTTTGAACGCATTCTTGACAACCGTATTCGCGAAATCGTTGAAATAACCGTGAATCAAGCCGGATTTGTCAAGAACTGCGGAACTACTGACGCAATACACGCTGCGCGGTTACTCATAGAGAAACACCGTGAGAAGCATCGCCCTTGTTACATTGCCTTTCTGGATCTAGAGAAAGCGTTTGACCGTGTACCACACGAACTCATCTGGTATGCTTTACGACAACACTTCGTGCCAGAAGAACTCGTGCGCTGGGTTCAATTGCTCTACCGCGTGAGAAAAGTAAAGTTCGAAGTATGGCGGGTGTATCAAAACCGCTTCGTGTCTCTGTTGGTGCTCATCAAGAAAGTGTCCTCTCACCACTCCTCTTTGTCCTTGTTATGGACACCGTCACACGGGATATCCAACGTCCAGCGCCCTACACACTGCTTTATGCAGATGATGTTTTCCTAGCATCTGATAGCAAAAATGATCTCGAGCAACTTGTTCAAAAATGGAATGATCGCCTCATGCAACACGGTCTCAGATTGAATTTAAACAACATTGAATTTTTGACGACCGATCCTCATGAAACAGGCACAATCACTGTCAGCGGCAGTGATCTGCCCAGAACTGAACGATTTAAATACCTCGGGTCAACGCTATCAGCCAATGGAGAACTGCGTTATGAAATTGCTTCACGCATTAACGCAACCTGGATGAAGTGGCGTTCCATAACTGGTGTCCTTTGTGATCGACGTATCAACAAACGTCTCAAATCTAAAATTTTCCGCAATGTCATCCGTCCAGTCGCTCTCTATGGTTCTGAGTGTTGGCCGACCATAAAAGACAATGAACGGCGTCTTGCGGTAATGGAGACGAAGATGCTACGTTGGACTAGTGGCGTCACACGTTTAGATCACATCCGAAATGAGGATATCCGCGATCGTTATGGGGTTGCACCGATCGTGGAAAAGTTGCGTGAGAGGCGTCTTCGATGGTATGGTCACGCAGTTCGTGCAAACGAGAATTCACTTGCCAAAATTGGTCTGAACATCGAAGTCGATGGTAAACGACCAAAAGGCAGACCTAAGCAACGGTGGCTTGATACGCTGGATGGGGATTTGAAAGCCTGGAGATTGTACCCAGATCAGGCATTCGATAGAGCCAAATGGCGAAGCCGATCACGACGAGCCGACCCCGCTTGTGAACGGGACAAAGGCTGAAGAAAAAGAAGATGTCCTCGAAAGTATCCTTCTTTCGTTTCTTCCTGTGCATGTGCACGGGTATGCTACCAAATCTGTAATTGGTGAGGCAGTTAAGACATTTAGTTGCCTCCAGGGATATGCCGTCTTCCCGATCTTGACATGTTTGCCTTTGTTCTCTTCCTTGATTCTAGAAACTCGCCATAACCGTGTTTGGAGATCGATGTTTTGAGAGACGAGAAGCTTTCCCATCTCAATCGCTACGATTTTGGAAAGGTAGACTGTTACTATGTGTGCCCCTAGTATCATCCCTGGCACATGTCAGGAGCTCCTTTCCGTTCCATCTTGGCAATTCAAAAACTATAGTCCTAAGGCAGTCCGCCATATCCTCCGTCGCCCAGCCTACCAGTATAAGACCTGCTCAAAAGCGTATGTCAGTGAAAATGAACTCCTTAGTGTATCCCTCACACATTTTCATGACGATGAGGTCCTCAGTTGTTTCCTGCTCCTTACGAGTGATTATTTGGTCAAGATATACTTTCGGCGGTATGGCCAGTGGAATGCTTTTCACCGCAGTAGAATGGCTAAGGGCGAGTCTTCTGGCTCCAAACTTCACTCTTCCTTCCTTCCTCGAGATCGCCTCCCTCTTGGGCTCGGATTTGGGTTTTCTGGGAGCATTACACCATTGTGGACTGATCTTCGCTGCTTTCTTGGCTCCGATGTTGAGGCCTTATGTCTTTTCTGAGACAACTTAAGGGTCTCTTCTCTTTTCAGACCTTCCTTCAAATAGCGCCGATACCATTTGACAACTGCACCTGCCCTGACTTCTGATATGCTGGCCTCAGACGTATTCTTGCTGGGTTGCTTTTTGAGGAAAAATCTTTGTTGAATGCGGTCTTGAGAGTAGGAAAATGTTGACCATGGCTCCACTGCTTGATTTCTCAACTTGGGTGAAATCATTTGGGTCTCACTGTTACGGAGATGTACCTCCGTCTGATGGGATAGTTTGTATACGGTACGGGGTCCCGCGTGTTTGTTGAAGCGACCAAGGGTTCTATGAGGCTTCGTTCGAATACAGACAGTTACCACCGGCTGCAAACGATCTGATGGGCACCCTGGATTCCCGAATTTCATCCGAATGATGACAGCTTGATATTAGAGGAGAAGAGGGGGGAGAATTGTACTAGGTAAATGAATGCTATGACTAAGGTCAATCAGTAACACCTACGACTGGCTCTTTGCGGCGGTTTGATTTTGCACGATTTGATTTATTTTTGGTTCTTTTTTAAAATATAAATTGCCCTGAATTTCTAACAATCAGCCTGTTATCGACTACTTTAACCTCCTTATTTGCAGATATATATGTGAATGCCGTGTCAAGTAATAATTTCGACTCCAACTTCCCATTTTTAATGGATTTCATGCAAAACTTCCCCAACGTAGTTCATATCGCCGGAAACTTTTTCGCACATGCCATAAACGTGCTTGAAATCCTGACAACTTTTTATGTTCCTCTTCGTACTCCAGTATCTTTAATTTTCAACAGTAATATCAGTTTCATTTTGCTTTCATTAAAATTATTTAAAATAACTCCATTTTAGTGTTGTTCAACTTATGGTTGAGCCCGAAATAAAATTTTATTGCTGTGGGTTGCAACTGACCTTCGCTATGATGGACTACGTCTTCGGTACCCGCTTTCCAGTAATGGTTCTCTGACACGCAAGACAAACATGAAAAATAAAAGGATCTCTGTGCAAGGATAGGCACATATTCAGGTCTATTTTCCGTTTTGACAGGCCCTGGAAGCTTGTAATTAACAAATTTTAAAATGAGGGTGGAAAGAGGATCCGACCTCGTTATTTTAAATTGAAACAAATGGAAAGGAATAGGATAAACGAGTTTTTATGGCGCGGATTTCTGGTTTTATCCTTATGACGGAAACATATTTCATTTTCCTTCAAATTTAATAGGATTTTTATTACTAGGTCTGTAGAGAGGAGACCAAAAAATAAGGGATAGAAAAATGCTCAAAACTCTAATTGAAATTGTTATTTCCCTAACGCAATGACTTTGCCGCGGATCACCACTTCGAGGTAATCTAGTTTTTATAAGACAAGGGTGAAGTTGAACAAATTCCTTTCGCTTCATCCTAAATGGTAACATAGACGTAAATAACCCAGAGAGCAGCCAAAGGATGACAGAAGCATTCGAATCTCCAAGTAAAATAGAAAACTATTGAAACTTTCCTTCCATTACAAATAGTTTCCTTTGGGTCATTAAGCCATTGTCAGCCAACTGCACTTGGTATTCCCTACAAAATTCAGGAAGAAACTATCCATGGCTACTTCAAAATACGAAAAGAGTTGTATCGGAGAACAATAAACTTTTCAACTTTTAATCACATCCCATCTCCTCCTCTGTAATCCCAACAGACGGCTAAGCTCATTTAACTTATCGCATGTACACTACACTCACAACTTTCTCTCCCCCAAAATACAGGAATTAAACGACAGAGTATTGTTCTTCGACTCCAGTTCCAAAACTTATAGACAAGAAGGACTCTTGCATTTTCCTTAATTAATTGCTAACTTTCTCAGTCCTTTCCCGCTCACCTTGCCATGTTGCAGTCCAGGGAAGGAAAGTTAAATCTGAAGTGACCGTGGTCATAGCATCAGGGACAAGTTGTCACGTCACTTTGTTAAAGTGTTGGGTTGCAGGTCAACTTGGAAACAAGTATGGGGTAGGTTCTGATAATAGCCAAGTATTTTTTCAGACTTTGATGAATGGCGTCTTATCTATTTTCGGTTGTCAGGAAAAATGACAAAGACTTTTAACCCTGTCAGTGAATACGGGAAACTTCTTGGACATTTTGTCATCATGATATGTCCTACCCTCTTCCAAACAACAAGGATACTAGGCTAAGAAAGTGTAAACGAAAAGAAAATAGAGTGTTACCATATTATGGGGTTGAAATCGACAAGCGGGCAAGTAATCGAAGGGATACTACGGAGTCGATATAAACGTACCAAACTTCTGTTTGCTCCTGCTGAGGTTAGACTAGTTAGGAATAAAGCTGAAGATCTCGGAGAAGAGTAAACCAGACAATTTCACGAGGCAGCGGATTCTGGCTATATGATTTGCATAGTAGTAGATAAAAGTTCAGGACTTTAATCGGTAACTCCACTGAAAATGGCCCCAAACTCCATTAGACGAGAAAGAAAAAAGTTGAAATAGTAAAAACGATCAGAATGTTGTGTCCAAGAATAGATGAATGAAAGCACACATGGGTGGAGCTGGCAAGTTTACATTACTTACTAAAGCAGTTAGTTCTCCTCCTTCATGGGTTGCGTATTTCTCCCACAGGATGCACTCTTTTGTGAACAACTAAATGCATAGACATTCAAGGTCTAACAGGGACTAGACTTTGAAATATTCTTTTGCTGGAATGAAAGGTATACTTTGAAGACGATGAAGGAATCCATAGGGAGGCCCCAAACGCTTTCCGCTTTAGCTAGAATTACGCTACCAGGGAACGCCCAAAAATATTTTTTTTGTACGTTCATTGAGGTGACAATCTAAGAAAGGCACGTTTCCTCCAGCTTCGCCGCACAAACGTCGCAGGTAGAGAGGGCGTGTTTAGGATTCGCACTCACTAGAAATCACCCCCAGTATGCTTTTCGGCTCTATCCTCGCGGGACTACCATTTAGGTATTACTTAGCGGGGTGGGTTTGTCTTTAGGCACTCATCCTTCTACTCCTTTCACCACGCCTTCTTCTGTATTTTCATGATTGCGGAGAAAACCGTAAGCCAGTTCTTCTTCAACCTCAGCATCTCCAAAACGAACGCTCATCCCTCAACCAAGGTTTGGTTCAGATTTGGCCTGTGGAACTTCTACTTTTTCTACTGGATATGGAAAATTCCCTCTTTTAGGCACACCTCGAAGGTGTTGAGGAAATGGGCCTAGTCTTCACTGCCAACTTAGAAGCTCTAAATAATCTAGGTTTGAATGACCTCGTATGCTATGGCTTTCAAGAAGCAATTCAATTTTTCCTGGGATGTTATCCAATTCCAGTAGGGGTTTCACTAGTTAGGTTAGATCGGCCTCAGGTCTCATATATAAGGTTCACTGTATTATCCCGAGCTTACGGCACCAGCAAGCTTCTGCAAAGTGAATGCAGGGGCGTGAAATGGCGCACTGAAATATACCCTTCTGAAGTATGTATGTATGTATGGTCTTGGGCCACTTGATTTGGCGTTGCTCTAAGCGGCTGAAAGGTAATTTGTTTCCCTGCATGGTGTGCCGAGATAGAGTGAGCGGCGGGTTTCTGGCACCCGAAAATAAGGTTTCATACCATACTTGGTTGTAGGCATTAAAAGCTAGGGAGAAGTCACCCTAAAAGCAAATCTAAGAAGGGTAACACACATGGCACGGGGGCACGGTTTCAGTTGTTGAGTCTGGGTCGACGTTTGCAATATTCTGTAACCTGAGTACGTAATGTGAAACCTAACCAATTTGGCTTATAGACTACACCTCCTTCCCCTAAAAACCCTGGCGGGCCTCAAAGAATACTTAATATTTTCGTTATAACTAGGTTCCTGGTGTAGGTTCAGGTGGATTATACATCTTGCTCTGAGCGCAAAATGTCATAAGGGGTTACGTCAATCCGTGCATGGCCTCACTGCTTGCATAGATAACCATTGGATCATTCAGTAGTTACACATCCGAACTACCTTAAAAATGCTGAAAGTACAAATAATGGTGAACTGAAATCGGCGAACGAGAAATTACTCCTTCGAAACAAGCTTAGAAAATCCTAGTACCATCAAGCATAAACTTTGAAGTTAACTCTGTCCCGGAAGGAAGCAGCTTCCAGAAACCTGCAGAGCAAATTTTCAAATCGATCGAGATGCTGGAAGACGGAAAAAGACGTTTCAGATACAAACTAACGGAGATTGAATAGCGCAATAAGAATACCAAGAAAGGGATTCGAAACAATAATGTCTCACAAACGACTCCAGGATTAACCGCCTGCGAGGCGAAAAGGTGGAATACTCCCAATAAAGATTCCAATCCGACACGTAAACAGAAATTCACACCGAAGTCGGGAACGAAGAATATATAATCAGGCAAACAAACGGGTGGATAATAAAGGAGGAGTTACATCCTGGGGGTTTAACGCACTGAAAAATACAGCTAATAAGAGAAAGATTGGAGCTGCGGATCACATACTCGTAAGTGTACTCTGAACACGCTGCGCTTACGGAACAATATCCAATGAAGCAGCTTGCGTTATAGCAGGAATGGTCCCGATCGAGATTCTCGTGAAAGAAAGACAACGACTTTACGATGAAGCCTATCTCACTGGAGAATCACCGCTTGTCGGGGACAGTTCACAGAAGTGAGACGCGTCAGAAAAACGCTATTGGACTCACAGAATCATATGGGATATCCGGAAATGGATCGAGCGACTCCCTGGCGAAGTAAGTTTCGATCTAACTCAATTCTTAAGCGGACACGGAGGCTTTCGACCATATCTGGGCATGATGGTTCGGCATACTGAACAAAGTGCCCAAATATTGCAGAGGATGCAGAACACTTTTTTTTCATGGCCTAAGATTCGCAGCCCAAAGGGAAGCTACAACCGGGGAGCACTTTACACCCGAAAATATAATGGAACATATGGTGAAAGCAAAGGGGATATGGACCGAAGTCGGAAAGGTGATTGCAGCCATCACTACGAAGCTTAGGCAGGAAGAAGTCAGCCAGAAGAATGAACGCGAGAGAAACAAGAGCGAAGAATAAATTCTGTTCCAGTCCCGCGACGTAATACCAAATGGGAGCCTCGCAGGGAGAGTGGAAGGAGAAGCAGGTGGTTTTAGTTGGTAAGAGTCCCACCTAACCATATGGCAGAAGCCAGCGTTAGGTTTTGAAACTTTACACCTTCCATCGGCAAAAAAGGCAAACAGACAGACAATAAACCGATTTTAATAAGGTTTTGTTTTACACAAAATGAGGAGAAAGGAATCGTCTGACTTGGTGACTGGGTCGGGCTCCTGTTATGGACTCCACGGCGTCACAATGGGCAGGTGCATGGCTTCGCTTGCTGCAGCTGCTTTGGCACAACCTACGTGGTTTACTTCAGCAGATTCGCGTAGGTAGCGGATCAAGTGGGCTGAGGATATGAACCTCGTTATCATTCACTGCTACCTCGAAATAACGGATGGATCTATACAATATCTTACCGCCCCTAGTTGTACCAGAGATTCGTCGAGCGTTCCCCGCAATACGCGCACGTGACTGTGTAATGGTTCGCAGACCAGCACCGCTTTATCATTCGTAGCAACACAATTCCGCTTTCATCAGAGAACGTGGTCAACTTGAGGTCATCCCGGAAACTGGTAACCAAGAGTCGATGGGGCAGAGGCGGCGGCATCGATAACAACATGCCTCACTGCAGGCAACAGTTTCAGTACTCGCCATGCGACCGAAGTCTTCGCTAAGGTTTGGAACGAGTTCCAAAGAGCGTATGTAGAATTCCCGGATATGAATCCTTCGAATTGTTGTGTTCCGACTTTGATCTTTATGGACGTGCACTCCTCCGTACTACTTTCGTCTTATGTTCCGCTTCATTTGCGTAAGGCTCGACTTCTTCGAGGAGGCGTGCAATAACCGTCACGTCAATATTGTCAGCGAAACCAATGGAGATCACACCAGTAAGGAGGCTTAGCATCAGTACACTGTTATACATAATAATCAACAAGAGCGGCCCTAGGACGGCCCCTTGTGTAATTCCGCATGTCGTTTGGTATTTAGTTTAGTTTAGTTAACTGGGGGGAGCCGCAGCTCCGAGCACTCAGGCCATTGTTAGGCCCATTGTACTATCCCCGTAAGTTGCCTATTCAATGGCTTCCCGCCTACGGTGTTCGCAGGCTTTAGCGAATCTTAGAACATTCTCCAGAGGCAGAGAGTGTGCAGATTCTTCATTGAAGAAAATCTTGCCAAGGTGTCTTCGCCTGAGATCTGAGGATGCCGGGCAGCTGCATAAAAAGTGCAGGGCCGTCTCCTCCTCGCCTCACATTGGCTGCACACAGCCGAAACCACGTTTGGTATAATTTCATTCCTTCATCTGATTCACTGCACAGAAGCCTATCGATTAGGAAGTTGGCAGTGAAACGCACCAGGTACTTCGGCCCTCCTAAGTTGATTAGGGACTCAATTATCTTGCTCCATGTAGCCGAATTGAAGGTGTTCTCACATCGCGTGTGATCAATGCAAAACATTTGTCCTTGCCAAGTGCGGTCTTAGCTGTGTTAGCCACCAGGACAACGGCATCTGTTGTAGACCTCCTCTTTCGAAAACCGAACTGATTCTCAGAGAGACCGTCATTTTCGGGCGATTGGAAGTAATCTGTTATAGATTGCTTGTTCGAATAGTTTGCCTCTATTATTTGGAAGGCATATCGGTCTGTAGGACGAAGCTTTCTCCAAAAGTTTGTTTGGCTTGGGGACTAGTATTAATTTCTGCTTCTTCCATTGTGTAGGAAGTGCTCCTTCTTAAAGGCATGTGGTGAATGCCTCGGCAAACATATTTGGAGCCATTTTCACTACTGCCTTGAGAACTTTATTGGGGATGCTATCCAATCCAGGACCTCCTATTCACATACCATGGGAACTCCGGCGGTGTCAATCTAGACAGTGGGGAGCTTAGCGGTACTCATATTCTGTGGGAAAAGATCCGTTGCTATTCCATTAAGCAGAGTTGGACAAGAAATTGGTTGAGAGCGTTTGCCTTTGACTTTCGATATTATTATCTTATAGGCACCATCCCACGGGTCCGTGTCAGCTTCCTTACACAGTCGCTTAAAATTTTCACTCTTATTTTTTATTATGCCCACATGTAATTTATTCCGCGCGTTTTTGTATTCTTCATGTAGCTGCTCGTATCCAGATCGATTTTTATTTCGCTAAATGCGCCTTCTGGCCTTGAGGCAGGCCTTGCGGCATTCTCTGATTTCAGAGTTCCACCGAAAGCTCGGAACTTACTTCTGGGATACAACACACCTTGGCATGGAGCATATTCGCTGCAACTTTTCGCCGATCTGTAAAGCTTTATCTTCTGCGCTTCCTTCAAGCGCTGTATTTTGCTGCAGAACTTCTTCGAAAATCTTCTCGTCAAACTTACTAGCTGCCCACCTTTCAGCTCACGTCCGCGGACACACGAATAGCACATGCCCGGGTCCTGTTTGCGAAAGCCGGTCCTGAGTCGCTTGACAATGGTTCAGGTTTAGCTGTAGGAACCTCATTTGCGCATAGTGTCGATCGGACACCGGACATGCGCTACTGTCTGTGATATGGGCGCTGTCAATGTCGTTTATTTTCCTGCAGAGCAGACAATTGGGATTTTCTTCGCAGACTTTTGCAATGTGGCCTTTTTTTTCACATTTACGGCGCAGGTCGGACCTATCGTGCACGCTAGTACATTTTTTCGCAACCAAACACTTAAAGCATCTTTTCAGAGATATCTGCTCTCGTAGTCGGCAGACGACCCACCCAATTCGAACTTTACAGTGATAGTTCTTTTGACCACTTCTAGTGTTAGACTTATGGACGCAGTTTGTATGCCGCCATATCCTTCCTTAGCCGTAGAATATCTGGTTCCTAGAACAACTGCATTCCCAGCTGGAACCGGAGGGCTTGGCAAATTTCTTCCTTCCTTGAAATCTCGTCTAAGCCCTTACACTCAATAACCACACGATTTTTTTTTTCTGCAGGTCTTCTGACTTGCTCCCGCCTGGTTTAAATTCCAGCAATATGTTGACCTTGCTCAGAATATCAGCGTATGTAAGTTCACTTTTTTCGTTATTATTAGCCCATTGGGCCGGCTTCTCTTCTGTTTTCTGTGGAAAACACTTTAGTCCAAGTGGAACCTTGATTGCAATTATCATCTTTGGCCGTAGGGACTGGTAATCTTTCGTATGATTGCTTATTTATTTGCCGTGGAGGCGTTTTCTCCATTTTTCGTTTTTGGCTGCTTTGAGGAGATTCCGCTTCCCTATTAGACTCTCTGTCTCTGACGGAGCTCCGCAGTTTCCTCTGTGCCTGGTATACGCTATGCTGCTGCATCCATAATAGTGAAGGGGTTGTCCTTAGAAGGATACGCTCTTAGTGTTAACTGCAGCGCTGCAGTTTCTCCTTGTTTTTACCTTCACCACTTTCTTTGCATCCCTCTTGTACTTCAAGATATACAGCTTTAATAGCACGCACCTGGTCTTTAATTACGTGGTGGACATTATGTCGAGCATTGACATACTCTGTCTGTCACATGCATTCTTCTCGAAAACGGTTGTAGCGATTGATATCAAATTTGGTCGAAAAGTGTGTACTGTGTAACTGTGAACGCTCACACATACAATGAATTACATCATTCTAGGTTGAAGGTGGGTGGGTCGAAGGTGGGTCTCCATAAATGAAAAAGGGGGGTGCAATTTTTTTTTTACAAAATATAGTCATGCGGGGTATCGAAGGAAAGGTCCCGATTAGTACTTTCCGCTTCCGCCCTTAGTTTTGACATTTATTCGAAAAGTGGGGAGTGCGGGGGCCGAAAGTGACCATTTCTTTCACGGACCCATTCTCAGAAACTAATCGAATTAATCGAAAAATCTGGAAAAAATCAGGAGTCTGCAAGTATATGGTGCTTCGGCTCCGAAATACCTCCCATACCGATATCTGTTCAAATAAAGTTAATAATAGTATATTCCAAGAATTTTCAGTAATTGGCTGCAAAACTCTCCTTAAACTCATCCTAGCACCATTAATTTTGCAGCAATGCCGGTTACGACATAAAGCATGATCTTACCAAGTTTTCCTGTGCAAATCTAAGAATTTGAATGTCAATATTACGCAAAAGTGGGTATTCCCACATAATATATGCATGTATTACGTGCTAGGCTCTAAAGGGGCACATGTCCATTCAAACATTTGTATATAAGAAACACCCAAAACTTTTCATACCTGCAGCGTCCGTCTTCCGGTTTCCCGACTTGTTGGATTTGTATTTTATACCTAATTGCCAGGTGTGGTGATAGCTTCCTCAGTGGGTAATCAGCAACACTGGAAAGTTCCTACACTTTCCTCAGTTACCCCTCAGACGCTGCAGTGGTGTACAGCCATTTAGATATCCCTCCTCCTTTCATAACCAGGCGGAACCGGCGGGGATTAATCATCGTTATTATTGGTAAGTTTGGTGAGAATACATACATTGATTATTAACAAGTCGGCATTGAATTTAATGCAGATTCAAGAAATAATGTATATTTGATCTTACAGAACGGTCGAAATTTGTTCTAATAAGGGTCGATTTCAGGCCAGGAGTAGTCGCTACTTTGAAATTTGTTTGATCTGAGTGTACGTGACCTCAAATATACTTGCAGCTCTACAAAGACTATTGTTGAGATGGAGCCCGGTGTAATGTTAGTATGAAAAAGAGGCAGAGGCAACCTCTGCCCTGGGAGCAGCGTGACCGACAGTAGCGACAAGGGTAATCGTTCCATTCATATATAATCGCAAATACGACATGAGCGCGAATTATATTGAAGTGAAATCTGTCCTAAGTTCAAACCTAGACCAGGTCGAAGTGAATTTTTTTTGTTGAGAATGTTGGGAGTCCTGAGTCCGCATCCACTTGGTGACGGACCAGACCACTTGGGAAGCAACTTACTTCCTTTCTTGTGGTCCAGGGACTCCTCTTTTTGGGTTCAAAATCCAAGTTTATCAAAAATCTTGACTAACGGTTTCGTCCAGAGCAGCAGGTAAGTAGCTTATCAAGTGGTCCGGTCCTTCAACAAATGAATGCGGCCTCAGGATTCCCATCACCCTCAACAAAAAAAAATCACTTTATCCCTATTTCAAATGAAAAATATTGTTTTCGTAATCAATTTTAGCGCTAAGGAGGTGGGTATGTAATGTCCGTCCAGTACTATCTTTCGGATCGAGGATAACTCTCTCCAGAGAGTGGTGGTCGCTATCTAGTTGAGGGGGTTGGTTTAACAATCTAGCCATTTCCGGATGTTAAATAAAGACATTATAAGTCGAGGAGATAAATTAGTTAGAAAAAACTGTTGTAAGTCCAAAACTAATTCAAAAAGAATCTGGGTCAGGGAAACGAATCTAAACATGTGTGTGACATTTATGATTATTATGAGTGATTGTTAATGAACATGTCTGTCCCTCTAATCTGAAATGAGAGACTTCATTGCTCTATATAAGTTTACACAAAACCCCGTCTATGCTACACCATGCAAAGGGTCCACTCCAATTTTCTCCAGACAGTAATACGAAACTCAGAAAAAAACATCAATTATGAGCAGAAAGTCATCAGGATTTGACCCATGGAAATGAGGGCCTCAGCCTTTACCAGTCTTCAAGTCATCCCATATGAGACTTCCAGTCAGACAACTTACAAACATATGGACATGTGCAATGGAGCAGCGAATACACTTACCCATTCTCCTGCCTACTGAAGCCAAGATGCGAGGCCATCTTTTATCTGTGTTTGTGTTAAGTGGAAAAATATCTGAGACAGCACGTAGCGACGCTGATCATTGCATGTAAGATCAACACTAGCAACCAGGTAAGAAAGTCAGGTATGGGTATACCTGTTGTGATCTTAGCATAAGATCAGCATAGGTCGTTTCTTACTAACAAACGTGATCAGGGCTCGGAATTGAGGAGGCGCTGTTGCCAGGTTTTCTTGAAACCTGAACCAACTATTAGGCCACCGAAGCGTTATTAAGGCAATTATTAGTTTTTTTCTTGTTTTGGATTATTGGTCGCGTAGATGCCGTTTGATAATTCCTTAGGAATTGTATTTGTATTCAAATGGTAGTTCCTACACCAACGCATATTAAAATGCTAATTCTAGCCTGTTGGAATTTGATTGTGAGCAACCTGTTCGGAGAGTTTAGTCAATTATATTTGTATCTTTTTCGAATCAAAGTTATACAAGTGCAGATTGAGCGAAAAGTTCGTTATATCTTAATTGTATGTAGTTGGGTAGGCTTACAAATTATTGTACTTGTACTATCTGAAAATGGGCAGGCAGAGGCAAAGGTCGAGATTTTCAAGTATTAGAAATGCCCAGAACGAGTGCTGTAATGAGGTTCAAGGGGGCACAATAGCAGATAAACTGAGGATAAATTACGGAGTAATTATTAGCGGCTTTATAAAACACGTTGTACAAAAATAGATACTACTATTCTTTACGTTCATTTATGGATTGACCCAATTTCAAATGAAGTATTTTGTATGTTTGGTTTTCCATATATGGAAGACGACCTGTGTGACGAGGATCCTTTGCAAAAGAAAGATTATTGGTGCCGAAAGATAGCACGAATTGACAGGAGGAAAGTAAACCTTTATTCTAACAATAGTACTTTTCCTCATTTCTATCTAAACTCCTTACTTCAATTCACAATTAAACCGTAAATGATTCGCAAATATTAGGATATCACCTATAAACCAGCAACTTTTTCAAAATTCAACCATAAACCCTGAGTAGCCATCCCAATCTAAAAAGCGCTCCACATCTCCAGAATTCGTTACAATTATAGATTCAAATTATAACGATGCTGCGAACAATAGCGAGTAAATCGGATTACGCGTATATCAAGTTCTAGTAATCGCTACTCACATTGCATCTATTTTGTATATCTGATTCGATTCTAGCCGAATTTGAATCGACATACATTATGAAAATTAGAGTATCCAATGTTAGATGCGAGTATCTATCAGAATCAGATCGAATGATTAATTGTGCGGAATGATTTTATGGCGATTGTTGAGTGAAATTGTAATTTACAAGTTATTTGATAGTGAAAATCGATAATTTTAGTAATTATTTTGGCCGATGCATGCTTGAGTTAAATAGGAAATGTGGGTTATTTGAGGAATATGTTGAAATTAAGTAGATATGAATTGAAATTGGAGAGCCACGCGTGGTTTTATTCGAGGTCTATTTTCATTTACGATTTACATTGATGTAATAGTTTAGGAGAATTATTTACAAACGGGTGGGAGATACGATTGACTGATGTTATTGTGCTCTCAAGTTTGCACTCTCGCCAGGGAGTTACCGCCATTTAAATGGGTCCTTAGTATGTAAAATCATTTGTTGCAATGTGATTGTATCTATCTGTATTTTAGGGTACAATAAATTGAAACAGGAAAAACATTTTGGTATAATATAGCCATTGGCATTGTGCTTCTACCACTCCTATGCATCATCGTTGTCGGTTCGCTGAAATATGTTTCAGCTTTTTCCACGCTTCCCCAAGAAGTCTAAACTCGCCCTGCACGGTTCTGTGGTATTTGTTCACCCAGCCGTCAGCTACCCTGGGATTAATGATCCCATTGCCAAACATTAGCAGTAAATAAGTTGTCTTAAATTATCTGCCGGACATGGTCTTCGAGATTTTTTCGAGCCAGAGTACCCCGATGCTGTGGTCAAATAGGTGTCAATGAAGGCTATCCGCTGCATTTGGCCGCAGTACGAAAATACATTGTGCATTGCGACGGGACACCAGGGCGCACACGCCCAAATAAGAAGGAAGTCTTGCAGAGTGATCCGGTTGTAGTGCTTCAATTCCGAGAAAAGAGCCCAGAGAAAATTGGTGAAACTGAACAGGTGGATTTGTACACAAGTCTAGGGCAGTTGTTAGACCTGAGAGGAAAGGCTTATCAGCAAATGTGCGGCAGTTTTGAAGCGTATACCATCGGAAAAAAAAGAGAAACCGTGCTTCCCGCCGAGAAAACCATAAACGCCAAACGGACCGCTGATAGGTTGTTGCAAAGCGAAATGGGAAAACGAATGAGAGAGAAGAAGACACGTTTGCAAGAGAATAGTAGCAGTCTCCAGTATCCAAAAAGGCAAAGCAGGTCAAGGGTGAAACAACACATCGTGCCGCTAGAAAACCGTCTGCTCAAAGTTATGCGGATACACATGGTGGAGCACCAAAGGAAAAGACGAAGAAACGGAAGACGAGTAGACCGTCGACTCTGGTCCACAATCTGATGAAAGATAAGACATTTGCGGAAGTTTTCAGCGAGATCTGTTCTAAGATCCGGCCTGAAAACAGTAAGCAGAAGTGTCTTCCATGCGGAAAACGAAGGGTGGCAAAGTTCTCGTTGAATTAGGCCCGATGGCAGCAAGCTAGGGTAATTTCTGTGAAGAGATCAACCAGCTACTGAATAAAAGGCTCTGGTTTCTAGTTTAGAGCCTACATGCTCTCTAGAAATCCTAGATTTTAACTGCCTCACATAAAAGGTCGAATTTAGGAGGCCATTAAATTTTAGAGGCAATACGCGGGAAGTAAAGCTGAATCATTTCATAGACTCGGTGAGCTAACTGTTGCGTGAGATGAAGCAGTTGGGCGGGGATAAGACTGGGGCTGAGTTTCTCAAGTCGCTGTGTTTGCAGCGACTTCCAGAAACACTCAGACTATCTTGATCTCTGCGGACTCTGGATCTTTGGAGGTGTAAGCAAACATTGCGGGCAAAATTCACGAGATGCACCCGGAAGCTAGGGGCAGATTGCTGAGCTGCAGCAGAAGGTGGCAACCCTCGCGATTACCGTCTCCAAACTAGCGGCAACAGTTGGAGCTTTGCGTTCGGGTGTTAGGTCCGGAAATCATTCGCGGTCCGTCAACCGAAATGGGCGATCGAATAGGCATGCATCGGGGTCCACAATGAAACCTGAAATTTGCTGATACCACCGTAGCTTTGCCGACAAAGCAAAGAAATGTGTCAGTCCGTTTATGACTTCAAAAAAGTAAACTCGTTGGGAGTTCCGGCGGCGGCAACCCAGAATGCAGCTCGGCGCCGCTTAACAATATTCGATCGTTTGAGTAAGCGGTATTACCTGATCGACACATGCGCAGACATCTCAGTTCTCTCGCTATCGCGGAATCACAAACTGGCGGCGGCAGATTTTTCAACCATATAAACTTACGGCTACAGGCAAGTGGGCGTAAGTCTGGGACTTCGTTGAACGTTCTCACGGTGTTTCGTAGTAGCGGACATCGGTAGGCCCACATTAGGCGCATATTTTCTTGGCCACTATGCAGAATAGGTCTCTTATAGATCTCGTAACTTCGCTCAGGTCTCAAGGAAAACTTGCCACCTGCTCTGCTGTCAGTCTTTCGATCATCCTTAAGTCCAACGGCGATCGGAGACCATGTGGCGATTACAGACGTCTGAATGCTCAGACCATTCTAGACCGCTATTCTATACCACCCACCCACGATTATGCGCACAATCGCGCTAACTACCGTATTTTCACGACCTTGGACTTAGCCAAGGCGTACCATTAATCTTTGTAGCTCAAAAAGATATTCCGAAAACGGTAATATGCACACCTTTCGGACTCTTCGAGTTCACACGGATACCTTCTGGTCTATGCAATGCAGAGCAAACTTTTCAGAGGTTCATCCACTCTTTCCTGCAAAATCTTAACGTTTGTTTCGCGTACTTGGATGATGTTTTGGTTGCGTCTTCTTCAGAGTCTGAGCGTTTGAAACATCCCGAATGCATTTTTCATCGTCCTTTTGAGGCCGGTCTTGAAAAGTGCAAATTTCTTCAACAGCAGGTGAAGTGTTTAGGACTTCAATATCAGAGCGCTTCAACTCCAGATGGAAACAGATCATTGAAATAGCGCCGGGAACCGGACTCGCAGTTGTCCAGCGCCTAAGCCGCAAAGGAAACCTCCCCCACTGGTGTCATCGGGGGACGCGTGCGAGTTTTGGAAGCCTTCTTGGCAATTGACTACTAATACATCACGTTCGAAGTGGTTGACGCTATTTGCCGGTGTGTATCAGTCCGGCGATCTCACTGTGCGTAGAACTTCCCAAAAATATACGCTGAGACACTCGTCGAAGCTCTTGGAACATGTAGTGCGGCGCTGGGGGGCATTTCTGGGGATGGTGACATGCACCACAATCACAGCTTATTAATAAATTAAAAGTATACTCCGCAGCGTGATAAACAAAAGCAGACCCAGTCGAGGAAAGAGCTAAAATAGGAGACTCGGATATGAACTTATCGCTCAGAAACTCGGGGCTCTGTGGGAACCCTGCACACTTTATGCTGAACAAATGGCCCGCAAAATCAGTTTTCACTATGAAAGATAAGAGACGGCCAAGCAGTACTGGTATTCTATCAATAGCTGGATCTACAGCCGGAGCATTCAACGCTTGCCTAAAGGGAAAGCATTTCTCCTGCTGCTAGGTGGAGGGGCTTGAACTGATTAGCAAGAGAAAAAAGAATCCTGCACAGCCGTCCACATATCGACCATTGTGTACGTTTCCCCCGCCCCGGGAAAGTGCTTTAAAACCTCATCAGAAGTAGATTTGCTAAAGAGATATAAGGTGTCGGCGATTTTTACCTAAGGCAAGGACCAGGGAGATGGTGTTAAGCCAGTTCAATTCGGGCTGTCAGTTGCGCCGGAAGAGAGCGCAATGCACTTGCCCGTCAGTTGAAATGAAGGTACCCTCCACGTACCATTAGTTCAACTTTGGACGTGGAAGGTCTTGAGACGAGAATTTGAGAAGTTTTTGTGTGTGTATCTATTAAAAATATTCGTCAAAATTTTCGCTCACAGTCTAAACAAACATATCTGGCCGGTTGGCCGAATAATTTTTGATTCGATCACTGGTCGCCTGAACAGGCAAAACTGAGAGACCAACTTTATCCCGTCCATGTTACGGCTGACGGTTAAATGCGGATTTTTCAAGCGTAAATGTCAACTCGAACTGAACGTGGATGACAGGCTTTATGAAGCTCGTAGTCAGATATGCTAGGCACAGTAGAAAATCCATTCCACAATTCTTGCAGATGTTGAGGGATTAAGAACCTTAAGTTAACGTTCGATTCGAAGATAATGAAGCCCGGTCCGACTGATTATTTCCCTACCCAAAACCCGTTTGGAAATGCTGTCCTTAGGTACTTGAGGAGGGCGATGAGAGCCGAGTCTACAAGGGGCTTATCTGAATCTCTTATCATGAAGCTTCACTGGAGGTTATCAGGTATCATGGGAACCAGGATCTCTTAAATTGCGGGGGAATTCGTAGAGTTGGGCTGTATAATTCAGGCAAAGTACCCCTTAGTTGCAGCAGAGGTGTTAGATGGGACTCGCATTTACTGGTGTGAACGCTGAGCTTACATTGAGGATAAAATCCCCAGGACTTTTCGTTTCCCTCCCCAGCTTCTAAGGAGCATGGAGGTTTTCGGTGTTCGGTGTTGCGCAGGGCAAGATTGGGAAAGCCTGATCTCCTGGTTTTTTGCTCAGCAATGGTCTGGTGGATGACGCCGATTACCCGTTTTCAAATTTTTCAGTGAGATGATGAGGAACGCTGGCAGTAGAGGCCATGTTGCGCATTACGTTCCGATTCTATTTGTTGCAAGGAAGGTAAAGCTCGGCGGTGGGGAAACCGAAAGACAAGAGGTACCTTGAACTAATAATTTCATACCGTTTTCTCTTTCAGTTAGTGAATGAAATTTTCTGATTTCAATGCTTCCAAAGCCGGCAGAGCGGGAGGCTACCCTGAAATAATATGTTAAACAGGTTCAGGCTAGTTCTCTGATGGCGGGGAGGTGTTTAGTTGGTTGTCTGACAGCGCACCGTGCGTTAACGTATTCATTCGGTGAGAGAGCAAACAGAAGTCATCAGTGTAGTCGAGGTATCATGGTCCAGTGAAATCCTCCACGTGCTCTAGGCAAGGCAGCATGGGGAACGTCATCGATAACAAGAACGAATAATATCACCTATATAACGCAACTAGGTCGGATTCCGTTTTGGACCTCAAATTTCTTGAAAATTTTACCTCGATACAGTCGCAATTGAAATTGGAGAGAATGTTTTGGCAGTGCGCAAGTCGAATTAAAAGCAACCTGAAATGTATAGAGCCATGCTTACCGTTCTGAATGTCAGATGGATAGGAACGATACTTCATCGGGACAAATATTTTGGTATTAACAGTGGAAGAAGTTCATTTTGCTAGTTTAATTGGCAAATATCGAATAAGTTGTCTCCTAAATATCAATGCTTCAGTGCAACATGCCTGCTCTGCATTTTATGATCCTAACAAAAGACTTTAACAATAAAACACAAAATTGTTTTTTCGAAATTTTAATCTTCACCCTAAACCCATTTTTGCACTTTATAAAACAAAAGATTTAAGACAGTAACTCGACGAATGTTTCCGAACATGCTTGCCCAAGATAAATGGTACTTGAAGAATAGCTTGGGGAAACTTATTTGCAGAGTCTGTACTGGCCGTGTTGTGTTGAAATCTGATCACTATCACCAAGGTTGCGTTGACATATAAAGGTAGGCAAAAGAGGAGATAAGATTATTTCTCTCTGTCAAAAGAACTGACACCCGCAATATCGATCATCCAGCGCTACGAGTACGTTCATAAAACGGCTTTCTAGTCTCTGCTTAAAACACCCTCCGCAAACTGTTAGTCCAGATCTAGAATGTATCCACTTACAAAAGAGCAGAAGGGGATGTTTTTCTGTGATAGGCGAATAAATATATATAGCGAAATGCAGTATATATTACATCCTAGTCCACTCTTCATCATCATCAACGGCGCAACAACCGGTATCCGGTCTAGGCCTGCCTTAATAAGGAACTCCAGACATCCCGGTTTTGCGTCGAGGTCCACCAATTCGATATCCCTAAAAGCTGTCTGGCGTCCTGGCCCACGCCATCGCTCCATCTTAGGCAGGGTCTGCCTCGTCTTCTTTTCCTACCATAGATATTGCCCTTATAGACTTTCCGGGTGGGATCATCTTCATCCATACGGATTAAGTGACCCGCCCACCGTAACCTATTGAGCCGGATTTTATCCACAACCGGACGGTCATGGAATCGCTCATAGATTTCGTCATTGTGTAGACTACGGAATCGTCCATCCTCATGTAGGGGGCCAAAAATTCTTCGGAGGATTCTTCTCTCGAACGCGGCCAAGAGTTCGCAATTTTTCTTGTTAAGAACCCAAGTTTCCGAGGAATACATGAGGACTGGCAAGATCATAGTCTTGTACAGTAAGAGCTTTGACCCTATGGTGAGACGTTTCGAGCGGAACAGTCTTTGTAAGCTGAAATAGGCTCTGTTGGCTGACAACAACCGTGTTTGTGTTTGACCAGTGCGGTTTGATGTTGTTGGTTGATTCGTCTTCGGTGCTGACGTTGCCACCATATATTTTGTCTTGCCTTCATTGATGTGCAGCCCAAGATCTCGCGCCGATTGCCGCCTGCTCGATCTGGATGAAGGCAGTTTGTACGTCTCGGGTGGTTCTTCCCATGATGTCGATATCGTCAGCATAGGCCAGTAGTTGGGTGGACTTGAAGAGGATCGTACCTCTTGCATTCACCTCAGCATCACCGATCACTTTCTCGAGGGCCAGGTTAAAGAGGACGCATGATAGCGCATCCCCTTGTCGTAGACCGTTGTTGATGTCGAATGGTCTTGAGAGTGATCCCGCTGCTTTTATCTGGCCTCGCACGTTGGTCAGGGTCAGCCTAGTCAGTCTTATTAATTTCGTCGGGATACCGAATTCTCTCATGGCCGTGTACAGTTTTACCCTGACTATGCTATCATAGGCGGCTTTAAAGTCGATGAACAGATGGTGCAACTGTTGTCCATATTCCAACAGTTTTTCCATCGCCTGCCGCAGAGAGAAAATCTGATCTGTTGCTGATTTGCCTGGAGTGAAGCCTCTTTGGTATGGGCCAATGATGTTCTGGGCGTATGGGGCTATCCGGCCTAGCAAGATAGTGGAAAATATCTTATAGATGGTACTCAGCAACGTGATACCTCTATAATTGCTGCACTGTGTGATATCTCCCTTTTTATGTATGAGACAGATTATGCCTCGCTGCCAATCGTCAGGCATTGATTCGCTGTCCCATATCTTGAGCACAAGTTGATGAATCACTTGGTGTAACTGGTCGCCTCCATATTTAACCAATTCGGCTGTAATTCCATCGGCTCCTGGCGACTTATGATTTTTTAGCCGATGAATTGCACGCACTGTTTCTCCTAAACTTGGTGGTGGCAGTATTTGTCCGTCGTCTTCAGTTGGCGGGACCTCCAACTCGCCGTTGTTCTGGTTGTTCAGTAGCTCATCAAAGTACTCAACCCATCGTTCTAATATGCCCATTCTGTCGGAAATCAGATTTCCCTCTTTGTCTCGGCAGGATGAGCATCGAGGTGTATAAGGCTTCATCCTGCTGACTTGTTGGTAAAACTTCCGCGCCTGGTGCGGTTGCTCCCTGTACTTTTCTAGTTCACAGACTTGTTGGTTCTCCCAGGCTTCCTTTTTCCGTCTGTGAAGTCGCTTCTCCGCTCGACGGAGTTCGTGATAAGTCTCTGCGCGTGCCCGCGTTCTTTGAGAATGCAACATTACTCGGTATGCGGCATTCTTCCGTTCCGTTGCTAGCCTACATTCATCGTCAAACCAGCCGTTCCGACTCCTTTTGCGGCTGGGACCAAGTATATTTGTGGCCGTATCCATGATAACGTTCTTCAGGTGGTTGTGAAGATCATTAGTTGGTGCTTCATCTCCAGGTCCTCTGTTGACTGCGGTTATTGCGGCATCCATTTCCCTCTTATAGGTGTCGCGGAGTGTTGTGTTGTGGATGGCTTCAGTGTTCACTCTCACCTGATTGTCAGAGGGGATTCTAGGTGGTATTGTTATTCGAGCTCGGAGCACCATGCCAACGAGATAGTGATCCGAGTCTATATTGGCCCCCCTATATGTTCTGACATTCATCAAGGCTGAGAGGTGGCGGCGTTCGATCAACACGTGGTCAATTTGGTTGAAAGTGGTCCCGTCTGGAGAGGCCCACGTATGTTTGTGGACCGCTTTCCGCGCAAACCAGGTACTTCCAACAACCATTTCGTGTGACCCTGCTAATTGAATAGTCCGCAGTCCGTTATCATTTGTTTTATCGTGTAAGCTATGGGAGCCAACGTATCGCCTGAATACGGGCTCCTTCCCTACTTGGCTGTTAAAATCTCCAAGTATGATTTTGATATCATATCTGGGACAGGCTTCGAGGGTTCTTTCTACTGCCTCGTAGAAGATATCCTTCTCCGACTCTGCAGTCTCCTCTGTAGGGGCGTGAACGTTTATGAGGCTTATATTTCTAAACTTGCCTCGCAAGCGCAGAGTGCATAGCCGTTCGCTTATGCTTTCAAAGCCGATAACAGCAGGTTTCATTTTTTGGCTGACTAAGAAACCTACTCCGAGCACATGGTTTACTGGATGACCACTATAATATATGGTGTAGTGGCTCTTCTCCAGGAAACCGGTCCCTGTCCATCGCATCTCTTGCAACGCTGTTATATCAGCCCTATATTGGGACAAGGTATCGGCTAGCTGCTTATCAGCTTCATCTCTGTACAGGGAGCGCACGTTCCATGAGAAGATGCGCCAATCGTTGTTCCTTTGTCGTTGCCGGGTCCGTCGTTTTAAAATTATCCGAGGCTCCTGTTGTGGCTTCGTAACATGTTGTTTTCCGTGTAGGGTTGTCAGCCCTACCCAACCCCCAACCTGGAGGACCAGTTGGTACAATTTGTCCCGTTTTTAGGCGCGGGAGACTCGCCTTCATCCTTCTCCGTCTGCAGCTTTTCGTCAAGAAAGAGCTCCCAGCGGTCACCACGTGGAGGTGGAGATAGGGTTTGGTAGTAGAGCTGTTGGTGTTGGTTCAGCAGGCATTTCCCAGGTTTTATGCTCCATCGTGGGTACCAATCCACGTTTCGCCCCGGGACCTATACTACCCTTTGACCAGTCCACTCTTGCTCAGCCCAAAATGCAAATTGGGTTGCTGGCCATCGACTGTTATTAGGGTGGGTTCATCAGTTGCGATAGTCATAGGCTTTATGTAAAATCTAGGGGGGAAGTCATAATCAACCAATCAATCAATCAAACATGAGTCGGAAGATGAGGAAAATAAATACTCCAATCCATACCCGAACCCTTTTTGTTAAATTAACATTTATCTATATTTTATAAGTAATTGTGAACATTTCTTCTTATGCCTTTCGTATTGTTGTTGTGCTGTTGCCGGAAATATGGTCAATTAGATGAACAGTTTTAACACCGGGTAATCGATGGAATCGATCGAGGGTCGGCGGCTGATAGGCAGACGAAAACTAATCAGATGGGAAATGACGAAACAGGTTGTATTCGGCTGAAAGGTTCTGTTTAAGTGTAGGCACGATTTCAACCGCGGGTGTTTCATTGGAGATGCAATAGTTCCGTCAAACCATTTGCACTTTATTCCAAATTCGGCTGATGGACTGTGGTACCACTACTGATTTAAGTCTACTGCCTAGCCTATGCAGTGAACGTATCTCGGAAAATTCCATAAACCATTTTTTGGATTTGATCTGAAATTCTGATGTTCTGAAGTAGGAGCGTAAGCAACTCGTTCATACTCGTTCAACTCGTTCAACTCGCCAGACCAGTCACAATTTGACCATCAATTAACACTATGGCCATGGTGTTGGCCTCTCGTTCTGTGATAGCAACGAGATCTACACTTCATGTTAAATAATCAAGCGTAGAAAGGATATATTTATTACCATTCCCCGGTTGAGGAAACGGTCCCAGAATATATATGGTCGCTATTTATCTTCAGTTCGGTCGGCAGAAATCACGCTTCCTAGATGTGTAAATTGATCGACGCGCTCCTATGCTCTCCCTGCTAATGCAGACAAGGAGAGCACGATGATTTCCCAAACTGAGAATCTTGGTTTCTCTTTTCAAATCCAGAGCCTTTTGGCCAGGGTCCATGACTTGGTGAGAGAGCGAACGGATGTCATCAGGGTAGTCGTGGTACTTCCAGAAAGATGTTATACTCCATTGAACTCCTCCATGTCCTCCTGACAAGGCAGCATGAGGAACGTCACCGATTACAAGACGAAATAATATCGGTAAGAAGATGTTACCCTGGTGGACTCCGCTTTGGACTTCAAAATCCTGTGAGATTTTACCTCGATGGAGTACGTGACATTTTGCGCCACCATATTATATGTTGCTCTTATAATGGCGATTAATTTCTCTGAAATGCGCATCCTGCCTAGAGCACCCCAGATACACTCCGTATTCACAATTTCAAAGGTTTATGAAACGAAAGACTAAACTTCGCACGATGTTCCAAAATGATGTGTAAGGTGTTGACGTGGTCAATGCAAGAGGGTCCCGAGCGTAATTCTTCGAAATGTTCTTTGATGCTTTCCAAGATTATTTTAGCTGTTCTATTATATTTACGACGCCAGGGTGCACGCAGAAACCCCCCAAATGTCATATCCAAAACCGGTGCCCATTTAACAAGCACACCTTCTTCACTCTCTTCGAAAGGATTGGGATGGCCAAGATTGCCGTACGAGTCAAAGTAGCAGATCTACAGAATGCGTTGTGAAACAATTGCAGTGATAAATAAATCTGTGGGAAGACCGTCAAGCCTAGCAGCTTTACTCCGTTTCAATCCATTGATGGTCGATTTCTCTTTTGCTTGGAGGAATAGTTCATGTCAGCATGTTATGGTGACTAGCCATTTCATCCACGGGAAGGGGAACCTCACTGGATGTGATCCGGTTAAGAACAGTGGTGAAGTGTTCTTTCCACCTCTTCAGCTGCTAGTCATTATGAACGAGGAGTCGGCCGTTAACATCCTTCACTGAACTATAGAAAGATTTGCAAACACATACAAGCTCTTTCGGATGCAGCACACTTCTGAAATCATTGCATTCTGCGAAATCTTTCGCTTTTCTTACCAATAACAAACTGCCTTTTGTTACGGTGCAGACTTCGATGAACTTCCCGGAATTTCGCCCTCTCGCCATCATTCGCAGCAGTCAAAAGTGCATTCAACCTCTTCCAATCACTAACCTTCTTCCACGATTCCGCAGCCAGCCAAATCTTATGACATCTCATCAGGATGTGGCCGACCTGCACAGTACCCGACAAAGAGCATTTTTAATGGGGTTATCGATATTCTCACGCGGGTTCCTCAGTATGTCTTCCGCCCGGTCAGCAAAATAGCTCCCCCACTGTCGAGCGACAGCTGGATCATACAAGCGGTCAATGTTGAACTTGGGTCGCCACAACTCTCCAAACCTGCGAGAATTGACGGACGTAACACCCAAGCGTAAGGCGACGTCAGCGCCTCTCTTGTTACCCATATCCAGGACACAACTTCTAAATCTACTCCTGATAGTGAAGTGATCTATTTGATTACTCGTACGGTGTAGGTCAGTTGAAACCCATTTGACCTTATGGAAGACTTTGTTCTCGAAGAACGTGCCACCAATGGCGAGGCTGTGGAAGTTGCATCACCATCAGTCTTAAGCAAACTTTGTGTCCACGAAGAAAGTGCGCAGTTTCGCAGCGTTTATGGTTAATTTGTGTTAACCTCATCTGTGATTTGCGTTGAGTGTTTTCCTATACTTTGAGCACCTGTTACTGTTCCTTCCGTTGCAGCTTGCACTTTGAGTTAGCTCCATAGTTCCTGTTCCAAATTTTATGCAGCTCAAGATCTATCATTCGTACGGATGCATGCTTTTGTTGTATTATAGATGCCAGAATAGCTGTAGTATTACTTCAGTGCCACTTGCTCTCTAAATCGATAAATAACTATTTTTACTCTTCCTGGTGCCTTGCTGATGACAGCAATCGACGTCCCACCATAGAGTTTTCGCAACGCTTCTAAAGCTCTTTTATGAAGTCTAATAAGGTCGAACTTTTTCTCTCTGGCTGTCGCAGCGGAAGGCCCCGGTTCAAATATCACTGGTGGCAGAGATATTTGCTATGCCAGTCGACTTAGCTGTGAATGTGAATGAGTACGTGAGTCGGAGAATATATACGGGGAGTCAGACTTCTTCCAAGTGGGTCGGTCGACGGAGCCTATGTCTTCGAGCGCTTGCAACATTTGTTTAATTAAGATTCCTACTACTAAGGTACCATAGATATCCATCGCTTCTTCGGAAACTCTCGAAAAGTTCCGGTACTTCGCTTTCAATGCCCCTCACGACAGCTTCCTTACTTGTCCCCAATTCCACGTTTGCGTATCCCTCCGATAGTCAATTTTAATCCACGGATGGGCGCTTTCTTCCCATACATTTTAATCTGAGGATGATCTCTTCTTACTCAGAATTTTTTGTAAGACTTCAAAGACTGTAAATAGGCCTTGAAATGACAGGGGATGTCATTACGCAGTTGGTGCCAAAAAAGAGTGTTCAAAAAAGATAGAAGCTCCTAGTTTTTCACACATTGCTCACTTTCAATTTTAATAAGTGCGATGTGCGCCCCCTCGGGCACCACCTCGTCGTGGTGGGGGAGCCTGTAGTAGTTTACTGCTACATTAAGGGTGTCCAAAACATGAATATGGAAACGAAGGATTTAAACTAGATCTATGGGAAAACAACGGATGTGGGGGGGCACAGAGCATTGGAAGAGTTACTGGGATCGTCCTCCCTGCACCGGAGAAGGTGCTAATAGGACCCCAAGCCAAGGTGGAACAGCATACGCCGAGGGCTGCGTGGCCAATGGGGAGTTTGGTCTTTAGTATGCGAACTCTGAATACCTTGGGTACCTTCAGTTTCAAATAAGACACTTACCCTGGTGTCCGGGCCAGCCAGGGTGGACATTCTTCCCGGACTACTCGTGGGACCAAGACATGGACTCAATTAACAAAAAACTAAAACGACGATAGAAGAGGAGGAGATGATGCCAGGCGCATCATCGGAGGACGAGCTGCTGGCCTCCAGCCAGGAGACAGTGGCCGTCGAGAGCAGTACACTCGGTGCCAGCCGTAGCACCGTTATGCTGAAACCAACCGCAGGGACCTCCCGGAGCGAGGCGTCAGACGGACTAGTGGCTTCCAGCCTAGAACCCACTGCCATCAAGCTGGGTGTAGCGAGTACCAGACATAGTACTCCTGACCCGAAGCCCTCAGCGTCGGGGGATCCCTCGAAAGCGAAAACCGACAAGAATGTCGGTCGCCGGAAACAGGCTAAGAAGCGAAGGTCCACGGGTGTCCTGCTCAAGAGCCAGTACCAGAAGGCCATGCATATTCTCGGCGAGATTGCCAAGAATAAGGAGGCCGGCACTGTCGACGAGCGGGATGAAAAAGACTTCGCTAAATACCAGGCGATTGTTGATGAATACAACAGCAAACGCCGGGCTGACGAGCAGAAGGCGAAGCCCATCGCTCTAAAACGCAACCGATCTCAAGGCGAGGTCGAACAAGATAAGAAGCGGAGCAGAGTGGGTAAGAGCGCAGACGCCAAGCAACATACGGAAGAAATTGTACAGCAACCGTCAGCCGGCGGGCAAAGTACTGCGAAGCCTTTCAGCGACGTGGCCAGGAGTCACTTACGTGTGGCGCTGGCGGATGGCAATTCTGCTAGCGGCAAACTAACGCTGGAGGTGTGGACCAGTGTGGAGGCTAGGCTGCCGGGCATGGTCTATGAACATCTCGTGGAGACCGGAGGCAAGCACCCGGGACCCACTCCCCACTTTGATTCATCTCAGGTGGTCCGTGGGTTCCACGTAATAGCTTGCATGGACCAGTTCTCTAAGGACTTTCTCGGCTCGTGTGTCGCTAAGATCAGCGACGCCTGGGAGGGCGTTAAGCTCAAGATTATCCCTTACGACGAGATTCCCAGGAGACCGGTCGCTCGCATCTGGTTGCCGAAGATCCGCATGGAGAAGGACAAGCTCGTCCATTTCCTGCGCCTTCACAACCCCGGGATTCCCATGGACGACTGGGTTGTTATAAAGGAGGAGGAACCTCAGATAAACAGCCAGACCGTACTACTCCGCATAAACGAGGAGTGCCTGGAGGCACTGAAAAAGGCTGATTATAAAGTGTGGTTCGGAGTCAGGAATGCCAAAGTAAAAGTGTTCCGTTCTGCGAAACCGGACGACGACCTTGACCCAATCGACGCCGCCAACGAGCTGTTGGAGGAGATGACGATCGACGGTCCGACGGGGGCTGACAAACCCCCCACGCAAGCAGATCATGCTGAGGGTAATGCAGATAAATCTGCAGCACTCGAAGTGCGCCTCGGCTAATCTGCTCGTCTTCCTCTTAGAGGAAGACATCGACATCGCATTAATACAGGAGCCCTGGGTCGGAAGCGACCGAACCATCAAAGGGCTCCAAAGCAAATATTTTAATTTATTCCACAGCACAGGAGACGCTGATCAGGATAGACCTAGAGCATGTATTCTTGCGAGGAAGAGTCTGCACGCTTTCCTGTGCCCGGACCTGAGTTCCAGTGACCTAGTTGTGGTCAAGCTGGAGCAGGTGGGGGCAGAGAACGTGTACATTTCCTCGGCGTACATGGCTCATGACCGATCAGCTCCGCCAGAAGAACTACAACATCTGACGAACACCATAACAGCAAAGAAAGCCAACCTGCTGATAGGCTGCGACGCAAATGCAAGGCATACGCTTTGGGGCAGCTCCGAAATCAACGAAAGAGGTGAGTCATTCTTTGATTTTATTATTACTTCAAATCTATCGGTGTGTAACAGGGGCAGTACACCAACCTTTCATTTCCCCTGCTCGGAGAACTGTGACGGTTGGGAGGAGGTCCTTGATATCACCCTAATAACAGACAACGGGATTCTTAAGGTGGAGGACTGGAGAGTGTCTGACCAGAGATCCTTCTCTGACCATAGTTGGATACTCTTCAGTCTAGATCTCGCCGAAGTCTCGTGCCCTGCTAAGTACAGCAGGGTGGTGGAACGAAGATCTCTCTAGTCTCAGGAAGCTGACCAGAGAAATCTTCAACATCTGCTACAGGCAAAAATACTGGCAGCCATATAAGGACTGCCTAAAGAAGTACAAGTCGGCCATCAGGACCGCCAAGAGGCGGTCTTGGCTAGACTATTGTCAGAGCATTGAAAGCACTAATGAATCCGCGAGGCTCAATAAGATTCTGTCCAAGGATATTAAGAGTCCATCCTTCCTTAAAAAGTCGGAAGGCTCCTGGACGGAATCTTCTAGTGAAACCTTGGAGCTGCTGGTGCAAACGCACTTTCCCTCCAGCGAGGAGGACTGTGGGTCAGAACCTCGCTTGGAGGGTTTGCGGCAACCCCAGCTGTGCAAGACTATCAAATCGGTAATTACCGGGGATAGGATCGGCTGGGCTATAAACAGCTTCTCCGCATACAAATCTCCAAGCCCAGATGGCATAATGCCAGTCATGCTACAGAAGCAGCAGGAAAGGGTTGTGCCGTGGCTTGTTGAGATTTACCGGAGCTGCATCACTTTAGGATACGTACCGCAGTCCTGGAGGCGCGCACGGGTGGTTTTCATACCAAAAGCCGGCAGGCGAGGTCATGAGTCCGCGAAGGACTTTCGGCCAATCAGCCTGACCTCTTTCGTGCTGAAGACCCTAGAACGCGTCCTGGACATTCACTTAAGGACGATTATGGAGAGAACGCCTTTCTCTAAGTCCCAGCATACCTACCTCAAAAGAAAATCCACAGAAACCGCCCTCAATTGGCACGGTTGAGCGGTCGCTGCAGTACAAGCAGTATACCCTTGCTGCCTTCTTGGATATAGAAGAAGCTTTCAACAACGTCAGTACCAACGCCATCAAGGAAGCCTTGACCGGTATTGGATTGGAGGGGTATCTCACGGATTGGATTATATCCATGCTGAGTACCAGGATAATTCAGTCCGATCTGGGAGGCAACCACTTGACCAGAGCGGTGAACAGAGGCACGCCCCAGGGTGGTGCTATCTCACCGGTGCTCTGGTTAATAGTAATGGACAAAATTTTACGTACATTGGACAGCAGCGGGGTGAAGGTAGTGGCGTATGCCGACGATTTGGTGATATTAGTATCAGGGATGTTTCTGTCCATTATGAGCGACGTCATGGAAGGAGCGTTGCGAAAGGTGTGCCTGTGGGCCGCAAGATGCGGACTCAGCATAAACCCAACCAAAACGCAACTGATGCTATTCACTACCAAGACAAGGAGACCTGAACTCCATCTACCACGGCTGAATGAACAAAGATTGGTTCTTTCCTCTAATGTAAAGTATCTGGGTGTAATCTTGGATCCTAAGCTAAATTGGAGGTTGAACATAGAACTGAGGGTTAAGAAGGCCTGTATAGCCTTCTATGCCTGTAAGAGAACCTTTGTGAAGAAATGGGGTCTCCGGCCGAGGATGGTTCTCTGGATGTACACCGCTGTAGTGCGTCCGATCCTCACGTACGGATCTATTGTACGGTGGCAGGCTTTGAAGAAGAAATACAATAGAACGAAGCTTAATAGGATTCAGAGAACCGCGTGTGCAAGTGCTACGGGGGCTCTGCAGTCCTGCCCGGCAGATGCTCTCAATGTACTCCTGCATCTCCTCCCCCTAGACCTCCACATCAAATATGTTGCAGCGTGCAGTGCCGTCAGATTACGTGAGTCCGGATGCTGGCAGCGGAGTCCTACGGCCACAGCAACATTTTAGATGAAATACCTCGAGAAATCTGGGCATCCCCCACGGACTATGTCACACGCAAGCTGAACTTCACGAGAAACTTTGCTGTGGACCTTCCAACCAGGGCAAAGTGGAAAACCGGCGGCGTGTTGCAAGACTATGACACGGTATTCTTTACGGACGGATCAAAGATGGCCTATGGAGTCGGCGCGGGGGTTTCCTCGAATACACACGGTGTATCCAAGTCGTATGGTCTCCCAGGTTTCGCCAGTGTATTCCAGGCGGAAGTACTGGCGATATTGGAAGTCTGTCGATGGCTGGAGCGTGATTCGAGCCCCAAGCGTAACATAGCCATTCTGACCGACAGCCAATCGGCCATCAAGGCCTTGTACTCAACGACGACATCTTCCCGGTTGGTGGGGCAGTGCAGAGACACGCTCAACCATCTGGGCAGCACGCTCAAGATCACTCTCCTCTGGGTTCCCGGGCATAGGAACATAGAGGGGAATGAGCGGGCTGACGGATTGGCCAGGCAAGGCTCTGCTCTTGGCAGCCCCTCGGGGAATACAGTCGGTGTTCCGCTGGCGGCTGTCGGGGGCCGAGTCTACTCGCACTGCCTAGCAGCCGCGGGCCTGAGATGGCGAAGGCTTACAAGCTGTGCCAAATCAAGGAGAATTTGGCCCGCTTATAACATAGCCCGATCACGAGAGCTCCTGTGCCAGACGCGTGCAAATACATTCAAGATTACGGCGGTCTGCACGGGGCACTGGCCCATAGGGGACCATGCCGCTAGGCTCGGCTTACCCCACAACTCGCATTGCCGAAGCTGCGGAGAAGGAAGAGAAGCCCTCATGCACTTTCTCTGCGATTGCCCAGCTCTGACTCGAGTCAGGCTGCGGGCACTGGTTAAACCATTCTTTGCGGACCTCAGTGAGATTTCTAGCTGCAGGGTCGGAGAGCTGCTTTCCTTCGTGAATGCTACGGGCTGGCTCTGAAGATCCGAGCCAGTTGGACTCTGCTTCCCTGTTCCTATAACAACAGTCACGGTCTTATGAGTTTGTGGCATCAAAACGGCGCACCAATGCGCTAATTGGGCTCCTCGGAGCGGCCACTGATACCTACCTACCTACCTACTGGGAGTACTGAATCCAGTTCTTACAATGCTTCTCGTGTCCATATACATCTGTTTGGTAGAAGATATAAAGTTATTCTGAAGCGTAGATCGTTCAGGAACGCAAAAACCGCTTCAACTATATTTCTAGATTCAATATGGTGGAAAGTTTTTGGATACCTGGTTTCTGTGGCGTAAAGGGACATGAAATCCCGGATTCATTAGTGAAAGAGGGGTCAATCTCCCTCATGCTGGCACTGGAACCAGCAATTGGAGTATCAGTAGCATTGGCTAAGTCTGTCTTCAAAAACTGGGAACAAGTTTCCTGCAATGGTAGGTGGCAGAGCCTAAAAGCTGCTCGACACACCAAAATTTTTCTGCCAGAACCGTACATGTGTACTGTGTACTTTATGCTGTCGAAAAGCAAGAGGACTTGCAGGGGTATGACAGGCTATTATTCACTAGCTGGGCATATGTTCAGAATAGGAATTATTCAAGATGGTGCGCGTTCCTCCTGTAATGAGGAAACGGAATCAACGGAGCATTTAATATGTGAATACCCCGCTTATGGACGCATCTGGCATCAGACCTTTGGTGCCGACGTTCTCCAGTTGCGACGGGTAGCATCGACCTGAGTGCTAAGAAGCTGTAGCTTCTCCCCCACCATACTGGAAGGATTTAACTTCCCGAACTGGCTAGCGACGAGTGGGCTGCATTGATGGGTCCTTCAGTGATACTGCACATAGGTGTGAACTGTAGACCTACAAACAAAGAACTTTACCACGGCTCAGAGTTTTTGTACAATTACCTATTTTATCGAGCTCCTATGCCAAGGGTAATTAGGTGTTGCTGATGGGCAAGGAAAAAGGAGGGATCTTCAGGAACTATTACCATGTTTCAGCTTGAGCGACTGTTTAGTTGAGGAGATGCCTTTTTAACTTAACATTGAAATGAGATAATGTTCCTGACAGGCAAAGTATCTTCTCATAGGTGTTCCTTTAGTGTCCAGAGACAACGTTGTTGTGGTTATGTGGAAGCCTTAATTTATTTTTGCTCCGGTTTTCAACTCAGCTATTGACCTCAAATTTAGTCAGATTTAGGTTCATTAAAGATAGTAAAAACGAAACCTTGAATTAGGAATTCGTCTAGTTTCCACCAGAAATAATGTTGAACTTTTATTGACTGATTTACTCTCCAATAGGCATTGCCTAAACCGCATTATCTACTCAGACAAGAGTTAATAGCAAGACAGAGTGTTTTAGTCCGAGTTTTCGGCTTTTC
Organism: Hermetia illucens; assembly: GCF_905115235.1. Lineage (NCBI taxonomy): Eukaryota > Metazoa > Arthropoda > Insecta > Diptera > Stratiomyidae > Hermetia > Hermetia illucens. The sequence goes on from NC_051849.1 coordinate 197,232,291, forward strand.
CAAAACAAAAACATTTATCATTGCCTAATAAAAAACTCCAAGCAACTCATTCACCTTCTTATAATTAAGTTATTAACCAATCTTAGTGGAACATAACATCTCAATTCGCTAATAAAATTATCTCAACTTTCAGATAAACTTTGTGCCTGTCTTGTCGTAAAAGTTGGGCCGTCAAAATACAATAAAATTTTCCTACTTATCCGCACAATGCGATTCGCAAATGATTTTCAGAGCTTCTACAACTCAGACGGTGAACGTGAGTCGGAATCTGAATTAGCCTCGGTGAACATTAAAGTATCTTTTGCTCTCCTAATGAGCAGGACAGTTCCAATATTAGCCTCGCTTTGCCCAATCTATTTCATCGCAATTAGAGGGATGATTTTGAGTTGGTGTAAGTGTAGTGCTCTAGGATATTTGCTTCCATTAGCAGCAACTAAATTAGACCGTGCCGACATGTTATTGGTGCAAGGTCAGAGGGGTGCATATCGAGGAACCTTTGCAGTCAAACTAAATTTTGCTGTGATCTTTCCCGCGAACCAAACTCAGGGTCTGTTTCCCCATTTGGTGGTATGATATCCGCGAGTTCTGTTTCTAATTCGCGTATTCGTATGAACAACCTGAATCCGCTTCAAAATTAGATAAGAACATCACTCCCACTTTGACCAGGCTCCACATATTAGCCTGCAGTTGTAGGAAATTCCCTATCAACCATTTCAATGCAACCCTGAATGGGTGAATGCCTCTCGTCAGTTTAGCAATTAGCGGGTCCTCGAAACGTGGCCCGCATTTAGCTGCTCCCAGCACATTAGCTGTCCATTGACCAGCAGTTCCTAATTTACGCTTTAGGGCCTTTCAGGCGGCCGATTGACCGTTGTCGAGGATGATTTGTTCCAAATGCAACTATGTACACTTTGTAGTGAGCTTACTGACCAGTTTGATAGGACGTAGAATGGGTTCATTTTCTGCTTCAAGTGGCACAACTTGGCGGTTAACTTTGATGCGCTCTCCATACGATAAAGTCCCGATTGTTTGCTGTGATGCACTTCATAATTCTGTTTAGGAGGTTCGCGGAGGGAAAGGAACCCGGATCGAGCTTCGGTGTTTTGTAAATGGAACAAAGTTAGATAATAGAAGTGATTCAAGAGATAAAATTGCATTTATCTATGGAAAACAAGATAAAGGCACAAAAGATACGGGGATAGCGAGTGGATTTAATGATAGTCGGGTTACATAGAGCGCCTCTAGTGAAGGGGCCAACCGGTTTCTACGAATGAAGAAGAAACTATTGAAATCCCACCAGGGCTATAAAAGATGCACTCAGAATACGCTATCTATGGATAAGATGTCTTGTGCATTAACCTTGGAGCGGACGTACTTTTAGTTTTACTTTAACCAAGCAGCAAAGATACTCCGCGACGTATGGAACAAGATACAATAATAAGTTTAGATCGACTAACACGGAAGTCGTTACTGGATTGCGAAAATCAGACCAAAGTTAAATTGGTATCTAATTATACATAATCATCCTTAAATTGGTCTGACCACTTGTGGCTAATCTTGTACGAATCATGGTTACTATCATACCGATTCCAAATCCAGGTGGACTATCTTAGCCGGGCACAAAAGGTTTAATCGCATGAGGAGTTACTTGACTGGTTTATTTATGAATTATAAACACAGACGGATGATTGTGGATATGCTGCAAACACACGGGAAGATAACTCTTCCACAGGTGCGCCCAGGTAAGATGGTGCGCTGAATTAGATGGTCGCGTCATATATGAAAGCACTCAGGTTAACTTAGACTCCTACCGCCGGTACCACGGGGAAGACCAAGATGAGAGGTATTGAAACTCATCAGACTTTAAGTGGGTTGGCTTCCTTCAGTTTTTTCAAAAATTTCATGATACCATCGCAAAGCAGTGGCGTCACTTCGCCGCGTTGCCACATTTTTAGGACAGTTGGAGAACACACCTGTTAGCCTTTTTATGATGTTGCTTATCCGTGTGGCTTTTAACTTTATTTCCCCTTTTCACACCCTAGCGGGGTTTCTACTGATGGAGGATGTTAGAATAAAAGAACTCTTTGAGAGGTTAATGGATTTGATTTTGTATTTTTTTGTTAATGCATTAGGAAATGGGATTTATGAGTTTAATGGACCAATAGAGTTTGTGAATCGCGTGTATGGTGTTGAGTTGAACTATGAGGACCCTGAATTCATACTGGTCATGTACGAGAAGTCCTTCTTGTGGTCGAAACTCGGCGGTTCAAAAGCATATTTTCATATAAGTGAAATAAGGTTAAGTGAAAGGAAGATGCAAAAGGAGACTCCTTCAATTTCATAGCAAAAATGAAGACTGAAAAGTCGGCGCATCAGGCGTGAGAAGGGCAGAAGTAGTCGTTGAAAATATACCGGGAGCCATAGACAGGTCGCAGGTCTCATGTCCAGGTTAGTTGGCATTTTTTGAATGATTGAGTGCGGATATATAAACGGAATGTTGTGTTACTTAGTAAAAAGCCTGAAAAGGGCAATACTAATTGATAGCTTTATCCTCCCCCCCCCACCCCTCCTTTAAAGGCCATGGTATCTGCAGCGAATAGATTAAGATCGGTACGAACTTCACAGGATATCATCATCATCATCAACGGCGCAACAATCGGTATCCGGTCTAGGCCTGCCTTAATAAGGAACTCCAGACATCCCGGTTTTGCGCCGAGGTCCACCAATTCGATATCCCTAAAAGCTGTCTGGCGTCCTGACCTACGCCATCGCTCCATCTTAGGCAGGGTCTGCCTCGTCTTCTTTTTCTACCAAAGATATTGCCCTTATAGACTTTCCGGGTGGGATCATCCTCATCCATACTGATTAAGTGACCCGTCCACCGTAACCTATTGAGCCGGATTTTGTCCACAACCGGACGGTCATGGTACCGCTCATAGATTTCGTCATTGTGTATGCTACGGAATCGTTCATCCTCGTGTAGGGAACCAAAAATTCTTTGGACGATTCTTCTCTCAAACGCGGCCAAGAGTTCGCAATTTTTCTTGCTAAGAACCCAAGTCTCCGAGGAATACATGAGGACTGGGAAGATCATAGTCTTGTACAGCAATAGGTTTGACCCTATGATGAGTCGTTTCGAGCGGAACAGTTTCTGTGAGCTGAAATAGGCTCTGTTGGCTGCCAACAACAGTGCGTGTGATTTTCGACCCTAGATAGGAGAAATTATCAACGGTCTTAAAGTCTCCTATTTTCATTCTTCCCGTTTGACCAGTGCGATTTTATGTTGGTTGGTTGGTTGGCTTTTGGTGCTGACGTTGCCACCATATAATTTGTCTTGCCTTTATTAATGTCGAGCCCGAGGTCGCCACCTAGTCGATGTGGAAGAAGCCAGTTTATACGTCTTGGATCGTTCTTCCCATCATTTTGATGTAGTGAGCATAAGCCAGTAGTTGGGTGGACTTAAAGAAGATAGTGCCTCTCGCATTTACCTCATCCACACGGATCACTTTTCAATCGTCCATCCTCATGTAGGGGCCAAAAATTCTTCAGAGGATTCTTCTCTCGAACGCGGCCAAGAGTTCGCAATTTTTCTTGGTAAGAACCCAAGTTTCGGAGGAATACATGAGGACTGGCAAGATCATAGTCTTGTACAGTAAGAGCTTTGACCCTATGGTGAGACGTTTCGAGCGGAACAGTCTTTGTAAGCTGAAATAGGCTCTGTTGGCTGACATCAACCGTGCGCGGATTTCATCATCGTAGCTGTTATCGGTTGTGATTTTCGACCCTAGATAGGAGAAATTGTCAACGGTCTCACAGGATATATTCGCGAAAAAGCTAACCAGAAAATGGGGGTGCAACCACGGGTTTTCCTGGAGTGCCAGAAACAACTTTTGTCTACGGAGCTTAAATTTAGGAATGCTTGTACTGGTAATGGTGCCTGGTTACCGCAATATGCTTCAACACATCTCAGAACTACCTCAGAGGTCAATTCAGCTTATTCAACTCTTCTATTCTAAGTAGTTGTTGGGTGACCTGCCCTTCTTTTTGGTTTTGAGAATTTCACTGAATAGCCAAGCTGGCAAAGGATTTATGGCCCATTTTTAATGTGTGACCTCTCCACTGCCGTTTCCATCTTCTATCAATACGTGCACATGTATTTGGTCAGTACTCTAGTGTAGTCCTTTTTATAAGGTTGTCTTTGGCTGCAGTACCCGATAACAAGTTTTGATGAAGAACCTAAGCGGTTGTCTTCTCTATACTGTTTCCATTGAAAATTTTGTTGGCTTTGAGGTACCTACTTTACCCGAATAAAGAGAAGGAAGTAATGTCAAATTAGCCACTGCTAATGAGTTTATTGACATCGAGTAGGGTGTCAAAACAAACAAACAAGCCAAGGAGAATGAAAGGCAACACCTACAATCAGACCTTCAGCGTCCGATGCCGACGTTATAGCATCCCAATGGATTGCGGATGGTATGCGGTTGGCGTTTTCAGGAGTAGATTGGAGTTGCATTCCTTGGTCTGTGATGCGGCGGCAACGCTGAAGCGCGGAATCCACTTTCTACAGAGGGCTTCACCCCATCACTGTGCTATAATATCCTTTAGAGGTGTCGCTCCAGGCCAACGCGTAAAACGACGAATGATCGTGGGGCAATACTTCTAGCCGTGCGTATCTTGCAAAGAGCCTACAATATCGATGTGTATGGTGTGGAAGCGCTTTGTTTACTTACGGAATACGCCTACTAATTTTCTAGCATGTTCAACGTACTTTTGGCATGGAAGGCATTCTTTGGCCCATGAATTCACGTCCTTATCTATGGACGGCCAGAAATATTTGTTGAAAACTAGCGGGTTCGTTGTCTGATTGTAGGGGTGCGTACAATCGTACACCGAGCGAAAGACCTCCTTATAAAAGTAAACGAAATGGAAGTGCAAGTATCGTAGTGCAGAGTGGATAAATCTCTGGAAGGTTTGCGCCTCATTGCACAATTCAAAAATCATCCGAGTGAAGAGTCCGAAAGGTGTGCACATTGTTGTCTTTGGAATATTTTCGGGAGCTACAGGGATTTGGGGGTAAGCCTAGGCGATATCCGAGGCCAAAACAATTCGATAGTTTGCTAAGTAATGTTCAAAGGATGAGTGGGATAGAGTACCGGTCCGAAATCGTCTGAGTATTCAGAGTATATAATCTTCACATGGCTGTCATTCGTGATTGGGCTTGGGGAACAGATGGGGTGGAGATGACTAACTGTTGTTAGAGAGTCTGCATATACCCCGCTTAATTAGTTCGTTAAATTATTTCTTACTATTACCTTCGGTAGTACTGTTACGATATTTTTGGAGGATTGCGCAGATACGTGGGTCGGCGGTGGGATTTAGGTAATAGAAATCCTCAGTGTCATCAGACAGTAAACCAAATTTGTGTTTTTCAGTTCTGCGAGCTTTTTAGCGCTTCTTCACATACTCATAGAGTAGCGTTGTACTCTGATAGCGTTTCTGTCCACTGGTATTCAGCAACTATTTTGCCAGTGCATTGGTCGCCTTCGGCAGGCATATTTTAGGCGTACTTTCAAATTCTACTTGGTGTAGCTGATCATCAAGAGTATTCTATAACTGCATAGGCTTCCGTATATTACGAATGATTTGCGATGACAAACAAACCAAGTTATCGGCCAAGTTGACAATCATAGCCCCTTCCGTGGCGCAAAGCACGAGATCTCCAGTTAAAATCAGAAGGGGAATTAGCACCTGGACTTGAGGTGTATCCGTTTTGATGATATACTTTCTAGACCTCGCTATCCGGCGCTCGTGAATCACCTATGAAACGCAATCCTCCGCTAGTCTCATTAAGTACCTAGGTACATCTATTTAAGCCTCTTCCACGTCAACACTGCACTTGTCAGAACTGGCTGCCCTTCTCCTCAGGTGGTTGGATACCTGTTACAAATGGCCTTTGGCGCCATCTTCCCTATTGTGTCTTTAATGTAAATGGGACGTTCTGGCATAATCGGGGAAGTCTTCAAGCAACCTACCCGGTGGCTGCTGGAAACTGCCTCTGGATGGCCCAGGGGTATGCAGGACCGGGCCGTTAATAGGAAAATCCAATTAACCCGCCAAGTGGATTTGATTGGAAGAATGGCACTGACAGTCCTCCTCCTTGCACTAAAAAAGTACTAATATAATCCCAAGCCAAGGTAGAAGATCATACGCCGAGAGCTGCATGGCGAACAGGGAGTTAGGTCTCTAGTATGCTGACTCTGAATATCGTGTGCACCTTCAGTTTAAATTAAGGCTCTTATCTAGTGTCAAGGTGCATATTTTTTCCCGATCAAGACCCGGGCTTCAGATGAAACCAAAAAAAAAGCGACGAGAGAAGACGAGATGCCAGGCGCATAATCGGAGGACAAGCTGCTGGCATCCAGCCAGGAGAGAATAATTGTCGAGGGCACTAGACAGTGCTAAAGTCGACAGTGGGGATCTTCGGCAGACTGACTAGCGACTCTCACTTTCGAAACCACTGTCTTCGAAGTGGACGTAATCCAGGATGAGGTCGAGAGGAAAAACATGAGGAGCAAGGTGTTTACGAGTCATCAACCAACTTCCTTCAACGGCACTGGCCGACTAAACACGCATTGAGAAATGCGACGCCGTCAAGAGACACAGGCGCCACTGGCGGATGGCAATTTCAAATTGTTGCCTGAAATATGGATGAGCGTTGATCTCCGTCTGTCGAAGGTGATTATCGAACATCTCTTGCGCCGCAAAGGGAACAAGTTTGTATTCGTTGTTTGATTCCCCTCAACTGGTCCGCGAGTATAACGTAACAGCATGCGAGGACCAATTGCTTAGGGATTTTATTAGTTCATGCGTCGCTAAAATTAGCGACGCCTGAGATGGTGTGAAGGTCAAAATTATCTCATATGACTAGATTTCTAAGAGATAGGTCACGTCCAAATTTTACGTCCTTCAAATCCTAGGATCCTCAAGGACGACTAGATGGTGATCAAGTAGAATACCCAACTTTTTCTATTCCGCATAAATGGAGAGTGCCTGGAGGCACTGGAGAATGCAGACTACAAAGTCCACTTCAGAATCAGGAATGCAAAGGTGATAGTGTTCGGCGAAACTGGACGACGAGTTGGAACGCCAGCGAGTTCTTGAAGGATATGAATATCGATAATTTAACAACGCCTCAGCTAATCTGCTGACGGGAGAAAGGCTTTAACATCGCATTGGCATAGGAGTTCTGCATCAGAGGCCGAATCATTAAAAAACTTCAAAACAAATATTACAATTTATTTCATAGCGCAGGAGACACTGAACGGGACAGTTTTAGAGTATATATCTTCACCAGAAGGAGCCTGTATAACTTTCTGTGTCCGAACTTGAGTTTCAGCGACGTAACCATAGTAAACCGACGTAACCATAGTTAAACTGGAACAGGTGGAATGGAGAAAGCGTAAGCCCCATCGGCAAACATTGCTCGATTGCTCTACCGCAAGAATGACATCAAAGCAAGGAAGGCCAGCCTGTTAATGGCCTGCGATTGAAACTCAATATGTCTGAATATGAATCCGGCTTTTCTGTTTAAATCTTGCTGATGAGGTTTCCCACCCCAATCGACTGTAGGAATTTTGTTTAACTTATTAAGTAAAAACTTTAGTGTTCCCGATGGTAACATTGACGCGCCAGCCGAACTGGAGTGCAAGGTGGAGACTCTAGAGAAGGCGTTTGTAAAGATATGTCCAATCCCAGAAAGCTGGCAAGGAGGTCTTTAGTACCCATTACAGGCACAAATACTGGTAACCGTAGAACGATAGTCTGAAGTGGTACAATTACCTGGAAGCGGTTTTGCCTGGATTACTGCCAGAATATCAAAATCACTAGCGAAGACTGAATAATATTTTTGCCGCCAGCAGTGGGGATTGCAAGTCAAAACCCCGCTTGGAGAATTGTGGGGAAATTAACACGGTTACATTACAAGCAACGTATCTTAGCTGCCTTCCTAAATATAGAGGTATCTTCCAACAGTAGTACTAAATCCCTCAAGGAGGTTCTGAATAGGATTGATCCCCTGAGTAGGGGGGGGGGGAGGGTGGCATATCTAATGGATAGTATCCATGTTAAGAACCAGCATAATCCAATCTGATCTGCGAGGTCTCCACTTGACCAGAGGTGTGAGCAGAGGGATGCCTCCTGTATGTCGCAGACTTGCTGATATTGGGTGTCAAGGTTGATCTTGAGACTCCCAACTGCGGCCGCTGATTTTCGATGGCGAAGGTTCATCACCTGGGCTAATTAAAGGAGGATCTGGCGTTCCTACAACAAGACCTGGCCGTGAGAGCTTTTTGGCCAGACTCGCGCAAATGTATACAGGATTACGGCAGTTTGCACGGGGCACTAGTCTATAGGGGACCATGTCGGCAGATTCCGCATATCTTAAAATTCGCATCATCGAAATTGGAGTAGGAAATCCTTGCCTTTGCGAGCTTTAGCCGGAACTAAGCTACGAACACTTAGGAAACACTTCTTTGAGAACTTCAACGGATTTTTTGGTTGTGGGGTGGGGGAGCTGTTATTCTTCCTATAGGGCTGGCTTGGAATATTTGACATTCAACTAGATTCTGCACCTATTGCTCTTCGTATAGCAGTCACGATCTTATTGGGTGCCTCGGACTATCTATCTACATTTACACTCCCCCGATCCCATTGTTTTCAATTATTTTCAAAAGTAGACATTGTGTGTCGTACCACCATCTAGAAATTAGAATAAAGGTTCGATAAGGTTTCGGAGCGTTTTTAAGTTTGGCTTTTAGTCACACAGAATGTCAAAAATGCAAGTGGCGGAAAATTCGGTAGAAGATTTGTTCTGTGTTGCATTATCTCTGAATATATTTCTATTTATTTCCAGATGATTTATTAATTCCGTTACGCATCATGATCTTATCTCTGGATATTTAGCTTTTTCACAAGGCAAATACCAATTATGAACGATGAGCGCTGACATAACTAAAAATTGTATTTTTTATCTTGTATTTTGCGGCGTTAAAACCAAATATTATTTTACACTATTCGGTCCACATTTGCTTATTTGTTTGTAATTAATTTTGATTTTTTACCTATCTTTTGTGCACTATCAGCAAATTACCGTATTCATTCAGCCAAATTGGATGCCGCTTATATATTTGGAAGAAGTTTTTATCCAGCCCCTAAATTGGTATCGCATGGTTAATTTATGGGGTTTACCGAATAAATGAACTTGGCCTGAAAAGCTGCTGACTTTTTGGAAAAAGATGTTTGCTTTTAGGTACAAGTGGACAATCACAGTTTTCACTCAAAAATATAAACTCAAAGAGTTCAAAGGTGGTCTTTATTCGGGGTTTAGGCTCCAAATATGATCCGCTGTTCTGTGATTGTTGTGATTTATACCCTTACAGTGAGCGCCTTTACCAGTTCTTGCAAATATACAATTTAAGATAATTTCTAGAACATTTTTTGTTATTTTTCTAGGTGCAAATCGTTGCCGATCCAAGCTGTCTGAACCCACCCCCGAATAATGTGAGTGTTTATGAACTATATCAAAATTGATTAATGTTGATTCATTCAATCTATTTAATATCAGTTTATAACAAGTTGCTGCGTAAGAAATGGACATTTGCGGGATATTGTAGCAAAGTGCAATGAAATGATTCCAGCCCAGACCGCTGCAAGGAGCTTTGTGAGTGTTCTCGGGATGGTTGTTTTCGAGTTCTCTTTCAAAATTCAATTTTCAAATTCCAGTGCCATGCTGAGTGCGTTTTCAATGAAACAGGATTGTCTGCAAATAATGTCATTCAGCATGATAAGATGGTTGAGGTTACAAAAGATCTCTTCAAGGATACGACAGAATTTATGCCAGTTATAGACGCAGCCATGAAGAAGTGCAAAGGTGTCGGTAGGTCTCTCACTTTTTAAATATTATTTATTAATCCTGTATTAATTCTGTGGTTCGAAATTTGCAGCTGAAGCTAAATTGGTTAAAATAAATGAAATCAAACTTGATGGAGCTGATAAATGTCATCCTTTACCGGCACTGATCATGAGCTGTTTCCTGGCTGAACTGTTTATAAATTGTCCAGCATCTCTGTGGCAAAATACCGAAGAGTGTACCCAGGCAAAGACGTTCATGACAGTTTGTATAATGAACTAAGGCCCAGGAGTGTGAAGTGCGGATTAATGTTTGTATTTGTTTAAATAAATGGTCAATAACTAACATAACATAATATAACATTTGAAAACAAATCTTCAGTAACTAGGATACTTAAAAGGATAATGTCCGCCAGGAAAAGTATTCAAGAACTGATAAATTTGAGTACCTCCTCCGTAATATTTTGCGAGGTTGTCCAGATCTTTAGGTCATCTTCCAAAATTCTCCTTTGATTTTTCAGGTATACCATGATTTAGGGCAATTTCTTGACACTCTCCATGTGGTGTATCTTTTGAAGTTGGATTCATTGCTCCTATTTTGTGTAGATAATACGCTTCATTTATCAGGAGGTTGCTTAAGGTTGTTCAGCACAGCACAGCAGCACATTGTTAGCACTGTTAGGCGGTGGGTTATACTTATAGAACTACAGCGGTTTGGACATGGATTCGCCAATGCAATATCATTCCGTCTGGGAATGAGTACTCTATGGCTAAATCGCTACTTCATAAGCCTCTTCACCTCTTAATTGCCGATCATTGCACCTGCTGCTCGGGTTTTTCATCTCGTGGATCTGCTTGATGGTCATAAATATGTTCCCTCTTTACCCGTCAGTTGTGTCGCCTGTATGATTTTTTCGTCCTTTTGACTTAATTGGGCAATAATCGTTGTTTTACCTAGACCTACCTTAGTATGGAACTCCAAACATCCCGGTTTTGGAAGTCCGCCAATTCGATTTAAAGGGCCTATATCATTTTTCGGAGGGCTCTGTTCTCGAACGCGACCAGCAGTTCGCAATTTTTATTATTGGCAAACCGAATCTCCAAGTGATATTTGAAGGCGGACAAGTCTTGTATAGCAGGATCTTTGAGAGGAGGCGTTTCCAGCGGAACACTTCTTGTATTCTGAAATAGGCTCTGCTGCCTGCTTGCAGAGCTTTTACTCCAGTTGCTTTTTTCTGGCTTCACCCAACCAATTTTGATGGGGCACCGAATTCTGTGATGTTCTGGTATGGTTTTACCCTGTCTATCCAATCATAGGGGTTTCGAAGTCGATGATAAGATGATTCTTACAGCTTTTCCACCAATTGCCGTTGGAAGCAAGTTTAAAGGTGCTTTGATTTGCTTGGAGTGGAGCCTCTCTGGTATAGGCCAATGGTGTTCAGGGCGTATATGGCGAATATCTTACAGGTACTCAACAAAGTAACATCCCGTATAATTACTGCACTAACTGATATCTTTTCTTTTATGTATGGAGTGATAATGACTCATTGCCAATTATCGGCCATTAATTCTCTGTATCAAAAATTTGGCACAAGTTGACGAATCGCTTATAGTTGGTCACCTTCAGCTAAGCTAATAGTTTTATTCTGAGTCTTAGTCATTCTGACCAGTTTCTCAATGTGCTTACATTATGGTTGCCTAATTAGAAAATTGGAATAAGGTCAACATTTTCTCTCAATGAAGGGCGAAAACTAATGTTTTCAAAATCCAAGCTCGACTCCTTTACTAAATTTGCTTTCGGAGCTACTTTTTCTTTGTCTGGGATTGATGTTCTGGGATTTTTTGACGCACCCTTCACCCGCACATCTCGCCGCCTTTGCTACTGAAAGAGATCATAGAATCATGGAGCTTCTCATCAACGAATTTAGTCCTTTTATCTCTTATACAGATGGGGCTGCAGTCTACCCATTGTGAGCCGGGGGTGTTATCCCCAGACAGATGATTGAATGATACGCCTATACTTTTTAGTTATCAAGTGTAAACATTTCTACTGATGCTGTTGAACTGATTTACTTCTGAAATGTTTAGGCAGGGCGTGCATATGATAAAAGAATGTAAGAGATCTCAGGACTGCGCGGTCTTCATTTCTCTGATTGTCTTCTGTTGCTGGATGCGTTACGTCATTTATATTAAGACGATTTTAAGAACTTCTTGACGTCATCGCCAAACTGATCAATGCCAATGGTCATAGCCAAGCTAAAGGCATTCACTGCCTCCTAAACAACTGTTTTGTCTACAGGAGGCAATATACTAACTCGTGTATCAACTAGTATTTACGGGGCGTCTCGATCGAAAAAAGCCTGAAGAAGCAAGTCACCGAGGTGTCCATGGACATACACGCAGTATATGAAAGGTTGGAACTGTCTCTTCTGGGTTAGGAAACTGATGGTTGAATAGAATATCATTTCGGTAGAAATTGAGGTCGCTTCCGACTTCTTGCATTAGGTAAGTATCTGGGCGTAAATAATACTGGCGCAGCACTCACCTGCGATTGCGCGGAAGTAAATTATGATAATTCACGAGGTCGTGTCGTGACCCATCTGTGAATTTGTGGTAGAGAACTGATGGTGGTCTACAAAATTAGGATTGGCGGCTAACGATAAGGAAATATAGCCTGTCTCCCAAATTTTGTCACTGCAACTTGCTGAACAGAAGAGCCTTTGGTATTCTCTCCTGGAAATTGGCATTGTCAGTGAATAGCACATCCAGGGGCATTTGTTGACATTCAGTGTCAGCTTGTTAATCGATCACCAAGAGACTAAAGGATCGAGGTTGTACTACAAGAGAGCACAGTCCACAGAAGACGAAACTGGTTTCGATAATTTAAGCTCGTCAGCGAACAGCAAAGACGGGCAGATGAGGATGGAGGAAAGGTCATTGATAAAAAGCAGGGCCAAGAATGATGTTTCACGAAACCATGCCGTTCTTTCACAATGAGGGGACCAAAGTGCGTAGTCAGTGGGAATTGAAGTCTAGAAATCTTGGTACGCAATTCATCTCAGTCGTAATTATACTCGTGTTTTGCGGCGTGTTATGTGTTCTTAGCATCCTCATCGTTACTGCTTTGATTCTTACCTTGAACATGGAATTCTTCTTTTGAATATATTTTGACTCGGGATAGCTGGATGGTTAGAGCACAAGGCTGTCGTACGGAAGGTCGGAGTTCAAATTTTACAGGCAGTGGGAATTTCTAGGTGAAGTGTACTTTTCTACCGAGTGAATCTTTTACTTAACCGGTGCTCAAAAGGCGGTGGCAGTGGTTCTGCCTGTGGACTCAACACCAAAATGGCCGAAGGGAAATCTCTGTGGGGTGGCACCGGGAAATGATGCATTCAATTCAAAGACTTGGTGGTTATGGGCGTGCTAGGCGGAAGTCCTGAGGCTTCACACATCGTCTAATAGCAGCGCACGAGGTTGTTAGAACTGTCGGCATGTTAGGTAAGAAAACTTTTAGGCTATATGTTTAGGGTTCATGTAGTCTATGATCACAAATTAAGCTTTTATAAAAACATGCTGAATCAATAGGACAATTTTTTACTTGTAGGAGCATCAAGAGTTGCGAACGTAATACACAAGGTGCACATATTGTTCCTTGGAGGACTTCATCCATCCATTGAACGTAGAAGGAGATTCAGGGAGTTTGACAAGACTTGGATACCGCACCTGTGTCACCACCAATAGATGTGAGGTATCCAAGCATGCCAAAACTAACCTTTGGTGTTTTGACTGAAGGATGGTTTATCGGTTCCCCGTTGGGCGGCACAGTCTATAGTGAATGCATAGCTCGGGGTTGAGCAATGGTCTAGGTATGCTTCCAAGGGAAGGGACATCCAATCAATTTCCAAAAATTTTGTCAATATCTCAGATTACTTTATTTGCTTGAACAAATTTTAGAATCCACTTTCGCATTTATGGGAACCTCCGTGAACGGACATCATTCATCGCACAAATTTAATGAATGAATTCCACAGCACACTGATGAAGGGGATAATTGGTTCCCGAAATACGAATGTGTATATCAAACTATTCCAATTTTTCATTTGTTTTGTCGCAAAATGTCGCACCATAAATTAATAATGAATACAATAAAAAATATTGCACCTGAACAGCTAGTTTATTTGAAAACAAAACCTGTTATTCGATAGTATTAATTTACATTCGAAAGCGCCAAAATATGGTGGGCTCAACCGGGATTTGAACCCGGGACCTCTCGCACCCAAAGCGAGAATCATACCCCTAGACCATTGAGCCGCTTGATAAAAACGGTTTGATTTAAAAACATTTTAAAATTTCAAAATTTATGCAAAATTATTTATTACTAATTTCAACGAACACGCTCAGAAAAGATAAAGTGAATTAATTAGTTTTTCTACCAATCATCATTCAACCTTTCAGCGATAAACGAAAACTTCACATCATGGAAAAATGTCCATAAAGCGCTTTTATAACCTTCACTATTAGAGAGATAATTATAATGAAATGTGACTTTCGAATTTGAATAAAATTCGGTCTTTGAATTTTAATGGATTTATGAAATTCATCTGAGAGATCAACTCATTAATTTAGTTCCTTAAAATGAGAGAATGTCAACAAAGTGATGCTTTGCCAAGCCAGACAGAATCCAATCATACTAGAAGCATTCACTATCGTAGATACTCGCAACTTTTACTCTGAGCTTGATAAGCGTCAATGGGAAATAAAGTTTTAGATATTATTTTGTGATGCCAATTCTGGTTAGGTGCATATATATATAGTTGCCTTTTTGATAGAACGTTGACATTAGTTGGGATGTTTTAGACATTTATTTGAAATATGATATCAATATATATTCATAAGCAGCCGATCTGATATCAAGATCCATGATAACAGAGGGTGTTCCTGATATCAGTGGTGAAAAAATAACTTGTTTGGTACTTCGTTGCAGTCTAGATACTATGAAATTTTTTATAAAACAGAAAGTTGTAAATTTGTTTCCCAAGCAATTTTATGAATTTTGATGGTTTCAGGTGGAAAATTAACATAATATACTCGTAAGTTGAGACAGGAGTTTTTCACTATCCCTCATCCGAAGATAGTTTATTCCCAGTAAAGTTGTATACATAGTTTGTAGTGATGAGTGTTTGATGTATAGATTTAGGTTAGGATTGATTGGAACAGCAGATAACAAATAATCGTTAAAAGATGCATATAAGCGTTGAAAACAACGGTAGGTATTAGGTGTTACAAATGATAACCTTCCAGACATCCTAGGGAAATTTCATTTTCTTAACTATATGATGAAAAGTGTTGGAATGGAATAAGTCTGTTCTTCCTGACAATCCCCTTTTCGCTGTATATAAATGACAGGTGCTTTGAGGTGGCGGCGAGGAAGACGGAGCAGCAACTCTGTCGGCCAAACCAAAACCAAGTGGCCGAGGAGAACCTCAACGGGGGTGGCACCGGAAAAGGTGTACTCACTTTCACTTGGTGACCATGCTGCAGTAGGCGACCTACCCAAGATTTAATTAGAGCGACCAAACCCGAGTCTGCACAGGGACTTATCTGAAGTGGCTTCGGTATCCTTATCAGCGGTTTGCTGGTACCATGGAACCGGTATAGCCCTCTGAATTTATATGTCCCAGGAGAATTCCTGGTTCATGAACTTTCAGCTCGATTGAGGGTTATGGTTGATGTCTAAGCGATCAAGAGACCTTCAGGCCTCAACGAGGACTAGCACTTCAATTTGAGTGCCGTACTCCGCAGTTCCTGAATCCTAAGCCATGCACTCAGTTTGGACTAGCGCCGTTGTCTTTGTTACAGCCAGGTTCTGATTGTGGTCATAAAATCAACCCGTGTCTTAAAAAGACCATGAGGTTAAGTTTATATGCTAGGAACTCAGAATCAGAATTTAATTGTATATAAATGACAATCTCTGAGAGGTTACATAATATCATAGTTGGCGTTTTCTACATCAATGCCCTTCCTCGGTCCTTCACACTTCATGCCCATTTGACTCCTTTCATTTTTCTCATCTTTAAAAAGGACAATATAAATAATTTTACTTAATTTTTTTCTTTACAGACAAAGTTTTTACATTGTTACTTTGTCGTTTACTGATTAAAGTTCATCTTGAGGAGGTTTCCAGTGATAGGGTTTTGCTTTTATGCGACTTCGGACCAAGAGTGTGTTCCACGAATACCCTTTTCGGTATTCGAGTTTTGTCCATGCACTGGATGTGGCTACTCCATCGTAACTTTTACATCTTGATCATGGTGAAAACTTCTGACTAGCAAAGTATTTAGTTCAGCTCATAGTTGTATCTGATTCGCAATCGTCCCGGTAATCAGCCTTTTCTGAAATGCTTACGTGAGGAGGATTTAAATTTTGCATCCAAAACATAACACAGGTCTTACAATTGGTAGGTGCAATGCTTCGACCTGCGTTGTACATAGGACAGAATAGAACACTTTACTTGAGAGCTGAACTTCTCTGAGTCGTCAGTTGTGCCTAAGTAAATGAAGCTGCCTGATTTACATCGTTCTCTGACTTGTTGAGACTAATTAAAATTTATTCTGTAGACTTGGAAGATAGTGTAATGATCTAAATTTTGCTCGCGTAGGTTACTGTTTGGTTGGGTTTGACGAGCAGCGTATTTTTGATATCTAGGGACAGCGTCAAGTTTCAGTTCTAGTGCCAGATTGAATAAAAATGAAGCCATTATCATCATCATCATCAACGGCGCAACAATCGGTATTCGGTCTAGGTCTGCCTTAATAAGGAACTCCAGACATCCCGGTTTTGCGCCGAGGTCCACCAATTCGATATCCCTAAAAGCTGTCTGGCGTCCTGACCTACGCCATCGCTCCATCTTAGGCAGGGTCTGCCTCGTCTTCTTTTTCTACCATAGGTATTTCCCTTATAGACTTTCCGGACAGGATCATCCTTATCCATACGGATTAAGTGATCGGCCCACCATAACCTATTGACCCGGATTTTATCCACAAACTGACGGTCATGGTATCGCTCATAGATTTCGCCGTAGGGGGCCAAAAATTCTTCTCTCGAACACGGTCAATTTTTCTTGCTAAGAACCCAAGTCTCCGAGGAATAAATGAGGACTGGCAAGATCATAGTCTTGTACAGCAAGAGCTTTGACAGTATGGTGAGACGTTTCGAGCGAAACAGTTTTTGTAAGCTGAAATAGGCTCTGTTTGCTGCTAGCAACCGTGTTCGGATTTCAACGTCATAGCTGTTATCGGTTGTGGTTTTCGAGTCTAGATAGGAGAAATTATCAACCGTCTAAAAGTTGTGGCCTCCTATCTTTATTCTTCCCGTTTGACCAGTGCGGTTTGATGTTGTTGGTTGGTGGGTTTTTGATGCTGACGTTGCAACCATATACTTTCTCTTGCCTTCATTGATGTGCAGCCCAAGATCTCGCATTAATCGCCGCCTGCTCAATCTGGATGAAGGCAGTTTGTACGTCTCGGGTGGTTCTACCCATGATGTCGATATTGTCAGTTGTTAAAGAGGATCGTACCTCATGCATTTACCTAAGCATCACGAATCACTTTTTCCAGGACCAGGTTAAAGAGGATGGATGATAGGGCATCCCCTTGTCGTAGACTGTTGTTAATGTCGAATGGCCTTGAGAGTGATCCTGCTGCTTTTATCTGGTCTCGCACATTGGTCAGGGTCAGCCTAGTCAGTCTTATCAACTTCGTCGGGATACCGATTTCTCACATGGCCGTGTACAGTTTTACCCTGGCTATGCTATCATAGGCGGCTTTAAAATTCATGAATAGATGGTGCAACTGATGTCCATATTCCAACAGTTTTTCGATCGCTTGCCGTAGACAGAAAATCTGATCTGTTGCTGATTTGCCTGGAGTAAAGCCTGTTTTGTATTGGCCAATGATGTTCTGGGCCTATGGGGCTATCCGGCCTAACATGATAGCGGAGAATATCTTATAGATGGCACTCAGCAATGTGATACCTCAACAACTGCTGCACCTTTTTATGTATGAAACAGATAATGTCTCTTTTCCAACTGTCAGGCATTGATCCGCTGTCCCACACCTTGAGCACAAGTTGATGAACCACTTGGTGTAATTGGTCGCTTTCACATTTAACAAATTCCGCTGTAATTCCATCGGCTCCTGGCGACTTATGATTTTTAAGCCGATGAATTGCACGGACTGTTTCTCCTATACTTGGTGGTGGCAGTATTTGTCAGTATTTGTCCGCCGTCTTCAATTGACGGGACCTCGTGAGAACTCGCCGATGTTCTGGTTGTTCAGTAGTTCATCAAAGTACTTAACCCATCGCCCCAATATGCCCATTCTGTCGGAAATCAGATTCGGCAGGATGAATATCGAGGTGTATAAGGCTTCATCCTGTTGACTTGTTGGTAAAACTTACGCGCCTGGTGCGGTTGCTCCCTGTAATTTTCGAGTTCACAGACTTGTTAGCTCTCCGAGGCTTCCTTTTCCCGTCTGTGAAGTCGCTTCTCCGCTCGACGGAGTTCGTGATAAATCTCTGCGCGTGCCCGCGTTCTTTGAGAATGCAACATTACTCGGTATGCGGCATTTTTCCGTTCCCTAGCAAACTTAGATTCATCATCAAACCACCCGTTCCGACTTCTTTTGCGGTTGGGGCCAAATATGTTTGTGGCCGTATCAATGATAACGCTCCTCCCGTAGTTGTGAAGATCATGATGCTTCATCTCCACTGCGATTATTGCGGTATGCATTTCCCTCTTATAGGTGTCGCAGGGGGCTATGTTGTGAATGGCTTCAGTATTCACTCTCACCTGATTGTCAGAGGGGATTGTAGGTGGTGTCGTAATTCGAGCTTGGAGCACCATGCCAACGAGATAGTGGTCCGAGTCTATATTGGCCCCCTATATGTTCTGACATTCATCAAGGCTGAGAGGTAGCGGCGTTTAATCAGCACGTGGTCAATTTGGTTGAAAGTGGCCCCGTCTGGAGTGGACCACGTATGTTTGTGGACCGCTTTTCGCGCTTTTCGGTACTTCCAACAACCATTTCGTGCGATACTGCTAACTGAATAATCCACAGTCAGTTATCATTTGTATTTCGTTGAAAGCTATGGGGGCCGACGTATCGCCTGAATACGGGCTGCGTCCCTACTTGACTGTTGAAATCTCCAAACATGATTATGATATCATACTTGGGACAGGCTACGAGGGTCCGCTCAAATGCCTCGTAAGTGTCATTTTTTGGCTGACTAAGAAACCTACTCCGAGCACATAGTTTGCTGGATGGCTGCTATAATATATGGTGTAGTGGCCCTTCTCCAGGAAGCCGGTGCCTGTCGATCACATCTCTCGCAACGCTGGTACATCAGCCTTATATTGGAAAAGGATATCGGCTAGCTGCTCAGCAGCATTCGGGCTGTGCAGGGAACGCACGTTCCATGAGAAAATGCGCAAATCGTTAATGCGTTGTCATTGCCGGGTTCTTCGTTGTGAAATCCATCTTGCCTGAGACTCCTTTCGTGGCTTCATAACATCGGTTTTCCGTGTAGGGTTGTCAGCCCTACCTAAGCCCCAACCTGGTGGACGTCAGCTCCTATACCAGAGAAAATTACGTTGCGGACAAAGTTTTTTATTAAGGAACATAAGCAACAAGGATAGTAGTTATTAATCCAACTCTTAACTTTTATATCCTAAGACTTTACAAGTATTTAACCATCAGTCGGACCGTCATATTCGAATGTGAAAACAGGCACCCAGACTTAGCAAATGTAGAAACCACATAGATAAACTATAAAGATACGCAAGGCAAGTTATGGTTTTAAAAAAAATTATCTTTTATTCGTCCGTATCTTTTCCGCTTTCGGAAAATTACCTCCATTGTTCAGCCTTTGGTCCTTTTGGAAAACACTTTTAGGTTCACATTTCAGTTGGCTTTCCTCAATTTTCAATTCGTGTTGAATTCCTTAAGGAGCTGTCTTGTATCTTTCTGTTTAGTCAGTTACTTTATATCAATCTACTTTACTGAACAAGCAAGTTTAACATTTCGTACATCTAAGCCACTAAGGCACCTCTTTAACATTGAATATGTATTCTGAAGGTTACGCATGCCTCCAATAGTCACAAAAACATAATTGGCTATACTAGTATTTTGTAAATAAGGTGACTATTATTATTTATTGACAATAATTTAGTGTCAAGTATTTAATTACAATGAATTCATTGCTTCTGTATGTTAGGTTCTCTGTTCTTGCTTCGGCAGAACATATACTAAAATTTGAACGATACAGAGGCCAGCTGTCCGGCTAAGACACTTAAGTCATCAAGGGATGTACCATGGTGGAACAGGAACCTGGCCGGAATGAGAAAAGAGGTACGAAAACTCTTCAACCAGGCAAAACAAACCGGGGACTGACAGAGGTACAAAAATGTACTGACTGCGCATAGCAACGCGATCAAGGAAGCGATATGAAACAGCTTCAGGGAATTCTGTGAAGGGATCAAACAGATCACAGAAGCAACCAGGCTGTACAAGGCTGTAGCCAAAGACGGGGGGAATATCCTCTGTCTGTTTGAAGGAGGAAGATGGGACATGTATGGGGAATGAGGAGGACAGGGTACACCTGCTTCTCAGAACTCATTTCCCGGAGTCCTACCCCACGGTGGCAGGCGACAACATTCCGCCTGACACCCCAACAACGAATAAAAGGAGAAGAAAGGACAATTGGAAACTAGCAAAAGAGGTATGCTCAGAAGCTATTCTAAGATGGGCAGTGGGAACTTTTAAACCACTGAAATCACCCGGAGTAGATGGCATTTTCCCAGCACTAATCCAGGGAGGCCTAGGAATCAGCTTACAGTCTTTTCTGAGGGTAGTAAGGGGAGCAAAGTGGTCTTTAATTAAAAGGATCCTTTTCACCCTAAATCTTTCAGACCAATTTGCCTAACATCGTTCGTACTCCAACACGGCCTGAGTGCTCAGAAGCGGCAGCTTCTCCCCCACCATACACATTCAAGACGATGGAGAAGGTTATGGACAATTATCATCATCATCAACGGCGCAACAACCGGTATCCGGTCTAGGCCTGCCTTAATAAGGAACTCCAGACATCCCGGTTTTGCGCCGAGGTCCACCAATTCGATATCCCTAAAACCTGTCTGGCGTCCTGGCCCACGCCATCGCTCCATCTTAGGCAGGGTCTGCCTCGTCTTCTTTTCCTACCATAGATATTGCCCTTATAGACTTTCCGGGTGGGATCATCTTCATCCATACGGATTAAGTGACCCGCCCACCGTAACCTATTGAGCCGGATTTTATCCACAACCGGACGGTCATGGTATCGCTCATAGATTTCGTCATTGTGTATGCTACGGAATCGTCCATCCTCATGTAGGGGGCCAAAAATTCTTCGGAGGATTCTTCTCTCGAACGCGGCCAAGAGTTCGCAATTTTTCTTGCTAAGAACCCAAGTTTCCGAGGAATACATGAGGACTGGCAAGATCATAGTCTTGTACAGTAAGAGCTTTGACCCTATGGTGAGACGTTTCGAGCGGAACAGTCTTTGTAAGCTGAAGTAGGCTCTGTTGGCTGACAACAACCGTGCGCGGATTTCATCATCGTAGTTGTTATCGGTTGTGATTTTCGACCCTAGATAGGAGAAATTGTCAACGGTCTCAAAGTTGTATTCTCCTATCCTTATTCTTGTTCGTGCTTGTGTTTGACCAGTGCGGTTTGATGTTGTTGGTTGATTCGTCTTCGGTGCTGACGTTGCCACCATGTATTTTGTCTTGCCTTCATTGATGTGCAGCCCAAGATCTCGCGCCGCCTGCTCGATCTGGATGAAGGCAGTTTGAACGTCTCGGGTGGTTCTTCCCATGATGTCGATATCGTCAGCATAGGCCAGTAGTTGGGTGGACTTGAAGAGGATCGTACCTCTTGCATTCACCTCAGCATCACGGATCACCTTCTCGAGGGCCAGGTTAAAGAGGACGCACGATAGCGCATCCCCTTGTCGTAGACCGTTGTTGATGTCGAATGGTCTTGAGAGTGATCCTGCTGCTTTTATCTGGCCTCGCACATTGGTCAGGGTCAGCCTAGTCAGTCTTATTAATTTCGTCGGGATACCGAATTCTCTCATGGCCGTGTACAGTTTTACCCTGGCTATGCTATCATAGGCGGCTTTAAAGTCGATGAATAGATGGTGCAACTGTTGTCCATATTCCAACAGTTTTTCCATCGCCTGCCGCAGAGAGAAAATCTGATCTGTTGCTGATTTGCCTGGAGTGAAGCCTCTTTGGTATGGGCCAATGATGTTCTGGGCGTATGGGGCTATCCGGCCTAGCAAGATAGTGGAGAATATCTTATAGATGGTACTCAGCAACGTGATACCTCTATAATTGCTGCACTGTGTGATATCTCCCTTTTTATGTATGAGACAGATTATGCCAATCGTCAGGCATTGATTCGCTGTCCCATACCTTGAGCACAAGTTGATGAACCACTTGGTGTAACTGGTCGCCTCCATATTTAACCAATTCGGCTGTAATTCCATCGGCTCCTGGCGACTTATGATTTTTTAGCCGATGAATTGCACGGACTGTTTCTCCTAAACTTGGTGGTGGCAGTATTTGTCCGTCGTCTTCAGTTGGCGGGACCTCCAACTCGCCGATGTTCTGGTTGTTCAGTAGCTCATCAAAGTACTCAACCCATCGCTCTAATATGCCCATTCTGTCGGAAATCAGATTTCCCTCTTTGTCTCGGCAGGATGAGCATCGAGGTGTATAAGGCTTCATCCTGCTGACTTGTTGGACAATTATATTAGAACTAAATTCCGAAAGCGTAATTCCCTACATTAGTGTCAACACGCTTACCGGGCAGGACGGTCAACCGTAACTGCTCTGTATCAGCTGACTTACGGAACTCAGCACACAAGCGAGGGAATTACATAAGCTCCAAAGGCTGGCTTGCGTGCGTATCAGTGGGCAATGAGAACATGCCCAACGGCATCCCTGGAGGTCCTTCTAGGATTAACCCCTCTCCATCTGCACATACCGATAGCCAAGCAGCGATCAAGGCACTTAGGTCCTACCAGGTGAACCCTAAACTGGTGTGGGAATGTCTTGAGAGACTGAATACACTCGCCTCGTCTAACAAGGTCTGGATACTTTGGGTTCCAGGCCATGCTGGGTTGGAAGGCAGCGGACGAACGAGCCAAGAGCGAGCAGGGACGCTTTTACACAGGCTAGAACCCTTCTGTGGAATCGGAAATGTTTTCATGGCTATGACACTAAGAAATGAAGAGTAACGGTTGAGGGAACTATACTGGGCGGGTCTACCAAGGATGGAGAAGTGCAGGGTGCTTATTGTAGGATACGAACCCGCACCAAAAGGAACCTCCGAATCATAGTGGGAATTCTCACTGGTCATTGTCGGCTGAACTTTCACCTAGGGAAGCTAGGGATATCTACGGACACTGCCTGCAGGTTTTGTGAGGAGTATGACCAAACCTCTATACACGTCCTGAGACAGGGTCCGGCACTTGTGCAAAATAGGTCAAGGGCATCTGGGAGAACACTTAATTCCAGATGCAAAGTTGAAAGACCTGGAAGTAGGGAACATACTAAAGTTCCTGGCGGTTATAGGCTTGCCTGAGATACTATGATCAATAGCTACACTATAACCAGTAAAAAGGGGCACAATAGTTCTTTAAGGACGCGGTGCGAATTTCCCTTAACAGAATAATAATAATAATGTTAGGGTTTCTTTTGTCCTTCCAACCCGCTTATGGAATCCATAAAATTGTTTGTTTTAATAGTTACGAAACTATTATCTTCAAAAACTGTTCGCAAACCGTTCGCGTTGTACGTTTTATACTTTCTGTCTCGAATGTAATAGAAACTCAAGATCGTTGATGTGTTTGATCAATGATCATCACTTCCTTTACCGAACTAGGTGGAATGAGAGCCACAATCTTAACATGCTACATGTTTTCTTCATATGTTTCTAAGGTTAGTCAGGGGTGAAGGATGCTATCAAGTATAACAGTGCTGTGGCTGCAGTACTGATTCTTAGAATACTGCTGTGGTTTATAGATTAATTAATGAAGGAAAAAAATGGTGTTATATTCTTTATTTCTCAATGTACCCCCCTTCAAGTGAAATGCACTTTTCACATCGTGCTTTTATGCCACTGAAAAAATTTTGCCTAGACTTTTCTTCAAAATGGTGTTCTACAATGGTCTTCATTTCCATCGCTGGAAAATTTTCGTTCTCTTAACTCCTTCTTTAAATTTGTAAAAAGAAAAAAGTCGCTGAGAGCCAAGTACGGTCTGTAGTGTCAAGTGTGCAGTAAGTCAAGTTCTGTGAATCCCGCAAGATTTAGGGCAGCCATCGCAACCTGAGCGTTGTGAACGGGCGTGTTGTCCTGCAGAAAGCACATTTCCGCACCAACTTGCCACGTCTATTCTGTACAACTGCCTCACATGACTGAATCAGTAAATTAGCGTAGCACTGATCGTGGCCATAATCCTTGACGCAAACTTTTCCATTTTTAATTTTTTTGGTGGCCTTTCTCCCTTTTTATCCACTGCATCGACTATTGTTTGGACTCCGGATCATATTGACAATCCAATGTTCAATAATGATACCTAATAATAATCGTCGGCGTGACAATCTAATCGGATCTGGGTTTTGAAGTGGGTGACCATACCATCGAAGACGCATCTCTTGCAATTTTTCCACGATCAGTGCAACCCCATATCGATCGCCGGTATCCTCATTTCGGATGTGATCAAAACGTGTCACGCCTTTAGCCCAACGCAACATTTTTGTCTCCATTACCGCAAGACGCCATTCATTGTATTTTATAGTCGCCCAACACTCAGAACCATATAGAGCGACAGGACGGACGTAACTGCGGTTAATTTAAAATTTGAGACGTTCGTCGTGGAACGCCACTTCATCCAGGTTGTGCTGCTAATGCGTGAAGCAATTTCACAACACAGTTCTCCATTGACTGATATAATCGGTGTTTCTTCATGAGTAACCGCGCAGCGTGTATTGCGTCCGTAGTTCCGCAGTTCTTAACAAATCCGGCTTGATTCACGGTTATTTCAATGATTTCGCGAATACGGTTGTCAAGAATGCGTTCAAAAATCTTCATGGTATGGTAACCGGATCAGACGGTAATTTGAACATTCTGCTGGACTACCTTTCTTTTTCTATATTGAAATGGTGACACTTTCTTGCCAGCCAGAACACCGCCTTTCTGAATAACCTGAGCCTGAGCTGCAGAGCAGAGTTGGGTCCCAACTCTTCGTTTTCCAGAGCTCAGATGCGATGCCCTCAGGTCGTGAGGTTTTCCCCGATTTCATTCGTTTTATTGCTTTCTCGGCTTCAGTTGTGCTGACAGGTGGAATTGCTCTAAATGTCGGCAATGACTGTGGAAGTGAAGGATGAGCAAATCCTTCAGTTTAAATCTGCTCGAAATCATCTATTCGTCGTGGCTCGACGTTCGATAAGCAAATACCGTTCTTCCCATTAACCCAACAGAAGTGTTCAATAGCCCGTGTGATTCCGTTTCGGTTTTTGGCAAGTCGATATAGACCTTAGCCATCTAGGGAGCTCCACTTTATTGCTAAGAAGTTTATTGAACTTTGACCAATCCTTTTCCTAGGATTCCGTCTTTGCGTTACAGTCTGATGATCTGAGAGTGAGACTTCATCTAGCACTCGCCAGTCTCTAATCAACTCTAATAGTGTTCAATTGCAGATTGTTAGGTCAATTACTTTACTTCATGTTGGCTCTACGATTGTAGGGGCGCACTCTATGTTCGTGGTCGTCAGACTAGTGATAAATTCATTACATTTGCTGCTGCCCCAACAAATACACTAAACGTTCGCATCACAACCTATTATTCTGCATGCACTCCCTTAGTTCTTGCGTAGGCGGAAGACACAAAGAATCATAGGGTAAGCAACGGCAACTATGACGTTTCTCCTCTTACCCTTAACCTGGTATTGTAAGTCGAATTGTAAGTTGACAGCAACAAGATTCTGAGAACAGAATTTTCTCAGCATGGTTACCTCTCACAATTCTGACATCAGAACGCAGGCTCTCGGTCTCGAGGACCTCTCATCGAAGAACATCCTAGTCCCCTTTACTAATCCAATACCATAAATTTTGTTAAAACGAACCCATGACTGTTGAACCAGAAATATATAAGGATAGTCCTGCAACTTTGCCAGCCTTGCTGCCAGTAGATAAGAGTAAGCTTTTGCGTGCTGCAGGTTAATTTGACTAACTCTTATGTTTGTAGATATAAGCGTAGTCCAATATGAAAACCGCCGCTAACTGCAAAGTTTGCTGCATTCAGTGTGGATCTCACTGGGGTTACCAGCTTGTTCTCACCTTCCATCGAAAGTTCCACTTTCTTGGATATCGGTGCACTTGATGGTGTAACAACGCCTAGGTCCTAATTTCCAAGAAACTTTGGCTCCTTTCGCAGTAACTTCCGTTGTCATCAGCTGGAATCGTCCCAGGTTCTGATTCCACTTACCGGCGTTTGACCAGTTGCGTCCACATTACCAGTTTCCCTTTCTTCCGTTTTTCCGGGTATAGACGGAGAAAAAGGTTCCAACAAGCAACCCTGTAGTCCCTTCTCCCATGCGGCTGAAATTTCTTTCTGCTGAGCCGTTCTTCCCGGTTTTTTTTTGCCGTAGTTAGATTTCCAGTTCTTCTCATTAGGGAAGTTGCTATACTATCCTTCCTGGCTGACCACGCCGTAGACACCGAGTGCAAGTGGAGTGAGAAGGCTGTCCATCTCAGGTTTTTCCGTTAGGGAACGGTTGAATCTGGTGAGGACTCCAAAATTCGTGCCTCGGGGCGACCTGATTTCTCAAAGTCGCGGATGGATTCGAAGTCTGTGACTTCTTTCGACTTCGAGAGTTATAGTCTTTATGTGTTTTTGGACAATCTTAGGGTAGTAGTGAACTACCACAGGCTCCCCCACCATAACAAGGTGGTGTCCGAAGGAGAGAAGAAAGAGCGTTTCAAGAGATAAATCCCATACATCTTTGATATCTAAGAGATACAAACAATAAAGCTCTGTCATAGTCGCGTGTTCTTCGGTATTTTTTGAAAAGATTCAAAACTACCCTGTGGTTCAAAATTTTAAGTCTTTAAACAAACAAATTTTCCTGCCCATCTAGCCAAATAATGACTCCTATTCATTATCCAATTGTGCTGTCTAAATCATTAAAACCTTTCGATATGGTCAACATAAAAAGCTGGGTGTCAACCGAAAAAAGTTAATTTCGCTCAACTAAAGCAAGTTGCAAGACCTCATACGCAGTTTAGATAGATATAAATGGGAGCGATTTGGTAGACCCAACTAATCTGTTCTGAATTTTTAAATCTAATCATGTTCCGAAATCTATCTGTATTCCTCGTGTGTGCTTTCGCAGTGAGTTTTGTGATAGTTGAATAAATTTCATTTTCTAGCTCCCAATGATAACAATGGTTCCCTTTGATTTTAAGGTACAATGTTTGGCTGACCCGGACTGTTCTCAACGACCCAAGAAAGAAGTGAGAATATTTTCAAGTAAATTCCCATTTTCCTAGTTGTCTGACTTTTTCTTATTTAAAAGGATTTTATGAATTGTTGTGCGAAACCAGCTCCGTTTAAGGACGTTATGGCAAAGTGTAACGAGAAATTTCCCTTTCAAAAAGGCGAGCCGAACTTCGTGAGTATTCTAGGACGAATATCTTTTATGTATATATTTAATTTTCTTTTATGTTTCTCAAATTCACTTTTGAATTTTGCTCTCCTATTTCCGATTCCTTGAATTATTTTAATAAAATCTCATTTTCCTAGTGTCATGGCGAATGCGTCTTCAATGAAACAGGAATCTCTGTAAACGGTGTTATTCAGAAGGATAAAATTTCTGCAATACTAGGGGAGATGTATAAGGCAATGCCTGATTTCATTCCGGTGGCCACAAAAGCGGTTGAAAAATGTGACGAAACTGGTAAGTAGTTTTCTCCATTTTCTTTGAGTAGAGGAAAAATTATAAGAGACCCTTTGCAGTTCGCACTAAAATGGCGAAAATAATGGAGCATAAACCTGAAGGCGCTGATAAATGCAACCCTGTGCCTGCAGTTTATGGATTCTGCATTTTTGTTGAAACAATTGTTAATTGCCCAGCATCAGGTTGGCAAAATACTGACGATTGCAATCGTGCTAGGGAATTTATGAAGTCTTGCCCAATGCATCATAAGCAATGAATTTAAATTTATTGAGAATTACACTTGGTCATCATGTTTTAAATTTGTTTTAATATTATAACTGTAAAGAATTAAAAATAATCAAAAATACTAAAAAAAAGGCAGGGATCAAAGTGGCAGACAGAATAGTGGATTCTAGCGTGGAAGCAGCTGTTATCGAGCTGAATGTAGAGACTACCAGCTATAGTACTACTAACCCGAAGCATTCGGCGTCGGGGGTCCTCCTAAAAGCTGCTTAGACGACAAATAACCTCTGTAAACAGGTAAGCCGCGACAGCCGACTGACGAGGTACGAACTGCGATATTCCTTCAGCGACGGCCAGGAGTCACTTACGTGTGTGCGTTGGCGGATGATAATGCCGCTGGTGGCAAATTTGCACCAGAGGAGGAGGCCAGGCTATCGGAGATAAAGACGCCCTTCTCCAAATTTCAGTACGCCTACCTCAAAGCAAATCCACAGAAACCACTCTCCACGGCGTAATTATGTAGCACGATTCAGCATTATGCTCTAGCTGCTTTCCTGGATATAAAGGGAGTAATAACGATATCAAAGAAGCCCTAACCAGTATAAAATTGGAGGGTATCTTACGCATTGGATATTGTCCTCGCTAATTCAGCCTGATTTGGAAATAGAGCTGTGAGCACACATACGCCGCAGGGTGATGCCATCTCTCCGGTGTACTAGTTGATAGTGAAAGACGAAATACTACTCTATTATAAAGTATCTCGGTATAATCCTAGATCATCATCATCATCACCAACGGCGTAACAATCGCTATCCGCTCTAGGCCTCCCTTAATAAGGAATTCCAAACATCCCGGTTTTGCGCCGAGGTCCACCAATTCAATACCCCTAAAAGCTGTCTGGCGTCCTGACCTACGCCACCTTAGGCACGGTCTGCATCGTCTTCTTTTTCTATCATTTTTCAATCCTAGATCCTAAGTTAAATTGGAGATTGAACATAGAACTGAGGGTTCAAAAAACGTATGTAACTTCCTGCGGCTTCAAGAGGAGCTTTGCAAAAAAATGGCGATCGAGGACAGTTCTCTGAATGTATTTGCCATGATTCGTCCTATCCTAACGTATGCTTCTATTGGGAGGTAGCCGGCCCTGGGCGTGAATCTGCAAGCCTGCTCGACAGATGCTCTCAATGCACTTCTATATTGCTTCCTTCTAGACCGCCACATTAAATACGCTGTGGCCTGCAGTGCTGTCAGATACGTGAGCCCGGTTGTTGGATGACTAAACCCTACGGCCATGTTAATATCCTAGGCGAGTATCTCGGGAACTCTGGATATTTCCTACGGACAACGCCACATGCAAGTCGAACTTCTCGAAGAACTTGTTAACTTTCCAACCAGGAAGATCTTCTCCTGGTTCTTCTTCGCCGATGGATCAAAAATGGTCTGTGGCGTCGGAACGGGAGTTTTCTCGAATACACAGAACGTAGCCGAGTCGTATGGTCTCCCAGGATTCTCTACTGTATTCTAAGCCGAAATACTAACAATACTGGAAGCCTGTCGTTGGTTGGAACATAATCCGAGTTCCAAGCGTACCATAGCCATCTGACCCACCGCCAAGCGGTCATTAGGGTCTTGTGCTAAGTGGCAGCATCCTCAAGTGGCAGTACAATAGCGCGCTGAGCAGTCTGGGCTGCACGCTCAAAGTTACCTTTTCCTGAATTCTCTATCTCAACTATCTTGTGATTTACTCCGCCGCTACGCTCTTCAGTCTATGTTCCCCCTCCTTCTTTCGAATCCCTTCTGACAGTGCATGTAACCTGTCCCGCATCGCCTACCATTGCCCTTCTTACCCCTCTCCTTGTCATTGGAAAACTTGATGCCAATGTCGGACCTGGCTACCATGGTCTTCCAAACCTCTTTTTGCTCAAAACTATCCATCTCTATTCCTCTATTTCTTATTTTCAACAAAAGTCCCGAAGAGAATCATTTTACCGGCTTGAGGAAAGGGGCTCTCATCATCCCCGTGGCGATCTTACGCTTGCCGAGAATTACCGCCCCATTTCTCTCCTCTCCTCCTATTCCAAAATCCTGGAAAGATATGTCAGCGACTGGTTGTCTGTCCACTTTGGCCACCACGTAGTGAAAGAGCAACACGGTTTTGTTAAGTGTAGGTCCACTGCCTCCAACCTTCTTGATTTTAACAACTTTGTCGCCAAATGTCTAAATTCACGCAAGAAGTACATACCATTTACACTGACTTCGGTAAAGCCTTCGACACTGTAAATCACAAGGTACATCTATCCAAACTCTCGTCTCTAAGCGTTCCCATACCACTTGTTTTATGGCTTGCCTCTTACCTTTCCAACCAATTGTGCCACGTATCTTTTGACGGCTGCACTTCCCGCTCCTTCTCCCGTAAATTCGACTCAAGACCTCGGAGTCACTTTCGACAATAAGCTCCGCTTTGGCACCCACTGCCTCGAAGTCACCAATCGAGCAGCAGAATTGTCAGGCTTTATTCTTCGCTCCTCCTCTGATTTTGACTCCATCCAACCCTCCTTAGCGCTCTTCAATTCCCCCATGAGGAAAACTCTCGAGTACTGCTCCGTGATCTGGTCACCCTCCCGTAACTGTGATTGTCTTGCCCTTGAAAATGTGCAACGGATCCAACCGCCTATCATATTTGTTTTTAGAGTTAAAATGGAGCTACCCTAAGTCCGAGGATTGGCCTTGGTTGCAAGGGGCAAACTCATATTCTTGACGTAGTCACTCTTATGCACAAGTTTGAACATTTTTTCTCCAGCGACAAAACTAAAATATATTGTCAAATTCTATTGATACCAAAGGATCAAATAAATTTGCTGACTAAATGGCGGATTATATATAAGATTATATATAAAGCACGACATGTTGCCTATGTAGATCCTTAGAAGGTGTTCTTACCTAAAAATTCTCGGGTTCAATTTTGAAAGGACTATTTTCAGTATAGCATAAAGTAGAGTCCATGTACAGCGCTTACCAAATGAAGGTTGTTAAGAACCACAATTTCCCCGTACGATTTCATTAAATTACTGCCCCTTGTTACCATGAAGCTGTAAATAGTTATTCACAAGTTGCGGAAGGAACGGTTTGATTGGGATGATACGATTTCGAAGCTAGCGCTGAGCCGGTTCGCGAAGATATCTTCCTTGGAGTAGCTTAACCAAATCCGCATTTCGCAATCGAGCGAGTATGAGAAGGAGGAGGATACTATGGAATTAATTGGCTCCAGTGATTCATCTCGCGATATCTACCCCATGTGATAATTTATGTATGAAAATAAGCAACTGTTATATCGCTGCAAAGTTACATACCAACTACTATTTTTGACAATCAACGGGGTCATTTTATACCGAGACCCTTTTCCTCCGCTCCTTTTTTCTGCTCCTTTCTGCACTCGCCCCGCCTGTGTGTTGTTGATCTTTATGGGTTGTTTGTTTCCGTTCAGTATATCTACAGATAATTAGAGTCAGATCCCTAAACAAATGTCCTGGCCGTATGGGTACCGCGTTGGAGTCACGCAGCATGGTTCCACCAGCTCGAGACTCAATTCGCTTTGGACGTATCACAGTGGACGCCGCTAGCTTCAACCACGTGCTAGCCGGGCTAGATGAGGAGACTATTGAGCTTGTCACCGGCTTTCTTGAGGGCTGCTTCTACAAAAGTCCAAAGGAACAGGTCATAAAGCTCCTTTCAGTAAGTGAGACGGGCAAAGTTATCCACATAATGACAGAGAAAACGCTAGGTGACCGTGTGCCAAGCTAACTGCTGTGTGCAATGAAGCAGGTGGGTAATGACAAAGTCGACACCGAACTGTAACAGTTTTTGAGGTTCTAGAGGCTTCCGGAGAGCACACATGCCATCTCAGCAAGTGCGCAATCGGGGTCTTTGGACGCGTTAACCGCCACCGGGGGGAAAATCCATGAGGTCCACGCACGACCCGTAGTTGGCAAGGTGTCTCACGTACATCAAACCAGGTAACCCCACTTGCGACAGATGGGGGTAGCATTAACAGCCACCGTTTCTGAATTGCATTGCGTTCGGGATGTAGGACTAGATGAAGGTGTAGATCTGCCTCCCTAAATGGACAATCGGGTAGTAGGTTGTTAGCAAATTCCTCATCAATCCGAACGTATGCTGCAGGCTGGTAGGTTTGAGTCTAGGCCTTCAACAAGCGCTTTCTTAGCGCTTCATTATCGCGGATATCAGTGTTCTCACCTTGGGAGTGGATTTCCTGTACTACTTTGGATTACTAGTGAATCTACATAACAGTTTTCTCATTGACCCCACAACTTCCCTTAGGTCATCAGGAAGTTTTTCATCATGTGCGTCCACCACTCTTTCTATCGTTTTTGATGACGTTATCGACCCACGAATTCGCACACTTCTTCAAAAATACCGCAAGATTGCAACCAAGCCTAGTCTTGCTGAGCCTGTTAAGCATGATATTAAGCTCTTTTCTAAGGGGCATTCATTACCCCAGAAGCTCGTACTCGTACGGTTTCATGTGTTCTCTTACAATCATCGATGATTGGTTTACGCTATGGTAGTGAAAGATATTTCTGCACCACCTTGCGCCGAGACCTTTAGGAGTGGATTCCGGTGTGCCGGCAATTATAATCACTTATCAGGGGATGCAGACCGAGTCTTTCCTTTTCTTGGAGTTAGACAAAGTCTTTAACTTCAAACACCACCGGATAACCTTGTACCACTTGCAATCTAATAGGAAGATGGCACATGACGCTGAAAGCCGCTATAATGACCCAAAAACGACCTTGCGATTCGTTCTACTTCATCTCCGGACAGCCAATCGTGAATAATTTGCTACGTCCAGTGGAGCTGATATGCGGGGAAAACCTGAGACTCCTGAGCGACTCTGTACTCGATAGTAATTCGACACTCAACACCCCCGGTTTGCTGTGTCTGCTCAAGGAGAAAATGTTGAAGCTGAAGCCGCCACCATCCACCAACCAGAAAAATGCGAGATATCTTCAGAGGAGGCCGGGCAGTTGCACATGATATGCTCCCGTCTCTACCCACAATCCAGGATCGCTCATGGCGGTGTCTATGCCTAGCTGATCTAGACTTGCGTTTAGAGGATATGCCTGGTTTTTCAAAGCTCAGGCTCAGAGATGCATTCTGCAGGCACAATGGTTATAATTTGCGATCTTGAGCTTGTTCTTCCTAGGGCTCTTGTTCAGAGACGTATTCTCCAATCATAAGGGACGGAGGAGAAGGGTTGGGCCGGGAGTAAGTTGAAGAGCAGCGTAATCATCAACTGCCCGTGGGCAGGGTGAAAGTTGAAGGGAAAGGGTTTATCGCCGATACTTGTTTGCGATGTTACACTGGTATGTCGATAATGTGCGTGATGGTTGCCATCTTTTTGCGATTAAAAATTAAAATACTTTTCTGTGTAAATCACTTCACAAGGAAATTCACGAGGATTTTCCGTTTTTCAGCATGATCTTCTTTCAGCTCTATACATTTCGCCAAGCGTTTTCCTAATTTTCCTAAACTGTAACCGTAACCCTGCCCGCCGAATTCACCGCTCTTGCCTTCGTCGGACCACCCATATCTCTAATAACCCACGTTTTAACCATTTATTTGTCTCCTGAGTGTAACAGTGATTCTACGTTTCGTCCAGCAGTAATATATCGATGCAGAAACAGACGATTCTGATGGAAATACGCCGATGCTTCCTCAGAGTCTGTTATAGAATTGCGTTTATTCTCTGCTGACAGCATTTTTTTTCGAAAACACTATACACTGCACAAGAACAAATCATGCAGAATGTTCGTCTTGCGGCCAATTGTTTGAATTTGTATGGTAGAAGAAAAGCATTGCATATGCTTGACGTTTTTCAATTACTTGATACTTACTTGATGATGATGGTTAGTGACGTCTATTCTATGCATGGTATAGGGAAGCATTCACAATGATGTTCCGTGTGACACCTGTACCTGTGAGATCAAACATTACCCGCAACTTAATTCGTCGAACATTGAAAACCATATCGTAGATTTTGTCAATCTTTTCGGAAATTATCATATCCACTCGCTTGTAAATTCATTTATTCAAAGCAGAAAGACAGGGGCAGTTGTGGCATAGCTTTCGCCCTAATCATCTCTCCATCTCTTTCCCTATATCTTTCAGTATTAAGCCTTTGAAATATGTGTTTACTTATTGGTTGAAATCAGTTTTCGTTGCCATCTCTTGTATTATCTAAATACTTATTGAATGCTCCTCGTATTTTGAAAATTAATAATAATCGTTGGCGCAACAATCCATGTTGGATCAGGGCCTTGAAGTGTGTTAGAGCACTTCATTCAAGACCGTAACGGTACACTAGGAGGCAATGTGGTCAGCATTGCGCTCGCCCGAGATTATTACCATGATTTGACTCAGGTATTCATTCACAGCTGAGTCGACTGGTATCCGACGTCAAATCACGATACAAATTCCACTGCCACCAGCGAGATTTGAACCGCGACCTTCCGTACGACAGCCTTGCGCTCTAACCACTCAGCTATCCGGACACACTTTTGAAAATTAAATTCTTTAATTTTCATCTCGTGCACCACTACCATAAAGTTCCCCTCACTCAGTTCTGAAAATAGTTTCACCTTACATTTTTGTAATGCTATTGCTTTCGTTGAAACAGCTGGATGTACCATTAAGACAATTGATTTCAAATTTCTTTGGCCGCTCTCCAACCATAACTGACGAATAAAATGTAACAGAGGTGGATTTTGCTGTAGTGATCGCGGGCGTCCAAGGTTCTCTCTGTGCTGGTTTGACCGTATGAGCAAAATGAAACGCGGTAGATTTGAAAAATCTGTAATCTAGAAGATTTCAAAACCTCATATGCTCTGTTGATTCTATTACGCAATGTTTCTTCTTAGTAGCCCTGGAACCCAATGAAATGATCCGGGAGTAGTAACATTTGAGATAATGCACAAAAGACACAACGTCGAAAGTGTCGAATTGAATCTTAGCGATAAATTTCAAATTTCAACCTCCAATTTCTGGGAAATGTTTCGACCTTTAGTATGATGTTAAGTATGTACTTTAGACAGATGGCAGCACATGGGAAATTGGAAATTTAGATTAGATTAGATTAGAAAGCTGCCAAAATTTTGGGAACTGGTAGACACGCAGAAAGAGACAGAACATTTGGAAAAAGGATATGATCAAATTATTTTTTTCTAACACACAGACACTAAAGCGCTGAAATATTTGCCATTTTCGGCAATATTTTTTAAAAAGTCAAGTCTTTAATGCAAACAAATTTTCCTGCCCATCTACCCAAATAATGATTCATTATCCAATTGTGCTGTCTAAATCATTAAAACCTTCCGATGTGATAAACATAAAAAGCTAGGTGTCAACAGAAAAAAGTTAATTTCATTCAACTAGTTAAAGTTGCACGAGCTCATACCCAGTTTAGATAGATATAAACGGGAGCACTTTGGTAGATCCAACTAATCTGTTCTGAATTTTGAAATCTAATCATGTACCGAAATCTATCTGCATTCCTCGTGTGTGTTTTCGCAGTGAGTTTTGTGATAGTTGAATAAATTTCACTTTCTAGTTCCCAATAGCAATGGTTCCTTTGATTTTAAGGTACAATGTTTGGCCGACCCGGACTGTTCTCAACGACCCAAGAAAGAAGTGAGAATATTTTAAAAGAAATTCCCATTTTCCTAGTTAGTTATCTGACCCTTTTTTATTTAAAAGGATTTTATGAATTGTTGTGCGGAACCTGCTCCGTTTAAGGACGTTATGGCAAAGTGTAACGAGAAATTTCCCTTCCAAAAAGGCGAGCCGAACTTCGTGAGTAATCTAGGACGAATATTTTACATGTATATATTTAATTATTTTTACGTTTCTCAAATTTACTTTTAAATTTTACTCTCCTATTTCCGATTCCTTGAATTATTTTAATTAAATCTCATCTTCCTAGTGTCATGGCGAATGCGTCTTCAATGAAACACGAATCTCTGTAAACGGTGTCATTCAGAAAGATAAAATTTCTTCAATACTAGGAGAAATGTATAAGGAAATGCCTGATTTCATTCCAGTGATCACAAAAGCGGTTGAAAAATGCGAAGAAACTGGTACGTAGTTTTCTCCATTTTCTTTGAGTAGACGAGAGATTACAGGAGAACTTTTGCAGTTCGCAATAAAATGGCGAAAATAATGGAGCATAAACCTGAAGGCGCTGATAAATGCAACCCTGTGCCTGCAATATATGGATTCTGTATTTTTGTTGAAACAATGGTTAATTGCCCAGCATCAGGTTGGCAAAATACTGACGATTGCAATCGTGCTAGCGAATTTATGAAGTCTTGTCCAATGCACCATAAACATTGAATTTAAACTTGTTGAAACTTACACTTTCCGTTAATGTGTTTTTTACAGAACATATCATGTTGAAATTAAATTTGATTGAATATTACAACTATAAATGGTTTGACAATTTGAAATAATGAAAAATACCAAAAAACGCTAAGTACTCTCATTCTCTACAATCTCGTGGTCAAATTATGTGACTCAAAAATCCTGGTAGGAGCATTTATAAAAGAGGTGAGTAGAGTGCTGTAATTTTACTCCTGTTCACTCTTGTGGGGAGCATAGGACATCCAGACAGTCTCCTCTTCCTTTTTAAAGTTTTTCCTCATTTCATTTTCAATGAGACTATGGTTCAACCACATTGCGTAAGTGATAAGTCTTCAGTAGGGGAACAAACACCAAGCCGAAAATAAAGATTCATGACCATTCGGAACTCGAACCAGGGATCTACTGCGGATAAATGAATGATGGTTTTTCGAAGACGAACTCGGTGAAATTCTGTGCTAGATCGTCCTGCTTGTGATACAGGACTTAATTTTGGTACACAACACAAGGTTAAATTTTCAATTGCGATTCATCATTATCTAGGCCTGCCTTACTAAAGAACTTCAGGTATTCTGTTTTCGTGCCGAGGTCCTCCAATTCGATATCCTTAACAGCTTTCTGGTGTCTTGGCTTACACCATCGCTCAAGGGTCCGCCTCGTCTTCTTTTTCTACGATAGACGTTGCCCTTATAGACTTTCAGCGCTGGCTCATCCTCAACCTATTGAGCTGGATTTTCTCCACTACCAGGCGGTTATGTTATCGCGTATAAGTTTCGTCGTTATGTAGACTACGAAATCGTCCATCCTTTTGTAGGTGGCCAAAAAATCTTCAGAGGATTCTTTTCTCCAACGCAGCCAAAAATCCAAGTCTACGAGTAATTTCGGATTTACTTCGCATGGGAGGGCATCGCCTTGTCTGAGATGTTGTTGATGTCGAATAATATCAGTGCAACCTTGGTGAAGTGGTGTTCCACAACGGGTGTTCGTTGTCTTTGACCTATCAGCGAACGTCTCAAATCCAAAGTTTTCGGGAGTGTCGTTCGCCCTGTCACTCTGTATGCTTCTGAGTGTTGACCGACTGAAAAAGGCAATGAACGGCACCTCATGGTAATTGAGACGAAAATGCTGCTTTGGACCAGAGGTGTAACGCGCTGTGATCACATGAAAAATGGGTTTATCCGTGATCGGTTTATTGCAAGGGAGGCGTTGTCGATGGCATGGTCACGTAATTCGCGCTAATGAGAATTCATCTGCCAAAATTGGTCTGAATATCAAAGTCGATGGGAAATGATCTGGAGGCCGGCCTGAACAACGGTGCCTCGATAAGCAGAGTTGTGATTTGAATGCCTTGCAACTCCATTCAGACTAGGCCTTGAACACAGGAAAATGGCGCAACCGTTCAAGACGTACCGAGCCAGCATCAGAACAGGACAAAGGCCGAAGAAAAAGAAGGAGTCTTGATAGCATTTCAAATATCAAAGGGATTTTAGACGTTTTCCATATGATGAAACTTTTGTCTAAGTGAATAAGATCAGGATATTTGGTCTCGATATATACTACATGTCGTATATGCCATTGAGACCGGTAGAATGACATGTCTGCTGTTCAAGGTGAAATCAATGTGCAAATGACATGTCTGCTGTTTAACGTGAATCAATGTGCAAACTGTACTTCCTCATCATGCCAGCCGGTATCAACCACCTTCCAGATGCTCTTGAAGGTTCTACGATGCCGTTTTATGGTTTAAAGGAGCACTTTGCATGATCGCATTATCAGCAAACGTTTTCGGAAATATCGGCCGTAAGCAACTGCCTCAGTAGGAGCTTACAAGCTATCAACGTTTAATCTTTCATATAATCATTATTAAGGATCATTATGATCCACCACAATGGCCGATCATAATGATCCTTGTCCAAACCGGCTCTGATACACTGGGCAAAGTTGCTGGGTGGTCCAGTAGCGAAGGCGACTGGCAGTGAAAAAGGGAGTGACACCGTAGAGGCGAAGAGTCCGGGCAGCAAAACTTCTGGAAGAGAGGCAAAGAGGAACTGGAGAAAAACCATATTGCCAATGGAGTCCCTATTTGCGCAAAACGCATTGCTCTCAGCCCATCAGGGGGGGGGGGGGAGTAAACAATCGACAAATGGAGGCTAGGGAAAAACAATGTGGATCTTCCGGCAAGGACGCAGCGAGAAGAATTCTGTGGGGGTAACCAAACGGACGAAGCAGCAGCGAAGCAGCCAAAGAAAAATACAAGGGGCAAACCACGGTCGGAGGCCATTCTCATTAAGTCGAACAAAGGGAGATTTTTCGCGGAATTTCTTCGGGAAGTCCCCAACAACGCCAAACCAGAAGATGTTGGAGTAGATATTAAATCTATCCGGCGATATACTTGTCGAGCTTGGGTTGACGACCAGAAAAAATAGTACGTTTTGCGAGACAGTTCAGAGCATTCGAGGCGCGAAAGCAGTAGTTTCCACCCTAGAAACTATATGCACCCTTGAAATAAGGGATCTGGATTGTCTCACTAAGACAAAAGAGGTGAAGGAAGCTATAAAACGGAATTACACAGATGTGAACAACTTTAAGGTGAGAGTAACATCTGTCAACTCCAGAGGAACAAAATTAACCATTGTCACTGTCCCTGAGAAGACAGTAAGCCAATTTCTTCATTGAAAATAAAAAAACCGGTGGATCATTTGTAAAATAAGGCGAATGACAGTTCGAACCCGCTGTTTTAAGTGCTGGGCATGCGGACATAAGACAAGGGTTTGCAAAAGGCAGGACAAAAGCACATTGTGTTACAGATAACTTACCGCAGTTTTTTCTAGAGGGACAGATGAGCAACAAAACCCAGGTGCAGACAGAAGATACAATATATAAGATATAATATATAACATTTCATTCAACACTGAGCCTTATCACGGCAGCCTGTAACATAATGCAACGACTAACAAAATGAAACTGCGTCTTGGGAAGTTATCTGCTTATTGGTGGACGGCTAAAATTGTAAGCCTACGCGGGAATTGCCTCACACTTCGGCGGATTGCTCAGCATGCAACAGGTCAAGACGCGCGGTGAAGGAATTGTGGGGGCCCTCTTTTCTGCCCTCCCAAAATCAACCTGGCGCTGGATGAAGGTAGGAGTACTGAAGAATGCCCGCTCTTCACTGTAAAGGAACTAGAGAAGGCGGCCTTGTCCATTAAAGATAAAAAACACCAGGATTGGCATTCTACGCATGTTTGACAGCTTTAGTTTTTCCCCTCCCGCTGAAAGTCGGCGAGACCTGTCCGTGCCGTCTTCGTATCGTCCGCTCAGTATGTTAGGCACAGCAAGGAGTTGCTTGAGAAGTTCATCAAGCTGATACGTGCTGCGGAGATTACCCACCAGCACAATAGGATTTTACAACAGGACGATCCACAATTGATGCGATTGAGGAGGTTGTCCAACGGTGAAATTGGCTGAGGCCCGCAATTCAAACTGTGAGCGATTGATGCTCTTTGTGCCCCTAGATGAAAGAAACGCCTTAAATTCTGGGTGGTGCTGACACATGAGACATTGGAAAATCGTTTCCATGTTGCAGGCTACCTCTTGCAGATATTGAAGGATTATTTATAGAACCGTGCTATGTTCTACGAAGCCCGGGAAGAACAGCCTAAAATGCAGGTGACATCGGGGGCGGCCAGGGGTCTATCCTTGGTCAGGACCTTTGGAACGTCTTATACGACAGCTTTCTATGACTCGAGATGGGTGATGAATTCCATTGGGTCGGGTACAAGGATGGTGGTGCTCAGGTACGGTTGAGCAAACTCAGCGCACCCTGCGTCATGCGGCGAGTAAGCAGATGGATGGCTAAATCTGGATTCTTCCTGGCTCTGGAGAAAACCGAAGTCGATGTCCTGATCTAGGAGAGGGTTCTCACAGTCCCCCCTATTGAGGTTGGTGAAACAATGTTCTTGTCGAAGCCGGCGGTGAAATACCCCGGTTGAAACATGCGACGAAACTGGTACGTAGTTTTCTCCATTTTCTTTGAGTAGACGGGAGATTACAAGAGAACTTTTGCAGTTCGCACTAAAATGGCGAAAATAATGGAGCATAACCCTGAAGGCGCTGATAAATGCAACCCTGTGCCTGCAATATATGGAGTCTGCATTTTTGTTGAAAAAATGGTTAATTACCCAGCATCAGGTTGGCAAAATACTGACGATTGCAATCGTGCTAGGGAATTTATGAAGTCTTGCCCAATGCATCATAAGCAATGAACTTAAACTTGTTAAGAATTGCACTTTTGGTTAATGTGTTTCACAGAACATATCATGTTGAAATTAAATTTGATTGGATATTACAACTATAAATGGTTTGACAATTTGAAATAATGAAAAGTACCAAAGTACTATCATTCCCTACAATCTCGTGGTGAAATTATCAAAAATCCTGGCAGGAGCATTGATAAAAGAGGTGAGTAGACCGCTGTAGTTTTACTCCTGTTCACTCTTATGGGGAGCATAGGACATTTACACAGTCTCCCCTTCCTTTTTAGGGTTTTTCCTCTTTTGATTTTCAATGAGACTGTGGTTCAGCTACATCGCGTAAGTGATAAGTCTTCAGTAGGGGAACAAACACGAAGCCGAAAATAAAGATTCATGACCATTCGAAACTCGGACCGGGAGCTATTGCGGATAAATGGCTGATGGCTTTTCGGCGACGAAATTGGTGAAATTCTGTATTGGATCGTCCAGTTCGGAACTAAATACAGGGTTGAATTTCCAATTGCAATTCATTTTCATCTTCTACGGCGCAACAACCGGTATCCGGTCTAAACCTGCCTTAATAAGGCACCGCAAGCATTCTGGTTTTGCGCCGTCAAATCGATATCCTCGAAAGTTGTCAGGATTCCAGGTCTGCGCCATCGCTCTATTCCACGCTGGGTCTGCTTCCTCTTCTTTTTCTACCACAGATATTGCCCTCATATACTTTCCGGGCTGGTTCATACTCGCCCGTAAAGCTTAGGTGACCCGCCCACCTCAAACCATTGAGCCGGGTTTTATACACAATCAGTCCAGTCCAACCAGACGGTCATTGTATCACTCATAAACTTCGTCGTTATATAGGTTACGGAATCGCCCATCGTCATGTAGGGGGCCAAAAATTCTTCGGAGGATTCTTCTTTCAAAGGCGGCTAAAAGTTTGCAATTTTTCTTGCGAAGGACCTCTGAGGAATACATAAGGACTGGCAAAATCATTGTTTTGTACAATAAGTAAGTTCTGACCTTATGGTAGGACGTTTTTAAGGTTTTGTGTAAGACAAAACCCTATTAAAATCGGTTTCCTGTCTATCCTTTTTTTCCAGAGGTGGAAGTCTTCCAAAGACCCTGGTACTCATGTTCCAGCGTATGGGATTTTTACTCCTTAACTCCTGTTCTCTTCTCCGCTCAACCACCACAAAGTTTTTCATCGCCGGGTGGACATGGCTCTAGCCTCTCCCTTTGCCCGTCGATTGCATTCGTAACCGCGCCTTTCTCGTCTCCTCTGCCTCTCTTAATCTGAACTGAATCCGCCCTATCATGTTGTTCACTGCATTCCAGCTCTCCTGGCCTGCAAGCATTTTTGCAATTATATTTTCCGGTGTTAATGTCACTTCCAATGTCTCCTCCAGACTCTTCTTTTTCTCACCGAATCTAGGGCAACGGAAGAAAACAGGCTCCGGGTCCTCTGAAATACCATCGCAGGAGGTACAGTTGGGTGAAGTGTCCAGTTTAAACCTATAGAGGTATTTACGGTAACTGCCATGTCCCCGTGAGAAACTGCGGGAGATCATAGGTTATTTTACCATGCGTTTTCTGCGTCCACACCTTGATGGTGGGAAACAATCTGTGGGTCCATTGACCCTTTTTCGCCTATTGGCACCGTTGCTTAAGGATTCCTTCCTTTCGGCATTTTTCATTTGCCGATCAGAGGAAGAATTGGGTCCATCATAGATACGAGCCAACTTATCGGCCAAAATGTCGATCGGCATAATTCCGGCTACTGCATAGGCCGCTTCATTCGAGATGCTTCTATAACCACAGCACACCCTTAGGGCGGTATTTCTATCCACCGTACTGATCTTTTGATCATTGCATGCGGTATGCAATGCAGTTGACCAAATTGGTGCTGCGTAAAGCAGTGTAGACCTCACCACTCTAGCTATAATCAGTCTACGAGTGCATTGCGGGCAAGATTTGGCATCACCTTTGTCAGATCCATGCTAACATTGGACGCATTGGCGCAAATGTATTACAAGTGCTGCTTGAAATTCAACCTAGCATCTATCATCACTCCAGGGTATTTAATTACTGGCTTTGAAGCGAAGATGTGCTTCCCAATTCTGATACGGGTGGTGGTTTCCTTACGCCGCTTCGTGATAAGCACCGCCTATGTTTTCACCTCCGCGAGTACAAGACCTGTATCTTTCAGCCACCTCTCGTATAAATATAATTCCATATCCCCCAGATCTTTTGCAACAACAATCACCGCTATGTCGTTGACGTAACCTACTATTGTGGCCCTGCTAGCAATTGGGACATTGAGGGCATAATTATACATGATGTTCCACAATAGTGGTCCTAACACAACAACAATGAGACAATGTATTCTGTGGTTCCATTGGCTGTGTCTATCTGTTAAGTAGCTATGGACTAGCGCAGTTAAGTAACTGGGTACACCAATCACCAACAATGATTTCCTTATAAGGTTCCACCAGGCACAGTTGAATGCACGTCAAGGGTAATCACAGCACAATACTTGCTAGTGCCATCCCTTCTGTGCATTACATTTTCAACTAAACTAGCGACCAGTTTGATAGTGTCGACCGTTGATCTGAGCGTACGGAAACGCAATTGTAGGTCTGATAAGCCTCCCAGACTTTCTACAGCCAGGAGCAATCTGTTGTAGATTATTCTCTCTAACATTTTCCCCATAGTGTCCAAAGGATATATAGGCGTGTAGGAAGATGGTTTACCTGGAGGCTTACCAGGTTTAGGTAACAACACTAACCTTTGTTTTTTCTATGTCCTAGGAAAGATCCAATTCGCTAAGTATGCTTCAAAAAACTCTACGAATATGTCT
The DNA here is from genome assembly GCF_905115235.1 of Hermetia illucens. Taxonomy (NCBI): domain Eukaryota; kingdom Metazoa; phylum Arthropoda; class Insecta; order Diptera; family Stratiomyidae; genus Hermetia; species Hermetia illucens. The sequence goes on from NC_051849.1 coordinate 197,276,019, forward strand.
GACCTCGACTTAATGGCCAGCTTAAGGATTTTGTTTGGTATGCCGTCGATGCCGGGCGTTTTGTTGTCTCTCAGTCAACCGCAAATCTCCAGTACTTCTTCAGTCGTTACTGGGGGTATTACAGCCACATCTAAAGATGTCTGCAGACTGTAACCCCTTGTGTTCTCCTGAGGGAACAAACCCTGAACGATTTTTAGTGGGAGATCGGGACATGTAATTTATGGAGCTGCCTGACCTCTAAATCTCCGCATCACAATCTTGTAGACGCTTCCCCATAGGTCTATATTCGCCTCTGCGCAGAGCTGCTTGAATCAGTCCCTTTTGCTTCGCTGTAGAGCCAACTTCCAGTTTCTTCGGGCTTCCGGCAAAGTCGCTGTCTCACCTCGTGTTCAATTCTACCCTTTGCTCTCTGAGCCTCTCGTCTGATCCAATGGCACGCCGACCGAAGATCTAACAATTCACTATCCCACCAGCAGTTGGGCCTTCTATTGGGGAAAGTATAACGTCACTTACATCGGCATTGTGAATCACTTTCTTCAGGGCCTGGTTAAAAAGGACGCATGATAGGGTCGTAGACCGTTATTGATGTCGAATGTGATCCTGCTGCTTTTATCTGGCCTCGCACATTGTTCAGGGCCAGCCTCGTCAGTCTTATCAATTTCGTCGGGATACCAAATTCTCTTATAGTCGTGTACAGTTTTACCCTGGCTTTGCTATACTAGGGGGCTTTAAAGTCTTTTAAAAAATGGTGCAGCTGCTTTCGATGTTACTTCATCGAGATCCTTACACTGTATGTAGATCTTATGTTTTGCGGCACGCACCGCCGCATTCTCCCAAGTGAATTTTTGACTTGAATGCCTACACTGGATCTTTTCAGTTCGAATATGATATCCGTTTTTTGAGTTCTTCGGATTCTGTACACATTTCCGCTCAGATCTTTTAGGTCGGAATCAGCTTTGGCTTTTCTGAGTGTCTCCGCGTAGGGGAGATTATCCTTACTGGTGATAATAGTCATCCATCGTTTTCACTCGTCTTGGGTTTCGCAACGCTGGCTGACTTTCCCACATTCACTGTATGCTTTCCTCCTTCTGAGGTATTTGTGCTGATCTTCAGAATTGCCTGTCCGCCTTTTTTCTCTTAGGCGCCTGCTGATTATTTAGAGGATCCCCCTATTTTTCGCGTACACGCTTATTTCGCGTGATTCATTCGAAGTACGGTTAGGCATCACTTGGGTCGCCCGTGAAACTGTTGGCACAGCAGGGTTCGGGTATCCTTAGTATTCTTTTCCTCCATCTGTGATCTATTATAGAGGACTCTAATAGCCCTCATCATATTCTTTATGGTTAGGTGCACGTGTGCTTGCATTGGTTACACTCGGACACTCCTTTTATATGCTCCTTCATTTCTGGCGTTTGTTAACCTTGCCTGTCCTTACCCTTTACTTCCTGCTGCCGCGCATCTTGAACATATGCGGTGGGTGTTATCACAGTTTTAGTGGTCCAATCTTCAGCCTTCAGTTCATCTATGTTTGGTCTTGTTACCGGTGTTCTCGGTAAGGTCGTACTTCGCTTGAATACCTTCTTCTCCAGATCTAATTCACTTGTTGCATTATATGCCAAGGTGGCCAAGTTATCCACCTCCGAGGCACTGCGGTCGAGGGACGACGACCGGGAGCCGGCTTGTTCACTCCCAAAAGCTACCGGTGTTGGGGTTCGATTCCCTGCGCCGTAAGTTTCCTCCTTCTCTCGTCATCCATGGTGGTTTTATGCTCCGGATATCCTTCCCATAGCGATTTTGGTCCACGCGTCAGAGATGAGCAAACACTAGCCCATACAAAGTTAGAAAAGGAAGTGCATGAACACATATTTACACATCAATAGGTATGCTCCTATCCGTCAACTGTAGTCGCGCCTGATGGGAGATCTGACAACTCCTTACAGGGTCTTTCTTTTTTTTGAGCAGGTGGAAATCTTCAAAAGACACTGGTCTGGACACACCAGCGTGTGGGATTTTTACCCACTAAAACCACTCCCAACTCCCTCCTTGCCCCGCGGAACCACCATAAGGTATTACATCATGGGGCGGAGTCAGCTAATTCTAGCTTAGTCGCCTTTCTTCTATACGCGGCGCACGTGACCGTGCTTTTCTGCTTTCCTCTGCCTTTCGCAATTTATCTTGAATCGATGCGATCATGGAGTTGACCGCATCCCAATTCTCTTGATGTGCTAGTATTTTCGGCACCAGATTTTCTGGTACCAGCACCTCTCCTAGAGTCTCCTCTAGATTCCTTCTTTCTTCCACAAATCTCGGACAGTGGAAGAATACATGCTCTGGGTCCTCTGGGACTCCATCACAATTTGGACAGTCGGGTGAGGTCTCCAATTTAAACCTGTGCAGGTATTGAAGATATCCTTCATGTCCCGTGAGAAACTGGGTGAGATTATAATTAATCTCACCGTATCGTCTCTCCAACCACTCCTTGATCGCAGGAATGAGCCTGTGAGTCCAACGACCCTTTCCCGAGCGTTCCCACCGCTCTTTCCATCTATTTATGGATCTCTCCCTTTCAGCGTTCTTCGTCTGCAATAAGGGAGAGATTGGCTTCGCATGGTATATATTCGCCATTTTATCTGCCAAGATGTCAATCGGCATCATTCCAGAGAAGACGAATGCTGCATCATCTGAGACAGTCCTGAAGGCTGAGCACACCCTCAGAGCTGTCCTCCTGTAGACTGTATTCAGTTTGCTAGTGTTAACTGACATTTGCAACTCCTCCCTCCAAACTGGGGTCGCATAGAGCATGATTCAGGTCACTACCCTGGCCATAAGCAACCTAGAGGTATGCCGTAGCCCTCCCACGTTCGGCATCATCCTCGCCAGAGCCATACTCGCAGTGGACGATTTATCACAAACGCACTGTACGTGTTGCTTATAGCTAAGCTTCTTGTCTATCACCACACCCAAGTATTTGATGGTCGGCTTGGAAGTGATGATATGATTCCCGATTCTAATACAGGCGTAATTTCTCATCCGGCGCTTAGTGATGAGGACCGCTTCGGTTTTTTCCTCCGCAAGCGTCAGACCAGAGCTCTCTAACCAGCATTTGACAGAACTGATTGCCTCGTTTGAGTATAACTCAGCATCTTCGAGATGCTTTGCGACAACAATCAGTGCTATGTTGTCAGCGTAACCCACCACCGTGGCTTCCTCCGGAAGGGGAAGATTAAGTATATCGTTGTACATGATGTTCCACAGTAGTGGGCCCAATACGGAGCCCTGTGGGGCACCCGCGGAAACAGCGTACTCCTGGGGTCCGTCATCGGTGTCATACCAGAGCCTCCTTTCAGTTAAGTAATTATCGACGATAGCAGCGAGATAGGCGGGAATACCAACCTTCGCTAGGGATTTGCGAATTAGATTCTAATTGGCCGAATTGAATGCATTTTTTACGTCCAGGGTTACCACCACGCAATATTTGCTGGTACTAACCTTTCCGTGGATTGCAGTAACCAATAACCAGTAACCAATTTGATGGCATCAATGGTTGATCTAGCTTTTCCGAACCCATACTGCCGATCTGAAAGGCTGCCTTGGCTCTCAACAACCGGGAGTAGTCTATTATAGATTACCCGCTCTAACATTTTCCCCACTATGTGCAAAAGACATATGGGTCGGTATGACGATGGTTCACCTGGAGGTTTACCAGGCTTAGGCAGAAGTACCAACTTCTGTCGCTTCCATGCCGCTGGAAATATTCCCTCGGACATGCACGCTTCGAACAACTCAGCGAACATGTCCGGTCTGGATTTCACGGCAAGTTTAAGGGCTTTATTCGGTACTCCGTCCACGCCCGGCGCTTTATTGTCTCCTATTCTACCGCAGATCTCCAGCAGCTCGTCTCTGGTAGCTGGCGAGATTGCCGTCACATTCAGAGGTGGCTGAAATGTGTCGACGTTCTCCTCTTGCTGGGGGAATGACCCCAGGATGATTTTCAGCAAGGGGGTGGGACACGTGGTCTGCGGAGATGAACGGCCTCTGAATCGTCCCATCACGATTCCATAAGCTCTTCCCCACAGGTTGACGTCCGGTTCTGAGCAGAACTCCTTAAAGCATTTCCTCTTGCTTCGCTGGATGGCGAGCTTGAGGGTTTTGCGGGCTGCCTTATAGGCGCACTCTTTCTGCCCCTGATCGACTCTACCTACCGCCCTCTGAGCCGCTCTTCTGGCCCGGTGGCAAGCTGATCGAAGATCGGTCAGCTCATCATTCCACCAGTAGTTTGGTCTCCTACTGGGGAATGAGCACCTCCTAGGCATGGACGCGTCACATGCTTTGGCGATGCATTGAGCCAGATGGACGGCTCTTTCCGTAGAGGCGCCTGCTTTATCAGGTTGATCTAACCACACCTCTGTGAAGGTCTGCTCATTCAAAGATTTTGCAGACCAGCCTGAAATCTTTTTCAGTTTCGGGTATGATAGCTCTTTGGCCTGAGGCTCGACACATGTTTCAAAGAAGATTGCCTGGTGATTGCTGTGGGTGTAGTGTTCGCTGACGCACCAGGACATACCACGCGCCAGCGAAGGGCGGACAAAGGTCCTTCGTTAGCCAAAACCATGTCCATCTGCGCGAAAGCTTCTATTAAACTGCGCCCCCTAGCATTTGATTCTCTGCTACCCCGCTCTAGGGCTCAAGCATTGAAATCACCAGCAATCACCTTTGGACTTCGTCCCCTTGCGTCGCAAACAAGATTATCAAGCATTTGTTCGAATTCAGACAGTGTCAAACTTGGTGGGGGGTAGCAGCTGTATACATATACACCACTTATTTTCGCCCACATAAAGCCACTGGCTGTCTGACTTGCAGTACATTGTATGGCCTGTCGGCCACAAGCCCATATCGCCGCTCCACCAGTCGAATCTGTGACCCATATGCCACCGTGACGGTTTCTATATGGTTCACTTACGATGGCAATTTCCATCTCAGATTCGAGCGTGGTCTGCTCAAGTAAATCCTGAGCGACCCTGCAATGATTCAGGTTTATTTGAATAAATCTCATTTTCCCATTGCAGTGAGCGCCTTCCTAAATTCCGGACATTTACTTCCGGCAATATGCCGGTTATCCTGTCCCTGTTTTACTTCGGATTCTTCGGATTCTGCTCACACTTCCGCTCAGATCTTTTAGGTCGGGATCAGCTTTGACCTTTCTGAGTATCTCCGCGCAGGATAGATTGCCCTTACTGGAGATAACAATTGCATCTGGACGAGTTCGTACTTTTGCTTTTCGTTTCGCTTTTTTGTTGGTAACTTTAGTCCATCCATCGTTTTCGTTTGTCTTAGGCTTCGCAACGCTGGTCGAGTTTCCTAGATTCGCTGTACGTTGTCCTCCTTCTGAGCTGTTGGTGTTGGTTTTCAGAATGTCCTGTCCGCCTTTTTTTCTCTTAGGCGCCTGCTGATTATTTCAAGGATCCTCCTCTTTTTCACGTACTCGCTTATTTCGCCGGGATTCGATGGTAGTATGATTAGGCGTCACTTGGGTCGCTTGTGATACTGTTGGCACAGCGCCGTTCGGCGTATCCTTATTATTCTTTTCCTCCATCTGTGATCTATTATAGAGGACTCTAATAGTCCTCACCATATTCTTTATGGCTTGGTGCACGTTGTGCATGTCCTTAATAAACTCGGACAGCTCAACTAGTTTTGCCCCAAGCTGGGTGAAGGGTAATTCCTCCGGATCGAGGCTCTGCTCCCTTGCCTGTACTTTATCCTTCATCTTCTTTGGCATTGGTGGAGATCTCAAAGTTGATGAGCTTCTTTTGAATGGATCTCTTCCTTGTTCCGGGAGCACCTCCTGCTGTTGAGCATCTTGAACATGTGCGGTGGGTGTTGCCATGGTTTTTGTTGTCCAAAAAGCTGCCTTTAGTTCATCTTTGTTTGCTCTTGTTATTGGTGTTCTCGGTAAGGTCGTACTTCGCTTGAACACCTCCTTTCCAGATTCAAATCACTTGTAGCATTATATGCCAAGGGGGCCAAGTTGTCCACCACCGAGGCATTGCGATCGACGGATATCGTACTGGGGTTCCGAGCCCCTGCACCGTAAGTTTCCTCCTTCACTCGTCTTCCATGGTGGTTTTATGTTCTGGGTATCCTTCCCATAGCCATTTTGGTCCGCGCACCAGAGATGAGCAAACACTAGCCCATGCACAGTCAGAAATGAAAAGTGCATGAACACATATTTACGCATCAATAGGTATGCCCCAATCCGTCAGCTGGGGTCGCGCCTGATGGAAGATCTGGCCACTCCTTACAGGGTCTGTCTGTCCGTCTGTCCGCATTTTTCTCGGAGGCGATTATAGCGATTGACATCAAATTTGATGAAAAGGTGGGAACTATTGACGCTCACGCATACAGTGAATTACATCCTCCTCCGTTGTATTTAAGAGCGGGTCCCCATGCATGCAAAAGGGGGCTGCACATTTTTTTCCACCAAATATAGTCATGTGGGGTATCAAATTAAAGGTCTCGATTAGTACTATCCGATGCCGTTCTTAGTTTTGATTTTTGTTGGAGAGCTGGCGAGTGCGAGGGGTCGATAAATTTCATCTAGGAAAATGGACAATTTCGGTGAAATGTTTCGATCTTTGTGTAGGTGTTATGTATGGACTTTAGACGATTGGGAGCATATGTGGGAAATTTAGATTAAGTCGATAACAAGGCTTCTGTGTAGCAGCGGATAGAAAGAGAAACAACATCTGGAAAAAGGAATTGCACATTTATCTGATCAAATTACTTCTTTCTAACATGCAGTGACAAAAAGTCTGAAAACGTCAAGTCTTTACTGCAAACAAATTTTCCTGCCCATCTACCCAAATAATGATTCATTCTCCAATTGTGCTGTCTAAATCATTAAAACCTTCCGATATAATAAATAAAAAAAGCTGGGTGTGAACTGAAAAAAGTTAATTTCGCTCAACTAGTGCAAGTTGGAAGACCTCATATGCAGTTTAGATAGATATAAATGGGAGCGATTTGGTAGACCCAAATAATCTGTTCTGAATTTTGAAATCTAATCATGTTCCGAAATCTATCTGTATTCCTCGTGTGTGCTTTCGCAGTGAGTTTTGTGATAGTTGAATAAATTTCACTTTCTAGTTCCCAATAACAAAGGCACCTTTGATTTTAAGGTACAATGTTTGGCTGACCCGGACTGTTCCCAACGGCCCAAAAAGGAAGTGAGAACATTTTAAAGTAAATTCCCATTTTCCTAGTTATCTGACTTTCTTTTTATTTAAAAGGATTTGATGAATTGTTGTGCGAAACCACCTGCATATGAGGACATTGTGAGAAAGTGTAGCGATAAATTTCCCTTTCAGCAAGGCCAGCCGAACTTCGTGAGTATTCTAAGAATATACAGGGTGGTCCAAAAGTCTTTTCATACTTTTGAAAAAGTTGTGTTCTGTTCTCGTGGACTGTCGAAAAATGCCCTGCTAACACCATAGCATGTATGAAAACGGTGAAAATGAAACGGGACCCTGTTGATGTATGTCGGTACTATGTAAGTTATCGGTCGCGGTTGATACATGCCCTCTATGAAGACTACCGTGTTGTAAGCTCACCAAAAATCAGTTGAGAGACCATCCTATAATATATTCTCTTCGAGTATCCTGTGGTCCGACGAGGCTCAGTTTAAGGTATCGGGATACGGTAATTGTCATCACTCCCTGTATTGGGACTTCACAAATCTGCACCTCACGTTGGAACAGCAGCTAAACCAGACTATGTGGGGTGGAATTTCGGAAGCAGGCGTTTACGATCCTTATTTCTTTGATGGCAATGTCAACGCTCACAGCTACCTGGAGATGCTGCAAGATTACTTCCTCCCAGGAATGCAGAAGCTTCTCAATTTTGGTAACCCGTAGTTCCAGCAAGACGGTACACCACCGCTTTATGCGGTCATGGTCCGTGGCTACCTAGATGACGTATTCTAGGGACGTATTATCGGTCGTCGTGGGGCAATTGAATGGCCTCCCCGTTCCCCTGACTTGACCCCCATGGATTTCTATTCGTAGACCACGCAATTTGTTAAGAGTTGGAGGGGTACATTTATGGCGCTTTTTTGGACATCGGAAACGCGTTCTGGAGGAGTGCATTCAGCATCTCGATGGCTGCATCAACTGCGACGGTGCGCAATTCGAACACTTATAATAGACCCTCAGCAACGTTTCGCTTTCGCTTTTCCTCAATATACCGATCATTCAGTTGTTTTCCACATTTGATTTTGGGGGCGAAGGGATTTTTGGACCATTTGCAAAGACTTTTTGACGGCTCTGTGTATATTTTATTTATCATGTTATTTCTCTAGTGCGTTGATGAATGCATCTTCAATGAAACAGGAGTAACTGTAAACGGTGTGGTTCAGAAGGATAAACTTTCTGAAAAAATAGGAGAATTGTATAAAGACATACCTGATTTCCTCCCAGGAGTCGCGAAGGCAATTGAAAAATGTGACGAATTTGGTAGGTAGTTTTCTTCATTTTCTCTTCTTTTTCAAGTAGAAGAAAACTTACAATAAAAAAATTTTACAGTTCGTGCTAAACTGGTTGAAATAATGGAGCATAAATCTGCAGGCGCGGATAAATGTAATCCTGTAGCTTCAATGTATGAATCCTGCTTTTTTGTCGACGAAATGATTAGTTGCCCAGCATCGGATTGGCAAAATACTGACAATTGCAATCGTGCTAAGGAATTTATGAAGTCTTGCCCAATGCCTTATAACCATTGAATTGAAACTTGTTAAGGAATACACTTTTGGCAAATATGTTTTGCAAAACATGTCATTTGTGAGTTAAATTTGTTCGCATATAGATAGCTATGGCTATAACTGGCCTGAAAAATTTGAAATGAAAGAAAAAATGCTAAATACTTTCATTACCGAAAATAAACATTCATGACCATTCTCCGTCACATTATTCACATAGCATGCTGGTCCCAATCTCAGATAAACAAGTAGACTTCGAGACGACGTACTTTGTACTATCTTCAGTAAAGCAAAAATAAAATGCTAAGATCAGCGAAACAGGTAAGTAGAGTATTCTGGGAGCTATTCTAATATATTAAACTCTAACTGATATCCCGAGGTGACAGGACCCATGACAGGCCGACCAAAAAAATGTACCCAATCTCGTTAAAAACAAAATGATCGTGGACGCAGCAGAATGGCCCCGGTCCAATCGAGAAATAGGCAAGGGTTCTTGACTCACAGATGGTGCTCTATAAGAAACCCTATGGTCTGCTCCCAAAAGCTACGACATAGAACGGTGTAGGCATTGCCATCTCTAATGGTTTCCGTGATTGCATTAAGGAAGTCGAACGAATTGATGTTCGGCTGATATCAGCTGATCGCATGATTTACTACTTCATCGCACAAAGGCAGGTTGACCTGATGTCGAGAAAGATGTCTTCCGGGAACTTCTCGATACAAAGACCTGTAACGTGTTTGCTGATAGTTATCATAGACGTCATTATAGACGATATTAATGGTGATTTGGGGAAAAAGCACAGGACAATAGGTGCGTTGAGGAAAACGGTTTGGAGCGCACAATGAGGGTGACGATCATATAGTCGATTTCGCGGACTTTGTACTTATGAATGACTTTGTACTTATGAATACATGGTTCACCAAAGCATTGTCTCATCATCCTACATTTTCTAGTGGGAGTCATCATCATCAACGGCGCAACAACCGGTATCCGGTCTAGGCCTGCCTTAATAAGAAACTCCAGACATCCCGGTTTTGCGCCGAGGTCCACCAATTCGATATCCCTAAAAGCTGTCTGGCGTCCTGGCCTACGCCATCACTCCATCTTAGGCAGCGTCTGCCTCGTCTTCTTTTTCTACCATAGATATTGCCCTTATAGACTTTCCGCGTGGGATCATCCTCATCCATACGGATTAAGTGACTCGCCCACCATAACCTATTGAGCCGGATTTTATCCATAACCAGACGGTCATGGTATCGCTCATAGATTTCGTCATTGTGTAGGCTACGGAACCGTCCATCCTCATGTAATAATAATAATAATCGTTGGCACAACAATCCATGTTGGATCAGGGCCTTGAAGTGTGTTAGAGCACTTCATTCAAGACCGTAACGGTACACTAGGAGGCAATGTGGTCAGCATTGCGCTCGCCCGAGATTATTACCCTGATTTGACTCAGGTACTCATTCACAGCTGAGTCGACTGGTATCCGACGTCAAATCACGATACAAATTCCACTGCCACCAGTGAGATTTGAACCGCGACCTTCCGTACGATAGCCTTGCGCTCTAACCACTCAGCTATCCGGACACTCATCCTCATGTAGGGGGCCAAAAATTCTTCGGAGGATTCTTCTCTCGAACGCGGCCAAGAGTTCGCAATTTGTGGGAATAGTAAAACTCAAATCGACTATATCCTCATAAGACGCCTATGAGACTATTGCACCTCAACAGCGACCGTTGATTGCCATCTTGCGAGTCAAGTCACTGATAAAACTAAAAATGGTGTTGGGTGTCGTGAAAAAAAAGAAGGAATGATCCTATTTAGGAGACTACCAACCATAACGAATGTAGAAGGATCGTGGAAGCAAATTAAAAACACGATTCATCAAGTGGCCTATGCAACACTCGGGGTCGCCAAGCTCATCACCCGAGATACTTGACTTTGGAACAACCATGCTAAAACCAACGTCTATGAAAAAAAAAACGCTTCTACAACAAGTTTCTCAATGATAAAACGCTGGCCAACATGAATGCCAATCGGGAAGCAAAGGAAGCGATTGCTGTTACCCGAGCAGTCAATTATAAAGATCTTTATGGCAAGATAATCTGTATTGACTTCCCAAAAGTCGACACCAATGCACCAATATTTCCAATACTTTTATTGTGTTAATGACAAGGCCGACACTTTCCTTATCGAGGTGAGTCGCGAGGAACAGATGGTGGAAACTAATTAATCCTCCACTGCAACAAGAAATACCGATATTTAGATTAATTCGTCCTGTCAGTGTCAATGAATTCTGGGAAGCCTACAAAAAATGAAATCGGGGAAAGCCACAGGACCTGACGACATGGCATTTGAGTGGTAAAAAGCTACGAACTAGGACCCAACACGGTGGCTCAATAAGTTCTTTAATCGGGTTATTGAGAAGGATAGAACATTATCTGACTGGGAAGAAAGCACCACAATTCCAGTATGGGAAAAGAAAGATGGCCCAACAAAATGTTCAAATTATGGTCCAATCCGGATGTTTTTCCATACTATGTAAATTTCTCAACAAAATTATTTAAGACGTCGTAAAAATAACCGAGAACCAAGCCGGGTTTGTCAAGAATTGCGGAACTATTGACGCAATACATGCTGTGCCGTTATTCAGGAGGAATTCCGATAGAAAGCATCGACCTCTCTACATTGCATTTTTAGATCTGGAGAAGGCATTTGACGATGTGCCCCAGAAGCTCATCTGGTATGCTCTGCGACAATACCTAGTGCCAGAGGAACTTGTGCGCTGGGCTAAATTGCTCAACCGTGATCCGAAAAGCAAAGTTCGAAGTGTGACAGGAATATCAAAACCGCTCCATGTCCATGTCCGCATCCATCAAGGAAGCGCCCTCTCACCACTACTTTTTGTTCTTGTTATGGACACTGCCGTGCGGGACAGCCAACGCGCAGCGCCTCACGCCCTGCTATTTTGGGTTGCAATAAATTTATACGGAAAGACAATTTTGAACTACTGTATTTTGGATATCATGCCTCATACTATAATAAATATTACTGCAAATTTAAAGTTAAAGAAATCATCACTTTCGACCCCTGCACTCCCCGCCTTTCCGACAAAGGTTGAAATTAAGACCTGCTTTGGAAAGTATTAATGGAGAGCTTTCATTTGATATGCAACATGACTACATTCGGTGAAAAAAATTTTACACCCCCGTTTTGAATGTATGAGGATCCCCTCCCTTAAACTCAATATAGAGAGATGTAAATTACCGTATATGTGAGCGTTCACAGTTCCCAATTTCTCACGAAATTTCTAGTCTATTGATATAGCCATTTCTGAGAAAAGTGCGTATGCAGACATACAAATAGACAGACAGACAGACAGACACACAGAAATTGAACCGCTTCATAGATTCAGCGCCTCATACAACAAGGTCTCAGACGAATAAAAATAAAACGGAATCTTGACCATTGATCTCAATGAAGCAGGTAGTTTTACTGTCAGTGAAAGTGAGCTGCTCAGAATTGAGTCGCCTAAATTGCGTTAGCTCTCAAATCCAAAATTTAACGTAATTTCGTTCATCCTGTACTCTGTATGGTTCTGAGTGCTAACCGACTATAGAAGACAATGAACCGCGTTCCGCGGTAATGGACCTGATAATGCTGTGTTGAGTTACTGGCGTAATACGCCTTGATTACATTCGTACTGGGAACATTCGCAGTCGATATGGAGTGACATCAATTACTTGGCAAGATTGGTGTGAATATCGAGCATCTCAAGAGCAGAGCCAACTTAAAATCATGAAAAGTGGCAAAAGTTTACCAAGTGGTTTCATCCGTACCTAAGGGATATGCCCCTTAGTTACTGATGGAATCAGAAGCCACTCCTGGTAATCACCAGAAGCAATCCAGCTTATTTGTTATGTTACTCGAAAGTGACGGCTTAAGGAAACGCGTGGTCAAGGTAAATTGTCTCAACTGCATTAAATATATAGTTGCCCTTCAAACCTTGGCAAGGTATAACGCGCCAACCACACCCATGAAATGCTTTCAGCTCCCCCACGACTCCTCAAGTCGCTCCCACTCGTCCTCTACTGTTCTGCGGCAAGTGCTTTTGGGGCAAACCATCTTGTGGGAGTGGATTCCACTGAATTGCCTAGACGTAAAGCAATTGTAGTCCCTCCTTAATGTGTGACTTATGCCACTTCCGTCTTCTGATCGCATCGCGTACGAGCGACAAGCTGACAGACGTCCACTGTATTCGTTTGAGCTAGTGCCGGGTCATTGTACTCCGATGATACGGAGGCAGGTATTGGCGAAGGCTTGGAGCTTTTAAGTAACAAAGGAGTTGATTTTCCATGTTCTACCCCTATATAGCAACACGGAAAGAACACTGGCACAAAAAGGTCTTAACTTGATCTTAGTGTTTAGGTAACGACATTTCCAGATTTTCGACTGTGCAGCGAAAGCGGATCTAGCGCTGTTAATTCATTGGACAACATCTAATTTGGTGCCGCCGTCGGCCATGCTTCCTTCACAAACAAATTGATTAACGCTCTCGATGCTCTGCCCAGTAATGCAGACACGGAGAATGTAATGACCCAACGGGACTTACAGAGAATCTTGGTTCTGTTGGTTCTCTTCTTTCCAACTCTACTTGCCTGTCATTCCAAATCCAAAGCCATATGGCCAACGTCTATGATCCGATGAGAAAGGAAGCAGATGCCATCAGGGTAGTCGATGTGTTTGAGGAAAAATGTCATTGCCAATTGAATTCCTCAACGTTTTTCGGACAAGGCAGCATGAAGAACGTCACCGATAACAAAAAGAAATAATATCGGTGACAAGTTGCAACCCCGTCACACTCCGCTTTGGACCTTAAGATCCTTAAAGATTTTACTTCGGTACAGCAAGTGACATTTTGCGCCGGATTGTCCCTCCTACGTAGAGTTCTCCAGATACACTCTCTGTTCACGCTATTGGGAGCTTTCTCGAAATCGACGAGACGCAAGGGAAGTGAAGATTCAAACTCCGTTCTAATAGGATGTTGATGTGGGATCTGGAGAGGAAACCTGCCTCCTCTCTGTCGATAAAGATTTCGAGATGCTCTTTGATGCGTTCTAGGATTACTTTGACTATTATCTTTGAGACGGCAAGAAGCACCAGATACCCCTCCAATTGTCACAATTAAACCGGGTCCCTTTCTTTGGGATCTTGACGATTATCCCCTTCTCCCACCCTCTAGGAAAGGTCTCGGATTTCCGCACCAGTGAAAGCAGCAGATGTGCAGTAACTGCAGTTTCAACTATAAATAACTTTTGGGGGGAGACCGTCAAGCTCAGTGGCATTACCCCGTTTGATTGCATTGATGGCCGAAATGATTTCTTTTCTGCTTGGAGGAATATTCCATATCCGCATTTTATGGTGACCGGCCATTTCATCCACAAAAGGAGGAACCTCACCGGATGTAATACGATTAAGAGCCATGGTGAAGTGTTCTTTCCACGTCTTCAATTGTTTATCATCATGAATGAGAAATCAACCGTTGACGTACTTCACAGGACCATCGATTTGTGAGCGCATGGAAACACTTTCAAGATGGGGTATACATTTCTGAAATCATTGCGATCTGCAGCATCTTACGCTTACCTGACCAGCGTAATAACAAATTCTCTCTTGTCGCGCGGCGCTAATCTTCTCGGGATTTCGCACGGTATCGGCGTTCGAGCGCGTCAGGCCCGCCATTACTTGGACCGGTCAGTTGAGCCTTCATTCTCCCCAGTTCATCGATCTGCTTCCACGATTCCGCAGTCAGCCAGATCTTATGACGCCCCTTCGGCACATGGTCGACCAACTGTGTAGCATCCGTGAAAAAGAGCATTTGTAATGGCGGCTCAATGCGGGCGATATTCTCATTCATTATATCTGCCGTCCGTTCAGCAAGATAACTCTCCCACTGCAAGTGGTTGGCCTTGAACTTAGGTGGTTGTATCCCCCCAGCCCTGCGAGGAGTGGCGGAAGCAACATGCAAGCGAACGTAAGCGACGATCAGATGGTGGTCCCTTTCGAGGTCGATGTCAGCGCCTCTCTTGCTACGCGCATCCAGAAGACAACTTTTAAATCTCAATAGCGAAGTGATCGAACTGATTGCTCGCAAGGTGTCAATCAGTTGAAACCCAACTGACCTTATTATAGTCTCTGCGGTCGAACAATATGCCACCAATAACGAGGTAGTGGAAGTTGCATAAATCTACGAACTTCCTACTATTACCGTTGCAGTCGCCAAGACCGTGTTTCTCCATCATATGTCTGACTAAGTTGGTGTTAGAGCCCACCTTGGCATTCAGATCATCTACCCCATGCAAAGCATCTTTCTCCGCTACATCGGTAATCTTGGTTGGTGTGTGACATTGCACAATTGTGATGCTCCTTAACCTGGACCAGAATCTTTCAGTTAGAAGTCTGCCAGAAACCGGCTCCTAGATCAAGAGAGCGGGCCTTGCGGTAGTCGTCAGGAGCAACCCGACACCGGATTCGCGTCTGCTATCACTTTCCACAATCTTCATTCGCTTAGGCCCTGAATGTCCAGCTTTTACAACGGTGGAATTCCCGCTCAATTTGGAGAAAGCGACCATTCTGAGGATATTTATTACCTTCAACGTGGAACGTGCGCACATTCCAGAAATCAATAATAAATAGTCCGTTTTTAATAGCCAAAGATCTTTCCAATGAGGTCAGCCCTTACCAGAGGCGTTGTTGACGTTTCGATAGCGGTCAAGTTTCAAAATTTGCAGGTTGCTAGCCCACAAATTTCTACACCTTTTAGTCAGGTTTTATCGTAAGACTTTGAGTGTATTCTTAAGCCTTATTTGACATGGTTGAATAGGAATGTCTGACAGTTTAAAGGCTTCAAAATCAAGAGTATGTTGAAGGCACCAAGCACCAAGTTTAATGTTGGGATGGATCATACATCACTCAATTACACTAACAATACCTCGGAAAGGGCAAGTCCCTGCTAGTCGCGTTGGATGTATTGTAACGAATTGGAGATAATCCCATAATGGGCCTAGATTGTCTACATTTTAAAAAGTTTATTTATTTATTTAATGAAGATAGTACACAGAAAACAAATTCCTTATTACATACATATATGCATACTCAGAGGAAGGAGTAAGTAAATGGCTTACTTTACGCTTAAAACTAGAGAAGGAGACAGAGTCAAAGGACCAAAGCTGTAGGGCGTTGTAGGCCCGACATAGCCTCGGGATCGGAGAGTGGAAGTAAATCTCGAGCTTCGCGAAGGGTACATCAAAAATGTCCACACTATGTGTTATGAGAGGCGATGCGGAAAGTAATCTCCGAGTTGGTAGAGCAGGCCATAAGCCAATTGCAGAGTTTGAAAAGAGTATAAAAGAAGATACGGCGTTGCTGGAGGGAGGGGAGATTGAGGGTGTGGAGTCGTGACGGATAGTCAACCCGTGGAAGGTTTTTTCTATAAAAGAGGGTCCGGGTGAATTTGCGTTGTACAACTTCAAGAGCGCCACAGTCACGAATGCGGAAGGGGGACTAGACTACACAGCAATATTCAAGGATGTTTCTGAATCGAAGAGTGTTATGGAGGGCTGAATTGAAGTAAAGTCTGAGGAGAAACGTAGAATAAAACCAGACATCTTGGAAGTTCTATTGATCATGTCAACGAAGTGGGAATTGAAATGAAGAGGTCTTGGAAGGAGGTCAGTAGTGAAAGGGGTTGTCAACTGAGAGAATAGGAAAAGATTGTTGGGGAAGGTTTAAGTCAATAGCACATCCAGTGGCATTTGCTGACATTCAGTTTTGGCTTCTTGACCGAACAACAACGGACTAAATTATTAAGGTTGAACTGTCAGAGAGCACAGTCCAGCGGAGAGCAAACAGAGACAAATAATTTAAGGTCGTCTGCGTAAAGCAAACCTGGGCAGGTGAGGAAGAACACGAAGAACACGAAGAGTACGTGGCCAAGTATAGAGCCTTGGGAAAACACCAGAGGAAGGAGAGAAGGAGCTAGATGAATACCCACGAAAAGAAACTTAGAAGTTAGAAGTTAGTAGTGCATATAAGGGAGAGGAGGATTCCAGACTAGTGGGGTTGAGATGCCGTTTTCAGTATTTTCCATCTTCCGCTCAGAAAATGAGCTGTTGATTGGAATGTCACCCTGTAATGGAAATTTCTAAATTGCTTTGCGTTGAATATGGATTATGCCAGGTGCTCACCTAGATTTACGAAGGGCGCATCTAGCAAGCTCACGGGGAACAGTTAACTTTGAAACTTGTGTTTTTACTTGACTATCCACCATGTTGATCTAACCTTATGGTCAACATTGATACTGGTGAATGCAAGACTTACCAAAAATTTCACCGAACTAGGGAGTGCGGCACTTGAGTTGTAAACGCAACTCCACCTTTGAGGTTCAAAGTTCTCTGTTCGCTAGAACGTAAGCAGGGTCAAACTTCCACCAGGGGGCCTACCGCTAATAACCGGGCTGAAAGAAACATGCCCCACGAATTCTCTTGCGATATATCAATTCAGAGAGGTACCCCGGTTTCCATTGTACCAGATAATCTCTGGTGAGGTTTCATGGTCGAAGCCAGAAGCCAGGCAGATGAGTCGACGGGCAGACTCGGTTCTGATTGCCTTAAAGGGTGTGGAATATTCGTCAATTACATCGCGATGATACCAATGTGAATACTGCGTTTACTGGTGCCACGACTTGAAGTTTTCTTTTGGTCACTTGGTGTTGATTCAGTGGACACTCTGTCTCTTTGGCACTTCAGGGCACCGCTCACGAGGTACAGGAGAAAAGACATATTCTGTAGTCTCGACTTTGTCAATTAGAGGTAGGTGATGTTGTGTATTGGCTTCACCTCGGATATATGATGACGCATGATAAAATTGTTAAGGCCGAAGCCAGCCGTTGGTTTCGCGGCATCTCCGCTTTTGTATCGGTTTCTTCCGCATTGGAAACAGCATTTGGTGGTCAAAACCCTTAGTGTTTTTATCATTTACTCAATTCTGCTTCTTATTTTCAGTATTCCTTCCCAACTTCACAGTATTAAAGTTAGTAGTCAGCTTATAATAGCAGGATAAGAACCAAGGCGAATTCAACAAATAAGCGGTATTCATACCCTGGTGATTGAAGTCGGAAGCTTGGCCAGCCGTCGCGCAGTCAAAATCTGTAAGTAGCGAGAAATGTTTAAGGTATTTAATTTACTGACCACTATACTACCGGGTGGTCAAAGTGCAGTATAGGTCCCAGGGCGAAATGTGGATTGGTACCCACGATGGAGCATAAAACCTTAGAAACGCCTGCTGAACCAACACCAATAGCTTTACTACCAAACCCTATCTCCACCTCCATATGGTGACCGCTGGGAGCTCTTTCTTAACGAAAAGCTGCAGACGGAGAAGGATGAAGGCGAGTCTCCTGCGTCTAAAAAAGGGACAAATTGTACCAAATGGTCCGCCAGGTTGGGGATTGGGTAGGGCTAACAACCCTATATGAAAAACAACTTTTCACTAAGCCACAACAGGAGCCTCAGGCAGGACGGATTACATAACGATGAACCTGGCAACGACAAAGGAATGACGATTTGCGCATTTTCTCATGGATCGTGCGCTCCCTGTACAGAGATGAAGCTGCCAATCAGCAAGCCGATACCCTGTCCCAATATAGGGCTGATGTAACAGCATTGCAGATGATGCGTTGGATAGGGGCCGGTTTCCTGCAGAAAAGTCACTACATCATATATTATAGTGGCCATCCAGAAAACTAAGTGCTCAGAGTAAGTTTCTTAGTCAGCCAAAAAATTAAACCTGCTGTTATTCGCTTTGAAAACATAAGCAAACGGCTATGCACTCTGCGCTTCCGAGGCAAGTTTAGAAATAGAGCCTAATTAACGTTCACGCCCCTACAGAGGAGACTGAAGTGTCGAAGAAGGGTACTTTCTACGAGGCAGTAGAACGAACCCTCAAAGCCTGTCCCTGATATGATATCAAAATCATACTTGCGGATTTTAACAGCCCAGTAGGGAAGGAGCCTGTATTCAGGCGATACGTTGGCTCCCATAACTTACAACAAAATACAAATGATAACGGACTGCGGATCATTCAATTAGCATTGTCACACCAATTTGCTTGCGCGGAAAGCGGTCCACAAACATACATGGGTTTCTCCAGACGGGACCACTTTCAACCAAATTAACCACGTGTTGATCGAACGCCGCCACCGCCCAGTCTTGAGGAATGTCAGAACAAATAGGGGGGCCAATATAGGCTCGGAGCGCTATCTCGTTGGCTTGGTTCTGCGAGCTTGAATAACAACACCACCAGAATCCTCTCTGACAATCAGGTGAGAGTTAACACTGAAGCTATCCACAACACAGCCCTCCGCAACATAGCCCTCCGCAACACCTATAATGGATGGCACAATAACAGCAGTCAACAGAGATCCTGGAGATGAAGCATCAACAAATGATCTTCACAATCACCTGAAGAACGTTATCATAAATACGGCCACAAACATAATTGGCCGCATCCGCAAAAAGAGTCGGAACGACTGGTTTGACGATGAATGTAAGCTAGCAACGGAACGGAAGAATGCTGCATACCGAGTAATGCTGCATTCTCAAAGAACGCCGGCACGCACAGAGACTTACCACGAACTCCGGCGAGCGGAAAAACCACTTCACAGACGGAGAAAGGAAGACTGGGAGAACCAACAGGTCTGTGAACTCGAAACGTACTGGAAGCAACCGCAACAGGAGCGGAAGTTTTACCAACAATTCAGCAGGATGAAGTCTTACACACATCGATGATCGTCCTGTCCAGACAAAGAGGAAAATCTGATTTCCGACAGAATAGACATCTTAGAGCGATGGGTAAAGTACTTTGAAGAACTACTGAGCAACCAGAACATCGGCGAGTTGGAGGTCCCGCCAACTCAAGGCGACTGACAAATACTGCCACCACCAAGTATAGGAGAAACAGTCCGTGCAATTCATCGGCTTAGAAATCATAAGTCGCCAGGAGCCGATGGAATTACAGTCGAATTAATGAAATATGGATGCGACCAGTTACACCAAGTGGTTCATCAACTTGTGCTCAAGGTGTGGGATAGCGAATCAATGCCTGACGATTGGCAACGAGGCATTATCTGTCTCATACATAAAAAGGGAGATATCACACAGTGCAGCAATTATAGAGGTATCACGTTGCTGACTACAATCTATAAGATATTCTCCGCTATCTTGCTTGGCCGGATAGCCCCATACGCCCAGAACGTTAGTGACCCATACTGAAGAAACTTCACTCCAGGCAAATCAGCAAGAGATCAGATTTTCTGTGCGGCAAGCGATGGAAAAACTGTTGGAATATGGACATCAGTTGCACCATTTTTTCATCGACTTCAAAGTCGCGTATGATAGCATAGCCAGGGTAAAACTGTACACGGCCATGAGAGAATTCGGTATCCCAATGAAATTGATAAGACTAACTAGGCTGAGCCTGACCAATGTGCGAGGCCAGATAAAAGCAGCAGGATCACTCTCAAGACCATTCGACATTAACAACGGTCTACGACAACGGGATGCCCTATCATGCGTCCTCTTTAACCTGGCCCTCGAGAAAGTAATCCGTGATGCTGAGGTAAATACCAGAGGTACTATTCCCTTTAAGTTCACCAAACTACTGGCCTATGCTGATAATATCGACATCGAGGGAAGAACGACCAGAGACGTACAAACTACCTTCATCCAGATCGAGCAGGCGGCAATCGGGGCGAGATCTTGGGCTGCGCATCAATGAAGGCAAGGCAAAGTATATGGTTGTAACGTCAGCACCAAAAACCAACCAAACCGCACTGGTCAAACGGGAAAAATAAAGATAGGAGATTACAACTTTGAGACCGTTGATAATTTCTCCTATCTAGGGTCGAAAAACACAACCGATAACAGCTACGAGGGTGAAATCTGCGCATCGTTGTTGGCAGTCAAGAGAGCCTATTTCAGCTTACAAAAACTGTTTCGCTCAAAACGTCTCACCATAGGGTCAAAGCTCTTACTGTGCAAGACAATGATCTTGCCAGTCCTCATGTATTCATCGGGGACCTGGGTTCCTACCAAAAAGAATTGCGACCTGTTACACAACTCAATAGGTTACGGTGGGCGGTAGACCCTGCCTCAGATGGAGCGATGGCTTAGGTCAGGACGCCAGTCAGCTTTTAGGGATATCGAATTGGTGGAGCTCGGTGCAAAACCGGGATGTCTGGAGTTCCTTATTAAGGCAGTCCTAGACCGGATACCGGTTGTTGCGCCGTTGATGATGATGAAGAAGCTCAGTTGGTCAATCCTGCGCGAATTACCCATCCGATTATCAGACTGCAGTGATGCCGAGAAAGATTCAATGTTTGCTCAACACTTGAGAAGCGTTTTCCAACCAAACCCACATATAATAACCGTGGAAAAGTTATCACTTTAGATTCCCAAAGATGCACACCAAGCGATTGGTTTCAACGTTTCCAAAATCTTAAGATTCTCGCCAGACCACATTGATCCTAAAAAGGTTCTTGGTTTTGACCTTAGTACGAGTAAAATGATCCATGAACTTATTTACAACTCTGCATTTACAACTCTGCATTGTAGTATTTAGTCGGAGTTGCTAATATGGGAGTGTTATTGGTTGATTTGATCTTTTCAACTTCGAATCGCAGCTTCGCAAGCTCGTCAGCCTGAAAGGATAAAAGGAAGTAAAATGGAAGCAGTCCGGCTATATACGGTAATATGAAAATGATTCAGGTGTGGGCTTGACTTTCATCAAAAAAAGGTTTTATTCTTGGTTCAAGAAGAGCCTTCAATCTAGTAACAATACCCTGAATTTATTGAAAGCCCAAGTGTCACAGAAATGAAACAATCGCAGTAAATTCACCATTGTTAACACCAAGTGCGGACCTTCAAAAGTTTTTAATAAGACAATTTTCAGTTTGTAATAATAATTTGGGACCCATTATTGTGTTCAACCAACCAGCCTAGTATTCGTTTCCATTACCAAACTTGATATCTGGTTCAAACTGAAATATGTAAAATGAGTAATTTTTCAAAAAACAGCCCAACAATTCCCAAAAAAAACTAGTGTTCGCATAGTTCACTCAGTTTGCGCATGATATCTGAAGGTATAAATCCCGGAATCGAAACCAAGAGATCAGATACGTTCAGATCACTGTTAAATTACACCAATGTTTCGCAATATATCGGTATTGCTTGTCTGCTCTGTTTTTGTAAGTTTTGTAGTAATAAGCGGGTTTTCGAATCGATATCGGGGCGGGTCTCGTATAATTTTTCCTTTATCTTTCTAGACACAATGCTTGGCGAATCCAGATTGCTCTCAGCCACCTAAAACTGAAGTAACTATTTTCAAGTTGAAAAGTTGAATTTATCATTATTCTGTAAAATTAATTGTTCTGCATCAAATATTACAGGTTTTCACTGACTGCTGCGCTCAAGCAGGGATCATGAAGGACATTTTGAAGGACTGCAACAAGAAATTTCCTCCCCAGGCTAACCACGATAACTTTGTTAGTATTAAATTTGTCTATTCAGTTATAAATTCACCTTATTTTGCAGAAACATACCTTATTCCACCTTTCAACCCATTTACTTCTCCATATCCTTCCAGTGCAATGGTGAATGTGTATTCAACGAAACAGGGATTTCAGTCAACGGAGTAATTCAGAAAGATAAGCTTCCTGTGATTCTTGCAGAGTTCTATCAAGATATGCTGGATGTTGTCCCGATAGCTATCGAGATGATTGGCAAATGTACCAGAATGGGTGTGACGTTCCTCACTTCCTTTCAATTAATGTCACTAATTCCTTTAATTTTATAGTTGAACCTGAACTTGTGAGAGTCCTGGAAAATAAACCTGACAAAGCTGACGATTGCAACCCCCTACCAGCGTTGTTATCTAAGTGTTTTTTCACGGAAATGTTTCTACACTGTCCCGCGTCGATTTGGCAGAATACGGAAAACTGCAATCATGCCAAGGAGTTTTTGAAACATTGTCCAAAGCATCAAGGATGAAAATTATGAATTGAAGGTTCTATATTTTGTGATAATTGTGGTGACGTTTGTTTTTTAATATAAGATATCAGAAGTTTAAAATCTAAATTTTTTTTATGCATCTTGAAAAAAATCGATACGAATCACAAGCGATTTGTAGTAGAAAATATTGCTAAACATTTTTGAAAGTGCATCTAGCAAAAAATTAAGGATAATAAACTATTTTTAACGTTCATAATTGTGCTACATCAATCAGTGGATTATTTCTTCCACCGCCTGAATGTATGGTTCAAAAATTGTCTACTCTAGTATATCTTTAATTGTTCTGCCTCGCCGATTACCTACCATGTCGTGGTGAGGGAGCTCAGTTAGGAAGGTCTTCTAGGGAAGCAGACCTGACACCTGAAGCAAAGCGGTAATGGAAACCCTAACCCTAGGTGTGAGTACCGTGTTGAGGGCTGAATGACCACAGGGGTTAAGATGTGGCCGTGAACGATGAACTCTGGTTGCCAGGCGACTCCCACTTTCAACAAGCCTTGACTCGTGAAACTAAGGCCATGGAGCCAAATATTATGTACAACCTGCAAGAACCAAACTAAATCTCGATCGTGACAAACCAACCGTGAATGAGGGAGCAAACCTAAGCTCATGAAGGGGAGCCTGAGTGTAGACTCAAATTCGTCGGTTACTCAAGTGGGAACCAATCTGATTGGGACACAGTCTTTAACTGACGAGACGAAGCAGACATCTTCTATCAGCACTCCTGAAACCAGGCTCCATTCGGCGCCACCTGGTGCGGTTAAAGTCTTGTTCACGAGTAAGCATCTGTCCTCGAACAGTAAACAGGACTTGCGGCTAAGGAAAAATCGAGCCGGCAGCGGTCCTCCGACGATCCCAACTCTTCGACACAGAAAGAGCGTTTGGTCGGCAGCAGCTAAGCCCCCATTTGCAGCCAAAATTATCGAAGCCGATGAATGGGTCTTTTATGACGACACCAGCCCATTTCCCTACAATACAGAGTAGTGTGAACAGGTGAGAGGGAGACTCCTCCGAGGTGCAAGGATTGCATTCTGGCAAGTCATTAAGTTTCGCTTTGAGTTGGTAGGTGTGTAATGTAAAATCGTCATCATCAACGGCGCAGCAACCGGTATCCGGTCTAGGCCTGCCTTAATAAGGAACTTCAGGCATCCCGGTTTTGCGCCGAGGTCCACCGATTCGATATCCCACCACCGCCATCATTTCATCCCAGGCAGCCTCGTTTTCTTTCTCTATCATAGATATTGCCCTTCTAGACTTTCCGGGCTGGATCATCCTCATCCATACGGATTAAGTGAACCGCCCACCGCCACCTGTTGATCGTGGTATCGCTCATAGATTTCGTCGTTATTTAAACTACGGAAAAGTCGATCGTCGAGTAGGGGGTCAAACATTTTTCGGAGGAATCTTCTCCCGACCGCAGTTAAGATTTTGCAATTTTTTTTGCTAAGAAGGCAAGATCATAGTCTTGTACAATAAGAGCTTTGACCCCTAAACAGGCACTGTTGGCTGCCAACAACTATGCGTGAATCTCATCGTTATAGCTTTTATTGCTTGTGATTTTCGACCCTAGATAGGAGAAACTTTCAATGGTCTCAAAGTTGTAGTTTCCTGTCTTTATTTGTTTTCGTTTGGCCAGTGTGATTCGATGTTATTCGTTTTTTCGTTTTTGGCTACTATCTACTTCGTCTTGCCTTCATTAACGTGCAGCCTAAGATCTCGCGCCGCCTGTTTGATCTGGATCAAGGTAGATTGAACATCTCGAGTGGTTCTTCCCATGATGTCAATATCGTCGGCATAGGCCAGTAGTTGGGTGGACTTGAAGAGGATGATGCCTTTCGTATTTACGTCTCCATCGCGAATCACTTTCTCCAGGGCAAGGTTGAAGAGGATGCATAACAGGGCATCCCCTTGTCTTAGACCGTTGTTGATGTTGAATGGTCACGAGAATGATCCTGTTGCTTTTATCTGGCCTCGCACATTGGCCAGGGTCAGCCTTGTCAGTCTTATCAATTTCGTTGGGATATCGAATTCGAATGGTCGTGTACAGTTTTACCTTGGCTATGCGGTCATAGGCGGCTTTAAAGTCGATGAAGAGATGGTGCAACTGATATCCACATTCCAACAATTTTTCCATCACTTGCCGCACAGAGAAAATCTGATTTGTTGCTGATTTGCCAGGAGTGAAGCCTCTTTGGTATTTGCCAATGATGTTCTGGGCGTATGGGGCTATTCGGCCTAGCAAGACAGCGAATATCTGATAAATGGTACTCGGCAATGTGATATCTCTAGAATTGTTGCAACGCGTGATATTCCCCTTTTTATGTATGGGACAGATAATGACTCGTTGCCAATTGTCAGGCTTTGATTCGCTCTCCCACATCCCCCCCCCCCCCCCCCCCTCCATCTTAACCAATACGGCTGTAATTCCATCGGCTCCAGGCGACTTATTATTTTTAAGCCGATGAATTGCACGGACTTCTTCTACACTTGGTGGTGGCAGCATTTGTCCGTCGTCTTCAGTTGACAGGACCTCCAACTCGCCGATGTTCTGGTTGTTCAGTAGTTCATCGAGGTACTCAACCCATGGCTTCAATATGCCTATTCTGCCGGAAATCAGATTTCCCTCTTTGTCTCGGGAGGATGAGCATTGAGGTGTATAGGGCTTCATTCTGCTGACTGGTTGGCGAAACGTCCGAGCCTGGTGTGGTTGCTCCCTGTACTTTTCTAGTTCACAGACTTCCTGGTTCTCCCAGGCTTCCTTTTTCTGTCTGTGAAGTCTCTGCTCGACGGAGTTCGTGATAATTCTCCGCGCGTCCCCGCGTTCTTTGAGAATGCAACATTATTCGGTATGCGGCAATCTTCCGTTCCGCAGCTCGCTTACATTCATCGTCAAACCAGCCGTTCTGACTTTTTTTTCGGTTGGGGCCAAGTATGTTTGTGACCGTATTTACCATAACGTTCTTCAGGTGATTGTGGGATCATTTGTTGATGTTCCATCTCCAGGATATCTATTGACTGTGGTTATTGCGGTATCCATTTCTCTCTTATAGGTGTTGTGGATGGCTTAAGTGTTAATTCTCACCTAATTGTTAGAGGTTAGTTTGGGTAGTGTTGTTATTCGAGCTCGGAGCACCATGCCAATGAGATAATGAACCGAGTCTATATTGGTTCCCCCTTTATGTTCTGACATTCATCAAGGCTGAAAGTTGGCGGCGTTCGATCAGCACGTAGTCAATTTGGTTGAAAGTGGTCCTGTCTGGAGAGGCCCATGTTTGTTTGTGGACCGCTTTCCGTGCAAACCAGGTATTTTCGACAACCATTTCGTGTGACACCGCTAATTGAATAATCTGCAGTCCGTTGTCATTGGTATCCCTATGTAAGCTATGCGAGCCAAAGTATCGCTTGAATACAGGCTCCGTCCCTACTTGGCTGTTAAAATTCCGAAGTATGATTTTGATACTATGTCTGGGACAGGCTTCAAGGGTTCGTTCTACTGCCTCGTAGAAAATACCCTTCTCCGACTTTGCAGTCTCCTCTGTAGGGGCGTGAACGTTGATGTGGCCTATATTTCTAAATTTGCCTCGGAAGCGCAGAGCGGGTAGTCGTTCGCTTATGTTTTCAAAGCCGATAACAGCAGGTTTCAGTTCTTGGCTGACTAAAAAACCTACTCCGAGCATATGGTTTACTGGATGGCCTCTATAATACTTGTAAAACGGTTAGCTGCTTAACGGCTCAATTTCTGTACCAGGAGTGCACATTCCATGAGAAAGTCCACAAATCGTTATTCCTTTGTCGTTGCCGGGTTCGTCGTTGTGTTATCAGTCCAGTCCGAGCTTTCTGTTGTGGCTTCATAACAAGTTGTTTTCCATGTAGGGTTGTAAACTTTACCCAACCCTCAACCTGGAGGACCAGTTGGTACAATTTGTTCCGTTTTTAGCCGCGGGAGACTCGCTTTCATCCTTCTTCGTCTGTAGCTTTTCGTTAAGAAATAGCTCCCAGCGGTCACCACGTGGAGGTGGAGAAAGGGTTTGATAGTAGAGCTGTTGGTGTTGGTTCAGCAGGCGTTTCCCAGGTTTCATGTTCCATCGTGGGTACCAAATCACGTTTCGCCCTCGGATCTGTACTACCCTTTGTCCATATTTCCTTCAGTGAAAGTATTCAAGAGCAAGCTGGTAAAGTGTAGGAAGACTTCTAGAAGGAAGTAAAGTACTAACCTAATTTCTTGTGTCATTTAATTATCAGCCTTAATAAAAATTCTGTCAACATCGTTATTATCGTACAGTAAATCGCAATTGTTGCCAGCTGCAGCCTTGCAGATTACTCACTGAGTAAGCTATCACCACACCTGGCAGTTAGGCATAAAATGCAAATCCATCTTTGAGAAGAAAGAGAAATTTAAGGTCCGGTACTGATAATTGGCGGGAGCTGTTTGACTTGGTGACTGGGTCGGGCTCCCGTAATGGACAGCACGTCGTCTAAATCGCTTGTCGTGGAGCGATCCGACATCTAGGCGCCACGACGACCAGGAGCATTGCTCCGCCGCCTACTGCACCTGTTTCGCCACAATCTGCAGCGGCCACTTCAGCAGGTTTGCGTAGGCGGCGCATGAAGAGGACTGAAGAAATTCACCTCTTCATCATCTGCTCCAACTACGAAATAACAGCGGGGCGGGTACAACATCTTACACTAGAGGTTCATCGAGTGTTTCCCGCAATTCGCTTACGTGACTGTGCAGCGAGTCGCAGACCAGCAACGCTATATTACTCGCAGCGGCACAATTCCGACCATCATCAGGGAATGTTTTCAGCTTCAGGTCATCGTGGAAACTGGAGACTGAGAGTCGATGGGGGTAGAGGGGGTTGCATCAACAACACTGAGGTTCGGGACGAATTCCAAAGAGCGTGTATAGAATTCTCGGAAATGGATCCTTTGCATAGACCAGGTACTCCTAGGCTCTATGCATCTCCAGAAACTCCGAGAGTTCTATCTCAAATCAATGATGAGATTGCATCTCGGCTGTGTGCTGATATGTCACTTCTGCAACTACAATCACTTGCGTATTGTGGTGCAGTTACAGCTGTCAAATTGCACTGACAGAACATTCGCTTTGGTGTTATTGGTTTGAGTGATGGAAGAGATCCACCACGGAAAATTCATCTGGAACGTCGGCGGGGCTCACTAAGGCAGGACATTGCTAGACTAATTCAAATCAGCACTGGCAATGCCAGCAGACGGGTGGGGAATAAATTGCAGAGGGTTTACAGGAACTATGCTTTCCCCAGTGAAGCACTTGTAGTTGAAATTTTGGATACACTAAAGCAGAGACTTTCTGTCCTATGCAGTCGGTTACGACGGTATGGCGAAAGTCACTTCAGTGGTGTCAAGACTGCAATATGAGCGAGGAACTACCGGAGTTCAGTTCAGGCTTTTCTTTATTATCCTAAGCATTCTATGCGTTTGATATTAATTTTATGAAATGAAGTGTGTATGGACATGACATGACAATTGAGGTATTGGGTTACCAATAAAAATTGGAAATCAAACAATGCGGGTAAGCACATAATTGGTAGATCTTAGAACTTCAATAAATGTCCTCAATGGGATTATATTATTAATGGAACTTACTCTGATATTAAAAGTATTCAATACGAGCGAAACATAAGCTTTGGCGTTATTCGGTAATAGCACTCTGACTCACACGATTAAAATATTAATATCAGATTATTATCCTCAATGGTGAAATGTGTTCGATAAATATATTTTTCCCGGGAAAATCGGTGTACTCATTAAGTCAAATATTTGAGGCAATCATGCACGCAAATTCAACTCTATAAAAGCTAATGGTTAACGAGTAGTTGATTTTCCAAGAACTCATCCGTGATGTTTACCAAAGTAGGAATTTGCACGCACGAATAGACAAAACGGATTAGTGTAACCTGGATTTATGAACTTCAGTAACGTTTAATTATGGTCCGCTGTTGGTGTGTGGTTTTTGTCTCCGCAATGAGTATTGACGAATATTTTAAAAGTTGCCGGGATTTTCGGTCACACTCTCGAAATTATCAGGTGGAAACTAGAGAGAGTCAAGGTTTTCCCAGTTTTGGCAAGCAAATTAGTTGGGTACTGGTGATTGGTTTTTAATAAGGGATAATTTGCAAAAAGTTACATAACTGGCACCCTTCTAATGAGAGATTTGGCAAGCAGCTAATTAACCTACTCGCCTACTAATGTATTCGTTGACCAATGGGCTGTAAAATGAAACGACTCAATAAACTTAGGGAAAAACACGAAATAATGTATAACACGACCAAATGTCACCCCGATTGACGTCAGCAGACTACTTGGTATCTTCTAAACCTGGAAGCTATAAAAACTTCACATTAAGGAGATGACAAAGTTGTCGTTATTAAATAAGGTTCTGGTGTAATTCACATGGAATGTTGGTTTGGTCTAAAGACCTTCGGATGGAACGGCTTGATCATTATTTGATTTGAGGGGCACTTGAAACACTAGGTGATTCAGAGTGCAGGGGCCCAATCGTCAGGAAGTGGCAATTCAGCTTAAAGATTTGAGAAATGAAGGCTGACTCGGGGTGAACATTATACAAGCCTTAGCCTATTTTGTTCTGAATTTCCAATTCTTAAAATTCAACATTGCCCCTTTTGTCATTTCCACATACTTACCGCTTCGCAAATGGAGGATGTAGTTCATATGAGTACAACTCGATATCTTAAGGAGTTTGGTAACCACCACTAATGATCCCTGTGTCGTTATTCACTAATGTGACTTGTTGAATTTGAGTATGTCAATAGACATTGTGTTCCACAATAGTGGGGCCAGTACAGATCCCTAGAGGGTACTCAAGAAGATAGTATACTCCTTTGGTCCCTCATAAGAGATAACTAGGAGTGTCATTTGTCGCTGAGAACTTCTAAATTTGGTGCCAATTGGCCAGATCCGATGCATTTTTGAGATAGGTTACGGAAATCGGAATCTAAATTTGCAAAAGCTTTGAGCTCGTCAACTATTTAGAGTAGTCATTGACCGATTCAGCACCTTCACTATTGCTCTTAAATGAGAAATATGAGTGGCTTACGCAGATCATTATTTCACTAGGAGTTAGGTTTTCTGTTAAGGAATGTGCATCATCTTGTACACAAAATAGAGCATATTAAACTGGTCAAAAACTACACAATCACCGAAGAAATACATCTAGGCTTTACAAAGACCTGATGGATTGTTCAATAGCTTTCGGGATACGTGCCCTTGAATCAGGTTATAATGTGGCAGAAGCAACTCATGAGACGCTGCCTCACCTTTGCCCTGGGAGCAGCGTGACCGGACTTAGGAGTCCCCAATTTCTAATAAAAAGTGTCTAGCTTCGGCCAAGCTTTGGTCCGAACTGTGGGCGGATTTACGTTGAATATAATTCGTACTTTTGTCGTGCTTTCCGAATTATAAAAGGGAGTGCATAACATCTGCGAACCGTTTCGTAAGAACCTTAATCCACTCAATCCCGATAGCTACAGGCCTATCTCTATCCTTTCTTCCACCACCAAAATCTTCGAGCGGATTATCAAATCCCTCATAGACGAGCATTGCACCTCCAACAATACTCTACCAGAGTTCCAATTCGCCAACCGAACTAAACACTCGGTTGAGCACGCGCTACTTGTCCTCAAGACTGATATCCTCCTGGGTATCAATCGAAGGACACCCACCATAGCCTGTCTCCTTGATCTAAGGAAAGCTTTCGACTCCGTATGGCAATACGGACTCTCATACAAGCTTTCCGAAATCCTCAATTTCCATCCGCACCTCTGCAAGCTAATACTTAGCTTTCTAGATGGGCGGAAATCCCTAGTGAGCATCCAGCAGCACCTTTCCGCGTCCTATACCTGCCCAGCCGGCATTGCCCAGGGTTCAGTCCTGTCTGCAACCCTTTTCTCGCTGTTCACCGCAGACATCCCCAAACCACCTCCACACTCGTGTCCCATCCAAATCCTACAATACGCGGATGACCTCATGATTTACACAGCCACCAAAGACATCTCCCGTGGTGAAGCACGTCTGAATGCTTATTTGGACGAACTTTACCACTATTTCACCCGTTGGAAACTTTCCCTGAATCCCGACAAGTGTGAGACCATCGTCTTCCATGGAGACATGAAAATGACTCCGAAGATGTGGAGTGATGCCAGATCACTAGCACTTTCAATCCACGACCAGCCCATTCCCACTGTTAAAGAAGTCACCTACCTTGGGGTGACAATGACCTCCCGCCTCTCCCACGTACCTCACATCACGAAGGCACTAGGCCGTGCAACTGGTGCCCTCCGGTCCCTGTATCCTATCCTTAAATACAACGTCCCGACTCCAAGAAAGGTTAAGCTGTTTTGCTATAAACAGCTTATCCGCCCACTCCTCATCTTCGGCTTCATTTTCTGGTCCGATTGCTCCCCATCCCAAATGGAGCGACTCCGCCTAAGAGAGCGCAGGATCTTTCGCCACTGCGCCAACATCTTCAAGAACGAGGACCGCTCCAAATACATTTCCAACCAGATCCTCTATGAATCCTGCCAAACCCCACGCATCGACGCCTTCCTTGCCCGTCTTGCCCTCAACTTCCTGACCAAGTGCCAAGCCCACCCCAATCCCCTTGTTACCAACGCCATGCAGATCGAGATCGTTGAAGATAACCTTCTCCGGACTCATCTGTTCCCTCAGATCCTTTTATCCCTCCAGTCCCAGAACCGTCTGTTCGATTCCCTAGGTAGAGTAGTCTTCTACACAGGCAATTTCTCCGACTCCCAATTTCTTAAACCTTCCCATCATTAGCGCCCCTCCTAACTTTTAATTCCCATCCCTCTCCCGCACGCATCCCATCCTACCCCAGTCCTTCTCCCTCCTAGTCCCATCCCGTTTTTACATATGCTCAACGAGTGGAGGTTTTTTCCGATTTTCCTCCAAATATCTTGTTATATTTTTCAATGTATTCTTTAGTAATAAGTTAGTTTAAGCTATAGTTTATACCTTAGATTAAGCGTAGCTGTTAAGGTAGTACATAAGTTAGGTTAATTTAGTATTGTAATTTTATAGGGTAAATAAAAATTGTTGTTTTGCGGAATTGTTGTTTTTTTGCGAACCGTTTCGTTCACGCTGCTCCCTAGGCAGAAGTGAGGCAGCGTCTGATGAGCCGCCTCTGTCCTCGTTCGAAACGTCCCTCTTCGTCCCTCTTTTACTTTATGAACATTGGGTGATAAACTCAAAAAGAGGAGTCCGTGGACCATAAAGAGTGGGAGCAAGTTGCTCTCCATTTCGTCCGGTCCAACATCAAGTGGATGCGGATTTAGGATTTCCCAATTCCTAAAAAAAACAGGTTATAATGTTTGTCAGGTCCCTTTCGCAGAGCTCTTGAGGTCCTTTTATTCTCCAGCCCCTGGAATGCTTGTCGATTATAATCGCGTGTAGCGTGGTCTTATAGCTTCATTTTTCGCCTCTTTTAAAAGTGAGGTCATGGCTGCATTGCAAACTTTTTATATTTGTGCTGCAATATGGCATGGGAGTCCCCTCCTTTTATTGTATCATTTATTAAAAAAAAATAGTGGGTCGCATTTTGTTCTGTAGAAAGCTCCATTGTTTTCGCTGGCTAGCGTTTTCCACAGACTCCCAGCCGAAATAAAATTGCTGTAGGAACAATCCTCAATAAAGTGTTAAGGCACTCTCATAAGAATCTTGTGAGTGAGTTGGACCCCGCGGAAGAAGGTAGCATGTAACTATCGAAATACGTACTTGGAGAAAGAAACAAAAATTATTCACTATATTAAAGGAAGAGGTTTAATTCCGTCCATTAAAGGCGACAACTGTGGTTAATTTTAGGACATGTATGTGTAGCAACACATTCTTAATGAATGACAGTTCAACAGCCGAGGCCATCAGAGAACAGGTTGCTGTAGCATATTCTCGAATTTGGTGAAAGGTTCGGAGGAGCGAATCGTTATACCCATACACATGACTTTCTTATCATACTTAATCTGGGACAAGCATTCCTGTAAGGAAGTGATCGGGGAGTGCAAAATGTTGAGAGCATCCTCAAAGCTGGGGTCGAATTAAAATTATTTTTACGTCCCAGTTAACACCTAACTCAGTTTTACGTTCTCAGCAAAGTGAGACTGTTACTTAAACCCGCTTTTCCTTTGCACGACACTCGTTTGAAGTTCTGTGAGTTATCAGGCAATGTGCTCTTTATACCCGACTGACCGGTCAATACCTTTTTGCATGCTATCGTAAAGTACTCATTTATAAACAGGACCATAAATTGAGAATTCTGAGCCGGAGCGAATGATATGGTTGCCATTTCATCATGAATGATATGGTTGCAAATGTCATCAGAGTAGTTGAGGTGTTTAAGGAAAGATGTCATAGTCGATTGAATTCCTCCAATTCCATATTGCGCCATCATATATCGCCTCTCCTGTGTAGAGCACTCAAGGTATACTTCCTGTTCGCCTAATCGAAAGCTTTCGCTCAATGGATGAAGAGCAGGTGCAACGAAGATCTAAACTCCGCACACTTTTCTAAAATGATCCGTATAGTGTTGGTATGGTGCATGCAGGAGGATCCAGAGCGGGAACCCGCCTGCTTTCTGTCGATGAAGCTTTCGAGATGTTCTTTGATCTGTCCCCAGATTATTTTAGTTATTATCTTTGCGAGGGCAAGAAGCACGTAGATACCCCTCCAGTTGTCACACTCAGAATGGACAGTTTGTTATCTTAACGATCAAGTCTCCGATTATTAAGATTTTCGCACGAGTGAAGGTAGCACGCTGCAACGATAAATAACTCTCTGAAGTTCAGTCACTTTACTTCGTTTGAGTGCATTAATGGCCGAAATTATTTCGTTTCTGTTTAGAGGAACAGTCCATATCCGTATATTATGGTGACTAGTTACTTCGTCCACAAGAGTAGGAACTTTATCTGATGTAATATGATCAAGAACTATGGTAAAGTGTTCCTTCCACCTCTTCAGTTACTCGTCATTGTTAACGTCTTCACAGGAGCATCCCTAAAATTTGCGTCCAAATGGAAATTATATCGCGATGCGGTATACACTTCTGAAATCATTGCGTTCCACAGCTTATTCTGCTTCTCTGACTAGCACAATAGTAAATGGCTTTTTGTCGCGGCGCACACTACGCTGAGCTTCCCGGGATTTCGCTCGTTACCGGATTTCGAGCACGTCACGCCCAGCATCACTCGTAGTGGTCAGTAGAGGCTTCAACTCCTTCTGTTCATCGATCCGCTTCCACGATTCCGCAATCAGCAAAATCTTATGATGCCCCTTCGGAACGTGACCGACGACCGACTAGAGGGTGAGGTGTATTCTCCGGACACCGACCATATTGCTTAGAACCAGAATGTCCAGCTTATACTGTGGGGATTCTTGCTCGAGTTGGAAAAAGTGAGCATTCTAAAAATCCTCGATACCGTTGTCGACGTAGTCCGTTTTTGATCGTCGAAAATCTTAACCGTGAAGTCAGTCCCTATCCCAGGTGCTGTTGACGTTTCAGCAGCAGTAAAGATTCAAAATGTGCAGGTGCAGGCCTCCTAGGATATCGTTCAATGCGTTCAGCGTATTCGCCCCTGTTTATTCTCATCATCAGGTACTTCTTCTACATCCTCGGAACCTACTTTTACCGTGAAGAAGAAAGTGGCTGGAGTGTTAAGGAAGCAATGTCGCGACTATCACTCTCAACAGGTCAAAGCCTTTGAAGGGATGAACTTTGTGGCATATAGACAAGTCCGATATATTCATGGGACGTTCTGCGACAGCTTATCTGCAGTTGTTTCGATTAGATCGGTATTCTGCAACAGTAAATCTTGGAACATGTCCTAATATAATGACTTCGTTAAAATTACCATTACGCCCAAACTTATGTACTTTCTGAAAATTGACCTTTAGTAGTAAAAGCCATCTAGTGAAACCCTTACTTTTTCGTAAAATGTCTGTGATAGCAAGTTCCGACTGTTCGGCAATGTTTTAAATTCAGTTATAGTTTTCATTTATGGTGCGACCTTAGGGCTATCTTAAAGTCACGATTCTTGAATTCTCTACAGAGTAAAAAGTATGAGTCCTTGTAACAATCCTTCACCATATTATTTTCTTCAGGGAGTGGTTCAAGTTCTTTACCATGTGCCTGATGCTGAGACATTTGAGGCTCCTTTCCATTGATGTTTGTTCGCATAGTGTGCATACTACTCTTCCGGACCTTACTTGCTGAGGGAGTTTGATACCTCAGATATAGTGATGAACACTATTTGCGATTCTGAGACTCTTCCCCTCCGGTTGGAGCGCCAACTAGTCCTAACTTTTTTTCAAAGTTATGCAGATTTTCTTTTTTGGGGTGGTCGTGTCTAGGTCCTTCTATCCCAGCAAATTATGGAGAGGGTGGCTTATGTTAAAGGTAGCTTGCTCCCAAGTGACGCCTCAATTTCTTTTGTCGTATTCGTATTTTTTGTTGCAAACAGCAATTCTTTTGCTCCTCTCGTATCCGCCTAATTTCCATTTCCAGACACAATCTTAAAATGGAATTCATTTGATAACACCCCTTGCCTCTCCCAATGCACTTCCCCCAATTTCCTTTTTCCCATCCCCGATATTAATTTACATCAATCATTTAAAATTCAGAAAATTAATAATTTCATTTCATTTATCAAAAACCTACCACCTGTTACCTTACCTAAAATTTCTTAATCTAAAATTATTAATTTGCACATGTTAACAATATTCGAATATTGTATAACCAATCAGAAGGGAACATTCACCTTGTATTTAAACGTGAGGGGTTATAAATTGTAAAATGCAGGCCTAACAATTGTTCTGGTTGAGGCGATTGAAAATGCATTTGGCACGAAATGAGCGGGACCGAGACCGGTTGATCGATTAACAGCTGGGCCGGCAATTTTCACTTTTAAGCGAGTCTCGGACAGTGAAGTGTGTTTTCAAAGAGGAGGTTCCGTTGTTAAAATAGATCCGTGAGTCAAAAATTGAACCGCTTAAATGTCTACTATAACAAAGCATCCAGCGGTAAATACGTATTACGCGCTCTATTGGTTGGTCTAGAACAAGACACCATGGATTCAGAACATAGCGGATCATTCGATCAAATTTTTCGACCAGATTATTTCGCTTTCGGACAATCCGGGCCGGGTAATAACTGGGCCAAAGGGCATGACACAAAAGATGCTGAATTAATTGATGAGGGCGAAAATATCAGAGGCCACACCTCACTAAATATCTGAGGCAGGGGAAACATCGATCGAGGATCTGATCCGTCGTGGATCCTCAATCGATCGCGGCACTTGAGTCCGGAGTTTTACGGCTGCACGCGCGGTCGAGCTGTTTGTTTTATTTCGCGGTTTAGGTCGCGTGTTGTAGGTTATTGCGCGAGTCTCCGTGTTTGACATGTCTTTCAGGATTAAGACTCACCCGCCGGTAAGGGCACGTAAATTTTGGTGTAATTACACTTTAGGGATCGAAGTGTTCGAGGGACCCCCTCACATTCGCGAGCCTGGCTTCACACTTCAATGGAGCTTTTAAATTTTTTTTTGGATAGCTCTTCCCTCTTGGTCATCTCCTGCCACTCAGGATGATCGTTTGACCGTCCACAATTTTAATTTGTAATTTTACACTTTTTGGCCAGAACCTGTGAACTCCTTTTTTACTGAAATTAATACGGGTTTAGCATAGTTTCGTTTCCGCGCGTTTGGCTCCGTTTAGTTTCAAATATTCCTTCACTTAACTAAAGTTCACTTGATCTTGGGTCCTTTTAATTTGAGTTTCTGCTACTGCTATGCTGAAGAAACTTTCGTTAAGGGTTGCTTCTTATATTTCTTTGGTATTTGACGGCGTAGATTTGGCTTATTAACGGCTTCTACGAGACCCTTTTGCAGTTCTAATCTTGGTGGAATCTGTCAAGTATCTTCTTAACGAAGGATCAGTTTGCCGTTAAGGTTTGTGAGGCAGAAAATTTGTAGATGTTTTGGCAGATCTCACGGGCGATGTTTCTACAAATCGTGCTTTTTATTAAATTTTCCAGGAGCTTCATAGTTTCATGCTCTGATGGTCTCACCCTGATTTTTGATTGGGGGATGCAAGTTAATCTTATAGCTGGTAAATTCTATCTGCTGTACAAACTTGTTTATTCTATATGAGCAAGTACCCCCTATTGGGATATTATTGTGCTTTGGGCGGGTTGTTTTTTTCACTTCTAGGGTCAAGATAGTAGCAGAATGTTGTTCTTGCGTTCCGCATTGGGGATTCAATGAATCCCCAACTAATTGAGTTCGTTACACGGGCCAAGTCAGCCTCTGTTACCGGTACAGGATATCTGAATTCCTTCAAAGTAACGTTTTCTCCTAACTACTATAGGTTCCGGGTTTTTTCCCCTTATCCGATAAAGGGCTGATATATCTCAACAGAGCGATTTACTGTCCGCCTCTGTCCGTCTGCCTGTTTGTTTCTGTCATGAACCTCGCTTGAACAAAGAAGACTTTAGTAAAGCCACTGCAGATAGTATGCTCTTCCTGACGTAAATTTAGACATTTAACTACAAATTAGGTGAAGTCGATCAGGTTGGAGGCAATGGACCTACGCTCAACAAAGTCGTGTTGCTCTTTCACTATGTGGTGGCCAAAGTATAGCAAGTCCTGACATACCTTACAGGAGGAGAGGAGCGAAATGGCACGGTAATTTTCAGCAAAGGCGCTATCGCCGCTTTTTGAATGGGGATAATGAGAGCTCTCTTCACAGGCCAGGAAAATGGTTCTCTTCGAAGCTTTTGTCGAAGATAACGGAGAGGGAAGAAAAATGGACTGGCTAGTTTTAGCAGAAAGAAGTTAGGAAGACCACCAGGCCCGACATTGGCGTCAAGCTTTCCAATGAAGTACTTGAGATGAAGAGAGGTGAGGAGGGGAAAGGTAGGAGATGCGGAGCGGGCTACATCCACTTGCGTGGAGTAAGAGGAGGAAAGAGAGGGAACATAGACTGAGGAAAAGTATCGGCAGATTAAATCACAATATTTAGCAGCAGTTAGCAGAGACCCAGAGAACATAATGGAAGTAGAGATAGTGACCGGGATTGTTGGAGTTGCAAATGTAGGACCAGAAATGTTTGACGTTTCAGCGCTCCAGGGAATTTTCAACACTGGCCAGATAATCTATTCTGGAATTTAGTATTCGGCATAAGTTGACCGATGTTTCGCTAGCTGACTCCCAGGGAACGTATGCGCTGTGGAAAATTCACCTGCAGAAGTATGTTGATGCTGAAGGAGACAACTTTGAAGACCTCTAAAATTTTGTATTGATATCTCCAAGAAAAAATTATTTTGGGGAGTTTCCCAGTGAAGCAGCCCATAATATGCATCATGATATTGGAAAGTTTGATGTAAACTCTACTATTTCAACAAACCTATAGCAGGTCAATGTTTTTTTCTATTTTTTCAGGCTTTACTCCATTCGGTAGCGAGTTCGGTTCGTCTAGATAGGGTCTGCCATTTTTCTCGGTCGTATTGTGTTTTGAAAGCATAAATGGAATCGTCGTGCATCGAAATAGTTTTACAAAAGAAGTTTTAAAAATATTCTTACTTAAGAAATGTGAGCTATTATTCGCTGGGTTGCTTACAGAGTACCGAGCAGCGTTGTCGAGCTTGCAACATTCTTAGCATATAGAGAAGGTAAAATCGCACATTGTGAGATGACTCAGAATTTCGAAGTTGGTAATATCTTTCATCGGTAACTGGAAGTTTATAAAGAAAGCATCATCATCATCAACGGCGCAACAACCGGTATCAGGTCTAGGCCTGCCTTAATAAGGAACTCAAGATATCCCGGTTTTGCGTCGAGGTCCACCAATTCGATATCCCTAAAAGCTGTCTGGCGTCCTGGCCTATGCCATCGCTCCATCTTAGGCAGGGTCTGCCTTGTCTTCTTTTTCTACCATAGATATTGCCCTTATAGACTTTCCGGGTGGGATCATCCTCATCCATACGGATTAAGTGACCCGCCCACCGTAACCTATTGAGCCGGATTTTATCCACAACCGGATGGTCATGGTATCGCTCATAGATTTCGTCGTTATGTAGGTTACGGAATCGTCCATTCTCATGTAGGGGGCCAAAAATTCTTCAGAGGATTCTTCTCTCGAACGCGGCCAAGAGTTCGCAATTTTTCTTGCTAAGAACCCAAGTCTCCGAGGAATATATGAGGATCGGCAAGATCCATGCTCCAACAGTTTTTCCATCGCAGAGAGAAAATCTGATCTGTTACTGATTTGCTTGGAGTGAAGCCTCTTTGGTATGGTATGAGCGTATGGGGCTATCCGGCCTAACAAGACAGCGGGGAATATCTTAAAGATGGTACTCAACAACGTAATACCTCTATAATTTCTGCACTGTGTGATATCTCCCTTTTTATGAATGAAGCAGATAATGCCTCGTTGCCAATCGTCAAGCATTGATTCGCTTCCCATACCTTGATCATAAGTTGATGAACCACTTGGTGTAATTGGTCGCGTCCATATTTAACTAATTCGGCTGTAATTCCATCGGCTCCTGGCGACTTATGGTTTTTTAGCCGATGAATTGCACGGACTGTTTCTCCTAAACTTGGTGGTGGCAGTATTTGTCCGTCGTCTTCAGTTGGTGGGACTTTCAACTCGCCGATGTTTTGGTTGTTCAGTAGTTCATCAAAGTACTCAGCCCATCGCTCCAATATGCCCATTCTGTTGGAAATCAGATTTCCCTCTTTGTCTCGGCAGGATGAGCATCGAGGTGTAGTAGGCTTCATCCTGCTGACTTGTTGGTAAAACTTCCTGTACTTTTTGAGTTCACAGACTTTTCGGTTCTCCCAGGCTTCCTTTTTCCGTCTGTGAAGTCACTTTTTCGTTCGTCGGAGTTCGTGATAAGTCTCTGCGCGTGCCCGCGTTCTTTGAGAATGCAGCATTACTTGTTATGCTTTATTCTTCCGTTCTGTTGCTAGCTTACATTCATTGTCAAACCAGCTGTTCTGACTTTTCTTCCCGGTGGGACCAAGTATCTTTGTGGCCGTATCAATAATAACATTCTTTAGGTGATTGTGATGATCATTTGTTGATGCTTCATCTCCAGGATATCTGTTAGCTGCGGTTATTGCGCCATCCATTTCCCTATGGATGTTACGGAAGACTGTGTTGTAAATGGATTCAGTATTCATTCTCATCTGATTGTCAGAAGGGATTCTATGCCTATGCCAACGAGATAGTGATCCGAGTTTCTATTGTCCCGCGTGGCAACACGTGGTCAATTTGGTTGAAAGTCGTCCCATCTCGGGAGGTCCACGTATGTTTGTGGAACGCTTTCCGCGCAAACCAGGTACTTCCAACAACCATTTCGTGCGATACTGTCAACTGAATAATCCCCAGTCCGTTGTCATTGTTATGTATGTAAGCTATGGGAGCCAACGCATCGCCCGAATACGGGCTCCACTCCCACTTTGACATCATACTTACTTCGAGGGTCCGGTCAATTGCCTCGTAGTAGGTATCTTTCTCCGACTCTGCAGTCTACCCTGTAGGGTCGTGAATGTTTATGAAGTTTATATTTCTAAATTTGCCTTGCAAAAGCAGAGTGCATATCCTTTCGCTTATATTTTCAAAGCCGATAAAAGCAGGTTTCATTTTTTGGCTGACTAAGAAACCTACTCCGAGGACATGTTTTACTGGATGGCTGCTATAATATATGGTGTAGCGGCTCTTCACCAGGGAACCGGTTCCTGCCTAGCGTATCTCCTGCAACGCTGCTACATCAGCCCCATATTAGGACTGGTTATCGACTAGCCGCTTGGCAGCTCCATCTCTGTACAGGGAACGCACGTTCCACGAGAAAATGCGCAAATCGTTATTCCGTTGTCTTTGCCGGGTTCGCCGTTTTGAAATCCGTCCTGTCCGAAACTGCCTTGCAGTTTTTCATGAAGAAAGAACTCGCAGCCTGGAAGTGGAGATAGGGTTTGGTAGTAGAGCTGTTAGTGTTGATACCAATCCACGTTTAGCCCTGGCACCTATACTACTCTTTGACCACCATGGTAAGCAATCCGAGTCCTTAGTGCAATTTCTCGCCAAACAATTTGTTCCTCGGTATCTTAGATATAGTTTGGCGTGCAATTCTTCGGCATGGCCTTTTCCTCTTTTGCGTAGCTTACATACTACCTCTTCAATGCGTACCCTGCCTGGTGAGTGTGCTTTGATACCTCAGGTATAGTTTCTAAGGCTTTTCGCGTCTAGCGTGCTGTACGTTCTCTAGTCCTAACTTTTTTTCCAGAGTTGTGCAGACTTCGTTCTTATGGGTGATGTTAGCCAGACCGTTACATCTAACTGCAACTGATGGGTAATCTATACAAATGGTACTTTGCTTGCCAAGCGATATTTCGATATTTTTATTTTTGTAGGTCGTTCTGTTCGCATTTTTTGCTGCGGTCTCTTCTATGCTCGCCTAATTTGCGTCACTTTTTAGCCGAGTTGTTTCAGAAGAGAACTTGCTTTCACCATTGTCGAAAATATCCGAATAGGCCCTCTTCTTCGTTGTAATTAATTAACATTATCTTTAGGTAGCTTCCCTTCCCCGTTTTTCTCTCGGTTTCGCTCCGAATTTTATTTGATTTGAGTAAAACCTAGATTGGACAAGATGTCGAGCAATCACAGCACCTCTGACTCCCATATTGAGGTAGCTTTTGCTAAGGATTCCTTCTTTCTCCAATCTCAACCGCGGTAAGAAATGACGAAATAAGGTGTCAGCAGGACAGCAAATTTGGGGACCTTTGAGTAGATTTCTCCGTCAAAGGTTGTGTTTTCCATTAATTTTTTCGTCAGCTTTATTGTAAGATGGTCTGACCGTCCGAATCTAATTTTCGACTGCTTGATGCACGTGAGAGTAAGACTTTGCTAACGGAGCTGGAGGTG
This sequence comes from Hermetia illucens, assembly GCF_905115235.1. Taxonomy (NCBI): domain Eukaryota; kingdom Metazoa; phylum Arthropoda; class Insecta; order Diptera; family Stratiomyidae; genus Hermetia; species Hermetia illucens. The sequence goes on from NC_051849.1 coordinate 197,317,888, forward strand.
TTCTCTTCTCGGAGGTTGATTCTCTATTTTACAGTATTGAACCCCACACATACCTGGGATATCGTTCCATGTTAAGTTTAAGAGGGAGGAGATCCCCATATCTGGAAAAAGGACGTGTAAACTTTTTTCCACTGAATATACTCCAATGGGATATCAAATGAAAGGTCTTGATGAGCACTTTTTGATATTAAATGTAAAGGTGGAGTGTAGGGGTTGTGAAGTACATACTCCCATAAAAAAAAACAAAATCAAATTCCCGAAAATTCCCCATTAAGTTCCTCCTATATTAGTGGAAGGTTTTGCACTAATATAGGTCGCGATGGGGAGCATCATAGTGGGAAGTTTGGTTTAAACCCTACTATTTTTAGCAAATTTATAGTAGGCCAATTTTACCTCGTTTTTCTATAGTCGTCGTGCGTCGAAATAGTTTTACATAAGAAGTTTGATATATTCTTACATAAGAAATGTGAGCTTTTATTTGGTGAGTTGTGTGTGTGTGTGTGTGTGTGTGTGGTGGGGAGAAGCTACAGCTTCTGAGCACTCAGGCCGTGTTGGCCCATTGTACTCGCGTCCCCCGTCTAACGGAATATTCCGGATTCGTTAACGTATCGTAGGATTTCCGTTAGTGGATGTGATGCTACCCGTCGTAATTGGAGAACATCGGCACCAAAGATTTGATGCCTGATACGTCCATAGGCGGGGCATTCACATAGGAAATGCTCCGTGGATTCCGCTTCCTCATTACAGGAGGTACACGTATCATCTTCGGTAATTCCTATTCTGAACATATGCCCAGCTAGTGAATTATGGCCTGTCAGAATGCCCACAATACACCTGCAAGTCCTCCTGCTTTTCGACAGGATAAACTTTGCGGTACGTATGTTGGGTTCTGGCAGGAAAAGTTTGGTGTGTCGAGCAGCATTAAGGCTCTGCCACCTGTCATTATGGGAAACCTGTTCCCAGTTTTTGAAAGCAGATTTAGCCAATGCTACTGATACCCCAATTGCTGGCTCCGGTCCCGGCATAGGGGAGATTGACCCCTCTTTCGCTAAAGCGTCCGAGATTTCATTTCCTTCTATGCCACAGTGACCAGGTACCCAGAGTAGTTCCACCGTATTGAATCTAGACGTAGAATTCAAACGGTTTCTGCATTCCTGAACGATTTTCGAGGTGATCAAAGGACTGCTCAATGCCCTCAGTGCAGCTTGACTGTCACTGCAGATTGCGATGCGCCTGCCCTTCAACCGCTCGTCAATCACCCAGTTTGCCACCCTTAGGATCGCATAAACTTCGGCTTGAAAAACCGTTGCATATTGTCCCAAAGGAAAAGCCCACTTCTCGTTTTTATTCGAGAGGTAGACTCCGGCTCCAGAACCCTCTTCTGTTTTTGAGCCATCCGTGTAGAAGACTTCCGTATATCCCGCCACGCATTCCTCTGGGTCTTCCCAGTCCTCTCTACGCTTCAGGGTAACTACATATCTTCTACCAAACAGATGTATGGGGACACGAGAATCCACTCTTCCAATGCTCTGTGCCCCCCACATCCGTTGTTTTCCCATAGATCTAATCGAATTAGCCTATGGGCTGCTCTCATTGCAGTGCTTTGAATAAATATATCCAGGGGCTGCAAATTGAGTAGTGCATTCAGAGCTGCGCCGGATGTCGTGCTCATGGCACCAGTGATACCCAGACAAACAGTTCTTTGCAGTGCAGCTAGTTTACGGTGAAAACCTTTTTGTCTCACTTTAACCCACCACACTACGGATGCATATACGAACATCGGCCTAATGATGGCAACGTATATCCACATTACCACATGAGGTCTGAGTCCCCATGTCGAGGCAAAGGTCCGTCTGCACAGCCCATAAGCTGTGAGAGCTCGTTTCATCTTTACCTCTACATGTTTGTTCCAAAGAAGTTTTTTATCTAGAGTAACCCCCAGGTATTTCACTTCTTCGGAGAGTTGAAGGGTAGTACCCCTCGTCTCAGGGAGGCAAAGTCCATCCAGTTTTCTCCTTTTTGTGAATAAAACCATTGTGGTTTTATTTGGATTAACGGACAAACCATGTCTAAGGCACCAGCTGTCTATCAAATCAACGGCACGCTGTATATTCCTACACACCGTTCCAAGATCCCGATCAACAGCAAGTACAGCCACGTCATCAGCATAAGCTTGAGCGTGTATTGGCAAATTTTGCAGTTCGCATAGCAGTGAGTCGATCAGCATACTCCACAGAAGCGGCGAAAGCACACCTCCTTGGGGGCAGCCCTTCGTTGCCTCCGTAGTCAGGTAGCGATCGACCCCTACCTCAGCGCACAGCAATCTTTGCGTTAGCATAGCATGGATCCACTTAATTAAAGCATCATCAACACCATGCGCTCTGGCGGCATCACAAAGTTTTTGAAAAGGCGCACAGTCAAAAGCCCCTTCAATGTCCACAAACACCCCCATCGCGTACTCACCATTCAAAGTTGCATCCTCTATCTTTGTGACCAAAGAATGAAGAGCAGACTCACAGGACTTTCCACGTTGGTAAGCATGTTGGTTTTCACTAAGTGGGTGTGACCTAAGTGCCTTTCCACGAATGTGACGCTCCACCAGTCTCTCCAAACCTTTCAGCAAGAATGAAGTCAAGCTGATCTGTCTGAAGTTCTTTGGATTAGAATAGTCATCTTTCCCAGGTTTCGGTATGAAAACTACCTTAACCTGTTGCCAAGAAGAAGGCACGTAGCCCAGAGCAAGATATCCTCGAAAAATATTTGTTAGAGGTCGCTCTAAATGCTCCATACCCTCCTTTAGCATTGCCGGATAGATGCCATCCATGCCAGGTGCTTTGAAATGTTCAAAGGACAGTATCGCAGCTCTCACCTTTTCAAGGGTAACAACCGCTTTCGCAGTGTTCCAGTTCCTCTTGCAACACTTGCGTGTTGAAGGGGTTGCAAGAACCGTCAACTCTCCCCCTACCACTTCTCTCACCCGTTCCCCCGGGTGGTGTACTTCCAGGAGGGTCTGTACTGAGTCCAGTCTGGAGTTCGTGAAAGTACCGTCGGGTTTTCTAAGAGAATCCAACTTGGCCGACTCATCCCTTTTGAGGACTCTGCACAGCCTTGAAGTCTCCCTTTCGCCTTCCAGTTCCTCACAGTACGCTCTAAAGGAGTCTCGTTTCGAGCACCTCACGAGCCTCTTATATTCACGTTGTGAGTTCCTGAAATTTAACCAGTCTTCGTTCTTGTTACTTTTGCAAGCACGATTTAGAAGTCGCCTGGTTGATTTCCTGAGTTTTTGCAGTTCTCGGTTCCACCAAGGAACTGTTTTACCGCTTTGGCCTCGGGAAATAGGACAAGCCTCTTCATAACACTCTAAAAGTGTGTAGTTCAGAGTTTTCAATTCATCTTCCAGCACCAAAGGAGTCCTTAGTCGCCTAGGGAACTGTACTTTATTGCCAAGAAGTTCATTGAACTTTGCCCAATCCGTTTTCCTAGGGTTCCGCCTTGGTACTGCAGACTGTTCGCCCGCAATAGTCAGATTGAATTCTAGATATCGGTGATCTGACAGTGAGACCTCGTCTAGCACTCGCCAGTGTGTAATCAACTCTAACAATTTTGGGGTACAGATTGTTAGGTCAATTACTTCGCTTCTTCTCGGTCCCACGAACGTAGGGGCGCACCCCACGTTTGCAGTCATAAGACCAGCTGAAGTGATGAAATCAAATAGCTTCTCTCCTCTTGGATTGCATTTGCTACTGCCCCAACAAATATGTTGAGCATTCGCATCGCAACCTATTAAGAGTTCGAGACCACTTGATTCTGCATACGCCACCAGATCCCTAAGTTCTTGCGTCGGTGGAGGATACAAAGAATCATAGGGTAAATAAGCGGAGGCAACTATGATGTTTTTCCTCTCGCCATTTATCTGGTATTGTATGATGACCGTAGCTAAGTCCTGGGAACAATATTGTCTCAGCATAGTTGCCTCTAACCGTCTTGACATCAGGACGCAAGCTCTCGGTCTTATGGATCTTTCGTCGTAGAAGATCCTAGCCCCTTTTACTGATCCAATACCACAGATTCTGTTAAATCGAACCCACGGTTCTTGCACCAGAAAAATATAGGGGAAATCCTGTAGCTTTGTCATTCTCGCTGCCAACAGGTAGGAGGGAGCTTTGGCATGCTGCAGGTTGATTTGACCAATCTTTATGTTTTTCGACATAAACTTAGTCTATTGTCTTATAGAAAACAGTTAGAAGCGTATGCGGCAGTCCGCGTATGACGGGGTTTCCCCCACACCGTACCGCCAGAGACTCGATCCCCTCGTGATTGATTTCTCTGAGAAAAGCCGTACTTGGGAGTACCGCAATTCCCATGTTCTCATCCACGAAAGATCTCACCTCATCCCGCAGAGCATTCGTCTGTTTTCTACTTAGCACCTTACTTGGTTTGCGGTGTCCGGGTTGCATAGATTCGATCACTCGAACTGGCATCAAGTCAGTTTCGTTCACGTCTCTGGCTACCCTTCCTTCCGCCTGTTCCTTGGAAGGTGTAGGAGAAGTTACTAGCAGGTAGGATTCACTCTGTAGTCCCTTCCCCAGTGCGAGCCCCCATACGGGGGTTCCGCCCCTGTATGCACTATCCTCCGCGCACGTCTCCATTGTGGGAGAGCGCACCGAAGATGCTGCAATTTGCTCTATGTTGTGTAAGTCGAAGACCATCATTGTTCTTCGCTCTCAAAAATGGAGATGATGCCCTACAGTCTCCTGATATGACTGAATTTCAGTCTATATAGGAAAAAGTGGAGCACCATATGGTGACTTCTCCTGAGCACATTTAGACTCTGTTGGTCCAGTTCGAATACCAAGTTGAAGCCCTCCACGTTTGTAGATTGGTCCTTCCTGGCATTCATGAACTTCACCCTCCAGTGCCCAAAGTCCATGCCCGGGTTCTGTTCACCCAGCAAGCGGATGATGTCCTCTGCCTTCCTTCGAGGGCCCGGTAGCCAACATCCGACATGTTCTGTCCTGCGTAGCTCAGTGTTCACAATAGTGAACTTGGGCCGACCGCCGGAACTCAAAGTTGGGATTACCTGCTGGAGCCACTTTAAGGCAGCCTCGTCAGCGCACTCCAAATGTAGAAGCCCATCACGAAAACCTTGATCGTTAAATCGTGGCTTCGTTCCAGGCTCCATCATTTTCTTCCACAGGCATTCCTGGAGAATGGTAAATTGTCCCTCTGACATTTTGCCATCCTTGGAGGAAACTCCCACGGCAGCAGTCAGAACAGAGGCCGCAGCTTGCGCATACGTCCTCTTCCTTCCCGCCTTCGTGTTCGTATTCCTGTGGGAGGGACCAGCTTCATTGAGATCTCTCTCGCTGATTTGATCACCTCCCGGCACACCGGTCCTAATCCCCGCGAGACGCGTGGATGTAAGCCTTGGTGCGGAGCACAATAAAGCGTCGGCCACAGCAGATGTGTTGGTCTTACGCTTCTTGCGCGCATTACCGCTGACTGAAGAGTCTGGTGCGTCCAGTGTGGATCTTACCGGGGTTTCCAGTTTATCCCCACCTTCCGCCGGAGATTCCGCTACCTTGCGTCCGATTTCTCTGGGCGTTACCGCGCCTAGTGGTACAGCCACGTCCATGTCCTCATTCCCAAGGTGCTTCATCTTCCTTCGCAGTGCTCTCTTCTGCCGTCGGCTTAGGGCCTTTCCAGGTTCACGGTGTTCGGACCGCTTGGATCCATTTCCACATACTGGCGTTGAACCAGTAGCGTCCACGTCACCAGCTTCCCGTTCTTCCGCTCTTCCCAGTAAGGATGGCGGAGAAGGTTCTGACAGGCAGGATTCAGCCTGTAGTCCCCCCTCCTTAGTGGCCGAAGTTCCCTTCTGCCAGGCCTTTCTCTTCCGCTTGCGGGTAGATTTGGGCTGTAGTACCGCGGACGGGCCGGCCGTAGTCGGATTTCCAGTTTCTCCCAATTTGAGAGTTTCCGTACTTTCCTTTCTGGCTAACTTCGCCGTAGGCACTAAATGCAAACTTTCCACTGAGTCGGAAAGCATGCCTTCTACAGATTGCTCTATAGGCAAATATGAACGTGGTGAGGCCTCCAAAATCCGCGCCTCGGCCGCGACATGATTGCTCATGGTCGCGGGTGGATTCGAAGTCTGTGACTTCTTACCACTTGGAGAGTTTATATCCATCGTTTCCATATTCATATTTTGGACACCCTTAGTGTAGCAGTAAACTACTACAGGCTCCCCCACCACGACAAGGTGGTGTCCGAGCGGGAGATTTGGTGAGTTGATTACAGAGTACAGAGAAGCGCTTTCGAGCTTAATTGCATCATTCTTAGCATCTAGAGAAGAAAATCCAACATCGTGAGATGACTCAGGAATTCGAAGTTGCTAATATCTTTCATTGGTAATTGAAAATTTATAAAGAAAGTATATAAACTGAATTTGATAGTGTTCCTAAGGCCTTCGAACATTCTGTAAGAAATGTGATCGCTCAAATATCGTTATTATAATCTCAGCGGGTGAAGGGAAATTTACAACAGATTGACGCGTTCTATGCTTTTGCAACTGGTAAACCACTTCGATCACCGCTGGAGAATATTGGTTAAATAGCCAACTGTTTTGCTCCCGCGCTTCTGCTGTGAAAGGAGTAAACCAATAACTCTTGTAGGCATTTGATGGCTCCACAGGCTCTAATCCGCCACATTCTCCAATCTTATGAAGTCGATCCACGGCTCTTTGCCTATTGAAGTGTTTTTCCTAATCTAACAATTTTTAACATGTGTGTTAGCATGGAAGTCATTATCATCAATCATCGAAAAACATGGCCAAGGGTACAGCAGGAAAATACTATATTAATCATACCCTAACAAGTGTTAGGGAGAATGTGTCTTTCAGCAGCCAACAGCGCTTCCCTAAAGACGCTACAATCATCTGATTGCATGTAATAGATACCCAGCAATTATTCTAATTATCGGTTTTCAGCCTGGCCTTATATGTGTGTCTCTCATCTATCTTTTGAATAGGAACGGACTTTTTTCCTTTCGGGCTTAGCTTCAAACGACGCTATTTCATATTCCATCCATTATGATATGTGACCGCGAATGCTAGCGTCTTGCGGCTCTCACATATGCACTTACCACAATAATAGTCTTAGAAAAGATTGACGGAAAATAATAGAGACGGGGAGGTCTATTTTGCCTCCAGGTGCCGCGGTCTTAAATGAAGTCGCTGCCTGGTAAACCCCTTCCTTTCAAGAGTTCACAGAACTTCCATCATTTACCTTCGTGCGGTAGTTAATTTACTGTGCACGCTGGATAATACGTGAACCCGCGAGAGCCATGTAGGAAACAACATTATTGTTTGCAGCAAACAATGGATGCGAATGACTTATGCGAAAAGTGATTGTAAATCTAAGGTTACGTCCCGTCCCTCGTGGTAACTTGCTGTTGTCAGTCCTATGGTTTATGGTAAGCTGACGAGCGACAAAAGCTGCAAGAGTTGCTGAGAAGAATCAATTTCACTTTTTTTATGGAGCAACTTATTTTTCGAATTATGACATGGTTACATTCGTGATTGTTGCGAGTGGCTAACTTGGAGTGCTGAGCTGGACTTCAACTAGCTCAAGTAATTGTAGTGCGAGACTTGTTGAAAGAGATGGATGGGCGTTTTGAACTGGTTTCTTGTAGGTTTCCTGCATTGCCTTTAAGTTAAAGAAATAGTTTTGCAATATGAATTGAATTGGATATTGTTGATCATGACATTGCAACCATTAGGCTAGAGGGAGGGAATAAGGTCTATGTATATCTTATAGAAATGTTATGGTTTTAGCGATAAAAAAAGTATTTTCGTGCATTACTTGGTTACCTAGGTCATTGTCCAATATTTCCCCTGTCCCACCTTTATCTAAATAAGAAAACTAATCGTGATTTATCGACATGGTAGTGAGACAGTAGAAATATTATCTGTTGAACTGTGTGCTGAAATGAACTCTCCAAAATGTTCTATGTGTAAAAATGCACAATACCTAATAGCAGCGGATAACAACTTTCATATTTCCTTGCAGAACATAGAAATTGGGTCAGATTTTGGCACTTAGTCACTTAAATTGCTTTCATAAAAAAGAAAGAAAGCCCAAAATATTTCGAAGAATCTTTGAAGGTAGTAGACATAATCCAGTGCCTCGCCATTTAATGCTAGAAGCAGCTTAGAAAAAGAGGTGTTTACGTCTAGTACGTCACTCCCTAGAGCACTCATAATAAAAGCGTAAAAGGATGCGTCTAGCGGAGAATGTGTGCATCACAAGTCGCAATGACACAATCGCATCCGAGCGTAAGAGATCACAGGAGGCCGGTCAGTATCGTGAGCCGGATAATTTCGGAAGAAGTTCAACTATACATGGCGGTGCGAAGCCTAGGCTAAAGGAGCTCCTTAAACATCTCGAAATATACGTAACTTTGGAGAAAAAGATTGCTGAACAGAAGTCTGACCAAGAAGAATCATTCGTAATTTTATTTGGAGCCAAAATTGTTGAGCTGTCGGAATCTATTAAGCGATCAGCGTTCTGTGCAATAAAACGCAGAAAGATGCGATGGAGTTGAAGGAAGGTCCTAAAATTACTTTTTCGACGATAATGCAGCCAACGCAGGTGGGAATACCCGGAGATGGGCACAGAAACAAGAGGGTTTGGGATGTTGAGAAGGATCCTTCCGGAAACTAGCAGGTTTCTAAAAGAAGGCATTTAGCCCACTTTGAAGGAGACTAAAACCTTGGTAAGTGGAACAAAAGTAACCAACACCCTGGCGCCGTTAAGTGGGCTGATGTCCTATGAAATAGTACGTGGTGGTTGGATTACGATAGAATTAAAAAGGCTAAAAAGAGGAAAGTAAAAACGAAAATCCGCTCCGAGGCGATCATCACTTCTAGGCAGACATATTAAGAAAGATGAAAGCGGATCCTGACCTTAAAAACATAGGGAGAAATGTTTGCAGGATCCGAAGGAATAAAAGGAAGGATCTCATGCTGGAGCTGCATAAGTCCGACGAGAGCGAAGCTGAGCACTTCCGTAGCCAAGCATACCTGGTGAAGAAGCAAACGGACTTAAATGAGCTCACTTTTAAGGCCGAAAACTGCTAGTAAAGCAGTTCAAGCTGCACGGCTTACAGGTGGTATCCATTTCAAGCCTCAAAAACGCATATAAAGGCATACAGAAGTGCAAGTGTCGAGGTAGAAAAAGAAATCAAACACCGTAGGGTCGCTCAAGATCCGCTTTCGCAGGCCATCTACGAATTAAAGGGCAAGCGGCTTTAATAAGCGAACCCAATAGAAACTCTAGCCATAATGTATGGGTAGCCGATCCAATTGGTGGGAGTGGCTTCGTAGGTACAGGGGATCAAGTTATACAGGATTGAGCATCCTACAGCTGCTTTCGTATTGGCGCAGATAGACGGCATATTCTATAGTTGATATGCTCCTCTAAACCTAACGTTGAATTCGAGGACATGTTGTGGAAATCAGTTTTGGACGCGAAAGGCTGGAAACCAAAAGTCATTCTCGATAATTATAATGCATGCGCAACAGAATGGGGAACTTCATAGACGAATGCAAGAAGAGGTTGTCCTTTGGACGCCTTTGTGTAGTTAGAAATTATATTTGCCAACGGTGGTCTGGGTAATATTTATCGAAAAGGAGAGTCCGGTTCGATGGTGGATCTGATCTTCAATAGTTTTTCCATCATGTCCTGGAACATCAGTGAATACTACACCCTCAGTGATCACCAAGCAATTGCCTTTGCCCTGAAGAACAAGCCAATCGGTTTGGGACGTGCGCGTCCAAGAATGAGTTGAATGTCTGGTTGATCTGCGGAATCAATTGAACATTTATAGATATTTGTTTGGATCGGAAAACTATACTACACCCTCCGAAAGAGTCTGCATATCACAGAGTGCATGTCGACATCTCGTGGGAGCAATCTTCAGAGAGAACAAACCACCGGGCTTAGACGGTATACCATACAAAGCACTTAAGCTTACTGTTAAGTCGAGGCTGGTCATATTTACGGGGTTGTTTCAAACAAGCGTGACGGATAGAATCTTTCTTGTGGAACGGAAACACCAAGGCTAGTTTTGTTGCCTAATGTCGGTAAATCTTTTCATGAACCATCCTCCAATAGACATATATGTCTGTAGGACACTATATATGTCTGTAGCGCACTATGGGGAAAATGCTGAGCGAATAATTTATAATAGATTGCTCCTGGCTTTAGGGAGTCTTTTTTTTTTTTTTTGTGCGTACACGGAGGTGGAAAATCTTAGAAAGACACGTCCGCCGCAGCGCAACAGCGGGCGCGTGTGGGATTCACACCCACTAAAAACCACCCCCGGTCTCTCCAGCCCCAGCCCCGTGGGACCACCATTGAGGTATTACTTCGCGGGGTAGGTTTGCTCTTAGGCACTCATCCTTCTCCTATTTGCAGCTTTCCTCCTTCTTTGTTCTTTCAGCAACTCCTCCTGCATTTGGATGATTGCGGAGCTAACCGCAAGCCACTTCTCCTCGGACTCCAGCATCTCAGTAACCAAGCTCTCCGGGGTCCCGCTCCTGTCCAGCACCTGGTTTAAGCTCCTTCTCTCCATCGCAAATCGTGGGCAGTGAAACATCACATGCTCTGGATCCTCCGGTATGCCATCGCATCTGGGACAGTCCGGAAAATCATCCAACCCAAAGCGGTGCAGATACTGCCCGTAGCAACCACCGTGTCCCGTGAGGAACTGGGTAATGTGGTAGTTGGTATCCCCATGTTTTCGCTCAAGCCACACCCTAATGTTGGGAATGAGCCTGTGCGTCCACCGACCTTTCGCAGACTCGTCCCATCTGCGTTGCCAGAGATCAAGCGACTCTGACCTTGCCGCATTTCTACGCTGTGCATGCCCCTCCATATGTCTTGCATTGTACAGGACACTCATTTCTTTGGCCAGAATGTCAACCGGGATCATGCCTGCCACCACCAACACTGCCTCATCTGATGTGGTTCTAAAAGCACTGCAAACCCTCAAAGCCATCCGCCGGTAAACCGAGTTCACCTGCTTTCGTCTCTGAGAGTTTGCAAGCGCCTCTGCCCACACAGGCGACGAGTAGAGCAGGATGGAGCGCACCACTCCGGCTAGCACCAACCTCCGGCAATGTTTCGGCCCACCAATATTTGGCAACATTTTTGCAAGTGCCGTGGTGGCACTGGCTGCCTTTTGGCATGCATATTCTAGGTGCTCCCTAAAACTCAATTTTGTATCAATTATTACCCCCAGGTATTTGATAGCCGGCTTTGATACGACCGTATGTCCACCGACCTCCACTTTTACCGTATTATGATATTTTTCCTGCGTTTCGTTATCAAGACCGCTTCCGTTTTCGCGTCCGCCAAGGTCAGCCCGGCCTTTTCTAGCCAGGACTTTACCGCTCTCACTGTTTCCGTTGTGTAAACCTCCACATCTTCTGGGTGTTTTGCTGCAACAACCACAGCTAGGTCATCAGCAAAGCCGACAATCGTAGTCCCCTCTAGGACGGGAAGAGCAACCACCCCATTATACATGATATTCCACAACAGGGGACCAAGTACCGATCCCTGTGGTACCCCGGCTGTGACAATGTACTCTTTGGGACCCTCATCCGTCCCGTACCAGAGAGTCCTCTCTGAGAGGTAGTTTTCCACCGAATTCGCTAAGTATCCGGGGACACCTATGTCAGCCAACGCCCGTTTAATTCTATTCCAGTTGGCCGAGTTGAATGCGTTTTTGACATCCAACGCCACCACGGCACAGCAGCCGCCAGAAATCAGTGCACCTTTTGCCAGGTTTACCACCATGCCAATTGCGTCCACCGTAGAGTGGGCGCGTCGGAAACCAAACTGGCGTTCCGACAAACCATTGCTGGCTTCAACGATGGGCAGGAGTCTGTTGTAGATGACTCTCTCCATCATCTTCCCCATTGTATCCAACAGGCAGATAGGACGATACGACGCTGGGTTTCCAGGTTGCTTGCCAGGCTTCAGAAGCAACACCAACTTTTGCTTTTTCCACTGGGCAGGGAATATTCCTTCTTTTAGGCACGCCTCGAAGGCTTTAGGGAGTCTGGGAGGCTTCGTCTAGCTTATACCTTTCATTTTGATGTATGTTTCCTTCGGATTCTTTAGATTCTGATCTGTTCGATCTGGATGAAAGTAGACTGCATCACGGATCACTTTCTCCAGGGACCTGTTAAAGAGGACGCATGATGGGGCATCCAGTTGTCTTTGATCGTTGTTGATGTTGAATGGTCTCGAGAATGATGCTGCTACTTTTATCTAGCCTCGCACATTGGTCAGGGTCAGCCTAGTTAGTCTTGTCAATTTCGTCGGGATACCGAATTCTCTCATGGCCGTGCACAGTTTTACCCTGACTATGCTGTCATAGGCCACTTTAAAGTCGATGAAAAGATGGTGCAACTGGTGTCCATATTCTAACAGATTTTCCATCGTTTGCCGCAGAGAGAAAATCTGATCTGCTGCTGACTTGCCTGGAATGAAGCCTCTTTGGTATGGGCCAATGATGTTCTGGGCGAGCTATCGGCGTAGCAAGATAGCGCAGAATAACTTATACATGTTACTCAGCATCGTGATACCTCTATATTTGCTGCACTGCGTGATCCCGCTTTTTATGTATTAGCCCTCGTTGCCAGTTGTGAGGCATTGATTCGCTGTCCCATACTTTGTGCATCAGTTGATGGACCGCTTGGTGGAATTGGTCACCCCTATATTTAACCAATTCGGTTGAAAGGCCATCGACTCCTGGCGACTTATGATTTTTAAACCGATGAATTGCACGGACTGTTTCTTCTATACTTGGTGGTGGTAGCATTTGCCCGTCGCCTTCAGTTGGCGGGACCTCCAACTCGCCGATATTTTGGTTGTTAAGCAAATGCTCAACCCACCGCTTCAATATGCCCACTCTGTCGGAAATCATGTTTCCCTCTTCGTCTCGGCAGGATGAGCATGGAGGTGTGTAAGGTTTTATTCTGCTGACTTGTTGGTAAAACTTGCGCGGCTGGTGCGGTTGTTCCCGGTACTTTTCGAGTTGACAGACTTGTTGGTTCTCTCAGGCCTCCTTTTTCCGTCGGTGAAGTCGCTTCTCGCTCGATGGAGTTCGTGATAAGTTTCTGCGCGTGTTCGCGTTCTTTGAGAATACAACATTACTCGGTATGCAACATTCTTCCATTCTCTTGCTAGCTTACATTCATCGTCAAACCAGCCGTTCCGACTTTTCTTGCGGCTGGGGCCAAGTATGTTTCTGGCCGTATCAATGATAACGATCTTCAGGTGATTGTGAAGATCATTTCTTGACGCTTCATCTCTGTTGACTGCAGTTATTGCGGCATCCATTTCGTTCTTATAGGTGTTGTGGAGGGATGTGTTGTGGATGTCTTCAGTATTCACTCACACCTGATTTTCAGAGGGGATTGTAGGTGGTGTCGTAATTCGAGCTCGGAGCACCATGCCAACGAGATAGTGATCCGAGTCTATATTGGCCCCCCTATATGTTCTGACATTCATCAAGGCTGAGATCCCATCTGGAGAGGTCCACGTATGTTTGTGAACCACTTTGCGCGCAAACCAGGTACTTCCAACAACCATTTCGTGCGATACTGCTAACTGAATAATCTGCAGTTCGTTATCATTGGTCTCCTTATGTAGCCTATGGGAGCCGAGGTATTGCCTGAATACGGGCTCCGTCCTTACTTGACTGTTGAAATTTCCAAGTATGATTTTGATTTCATACTTGGGATAGGCTTCGAGGATCCGCTCGACTGCCTCGTAGAAGGTATGCTTCTCCGACTCTGCATTCTCCTCTGTAGGATCGTGAATGTTTATGAATTATATTTTTAAACTTGCCTCGCAATCGCAGAGTGCATAGCTTTTCGCTTATATTTTCAAAGCCGATAACAACAGGTTTCTTTTTTGGCTGACTAAGAAACCTACTCCGAGCACATGATTTACTGGATGGCCACTATCATATATGGTGTAGCGGCTCTTCTCCAGGAAACCGGCATTTCTTGCAATGCTGTTACATCAGCATTATATTGGGACAGGGTATCGGCTAGCTGCTCAGCAGCATTCGGTCTGTACAGGGAGCGCACGTTCCACGAGAAAATGCGCAAACCGTTATTCCATTGTCGTTGCCGGGTTCGTCGTTTTGAAATCCATCCTGTCCGAGGCTCTTTCCGTGGCTTCGTAACATGGTTTTCCGTGTAGGGTTGTCAGCCCTACCCAACCCCCAACCTGGAGGAACGGTTGGTACATTTTGTTCCGTTTTTAGGAGCAGGTGACTCGCGTTCATCCTTCTCCATCTGCAGTTTTTCATGAAGGAAGAACTCCACCACGTGGAGGTAGAGATAGGGTTTGGTAATAGAGCTGTTGGTATTGGTTCAGCAGAGGTTTCCCAGGTTTTATTCTCCATCGTGGGTACCAATCCATGTTTCGCCCTGGAACCTATACTACTCTGACTCTGTTAACGAAATATTGCAATCAAATTGCGATTAGAATTTTTATCCATATCAGTCAGGTTCATGGTAGCAGGTTAATATAAATGGCACCCAATGTGGGGCTACCGCTACTCTCAGAAACTTTATGATTATTTTCCAACCTGCTCGAATTATAATACTAAAAATATTATGCAGTGGAGTAAAATGAGAGAGATCATTCAGAGGGAAAAATTCCTCATAGCTTTGCTAGGTTATTGAATTTGGATAAAAATCTGGCATCGTTACCCTTACGATCTATAAGAGTAGTCAGCTCATTGCAAAGATTGCAGTTCACAAATTCTCTTGATTTAATTCTGAGTTTTCAATCATTTTTGTTAATCTGCTTTAAAGAAAGTATCTCTGGTATTTCCGGCGTTTATGGCATATACAATGTATCTTTTAGCCTCAAAGTTCATCAGCATTAGGAAATCTACATGACTTGGGGTAAACTTGGTGTACAGAGCCATCCAACAATGTCAATTGTCGGAAGATCGTTTCTGTAAAGTTTAGAGAACTTTCTTCTTGTTGACCTTCGGAAGCAAAGAAATCACAGCCAGTCTTTACTACTGCCCGAATGTGACTCACTCGTACCTAAAGAGGACGTAGCTCCATAAAGATTTCCTAGACAGTGGAATCGTCATTCAAGTGAACAATGAGCAACCTTAACTAGTGAATCCTCAATTTCGTGTCGAATTCATTGTTAAAAAGTTTGCAAAGTCCCGACCGAAACTATTGTTGCCTTGTTTGCAGCCATTCATTCCCACATGCTTGCATGCAATATACATAGATACGAGTATCTATAGACGTCTGGATTCATCCCATGACAAAACGAGGTTGAAATTCATTTCTGCGACGACGTTTTAAAGACGTCGCCCGTTGTTTACCTAACAAACGAATTACAAACTGTCCTACAAACTTTCTCCTACATACAATTGGGAAATGGAGAAGCTTATGGTTCTCTGCTAATTATTTAGTCATTTAGATCAAGTTGTTTTGATACTCTTGTAAATACACCAATTAAGCATTTAAAAAGCAACCGAAACGCTCTGCAGACATTTAAAATATTGAAGAAATGTAACCAAACTGTAATTAGGACTTAATTTAAGTTGAAGCCAACGACAAATGTTTGCATGAGTAGAGCTAATTACTTACAAAACTTAAAGCGAATTTCTGGAAGAGAGTTACTAACGCTGATTGTTTCTTTAATAAATGACTGTGTTAGCGGATAGTGCCTGGGTTGGTTGATTGTACAGTGGATAATGTACATATAACGAAACGGTTGGATTGAATTAAACTGGGCGGGAATGTATCTAAACTTAATATACGCGAAATCATAATTAACGAATACAATTTCAACTTTTCTGCCTAAACTAATTAGGCCTACATAAGTACGTTTAGATATAATTTCTCTCAGTAATAGAAAACGCATCTTGGTTTTGTTACGGCTGGCACAGGTAACCATGCATAATGGTGTATCTCGGAATTAGGCCACATTCGCTGCTAATTGATTCGAAGAATATTAACTTTGCGGTTTAATCCATACGTCTAACATGCTATTATAAATAATTGTTAAGAAAGTCAGGTTTAATTGAGTCTGCCAGTAGACGGTTGCCATATTATTAATGCATGTATTTCTGAATTGCACCTTTGTGTTATTATGCAGATGTATGAAAATTGGGGTGGGGGTGGGTGGTGGAGGTTATTATGGGGCTATAAGTTATCGAGTGTGCCCATAAGGAAGGTAGAGTAGGTAGGTATCAGTGGCTGCTGAGGTCTCTCTGAGGCCCCCAAATAATGGTTTACCCAGTGTCCGTAGCCTGACTCTAGCCAGAGCTAGACAATCGCAGAGGAAGTGCCTGAGGGTTTCCCCCTCTTCACCGCAGCTTCGGCAATACCTATTGTAGGCTGTGCCGAGCATGGCGGCATGGTCAACTATGGGCCAGTGCTCTGTACAGACCGCCGTAATCTTGTTTGCATTTGAACGCGTCTGGCTGCGCTGGGGCTCTCGTGATCGAGGCACAGGTGGAGAACCTACGTCAACTGAGGTCCGCGGAGACCCCATTTCTTTACACAGGTTCTCTTGCAGGCATAGAATGCTATACACTCCGCATATCGCGACTCACAGGCAAACCATTCGCAACGCTCCTTTCATGATGTCGCTTATAATGGAGGGGAACTTCCTCACACTAATATCATCATGTGGTCGGCATACGCCACTACCTTCACTCCGCTTCTGTCCAATATTTGCAAAATTTCGACCATAACTATTAACCAGGGCATCGGACATATGGCGCCACCCTTAGCATAGATATAATCCAATGCGAAAGATACCCCTTCAATCCAATACTGTACAAGGTTTCCTTAATGGCGTTGCTGAATGCTCGCTCTATATCCAAGAAGCCAGCTAGAATATAATGCTTGTATTGCAGTGACCACTCAACCGTGCCAGTTATCTCGTAGAGAGTAGTTTCTGTGGATTTGCCTTTAAGGCTGGGACTTAGAGAAAGGCGTTCTCTCCATAATCGCTCTTAAGAGAATGTCCAGGTCGCGCTCTAGGGTCTTCAACACAAAAAGGTGAGCTTAATTGGTCGTAAACCCTTCGCGGCCTGTAGCATGATTGGCTTTATGCTATCTGGACCCGGAGATTTATATGCGGAGAAGCTGTTTATAGCCCAGCCGATTTTATCCTCGGTAATTACCGATTTGATAGTCTCGCATGACTGGGGTGGCTGCAAACATTCCAAGCAAGGCTCTAACTCACAGTCATCTGCGCTGGCGGGAAAGGGCGTCTAAACCAGCAGCTCCAAGGTTTCGCCAGAAAATTCCATCTAGGGATTTTTTAAGATAGGATGGGTTCTATTTTCCTTGGATGGAATCTTACTGAGCCTTGCGGATTCGCTGGTGCTTTCGATGTTCTGACAACAGTCCAACCAAGATCGCCTCTTGTCGGAGAGATCTTCCTTTCACCAGGGTAGCAGTGTCTACTTGCTGTATTTGGACTCTAGACTCTAAAGGCCATGTCGGGTGCCTTTTTCAGAGCCCTTTGACTCCAGTTCGTCTGTTGTTCCAATCTTGCCAATTTTGCCATCGGAGTGTTTATCCTTGATTACTTAGCCAAACTTCTTCAAGTGGATCTCCCAGGGGTTTCTGAAGGGCTTGGAGACCTTCGCGGGGAGATCTTGATGAAAATAATCCAACTATGATCTGAGAGGACCTCCTCCCAACCGTTACAGTACTCCGAGCTGGTTAAATGGAAGGTTGGTGTACTGCCCCTGTTACGCACCAACAGATTGTTATTAATATTAAAATCAAAGAATGACTCACCTCTCTCGTTGATTTTCGTGCTGCCCCAAAGCGTAGGTCTTGCATTGGTGTCGTAGCTTTTCAATAGGTTAGCCTTCTTTGTTGCTATGGTGCTCATCAACTATTGTAGTTCTTCTTGCGGAGCTGATTAATCGTAAGCGGTGCAAGCCGAGGAAATATAACGTTTTCGGCCCCTGCCTGGTCGGTTGAATTCAGGTCTGGATACAGAAAATCGGGCAAACTCTTTCTCGCGAGGATACATTCTCTAGGTCTGTCCCGATCAGCGTCTGCTGTGCTGTGAAATATATTATAACACTTGCTTTGGAGCCCTTTGATGGTTGGTCGCCTTCGATCCATTGTTCGTAGGTTTCCTTGAGTATCACTAATCCGCCATATTTGCCTTTCAGTCTCAGTCGTAGTGTGCCCTATTTACGATTGCATTTCTACTCCGAGCTGTCGCTTTTGGTTGCATTTAAAGATTAACTGATTCTTAAGCTTGGAAATAGACTGCTTCTACTCTCCCCTCCCCTTCCTCATCCTATAGTTTTCTTCCCTGGAATTCAGAATGTTTTTTTTCGTTAAGATGTGTTTCTCTATAGTGGATATAATTGCATCCATGGTGCTTGCCGTAGTTGTCCCTGCTTTGTTTAGTAGGCTGGGGTTGGAATTTTGCTTCCCCTTGAGCTACTTTTGATATTTTAGATGCCTCACTGTCCCCGTTTATTCCAGAAGACGACGTTGATACCGTGGCTGTGTCTTGGTCTGTCATGCACATTTTTCACAGAAACACCTAGACTTACTGATACCTAATTTGGTAGAAAGATTGGTACTGTGAACTTAATTCCGAAGATTATTTTGCTCAACTTAACGGGGTCTCCCTATACATGCAAAATAGGGTTGTAATTTTTTTCACCGAATATTGCTACGAGCGGTATCAAATGAAACGACTCAATTAGTGCTTTCCGAGACACTTTTAATTTTGACGTCAATTGTAGTGTGCGAAGGTTGGGGTCAAAGAAAGGCTACTTAAATGCCCAGAAACCACCCAACTGAAAAATCTAAAAAAACATACTGATGCTCCTATATGACACCTAAATTCCTTGTTATCCTTATATCGGTATTAATTCAAGTAAAGTTAATAATCACATATTACTGTGGAATCCCGAGATTTCGTATCCCGATTGGCACTCCTTCTTAATGCGCTAGCTCGATGAACGGGAGCAGCCTGTTGTATATCATCCTCTCCAACATCTTCCCCATAGTGTCTAAAAGACTGATAGGGCGATATGAAGAGGGTGCGCCGGGTGGTCTTCGGGGCTTCGGTAGCAGAACCAGCCTCTGCCTCTTCCATTGAGCGGGAAACACTGCTTCAACCATGCATAATTCAAATGTACTTATGAACCAAGCGGGCCTGATTTTAACAGCCAACTTCAGGGCTTTGTTCGGAATCCGATCCAATCCCGGCACCTTATTGTTTCCAATTCCTCCACAGATCTCTTGTATTTCCTCTTTGGTTACCCCTTGGATTATGAAAACGTCCTGTTGAACCATTGGATGAGATCCGCTTTCTTCTTGTTGTAGGAAAAG
Source organism: Hermetia illucens (assembly GCF_905115235.1). Lineage (NCBI taxonomy): Eukaryota > Metazoa > Arthropoda > Insecta > Diptera > Stratiomyidae > Hermetia > Hermetia illucens. Next base: position 197,337,329 of record NC_051849.1, read on the forward strand.
GATTGGGATTATTTTGATCAAGAGTCGCGGGTACGTCACTTGGGATGAATTTTGTCCACGAATTTTGTTCATCACAACCTTGTAAGCAGCGTCTCATGGGTTCGTATTTGCTTCACTGCTTGTAGCAATTTCGCCTACTTTCCCGTATAGCCTTCTTAAGGCTACTTCGAAGACCGCGGTATTCTTTCTCCGACTAGTTATGTTCTGGTTTCCCTCAATTTCATTGGCAAACCCCCTTGCTCGCAGAAACGATGCTCTTAACACCGTGATTTCTTGGTTCCACCAGTTGTTTGGTTTGCTACTGAGATGGAACTTGCGTCACGGCATTGTAGAGTCGCCGACCTCAGTTATCCGTTGACATAAGTGGCTTTTCCAGCGCCCTTCGGGTCGTAACCTCGCGACTGTCGCCTCCCCCGTTCCCGATGTCGAGAAGGATGGTCTGATGGCCACTGTAGGTATAGTGTTCACTCACCAGCCAGACCATCCCTCTCGCCAACGAAGTGCTGAGGTAAGCCGGGTCGACGATTGAGCCTAGCCCTCTGCCTCGGAAGGTGGGCACGCATCCAGCATTGGCGAGTACAATGTCCGCCTCCGCGAAGATTTCAATCAGGATTTGGCAATATCGCCACGTTCCCCGATGAGTCTTTCACTCATGTAACACTAACGTAATTTCGGTACGGCTCACATATTACCGCCACGTCCACATTCGACTCTCGAATGGTTTGCAAGAGCAAGTGTTGAGCTGCCTCGCAATGGTTGAGGTTGATTTGTGTCAACGTCATTTAGCCTTACGATTCAGCTCCCTCCTATATGCCGGGCCCCTGCCACCACCTGCAACGTGCCGGTCATCTGGTCCCATTTTCGAGAGGACGAGGACGGAAGTTTCGCTATTTTTAACTTACTCTCTATAAATCAATTCCAATTCGTGATAAAAGCAAAGTTTCTATTGCGCTGATCAAGGAAGCGTACAACATATCATATACGTATATCACGTTAGGATAGAACCGTGATGTTTGTGAAGATTTTGATAGGCTGTCAAGGAAATTAAGCATTGACTGCTTACTAGCAACAATGAATATCGACGACGAAACATTTCACTACGAGTATGACGTCCCATGAAGTTCCACTTATACCCACCCTCTCTACAAGCAGAGGTAATATCTCATTCACCATCAATAAGCTCGAGCGGAGTCAAACCACCGGCCTTAATGAACTCCTTGCCAAACTTTGCAACGCCAGCAGGGTTTTCATTTCTTGCTTCCTAAAACTCCCGGGAACTTCAGATCTTCGCCAATGAATGAAAGATGAGGATGGCCGTTGAGATTCCTGAAAAGAACATCTACCCCTTTTACGTCAATTGAATGGTACTTTCAGTCTCTCTACTATCGTAAAGATAACAGCAAAATAATCCTCGGAAGGTTCATTGACGGAAAACAAGCTGGTTTACGCTTTGCTGGAAGCTCCTGCGTTGACCATTTTCACATCCCTTCAGATCATTGTGGGCAGCGCGGCGACTTGAGATACCATTTACACTCACTTTTCGTAGACGTGGTGAACCCTTCAACATCTTTCTACTATCACCTCGACTACACTAAATTTCTTTGCTTTCTCACCCGTTCATAGACCTTATCCAAATGACTTTCGGATTGGATAAGGAAGCAAACAGAACCAAATTGGAAATAGATACAAACAAAAAAATTGTTCTAATTATGTTGGCTTATTGTACTCTTCCAACTTTCGTTAACATGCGAAATAGCGAAGTCATTGATCAATTAGTGTAGGTAGCATTGTTTTTGCAAACGGTGACACCCAATTGAGTGTCATTCGGCATATTGGCAGAGTTGGAAATGACTTCCCTGTTCTATCCAGAATCTGAAAATGCAGATACTGCATGACCAATATCAAGTTAGTTTGATTCCAGACCTACGTTTTGTCTACACTGCTATATGGGAAAGCTCAAAGTCTTCAAACTGTTGGAATATACTGGTCGCTCACAAACAAACGAAGAACTAACTTGAGACTTTGCTCGTGAACGCGATCAGAAGGGTGGTCTTCCCGAGTGGCAATACGGGTTTCGTAGAGCATGGTCCACGGTTGATGCCATTACAACGGTCGTGGACCTCGTTCTGGACGGTGGTGACGCTGATGTCAGGAGCGCCTTTAATTCAGGCAACTAGGGTTGAATTAAGGGCACCCTGGCTAAACTGGGTGTTCCTGGTTACTTAGCGCGGATAATTGAGAGTTACCTTTCGGAGAGACTTCTTTGTTACGAGACGGACGACGGATTGAAGGAATATGTTGTGACAGCAGGTGTTCCCCAGGGCTCCGTACTGAGGCCCCTGCTGTGGAACATAATGTATGACAGAGTGTTCCAAGGGAGATAACATTGATTGGTTTTGGAGACGACCTGGCAGTGGTAGTAGTTACGAAAGACTAATAGGACGTGGAACTGTATGCAAATGAAACCATTCATGCTATCAAAGCATGGCTCCAAATCGTGAAATTGAACTTCGCGGCAAATAAGACGGAGGCCGTCCTTATTACCAATCGCTGGAAAAACAATAAGGCCAAAATCCGGGTTGGTAATCGCGAGGTCGTTTCAAAATCGATCATTAGATACTTGAGGGTAATGATCGATGCCAAGTTGAGCTTCAAGGGGCACCTGGACTATGCTCGCGAAAAGGCAGTAAAGGCTAGTTCATCTCTAGTAAGGATGATGCCAAATTTTGGGCCAAGATCTAGTCGCCAGCTGCTTATCGCAGGGGTGATGAAATTCAGCCTGCTATACACGGCTTCTGTCTGGGCGTGCGCACTGGATAACAACGAGAAGGGTAAGTTCAGCACACCACTGAGGGTGTGCAGTGCTTATAGGATGGCATCAGGTGAGGCAGTGTATGTCATCGTGAGAATGATTTCCTTGGATCTTCCGGCCGAAGTAATTGAAAGCTTTCTAAAGGCTACTAGGAAGGAGCTATACAGGAGATGGAAGCAACGGTGGGATAATTCCAAAAGAGAACCCATACACTGATTGCGTGTATTTAAAGGTGGGTAGAGCGCAAATATGGATAATTAAATTACCAGCTAATGCGGTTCCTTACGGGACATGATGGGTACAGGAAGTACTTGCATCGCTTCGGATTGGATGAGTCTCCAGACTTTCCCGAATGCACCGCTACACCGCATGACCCGAGGATGCTATGTTCCACTGTCCGAGATTCTTGAATGAAAGAAGTAGGTTAAACGATGCCCTCAACGCAGCTATCGGACCACATAATTTCATGGAGGAGATGCTGAGATCCACAGCAAGCTGGAGTGCGATAAAGGGAACAGTAACTGCGATACAGGAGAAGTTGAACGAACTGGAACGAGCCTGGAAAAGCGCGACCGACGCGTGACTTAGTTGTCCTGGTGTAAACCAGGGTTCTCCTCGGGAAGTAATACTTCACGGTGATCCCGCGTGGATATGGGTGGAGAAGTGGGGGTGGTTTAAGTGGGTGAGAATCCCACATACTGCTGCAACCTGCCGCTGGAGCGTCTTTTTAAGATTTCCACCTCCACCCATAAATAAAAAACCCTAAATATCCTAAATAGTTCATACATGTACGTGCATCTCGGTAAGGGATCAGGAACTCTCCTGGGAAATGGATGAAAATGTGGAAAGTATTTCTGAAATGAAAAAAATAAAAAGAATTAATGAAACGTTCTCAGACGTGTAGTAAATGTATCTGAAAAACCACACGCGGATGCAATATGCACAAACAGAAACACCCTTGGTAGCCAGAAATCCGGTAGTGAAGCGCAGATAATATCTGTGAAACTATGGATATTTTGATAACGGTGGTAGCAATGCACATACATCCGCCACCCAACTGTATCTGCAGATATATAGTATTTTCCGCGAATTACATCTGGCTGTGTCGCTAAAGATACTTGTTCTTTTATAAATCCATATTTACGTACGTCTGTATGTAGGCATCTTGACAATTAACCAATACCGGCGATTGTAGGATTGTAGCTGTTATGTGGTTGCCCGTAGTTTGCCGCAACTGGTTTTGCTCTCTTGGAAGTTTATGTAGATAACCGCATCCGTTGCAACTTGGACTGCTGTTGACACACTTCCCAGGAATTGGCTTCCAATACCAAATGCATTTGGTTGTACAATGCAGTGAGTACTTCTGGTCTGCACTGCATTGTTTAACATTCGGTGAAAGAAGTATTAAAGCGTTTTCATATATCAAGGACGTTCGCAAGCTCCTATTAAAATCGATTTTTGAATAATTTGTAAGAATTCCATGACCGACTAAATAGCGTATGCTTTAAAGGACTTTCCGAGATTTGTGCCTCAGAAATTGACAAACTTTCACATAGTTCACCAGCACATTATTTTCCATTATTCCTTTTGTTACCATCGAAAATTCGTTCAGATGGAGCCAAGCATCAGATAAATTTTAAATATATCCAATATTCATCTGCGGTTGTGCATGCGATGTGGAATAATTATTCTTTCACAAAATGTACAGCACTTAATGCACCTGTCGTTGATAGCATTCACGATATACCAATTAGCTACCTTTCGTCGCAAATCTGGATGCAATTCGAAATTATCTTCTCTCCTCTGCTGATTTATATGGAAATTGCATGTAGATTTAAGTTATGGGGCATATCTGCCTTTGCTGCCGTTGTTGCCAATGACCACAATGAATTACGCTTCGGGCAGAGTTGAGAAGTCTGTATCTGTCCTGAATTTAGCTAGGTACAAAGATGGAGGTGAAACCACAAATTGACAGGTATACCTTAAAGTAATCTCATAGTACTGCTGCGGAAGGTGAGATCCCTACACGTTCTGGTGTTATTCGCCCATGCATAAGGAATAATTCCCTACATATGATAAATATTGGGTGGGAGGAAATCAATTTCACAATGGATCAGCTTATGGTTTTTTCGTAGGTCCCCGAGGGACGTAATCACATCCTTTCTTGAAGGTTATCGGCTTAAAGGTCACAAACATTTGATATTTGGTTAATGGATGCGTACATATATCCATGTTACAGCAATAAATTTAAATTGTTGTATTCTTGGAAACTGTGTGTGCATACAGACAAATGACTTGAAATCACTTCAAAAGAAAGAAAATTTCTTAATTTGTAATCTATCTTTTATGAAGTATCTAGGACGTGCTATGTATCAAAAATTAATTAAGGGGTTAACCCGACTCGTTGCGCAAAAAATAGGTTATTCTATTTTTTTTTTTTAAAGAAATCTACGAAACTTTTTTGAACACTCATTATACCATCTTAAAGTGCATACATTGAACAACTTACGACAAACTTCACTTCAATATAATTCGTACTCATGTCATGTTTACAATAACATATAAATGGAACGATTACCATCTGTCGCTATTAATTAACTCGATCATCGGTCGTGCCCGCAGGCCCGAACTCGAGCTACTTCTTGCCGAGCAGAATCCCGACATAGTGCTCCTGTGTGAAACCAGACTGAACTATAAGCATAGGCCCATTTTCCGAAATTTCAACCTTTTCAGAACTGACCGTCCTCAGTCCAATCTTCAAGGCCGAGACACCTGTGGTGGAACGGGCATCCTTATTTCTGACAAATTCCTTCCCAAATAATTCTTCCCTCCACCCAATAGCTTTAAATCTATTGAGGTTACCCTTATTTCCTTTGAAATCCAATCGTTCTTGGTGTTCGTTGCTGCTGTCTAATGTCCCGATCAATCCTTTGATACCCATGATATCCGTTTGATCCTATCCTACTGTGCCGCTCAACGGAGGGCAGGCAAGTCCTGGTTCATAAATCTAGGTGGAGACCTCAACACCAGGCACCCGTCATGGTTCAATGTACGGTCGAACAAGAACGGGGAAACTTTCCACCATTTCCTAACCACCTCTAATCCCAATATCAACCTTTCCCACTTCAGCTCTGCCTTTCCCATATTAATTAAAGGTTATTACCATCCCTACCTCGACCACTTCCTAATCAGTAGCAGTCTAACTCTCAAATCCAATCCCAATACTTCTCCCTTCCTAGAAACAGTCCCCGGAGAGGGCCGAGGATTGATCCTTGTGGAATTTCGCAGGTTGTTATATATGCCTTGGGTCCATCGTCCAAATCGTAACACAATATCCTCTCCCGCAGAAATTCCTTGACTAAGTGCACTAGGTATTTAGGAGCGCCCAATTCGGCTACAGCCTTAATTATTTTGCTCCATTTTGCCGTATTAAAGGCATTCTTCACGTCGAGAGTAACTACAGCCCAAGATTTATTGGCCTCCATTGCTTTTTCCGCAATTTCCGTCACCGTGGTGATGGCATTGACAGTAGATCCTGCCTTTCGGAATCCGAACTACGAGAGACCACCCACCTTGTCCCATTCGAAAAGTTTACCGATGCCGTTTAGCAGGCATATAGGTCTATAAGACGAAGGATCACCTAAAGGTTTATTTGGCCTCGGGATTAGCACAAGCTTCTGTTTCCTCCACTCTTCCGGGAAAATCCTATGTATGAGGCATGTCGTAAATGTTTCAACGAACCACCTTGCGGCTGTATCGACGGCCACTGTCAGTGCTTTATTCGGAATGCCGTCTAAACCTGGGGCTTCATTTTCGGCAATCTTCTTCGAGGCTTCCAGGACTTCTTCAGTGGTTACCTCGGGAATTTCATCGGGATCTATCTGGACAATGGGTAGGTTCGATTTACTTGAAACTTGTGGGAGGAGAGTGCTAATGATATCCTGCAGCAAATCAGGGTTGGTGTTCGGCGGTGAGCGCTTTCCCTTCATTGATGCCATAACTGCCTTGTATGAACTTCCCCATGGGTCGAAGTCCGCTTCCTTGCATAACCTCTTCCGTTCTAGAGATGGATACTTGCAATTCTTTCCTCGCCTTCTTATATCGGTTGTGTAACTCTTCAGACTCAGGGCGGTTTCTGCTACGTTGGCTGTGTCTTCTGGCTTTAAGGCAAACTTTACAAAGTTCATCGATTTCGGCATTGCATCATTAGTTGGGGCATTCGTTTTTTGAGTACCGTGCGGCGGGGCATGGAAGCGTCACACGCTTTTTGTATCTTTTCAAGAACCTGTGCCACCTTTTCTCCTGCATTTCCCACCGGCATCGCTTCCTACAGAAGTATTTCCTCGAAAATTTCTTTATCAAGTTTTTTGGATGTCCAACCTGAAAAAGGCGAATTACTTCAAGGACCCATTCTCAGAAGCTACCCAATCGAAAAATCTGAAATCTGAAATCTGGTGGTCCGAGCATATGGTTTCTAGGCCTCAAAATACTGTCCGTCACGATATTTGCTCAAATATAGTTAATATCAGTACATTTTGATGTTTTTAAAATTTATCCTATTCATCCTGGATCCGTAAAATTTGCAGTAGGATAGGTTTTAATAGGAAGCATCATGCTGAAAGGTTTGGTGGAAATCTTACTATTACTAACAAAGGTCTAATAGGCCAGAGTCGTTCCATTTGGGTCAAATAACTACATTGCTAAGAGATAAATTGTCAGTACCATGTCGAACTGAATATCGGGTATATTCAACGTATTCGTATTTTTAAAGAAGAGGGAATGGGACTGGATTGCATAGGAGGGGGAAAGGAACGGGATGTGTAGAGACGGGGAAGGATCGCTTGGGATGGTAAGAGGTAAGCCTAGTTACAAGTGATATGGAAACGCTGAGAGAGTTGAGTTTGCATAAAAGCATCTTGTGATCTACAGGGCGGAAGGATGTAGTGAGTATGCACTTCCTGCCGCGAACTTAAACATTTGGCAGCAAAATTGGTGAAGTCGAGCTGGTTGGAGGCAGTGAACTTACGTTTGACAAAGTCGTGCTGCACTTTCACTCCGAGATAGTCAAGTGAGTGAACAATGAGTTGCTGACATACCTTCCCAAGATTTTGGAATAGGAGGAGAGGATCGAAATGGGACGGTAATTATCAGCAAGGTTGCGACCGCCACTTTTGTGAACGGGCATGATGGACTCTCCTTCTACAAGGCAGGAAAATGGTTATCGTTGAGGCTCTTGTTGAAAATGCAGCAAATGCAAGGAAAAAATATTGACCACTTTTAATCAAAATGAGGTTAGGAAGTATGTCGTGACCAGGGCCAACATCGTCGTTAAGGTTGCCAATGAGGTATTTACTAAGAAAAGGGGAAAGAAGGGTAATGACTGGAGATGTATGTTAGAGTATTCTGCATTCAGTCGTGGGAGAGAAAAGTGGGAGGAGGAGGCACATAGGCTTATGAAAACTCGCGGCAGAGTAAGTCACAAGAAATTTGGGGCGACGTAACAAGGAAAGGGATCTGATGGAATGGTATAGAAGATGGTATAGACGATGCTGAGTTATTATGCTGAGACGATATACTAGGGGACCCAGCTGATTATCGTGAGTGCTGAGTTTAGGCGTTCGTTAACTCGTCTTACGAAAGTTAAACTCCTTCCAGGCCTGTGCACGACAGGGAAGTGGAGTCGGGCGATTTGGGAATCAAATTCGAAGGGAGGATCATGGGCGCAAGAAGCAACGTAAGAGAGATCATTAGGACATTTTAAAAAGCAACCAACAGGAAGGTTGGAGCGGGCAAAATTAAGAGTTCGATTTAAGTGATTTCTAGAAAAGCTAAATTGGAAGGGGGCGGTGCAGGTGTTCATCTAAGTGGATAAAAGAAAGAAAGTTTGGCTGAGCTATTGGGGAGGTAAGGAACGTCAGATGTAGTAGACCAAGAGAGCATAGGAGCGACCATGGAGGATGAAAGGACGAGAGGGGAACAAAATGGTTACCACTTCTGATAATCTGTTGTTCGTACAGGAAAGTGAGGCTAACGCAGGGCATCTATACTCAGGATGTCAAAATAAGAAATGATTGCGTAATGAATGCACAATTCAGTGAGAGAATCGTAGGTGGGGGTTGGGTAGGGCTGACAACCCTACTCGGAAAAAACTTACGAAGCCACAACAGGAGCCTCAGACTGGATGGATTTTACAATCACAAACCCGGAAACTACAAAGGAATAACGATTTGCGCATTTTGTCATTGAACGTGGCTCCCTGTCCAGAGAAGAAGCTGCGGTCACAAACATACTTGGCCCCAGCTGCAAAGAGAGTCGGAACGGCTGGTTTGACGATGAATGTAAGCTAGCAACGGAACGGAAGAACGCTGCATACCGAGTAATATTGAAGTCTCATAGGACGCGGTCACGCGTGGAGGCTTATCACGAACTCCGGCGAGCGGAGAAGCGACCTCACAGACGTAAAAGGAAGCCTGGGAGAACCAACAGGTCAATGAACTCGAAAAGTACAGGGAGCAACCACACGAGGCGCGCAAGTTTTACCAACAAGTCAGCAGGATGAAGCCTTACACAGCTCGATGTTCATCCTGCCGAGGTAAAGAGGGAAATCTGATTTCTGACAGAATGGCCATATTGGAGCAATGGGTTAAGTGCTTTGATAAGCTACTGAACAACCAGAACATCGGCGAGTTGGAGGTCCCGCCAACTAAAGCCGACGGACAAATACTGCCACCACCGGGTATAGGAGAAACAGTCCATGCAATTCATCGGCTTGAAAACCATAAGTCGCCAGGAGCCGATGGAATTACAGTCGAATTGGTTAGATATGGGGGCGCCCAATTACACCAAATGGTTCATCAACTTGTGCTCAAGGTGTGGGACAGCGAATCGATGCCTGACGATTGGCAACGGGGCATTATCTGTCTCATACATAAAAAGGGAGATATCACACAGTGCAGCAATTATAGAGGTATCATGTTGCTGAGTACCATCTATTAGATATTCTGCGCTATCTTGCTAGGCCGGATAGCCCCCTACGCCCAGAACGTCATTGCCCCCTACCAAAGGGGCTTCACTCCAGGCATATCAGCAACAAAAACTGTTGGAATATGGACATCTGTTGCACTATCTCTTCGTAGACTTTAAAGCCGCCCATGATAGCATAGTCAGGGTAAAACTGCACGCAGTTATGAGAGTATTCGGTATCCCGATGAAATTGGTAAGATTGACAAGGCGACCCTGATCAATGTGCGAGGCCAGATAAAAGCAGCAGGATCACTCTCGAGACCATTCTACATCAACAACGGTCTACGACAAGGGGATGCCCTATCATGTATCCTCTTTAACCTGGCCTTCGAGAAAGTGATCCGTGATGCTGAGATAATTGCAAGGGGTACGATCCTCTTTAAGTCCACCCAACTACTGGCCGATGCTGACGATATCGACATCATGGGAAGAATGCCCCGACACGTAAAAAGTGCCTTCAACCAGATCGAGCAGGCGGCACGGGATCTTGGACTGCACATTAATGAAGGCAAGACACAATATATGGTGGCAACCTCAGCACCAGAAATCAACCAACCAACAATATCAAACCGCACTGGTCAAACACGAGGAATAAGGAAAGGAGAGTAGAACTTTGAGAGGGTTGATAATTTCTCCTGCCTAGGGTCAAAAATCACAACCGATAACAGCTACGACGATGAAATCCGCGTACGATTGTTCTCAGCCAACAGAGCCTATTTCAGCTTACAAAAACTGTTCCGCTCGAAACGTCTCACCATAGGGTCAGAGCTCTTACTGTACAAGACAATGATCTTGCCAGTCCTGATGTATTAATCGGAGACTTCGGTTCTTATCATGAAGAATTGCGCACTCTTGGCCGCGGAGAGAGAAGAATGCTCTGAAGAATTTTTGGCCCCCTACATGGGGATGGACGATTCCGTAGCCTACATAACGACGAAATCTATGAGCGATACCATCACCGTCATGTTGTGGATAAAAGCTGGCTCAATAGGTTACGGTGGGCGGGTCACTTAATCAATATGGATGAGGATGATCCAGCCCGGAAAGTCTATAAAGGCAATATCTATGGTAGAAAAAGAAAATGATGCAGACCCTGCCTGAGATGGAGCGATGGCGTAGGTCAGGACGCCAGACAACTTTTGGGAATATCGAATTGGGGGGGGGGGATGTCTGGAGTTCCTTATTAAGGCAGGCCTAGACCGGATACCGGTTGTTGCGTCGTTGATGGTGATGATCCAACGTGATGTGTGAATGCCAAGGAAGATAATTTTGTATTCGACAACTTCGCCGTAAGACCCCGTATTTTATATTTTGGTAAAAATATTTGGAAAATTAATCAAGGTCGCCGAGGCAGGCAGCTGGACTGGGAATTTTTTCGAACTTGGTCCTCTGATAAGACTGATGAAGATCCCTTGTGGACAAAAGGAAGATTGGGCGATACCGTCGGAGTTGTGGAGATATGTTACTTTGACGGAAGCTATCAGTCGATCGGGAAAGCCAGCCCTTAGTTAACATCACATGCGGGAGAGGCGATGGGGTTAAGTGCGGGCCAGATGACGACAAGTGTAGGAGGCTAAGGATTCTTTTGCAGTGGTGCGATTGAAAATTGGGGATTTCGGAAACCTCGAAAGTGAGGTTGTGTTGATATATGATGCCGAAAGATTTTCTTAGGTCTGGGAGGTATTTCTTGTTTAGTATCCTCCAGATGATACCTAGAAGAATGTCCGTTTTAAGGCCAAGAAGCACGTGCTCAAGCATGTGTTTAGGTCACATACTGCTCGTCGACTTACTCTTCCACTCGAATATATTGCCGGGGGAAGATGGAGGTAGACCTGTAGGCCTTTTTGTTCTTAGGGATGAGGGTTACACTAGTATTCTCCCAGTCGTTAGGGTAATGGGCGTTGAGGAGGCAGTGCTTGATGATTGCATATGACTGTGAATAGAATTCTTGTTTTTAGATACCACGATCGATTCCGTGAAAATATTCCGTGTTATAAAATGGGGTCTTGGATGTTTTTCTCCTGAGTATGAAAAAGGTTTTGTGTTGGTTTGGAGCAGGAGAAAGCTGGAATCAAATGAAATCGAAAAATTGATTCGTTAGCCTCGGTTTCAAAACGTTGGTAGCGAAGTTAGTGGTTAGCTTGAAGGTAGTGGTTTACTAGGATGTTTACTTCTTTGGGCAGAGAGATGCGTTGAGGTAGAATTGCAGTTAGCTGGCATGTTTTGCCCAGCTGGAGGAAGTTTTTGAATTTGCTAAACATATAAAAAAAACCATGCTGGAGAGGCGCTTCTATTAGTTAAGAGAACAGCAGCGTGTGTCTATTTCTAAATAGTATCCGCCGCAGAGTTTTTTTGGTATTTGAAATAGTCGAGGATATGATTGGGGATGGAAATGAGGTTACGGTAGCTTAGGAGGTGGAACGCATTCAGTGCGCTGCCTACTGGCTGACCCATTTCGATATAGTGGTTAAATGTCCAGTTAGTGTTATAGTTGGATATCGTGATATTGGAGGGGGTTGGAGTGGATCAAGTTTGGATTTAAGTGGTAATGGTTAATAGGGACTGGATAACTGAAACTTAGGTTTTATCTGGTTGTTAATAAGAGCTGGTACTTAAACAAATATTTCTTCAGATTTTTCTTAAAATTATAGGTTTGCAAACTTTTTATTAGGCTTCCCACTTATAAACTTGCAATACAACGTTAAAACCAGTCGATGAGATTTGAGTGATTTACGAATCTAAAAGTATCTTACTTAAACTCTTCTTTATGGCTTTGTTTTTAAATTGGCTTTTTATGTGTTACGGGAGTCGGAAATTATAATAGTGAAGTGGTATATGCTTGTTACGTGTCTATCTATACATAGTTTGTTCTCTAATTGAAAATCTTTCAGTCCTTCTTATAACTGGGTGTTAAGATACAATGCTATCTATAGATATTGCTTTCCTTTCATTCGCTCGTCAGTATAGGAAAATGGATGGTCTGTGCTCGTATAAGGGAACCTCTTATCTTGATCATCTGAATCAGTAAAACCATTAACGCTTGCTATGATTAAGAAATATCTTTGATATTTTTCGTAGGAATCTCTTTATGTTATTCATTTTAAGGTGAATATATAATTTTGCATTTAATTTATTTCTTAATTTCTTCCGTTTTATTGATGCCTCATTCTGCAGTAATATTATATGATAAAAATCTTATCTCTTTGTTCAAATGTGGAGCAGTCTCTCATATCAATTTTACTGCTGCGAATAGTCCCAAAATTGCAATAAAAAAAAAGTGAATTTGAAAATTTCCATATTCGATGAATATTGTGGAGGACACAATGAAGCTGGCCCCTTGAATATTCATTTGAAAATGTCTTCATCAAAAACCTGTCCATGTCATCATTACACCCGTCACCCACAGTCTATTGGCTCGAGGAGGGCGGCTTCACTTCCAAGGTTTAGGGCTTCGTTGCTAAGACTTCTGCCCCTGTTACCATCCGTAGGCTGTTTGTGATTCAGTACGCATTCCACCTGGAGCTCGAGTGATTTACATAAGAATGCCATCGATGTATCTTGCCTTAATCCTTTCTTATAGTAGTAATGAACTTTTCAGAAGACCTTTGTCCATGGGCCGTGTTCAGGTGAGATGCTGCTGTGACGGTGGTTAAGTTGTTGTCGATGGGCTTCTTAGAATTATTGAAGGTGCTGCGGTAATTCGAAACGCCTAATAAAATTCTGAATCGGAAATCTTATGAGAATGTTGGAGTGAATGGAACTCAATTACTGTCACTATGAAACCTACAAAGCGTTAAATAATGTCAGCTCAAGCGGCATTTCGTGCTGTTGTTGTTTTAATGAACAAGCTGCCGACTTAATCATCTCAGGATTGAATCTGCCTTGGTTGTACCTGGCAAGTCACAATCACTTCTGTTTCGTGCGACATTCATGGAATAATTAAGTGCGTTATGAATGTGAATGGCGGCTCCAAGGTAGAGACAGGTATTTTCAATTTTGTAACTTATGCTTTCTCTGAATAACTTAACATTTCATTGCTGATCCAGTTTTGAATGGTTCGAGAGCAGGCAAAGAGTTAAGCGTTTTCAAGCGGCTCAATGGTCTAGGGGTATGATTCTCGCTTTGGGTGCGAGAGGTCCCGGGTTCAAATCCCGGTTGAGCCCTGCTTTTTGGCTACTTTTGAGTATGGTTTCAGTGCTTCTGCAGAGCATTTATCTGCTGCGATAAAAAAGATAACGTGGTAATATTTTGGTGCTCGTTGCTACAGTTGAAGGTGGTCATTAATAAATTTCCTTTACAGGTCTCATTTTCATCACCTTTAGAAAAAAGCCTACCCTTGTAGGCCTAATGATGATTCCCTTGCAAAAAGGAGGTCGATTTTCCAAGCTTCCATTGGGTTGTGTTGTTTCTGTATATTGCCTCTTTGGAATTGGAGTTCTTCTACTATTTTTGGCTTCTCCGTGAAATTGCTAAATCTACTATCAGGCGCGTCCTTTTGTGCTGGTAAGGGAATGCTCGGCAGAAGCGTTGTGAGGTGTGCATGTATGTATCAGGCCGGATAGGTGGGAATAAACAGACTATAGGAAAGAAGGGTATCCGGAAATCAAACCAAATATGGAAGAGGAAAAAGAGTGCTTGTTACTGTGCAGGGCTTCAGGAATGCAGTACCAGCGAGTTTTGGGAGTAAGCAAGTGGGCTTCCGACCGTCGACATCCAGCGATTCCAGTGTCTCAGTAATGGGAAACTTAGCTATGTCCACACCGTGAGAGCTCAACGCTTGAAAGATCACCACCGGGGGTAATGGTTCACCTTGGTAGTCGAAAATCGCCATCGATCTCGCAAAGAAAAACAGATAGTCCTTGGATGGTAGGGAGTAAAATACCCAAGTGTCATGTCGAAAAATCTAGCGAATCAACAACATTCAAAATAAATTTCAAATCCTGTTAGCTTTGCTGCGCTACATCACTCCGCCCTCAGATGAAACCTAGGGGTTTCAGCGACTGAACTCGGAACTGCGTTCCCCATCATTCGGTGAAGCGAATGCGACGTTAATTTGGGGCGCAAACGGGCTTCAGCCTGGATAAGGAGATAGCTTTTTTATGTCCCCCGATCTCGAGCTGGAAGAAATGCTCTCTTCGCTCGCGAACACGGAACGGTAGTTTGCCTAACTCCGAGAAAAGGGTGGACTCAAATTGCATTCCCTGGTCAGTGATGATCACTGCAGGGACACCAAAGCTTCGGCGCAAGATTGCGCCGTAATGTCCTTAGGCCACCACGTAAACCTGTCGCTGATTGTGAGGCAATACCTGAAATTGTGCGAGTCTCGCAAAGGGCCTACGATGTCGAGGTGTATTGTGTGGAGCCGCTTGGTACCGCGGGAAAATGAGCCCACTTCTTTTGTTGCATGCCTGGTGACCTTACACTTCTGGTATGCGATGCACTCTCTGGCCCAGGAATTGACATCCTTATTCATGGAGGGCCAAAAGTATTTTTCGGTGACTAATCGATTTGACGTGCTGGTGCCTGGATGCGCTAGGTCGTGAACCGCGTGGAACACTTCCTTGCGAAAGGTCGCCGGAATGTATGGCCGGAGTCCCTTTTCCGAGTATTCGCAGCAGAGAGAGAATTTCGAGCGAAAGATGGGCAACTCCCGAAATTTGTATTTGGGGCTGGATTTGAGGCTCTGAAGTACTGCGTCATCTTTCTGCGCCTTAGCGATAGCCAAGAATTGATTTCACCTTTTGGTGAAGAGCAGCACCTACTGCAATGTCAGAGGCATCAATAAAAGCGGCTAGGGGTGCATCTTGTCGAGGAAATGTTAACAGTGTAGCATCAGCCAGTTGTTGTCGAGATTTATCAAACGCGCGCGCAGCCTCTTCAGATCACACAATCTCCTGAGTGTCCCTTGTTTTGGGGCCAGAGAAGTACGCGTTCAAAACGGGCTGGTGTTGGGCGGCCTTGGGCAAGAAACGACGATAGAAGTTTTGCATGAGTGGGGAAGACCAACAGCTGTCCGAAGGTCCTCAGATACTCTGTTGCATAAGTTCTTCGAATTCTTTCCGCGCAATAGTCAGCTTCTGGGGTGGTAGGGGACGCACCTTCGAGAAGATAGGGGAACCAGTATTGTTAATGTGGTGCTGCACATTGTGCTTCACTGGTTTAGATAGACTACGTTCGGTAGTAATCTGCCTGAATTTTTGGAGGAGTGTCCGAACATGAGAGTCAGTAACGTCCTCCAAAAGTACGAAAAGATTGTTGTTAGGAAGAGATGAGATTTGGCCTGACGAATTAAGGTTGGTTGTGGAGTCAATAAGGAACCTGCTCTGCAATTCCACCAGCAACCCATGGTGACACAAGAACTCTGCACCTAAAATAGGGAAGCTGACATCCGGCAGGGTGAATCGCCATGGGAACGTCCTACGCAAGCCAAGACTCATGTCCATTTGCCTGTACCCGTGGTAGGTGCTAATGCGCGAGGAATTTGCCGCCGAAAGTTTCAAAGGTTGAGGAAATAGCCGATGATGCCGGGGTACGTGAAGAACCGAAAACTCCGCACTAGTATCTACAATATAACTGCGCCTGCTGAGAGGGGTGGTCGTCGCCAGGACCCCCCGCGGACCTAGTTTTTTGAGGTAGGCGCGAATTTACACGGGATCGTACATTTGGTGGCTTTTTCGTCGAATCTGCCATGATAACTTGCTACTCGACCGCCCTTTTCAACCAGAAGACCGCGAGGGAGCTCGCGACCTGGCACCCCAACGCTGAGCGTCCAACGTCGCCCTCATCTCAGCCATACTGGCCACAAGCACGGCCACCTCACGCTTCAGTTCGCCAGCCTCGTCAGAAGGCTGCTGAATACCTTATCGGCCGCAGCTGCCAGCGGTCTGCGACTCTTGCAATTCTCTTTTCACAACACGCGAGAAGTAGACGTCAGTCAATGGTTGACCGGGTCGTCTTCTCGATCCCCGCGGTTGCCGAGGAGGAACTAAGAGGAATGTCAGGATATATTGGGGATAATAACACTCTGGTATTGGACGGGATTCTGAACGAAGCCCTGAAGTTGGCCACCAAAATCAGGTCCGCCAGGTGTTGTTTGGCTAGCTTAAATGCCGGGAAGGCCTCAGGCGTGAGTCTTTGGTATTCGGTCTAGACAAGTAGGCGTTGAGGATCGCTTGATGTTGTGTGGCGTAAGGCAAGAAAGGACGATAGAGGTTTAACATGCCCAGAAACCTTCGCAGATCCTTAACTATTTTAGGTTGTGGGAAGTCTGTGATGGCCTGAACCTTATTTGGATTCGGGTGGATTTCCTCAGGGGAAATCATGTGGCCTAAAAACTTCACCCGCTGTTGAAAGAATTTGCACTTTTCAACGATAAGGAGAAAAAATGCATTCGAGGTGTTCCAAATGCTCAGAGTCTGGAGAAGAGACCACCAAATCATCCAAGTATACGAAACAAAGATAAAGGTTTCGCAGGACAGAGTGGAGGAACCTCTGAAAAGTTTCCGCCGCATTCCACAGACCAAAAGGTATCTGTGTGAACTCGAAGAGTCCGAAGGGTGTACATATTGCCATTTTCAGAATATCTTCTGAAGCCACAGGGATTTGATGGCTAAGTCTTAGGTCGTGAAAATACGGCAGTTAGCGAGGTTGTCCGCAAAGTCGTGGATGAGTAGTATTGGGTAGCGGTCTGGAATGGTCTGAACATTCAGACGTCCGTTATCGCCACATGGTCTCCATTTATATTGGACTTTGGGACGATGTGTAGTAGAGAAGACCAGCAGCTATTGGTCTGCAGATTCCCTGCTTTAAAAGTGTGCCGAACTCTTTCTTAACAACAGCGAGTTTCTGGAGTTGTAATGGACGGATCTTCGAGAAGATATGGAAGCCAATAGTACAGATGTCGTGCTGTATATCATGCTTAGCTGGATTCGAGAGATTACTTTCGGTAGTTATTTTGCTGTATTTTTCAAAAAGCGCAGGAATGCGAGGGTTGGCTACTTCAAAAATTATTGAGACTGACAGTAGAGCAGCTGGCATGTTTTCCTGAAGACCTGAGCGAAGTTGCGGGATCTATATAAGAGACATATTCTGCAGATCCACTAGCAATCCATAGTGGCATAGAAAGTGTGCGCCTAATATTCGGCTGCTGATATCCGCAACAACAAAACTCCATGAGAACGTTCGTCGAAGTCCCAAACGTCCACTTGCCTGTTGTCTCAAGTGTATATGGTTGAAGAGTTTGCAGCCGCTGGTTTGAGTTGATGCGGAATGACTGGCGACTTAGTCCATGATAGAGGCAGCAGAGTAACCGAAAGTGGCAGCAGTTTCTAATCCTTCTTTTATATATAATCGCAAGGACCATGTGGGTGCAAATTATAATCAGTATGTACATTGCTTTTGTTCGGACCTAACTTATAGGAAGTGAATTTTCGTTTAGTCATTGAGGGAGTTTTAAGTCCAATTTATTTGGTAATAGACCGAACAAGTTCAGGAGAGGATTTATCCATTTGTTGTATTCAACAAACCCCAACTTATGCGCTATGCTCTTAAGTTTCAATGCATTTCTAGGACAGAGGTGAGGCAGCAACGGATGATTTGCCTTTGTCCTGGACGAAGTCACATTGACGTTTGCTGGAACTAATCTGACTAGATTTAAGGGGGCACCTGGATTATGCCTGGAGGTACGCAGTAAGGATTACCTTATATTTTCAAGGATGATGTTCACCACCGGATCACCGGGATACACTCGGAGGCTGCCCGTTGCAGAATGATAAAATCCATCATGTTGAATGGGGTCTGGCGATTCCAGCAACTTGCAACGTCCTTTTAATTTGTGGTAGTAGTTTCGGATTGTTATCAAAGTGTAGCATAGTCCACTTGGTGCTCTTCGTGAACAATCGAGTTTTGCTGGCGCTTACCATGAATCTGTTTCGAAAGTACTGATCTTTTCCAGAATTTCTCTTGTGCGGTCAGATATTGGTCGAACCTGTGTCATAACAATGGAAAAAAGTATAATTATAGATCTTCCTCCATTTTAGCATTAGATCTACCGCGGAACGCTTCCATGTAGGCTTGTTGAATCACTACGTCCGTCATGGATATCGCATTCCCAATTATTAGTAGTTGCAGGGTGTTCTTGATTTGCCTTTCGGTGGTGTGTCTACTAACTGCGATGAAACGGCTGTTTGGGAATAGGCGTAATTTTTCTAAACCCGTTTGCCCATTTTTCGATCCCTTCTAGAAAAATGAAGGTAGATAGAGTGGTTGAAAAATTTTCGGGTCTGTATAAGTTAGGCTTTCTCAGACCTCTAAATTTCTCATCAAGAATTTATGCTCCTTGGACCAGAACCTTCTGTTTTTTAGCAACTGATTTAACTACTGGTGCAGGCAACGATTGACCTCTTATGCTGCAAATTTATTTGTGAGATTGTAGTGCTCATGCCGAAAATTATAGTGTGACGGCCATAGCACTGTCGAAGAGTTGATGGTCCACTTGTTCCTGATAAGGACATCCCCTAACCTCACGCTTAACAACATCCAAGAAGTCATATTGCAACCCACTTGTTCTCGAATAGGAAAATTCCCAGCATATCAACTCTGTTTTTGTGGTCCTCTACCTAGCAGCATCCACGAAGCCGTTTTGAGATTGTTTCGGACGCTAAGCTTTTCTACAGCCTTAATACCAGTTTACTTTTCATATGGAAGCCAAAAGAAGTACTTCTTGAACGTTGTTCAGAGTCTTCTTCAAGATAAGTACCGCATTATCCCACATATTAGAGGGAGGGGTAGGGTCAAGTAGTAATGCCTAAGTCATCTGTTCGTGCTGACCCAATCTGCATCAGCTTCCGTAGCCCTGGCTAGAAATGGAGTTTCGCTCATTGTGGGCCGAACTTTCTATGCTATCCTTTGACGTTAAGAGTTGACATTATCACTGCCGCTTTTGTTTACCTTTAGGGTTGGTTCAGGGGATCAATTTAATCAGCACTGGTTATGGTTGTCTCTCTGCTCTGTCCGAGGGCATATACGTGAGTAAGATGAAAGGTTGTTTGCAGTCGACGAACTTGTTCGAAGTTCAAACGACGATTTCAAATAGCGAAAGGTGCTATGAATATTATGTTTACATTGCATTGAAATAAGATATCACTATCACCCTCTGGGGCAATGTTAATTTAGTCGGCATACAGAAACATCCCCCACAAGTTAGCCTACATACTTGAGCACTAATAAAGCTATTAAAACCCTCTATCATGCACAAAATAAGTCCTCACATTAATAACTTTTCCCTATCATAAGGAAATTACCAAGAACTGATTCCTTTCGATGCCACCAGTAACGCCGACTTTACCCCCAAACAGTCAATTCCGTGGCGTGTAATAGAGTCCCTTCCAATATAAGTTCGTGCAGGTGATATAATTGCAAGTACGCCGCTTTCAAATTGAGGTGTCGACAGTTTGTCAGTTTGGCACGCAAACCCACATTCAAGCCATGACGTTGTTCCTCTCTTTTCAATGCTAACTGGCAGGCACCATTTTTTATCACGTTTTCAAAACCGGATGCATAGAGTTATGCACCACTATACACTTAGGTCGGAGAGGATAGGCTTATTCTAGTGCAGGAGAATGGGGTGGTTATGGGGCGCTGGATGCAATGATGCTAAAGTGGGGGGAACCATACCGTGAACTTGTCAGATATTACATTGCTCACGCCAAGAGTCCTGACTGCATCGTGTATGAGGCCTCTTTACTATGCCTAAGGGCGTGCTTCGTATACCTTGCTGAAGAGAATGGATTTATGATTAGAGTTGCCATCAGAAATATTGAAAGTTTTTCGTAGAAAGAGAATACCTTATGCTTGTAGTTTGTCAGCACTTGTTGGTGAATAATTGCAGTTTACGTAGTGGGCCATGTTTCACTGTCGTATAATAGAGTTTTTTGGAGATACGAGCTGAACCCTAGGGGTTGATGTCGGTTACATTAACTGTAATAATGACTTTAATGATTTGGTACGCATCAACTCCCTTTAGGTTGTTTTCTCTGAGAGGTTCTAATCTAGGGCAGGTTGTAAGGGCAGGGATCTTATTTGCATAGCTTAGTGTAATATATTGGCAATTCCGCAAGCCCATTTCCGTTTCTTCGGAAATTTAATCGTTGCTCCTCCTTTTCCACGATGCTGCAGTCGTTCCTTCGTTTAGATTCGTGGGAGGGCTGGTTACTTCGAAAGGTACTACCGGTATTCAGTCAGGTTTTTCTCCCGTTTAATCCTTTAATTTATGAATGGCGTCGTTCAATACTCTGAGAACATTCCCCATACCACCCTTTAGATAAAAATTTAACAGTTGGTGGATTAACCTCTCAGGTGCACCCAGTTGCCACGATTGTCTAGTCAGACCATTGCCGAATTATTCGGCACTCATATCAGGAACGGTGCATTCAATCTATCGACGTTCAGCGAAGTTTGTACCAGATCGACACCAACTGACTTTATGTAGTCTTACGATATAAAGTGCCTCCTTGGTCGTCACCGTTTTTCTTCTGCCAATAAATAAGCGAATACCGTCGTTTGGAATGTGATTTCAATTTGCTGAGGAGGTGGGCCAGTGTGCAAACCTTAGTCACAGGATGATGCCATGCAAATATCGAAATAGGCTGGGGATGTCTATGATGTCGGTCTTACCTATTGCAGCCCTGCTGCACCGACATGATATTAGCACGTCAATCTCCGAATTTCGAAATACGCAGCGGCTTGTACTAGATGGATAAAGTGTTATCTACACACTGCCCAGCTTAATGTTTTCAGTGAGATCAACTAGTCCAGTTTTCTTACTGTTCTTCTTCTTTTTCTTGAGCCTTCGTCCCCATTTACAAGCAGGGTCAGCTCGTCGTGATCGATTCCGCCATTATATTTTAACAAATGCCTGATCTGGATGCAATCTCATGCCTTTTAAATCCACCATCCAGCGTATCAGGCCACCGTTGTTTCGGCCGATCTTTTGGTCGTTTACCACCGACTTCGATGTTCAGACCAATAAGACAAATCTTGGCAAGTGAATTCTCATTAGCGCAAATTCCGTGACCATGCCATCGAAGACGCCTCTCTAGTCTTTCCACGCTCGGTGCAACCCCATATCGATCGCGGATATCCTCATTACGGATGTGATCAAAACTTGTCACACCACTAATCCAAGGCAACATCTTCATCTCCATTACCGCAAGACGTCATCCATTGTCTTTTATATTCGGCCAACACTCAGAACCATGGAGAGAGACAGGACGGATGGCATAGCACAAATTTTAGATGTCAGTGATTGTGCCTGTTTCATGGGGATCGGTCCACAAAAATTCAGTATTAATCAGATCCAATCAGAGAGCAGGTTTTATGGGGCGATCAGTCCATTTTGGCACAAGTTGCTCGAGACCGTTCTCTTACTGTTTGCAATTAATCTGCTGCCGAGGCACTGAGTTACACTTGTGTAAACATATGCCGTGTCCGTGAATTTGTCGATAGCTACTATGGCTAGATTGTCCACGCCCAGAGGGTCTATCCATCTTTAGAAGCTACAATAGGTTATTCGTTGCTAAGAACCTTAGGAAGGGAAAGAAAACCCCTATCCGCCCGAGAAATATCTCGCCTCAATCTTCCTTTCTCTTTCTTCCTTTCAACTTGGGTATTGGTCTTCTTCACTTCCACTCCAGCATATGGGGAATTCAATTGGCCTTGTTGAAACAGAAATCACTGCTAATGGAGCGGACTGGTAGTGAAATGCATTTTGGATGTCCATAAATGCGTTTAAAGAAAGTTTTGTCCTAGTGGATTTGTTTTTAGGTCAAAGACCAAGGTAGGGAACTATTTTCGAATACTAGCCATGGTTTTGGAAGTATTTCCTGCAGGTGGCCCATCCCTCCACTGTGTGAAAATAAATTATCTACTGTTAGCTATGACCTTTGACCAGCGTTCATTTTGTTATCAAGGGGGCCTCGAGTGAGTTAACACATACGAAAAAGACATAATCGAGGGAAGCTTCTTTGATTTAGGTTGATTTCGTTCTGGCGGTCGGGAATTCCCGACCAAACAAGGGAGTGAAAAATATCTTATAGATAGTATTTAGCGTTAAAATACGTCTAGATTTTTATAAAGGATGCAGAGAGTGCTGAGTCCATTTTATGACAGATCGGACCACTTGGGAAGCAACTTATTTCCCCTCTTGTGCTCCACTCTCTTTTTTGGGTTAAACATCCAAGTTTCGATGGTTTTGTCTAGGGCAAAGGCAACTCATCAGACGCTGCCTCACCTTTGTCCTGGGAGCAGCGTGACCGGAAGTGGCCACATATGGTGGTCGCTCCATTTATATATAAATATAAAAATGGTTTTCTTTCAAACTCAACCCCAGATGCCTGGTACTATCTCTTCTCCTGACATTTGATACAACCCTGGAGCTGCAGTTTCCCTGAAGATAGTGTGCTCTGGGAGAGCTTTGGTGTAGGTGTTTCCCTCTAGATAAGACCTTCAGAAGGACTGTTTCGACTAGTCCGCTAAAGAGTGTGTCCTAACTAGATTTAATTTGGGAAGGATCTGAGTTAAAATTCAGGTTTGCCAACACCCAGAGTTCAAGTTTTTATGATCAGAAAGGAGGGGAGGGTGTTACGCTTTTAGTTGTACCGCCGAAAGTATTTCAGGCTTAATGGAGCATCTTGGCTTAGAGTTGAATTATTGCTTAGCTTCTAACTGGGTGAATAGGTTGTTTCCGAACAGATAAATTTTTCATGAAGTATTTTACTGGCGAAGAGTGGCTCGTCATTGTGTAGTCGTTCTAATCATTTTCATCATTGAAAATGTAGTAATATACATTTTTGGGAAAAGATGACGTGTGCATTTGCTGTACTCACGGTCGTTATTTTGGAGTAATGGCTAGGGACATTTCATCTGAAAAAAGCAAATATTGTCGTTGCCTTATGTATAAAAAAAAACTGATGACTAAGGAAAAAGCTGGAAAAGTTGGAACATCGGATGGTGGATATCACCTTCTTGACCGGGAGAAGCCTCGAGAATGGAAAAATCGTTCAGCCAGGTTATAGTGATGACCTATATAATTACATCGTAGTGAGAACCGGTGGTCAAAGGGTGGTATAGGTCCTAGGGCGAATCGTGGGTTGGTACCCATGATGGAGTATAAAATCTGGGAAACGCCTCTGAACCAACACCAATAGCTCTACTACCAAATCCTATCTCCACCTCCACGTGGTGACCACTGGGAGCTCTGCCTTAACGGAAAGCTGCAGGATGAAGGCGAGTCTCCCGTGCCTAAAAACGTGACAAATTGTACCACCTGTTCCTCCAGGCTGGGGTTTGGGTGGGGCGGGTTACGAATCCACAACAGGAGTCTCGAACTGGATGGATTTTACAATGACGAACCCGCCAACGAAAATGGAATAACGATTTGCGCATTTTCTCATGGAACGTGCACTCCCTGTACAGAGATCGAGCTGCCAAGCAACTAGCCGATACCCTGCCCCAATATAGGGCTGATGTAACAGCGCTACTGAAGATGCGATGAACAGGGACCGGTTTCCTGAAGAAGAGTCACTACACCATATATTATAGTGGCTATCCAGTAAACCATGTGCTCGGAGTAGCTTTCCTAGGCAGACGAAAAATGTAAACTGCTGTTATCGGCTTTGAAAACATAAGCTGACGGCTATGGACTCTGGGCTTGCGAGGAAAATTTAGAAATGTAAGCCTCATTAACGTTCACGCCCCTACAGAGGAGACTGCAGAGTCGGAGAAGGATACCTTCTACGAAGCAATAGAGCGAACCCTCGAAGCCCGTCCCAGATACGATTTCAAAATCTTACTTGGGGATTTTAACAACCAAGTAGGGACGGAGCCCGTATTCAGCCGATACATTGGCTGATGATAACGGACTGCGGATTATTCAATTGGCAATGACACACGAAATGGTTGTTGAAATTACCTGGTTCGCGGAAATCGGTCCATAACAGACGTGGGCGTCTCCAAACGGGACCACCACTTTCAACCAGATTTACCACGTGTTGAGCGAACGCCGCCACTTCTCAGCCTTTATGAATGTCAGACATATAGGGTGGGCAATATAGACCCGTATCACTATCACTCAGATCCCCACTGACAATCAGGTGAGAGTTAACACTGAAGCCATTCACAACACAGCTCTCCCCGACACCTATTAGAGGGAAATGAATTCCGCAATAACCGTAGTCAACAGATGTCCTCGAGATGAAGCATCAACAATCACCTGAAGAACGTTATCATAAATACGGGCACACAATACAGTCGCAAAAAGAGTCGGAACGGCTGGTTTGACGATGACTGCAAGCTAGCAACGGAAGCATCGAACGGAAAAGCGACTTCACAGATGGAAAAAGAAAGCCTAGGACAAACAACTAGCTTGTCAAATCGAAAAGTGCAGGGAGGAACCGCACCGGACGCGGAAGTTTTATCAACAAGTCAGCAGGATGAAGCCTTATACACCTCGATGCTCATCCTGCCGAGACAAAGAGGGAAATCTGATTTCCGACAGAATGGGCATATTGCAGCGATGGGTTGAGTACTTTGATGAACTACTGAACAACCAGAACATCGGCGAGGTGGAGGTCCCGCCAACTAAAGACGACGGACAAATGCTGCCACCACCAAGTGTAGAAGAAACAGTCCGTACAATTCATCGGCTTAAAAATCATAAGTCGCCAAGAGCCGATGGAATTACAGCCGAACTGGTTAAATATGGAGGCGACCAATTACACCAAGTGGTGCTCAAGGTGTGGGAAAGCGAATCAATGACTGACGACTGGCAAAGAGGCATTATCTGTCTTATACATAACAAGGGAGATATCACACAATGCCGCAATTATAGAGGTATCACGTTGCTGAGTACCATTTATAAGATATTCTCCGCTATCTTACTAGGCCGGATAGCCCCATACGCCCAGAACATCATTGGCCCATACCAGAGAGGCTCCACTCCATGAAAATCAGCAACAGATCTGATTTTCTGTGTGTTACAAACGATGGAAAAACTGTTGGAATATGGACATCAGTTGCACCATCTTTTCATCAACTTTAAAGCCGCCTATGATGGCATAGCCAGGATAAAACTGTACACGGCCATGAGAGAATTCGGTATCCCGACGAAATTGATAATACTGCCTAGGGTCGAAAATCACAGCCGACAACAGCTACGACGATGAAATCCGCACACGGTTATTGCCAGCCATCAGAGCCTATTTCAGCTTACAAAAACTGTTCTGCCGGAAACGTCTCACCATAGAGTCAAAGCTCTTACTGTACGGGGCAATGATCTTGTCAGTCCTCATATACTCCTCGGAGATTTGGGTTGTTAGTAAGAAAAATTGCGAACTCTTGGCCGCGGAGAGAAGAATCCTCCGAAGAGTTTTTGGCCTCGTATATGAGGATGGACTATTCCGTAGCCTACATAACAACGAAATCTGTGACCGATACAATGACCGTTAAGTTGTGGATAAAATCCGGCTCAATAGGTTACCGTGGGCGGGTCACTTAATTCGGATGGATGAGGGTGATCCACCCCGGAAGGTCTATAAGGGCAATATCGATGGTAGAAAAAGAAGACAAGGCAGACCTTGCCTAAGATGGAGCGATGGCGTAGGTCAGGACGCCAGACAGCTTTTAGGGATGTCGAATTGTTGGACCTCGGCGCAAAATCAGGATGTCTGGAGCTCCTTATTAATGCAGGCCTAGACCGGATACCGGTTGTTGTGCCGTTGATGGTGGTCTTCAATGTGTTGTCTCTTTAAATAAATAAATCGACGTTAATTATGACTGAACACTTTACTGCAGAAAAAAAGATGCAAGTGTATTCAGGGACACTGAAATGGGTACTTAGGTTTCAGAAATGGAGACTTAGGTTTCTAAAGCGAAAGAAGGAAGGCAAGAAAAACTGCGAACGCTTAGCTGTGTTTCAGAGAACAATCCTTCAAAAATATTTCAATTTATGGACGATACCATGACCATTTAGTTGCGGATGAAACCCGGGTGAATAGATGACTCTACGCGGGTTATATAATCCGCATGGGTCAGGATGATCCAGCCGGAAAAGTTGATAAGGTTAATATTTATAGTAGGAAAAGAAGAAGAAAAGAGGCAATTGGTGGATCTAGGCGCAAAGTCACGGTGTCCTGAGATACTGCAACGAGAGAAAGAGGGAAGTTAAAACGGTGACGTAAATTGCGTGTATTTTTCCAAAAGCATGGGAACATTTTATTTTTTGGGTTAGGAATTAAGGGAGTCGTGAGTTCTCATCAAGGTGAGGTATGGTCTTATGAGGTACCTCTGCTCTGGGCGAAACCACAAGCCGTCTTATGTTGATGTGATTATGCAGGGAAATCTAGAGAAGAAACCCGCCCATTATCTGCCAACTATGATGTCAATGTTCATAAATCATCTCGATTACATGCCTCGGGTGAGATTTCTCAAGGAAGCATTATGTCCGGAAATAAGCAGCGAATGAGCTCAAGTCATTTCTATTCGACATTGTCCCTTGACGTCTGCCTTATGGTCACTAAAATATCTCAATCTTATCCTTTTGTTCTAAATGAGTAATTCTGCAGCCAAAGTGGTAACTCTACTCGTATTTAAAGGTGGTTGAGTCCTGTTTTCATCATGATCCGCTTCGGAGTCAAATAACGAATATTTCTCTATAGTCTATAGCATCAACATGGATTTATAACTTTTCAAAGTAATTTTGCGTTCGCTGCATTAAACATGAATTATGTTGATCCCATGAACAGGATACGTCTACTTTTTGCCATACCGACATGTTGGCTTCAGATTCGCTCCCATCCCAGCGCGTTCGCTATAGTTCATATTCGTAGTTGGGGTCCTTGTCGCCCTTCAACTCATCGCATGCCCCATTATCGCCAACACCAGAGAGGCTGACTGCATTGCCAGGCTGTGTAACGTTTACCGTGTAAATAAATGCACACTGCATGCTGCCAACCACGTATCCTGCTCCGGTAATCTATGATAATTATAATGAGGTGATCCTTTTTGGCCAGGAATATGAGCTCTTGGCGGTGTAGGGGAAATGGAGAAAAAATGTGGATGCATCGAATAATTGCTAGGAAGTAGTGTCAGATATTAATGATCTAATTTTAGAATTATGGTAATGGCGCACTTGGAAGAGGGGCGAATGATGCTATGTTCTGTGAATGCATTTCTATAATTAAATCAAAAAGTGTAAGTGGGTTATAATCCCGCTCAATATTTGAAATATGCAGTAGGGATAACTGAAAATGGGAATTCAGTCATCACTGAGAGCGGGAAATTCAACAGAAATGTGTGGTTCATCTAAACAAATTCCCTTTATTATTCTGCATGATCTGGGAAATATGAGGTGCATATATCTCGTGTCCTCGCCGTTGTATTTTATGCTTAATCATTATTTCGATAATGGGTTGTCAGCATCAATTATTCTGAACAGCGTACTTCATCCCCTCGTCAGATTTCCTCTCAACAGACCCGACATTACTATCTGCCACCATCGATTTCATCATCTATTCTTATCACAGCCGGGTCTGGACCCTATCCAGCAAAATTCAACAACTGTCAGCATCTGATGGAAATCCCGGATCACCTTTGCCGCCACGAGCAGAACTAGTAGTAATT
Organism: Hermetia illucens; assembly: GCF_905115235.1. Taxonomy (NCBI): domain Eukaryota; kingdom Metazoa; phylum Arthropoda; class Insecta; order Diptera; family Stratiomyidae; genus Hermetia; species Hermetia illucens. The sequence continues at coordinate 197,365,839 of NC_051849.1, forward strand.
TCCTCGGGAAAATCTATCACTAATGCCCGACGAGTGCGAATGGAGTGACTTGCCATGATTAGCTTCTTTCCTATGCTTTTAGTGGAAAATCCATCCAATCAGTATCTGAAATTCTGGGCGTAGGGCCAAAGTCATAAATCGTCAGTGGTGGCGGGAAAATTGGAAGGACAAAAACTGTGAAGGCGTCTGCAGTAATAATGATGATGATGTTGATAGCGGTTGTGGGGTCAGGATCAGGATCCGTCTCCGAATCATTTTATATTGGTCATTGCGGTCACGTTTTCTTAATACGCTTCCTTTGTTGTTTTTTATCTTAATTTTTTTCTTTGAGCTGAAGAAAGAAAGGAAGTTGTGCTTGGAGAGTTGAGAATATTCAACTTAACTTCCTTATTTGTAAGACACTGAAAAATACACATCGAAATAAACGAGACATTGTGATAGATTGTGGGTATGAGAGTTGTATCATCTTCTCTTTAGCGAATCGAGCACACTTAGTTTAGTGTGAATTGGATTGATTAGATACTTTTAGCACAAAATGCACTTAGTTTGATCTTGAGACCGTAATTGAAAACGCACATTCAACATTAAGATGATCTTATCTACATATGAAACTGAAAGATGAAAAGTGAATACTTGCTGTAGGCAGTTAGGCCGCTCCGAGGAGCCCAATTAATCCTATAGTGTGCCGTTTTGATGGGAGTTCTAAAACAATGACTGCTGTGCGAAGATGAAGGAGATCAGAATCTAGTTAGCTTAGATTTTCAGAGTCAACCCGTAGCGTTTAGGAGGGATTGTAGTTCTCGTAGCCAACAACTGAGAATCTCTATATGACGCCAGAAAATCGTTTACTTAGTGTCGGAATGTCTACTTGCTGTAGCTAAAGCAGGACAGTCACAAAGGAAGTGTCTGGGGATCTCTTCCTCCGACAATATGAAATGTAGGGAATGTCAAGTCTGGCGGGATAGCCTTCTACGGGCTAGTATCCTGTAATAATCGCCATAATCCTGTACACATTCGCGCGCGTTTGGCAGGAAAATCCTCGTATCCTTTTTTTTGTTGGAGGAGGGCTAGAACTTTCTTGCCTGAACGCAGGTGGTGAGCATTTACCAATGAAAGTCGGCAACTGTCAAGTAGTGCGAGTAGAATCTATGCTGTACGGCTACCCACCGCAGAGTTAATAGCGGAACCTCCCCCTGACCTATTCGTCGGGTTTCTTCTTTTCTAGGACTGCAAACCCGGTGGAGAGTAAGTTTGAGCCTGTCGCTCAGTTATGCAGCGTGTCTTTACACTGCTCCACCAGCTTGCAGGATGTCACCACTAAATACAACCCCTGCCGGTAGTAATAGCTATGGTACGCTAGGGGCTCAGCGACAGTAGCTCTGTTTGGAATACACCAGCGTTCCAGTAAGGTAGAGCTCTGCCCTTATTATTGGTGATTGTAAACTTGGCTTGACCGTTTGATCCTTCCCCAACGCGAACACGTCTATAAACGATACGGCGAACATTTTTTGAACTTAATTCTGAATACAAATGGCCCTTCGTAGTTCTTATTAAGATGGGTTTACTATCCACATATACTGTGGAATCCAGAAAAGTTGGGAAAATAGATGGATTCTGGGAAATCTGGGCATACCATACCATACACTCTTGACCTAGTAATGTAAGGAGATGGCCTCTTCATTTTGATTGGCTAAGTTCCTGAGAGAAGCACTACCTCAAAAATTAGTTTTCTCATTGTCTAGTCCAACGGGCGCAGGATCGATAACTAGAATTTCTAAAAATGATAGGCCTGAGGTGTTGTCGCCGGCCGATCATTCAGAACTGTCCTTATATGTTTTTGGATCAAGGGCAATTAACAGAATCTGTGGTATTGGATCAGTCAAGAGGATTAGGATTTTTTTGGGGAAAGATCTTCTAGACTGAGGGCCTGCGTTCTCATGTTAAAATTGTTAGAGGCAACCGTGCGGAGATAATTCTGTTCCCAGGACCTTGTTGCTGTCAACTTACAATATGAGGTTAATGGTAAGAGGAGAAACGTCATAGTAGCCTCTGGTTACTTTCCCTATGATTCTTTGTGCCTTCCGCCGACGCAAAAACTAAGGGATCTGGTAGTGTATGCAGAATCAAGTGGCCTTGAACTTTTAATAGGTTGTGATGCGATCGCTCAGCACATTTGTTGGGGCAGTAGCAAATGCAATCCTAGAGGAGAGCAGCTGTTTGATTTTATCACTTCAGCTGGTCTGATGACCGCAAACGTTGACCCCTACGTTCGTGGGGCCAAGAAGAAGTGAAGCAATTGACCTAACAATCTGCACTTCAAAGTTGGTAGAGTTGATTAGAAACTGGCGAGTGCTTGATGAAGTCTCACTCTCAGATCACCGTTACTTAGAATTCAATGTAGCTATTGCAAGCGAACAACCTGTAATACAAAGACGGAATTCTAGGAAAGGGATTGGACAAAGTTCAATGAACTTCTTGGCGACAAAGATGAGCTCCCTAGGCTTCAAAGGGCTGCTCTGGCGATAGAAGATCAATTGAAAACTCAGAATCGCACACTTTTAGAGTATTTTGGGGCTTGTCCTAACTTTGAGGCCAACGTGGTAGAACAATTCCATGGCGGAACCGAGAATTGCAAAGACTCAGGAAATCAACCAGATGATTTCTAAATCGTGCTTGCTAAAGCAATAAAGATGAAGACTGGTTAAATTTCCGGAACCCACCGCGCTCGAAACGAGTTTCTTTTAGAGCATACTGTGAGGAACTGGAAGGTGACAGGTAGACTTTCAGGCTGTGCAGGGTCCTTAGTAAGGATGAGTCGTCCAAGTTGGACTCCCTTAGAAAACCGGATGGTGCTTTCACGAACTCCAGAGCTGAATCTATTTAGACTCTCTTGGAAGTACACCACCCGGGAGAACAGGTCTCAGAAGTGGGAGGAAGAGAATTGGCGGTTTCTACAAACATTTCGACACGAAGGTATTGCAAGGGGAATTGGGACACTGCGAGAGCGGTTGTTAGCAATGAAAAGGCGAGAGCTGCTATCCTATAATTTGAATACTTCGAAGCACCTGGTATGGATGGCATCTACCCAGCGATGCTAAAGGAGGGTATAGAGCACTTAGAGTAACTTCTAAGAAATATTTTTCGAAGATGTCTTGTTCTGGGCTACATGCCTTCCATTTGCCAGAGGGTTAAGTAATCTTCATACTTAAGCCTGGGAAATATGACTATTCAAACCTATTGAACTTCTGGCAATCAGCTTAACATCATTTTTGCTGACATGTCTGGAGAGACTGGTTGAGCATCACATTCGCGAGAGGGCGCTAAGGTCACATCCACTAAATGAAAACCAACATGCTTACCAACGTAATGTGAGTCTGTTCTTGATAGAGGATACAAGTTTGAAGGGCGTATACGTAATAGGCACGTTGGTGAATATTGAAGGGGCGTTTGACTGTGCCGCCAAAGAGCATGGTGTTATCGAAACTTTAACAAAGTGGATCTACGCAGTGCTAACGCGGAGATTGTTGTGTGCTGAAGTGGGTGTTGATCGCTACCTAGCAGTGGAAGCGATGAAAAGCCGCCCCCAAGGAGGTATGCTATCGCCACTTCTGTCTAGTATGTTGATCAACTCACTACTATGCGAACTGCAAAATCTGCCAATACACGTTCAAGCTTATGAGGATGACGTGGCTGTCCTTGTTGTTCGTCGAGATCTCGGAATGATGTGTGGAAATACACAACGCGCCGTTGATCTGATTGAGAGTTGGTGTCTCAGGCATGGACTTCCAGTAAATCCAAATAAAACCACAATGGCATTATTTACAAAAAGGATGAAACTGAATGGTCTTCGGCTTCCAGAAACGAGGGCTACAACCTTTCAGCTCCCCGATATCAGTGAGTTATTTTAGACAAGAAGCTTCTTTGGAAAAAACGTGTAGAGATAAAGATGAAACAGCTTTCACAGCTTATGGGCAGTGTAGGCGAAGCTATATGGGTATACATTGCTATCATTGTGGTGGATTAACGTGAAACAAAAGAATTTTCGCTGTAAGCTAGCCACACTCCAAAGTTTGTTGTGTTTATTGAGAGCGCTGCAATGAGAGCAGCTCATCGACCAATTCGATTAGACCTATGGGGAAACAATGGACGCGGGGGCACAGAGTATTGGAAGAGCCATTCTGAGAACTGAATCTAGTTTCCGCAATACCTTCTGATTCTCGGTTCCGCATACATCTGTTTGGTAGAAGATATGAGGTTATCTTGAAACGAAAAGAAAACTGGGGCCAACCAGAAGAATGTGTGTCAGGATACACTAATGTCTTCTACACCGATGACTCAAAAACAGAAAATTGTTCTGGAAGTGGGCTTTTCCTTTGGGATGATACACAATGATTTTTCAGGCTGAAGTATATGCGATCCTAAGGGCGGCAACCTTAAAGATTGACAAGCGGTTGAAGGGCAGGCGCATCACGTACTTTGATCACTTCAAAAATCGTTCAGGAATGTAGAAACCGATTGAACTCTGTTTCTAGATTTAGTACGGTGGAATTACTCTGGGTACCCGGTCATTGGGGTGGGGATTGGGGTGGTCAGCAGTATTGAATGATGCTGCTGTCAAAAACTGGGAACCAGCTTCTCTTAATGACAGGCGGCTGAGCCTTAACGTTGCTAGACAAACTAAATTTTTCCTGTCAGAACCAAACAAACATACAGCATAGTATATCCTGTCGAAAAGCAGCAAGACTTGCAGAAGCATTGTGGGTATTCTGACTGGCCATAATTCAGTAGCTGGACATATGTTCAGAATAGGAATTCTCCAAGATGATATGAGTCCATCCTGTAATGAGGAAGCAGAATCCACGGAATGTTTCAAGTGAGTGCCTATGGACGATCAGATTTCGATCAGATCAGAGCATGTACCATAACATCCATTAACGGAAATCCTGCGACACATAAACGAATTCGGAATATTCGGTTAGGTATCGGAATAGAATACAATGTACCACTAAGGTCTGAGTGCTTAGAAGGCTTGCCTCTCCTCAACCCCGAACACACACGCAAACAGGCATCCCCTGTGACAAGATTCCCAGCAGACCGGTAGCTTGCATCTGGTTGCTGAAGATCCGTTTTGCGCCTTCAAATCCCTAGGATTCCCATGGACGACTATGTAATTATCAGAGAGGAGGAACCCCAGGCGAACAACCTACCTTTTCTGTTCCGCACAAAAGGAGAGTGCCTGAAGGTGCCAGTCGGCACCGCTTGCGAGCTGCTCCCCAAACAAAATTGTGTTGGTTTTTCAAGTCAGATTCGGAATTTTCCACGCCAATTCAGAACTTTCAAGTCAGTTTCAGATCTTTTTAAATTATTTTCAGCCTTTTCCAATTTAATTTCGGAATTTTCCATTTCAAATTCAAACTTTTCCATTTCTCTATCAGAATGTTCCATATCAAATCCACTTGCCAAGGTTGGTCTGAACATCGAAGTCGATGATAGACGACCAAGAGGCAGACCGAGACAACGGTGGCTTCATTCGCTGGATGGTGATTTAAAAGCCTCGAGATTGCACCCAGATCAGGGATTCGATAGAACCAAATGGCGAAACCGATCACGACGAGCCGACCCCACTTGTGAACCGAACAAAGGCTGAAGAAAAAGAAGAACAATGAAGTAGCCGAGATTTTGTGAAAAAAATATTTCCGTCAAATATGGGTTTTCCAATTCCACAGATGTGTCAACTTCGACTCTTCAAAACTTACTACTCTGCGCTGAGGTGATAGCATTATTGCTTGATCACGTTTTTCTTTGCTGGGCATTATTGATAGCCTGCATTCCATCAAGTAATGAACCGGTCCAGAGAAGCAAAGTATGTTCTTTGGAGCTTGCATTTACTTCATCAACAATTTCAGACTGTCCTTGTCGCAAATTTCTACACAACAAAATTTCTACATTGCCTGCCCTGATCCGTTAACTAAAAATGCCCTTGATTGCACTTTATTATTATTCTGTTAAGGGAAAGTCGCACCGCGTCCTTGAAGAACTATTGTGCCCCTTTTACTGGTTATAGTGTACCTGTTGATCATAGTATCTCAAGCAGGCTTGTAACCGTTAGGAACTTTAGTATGTTCCCCACTTCCAGATGTTTCAGCTTTGCAACTGGTATTAAGTGTTCTCCCAGATGTCTCGACCTACTTTGCACAAGTGCCGGACACTGTCCCAGGACGTCTATAGATGTTTCGTCCTCCTCCTCACAAAACCTGCAGGCAGTGTCCGTAGATATCCCTAGCTTCCCTAGGTGATATTTCAGCCGACAACGACCAGTGGGAATTCCCACTATGATTCGGAGGTTCTTTTTGGTGAGGTTTAAGCAATCCTTTGTATGCATGGGTTCGCATTCTCCAATAAGCACCCTGGACTGCTCCATCCCTGGTAGGTCCGCCCAATATAGTTTCCTCAACCGTTTCTCTTCGTTTCTTAGATGCATAGCCATGAAACAGTTTCCGATTCCATAGAAGGGTTCTGGCCGTGTAAAGGCACCCTTGCTCCCTTCTTGGCTAGTTCATCCGCTGCCTCGTTGCCTTAGAACCCAGCATGGCTGGGAGTTCACCTGGTTGGACTTAAGTGCCTTGATCGCTGCTTGGCTATCGGTGAGAATAGCTATGTTCTGCCCCTTGTAGTTCCTTTGCAGATTAAAGGAGGCACATTTGTCTATGGCGTAGATTTCCGCGTGGAATATGCTAGTGTACCTGCCCATTCGCCCAAAGTACATTTTCCTTGGACCAATGACACCGGCATCCGCTCCCTCTGCTGTGAGGGATCCGTCAGTGTACCAAGTAATCAGTTGCTGGTTTAAGCCGTATGTCGCAGCCAGGCTCTCCCAGTTTGCCTTGTTACTCCAACGTGTTTCAAACTTCTTATCGAAGTGAAACCTCGTTGTCATGTTGTCCCTCGGTATCAATAATTCGGGATACCGCCTAGAAAGGATATCAATCTTCCTTCGATTTAGGCAGCTCCCGCCTCACTCATACTACCGGCCATCCTGGATATTGATCTCCTTGCCTGCATCTGTATGTGCAGATGGAGAGGGGTTAATCCCAGAAGGACCTCCAGGGATGCCGTTGGGCAGGTCCTCATTGCCCCACTGATACACACGCAAGCCAGCTTTTGGAGCTTATGTAATTCCCTGGCTTGTGTAATCTTCGGGCTGCAACCCCATTTTTTTCCTGCTATGGATCTGCAAGTTATCAGAGCCCTCGCGGCTTTCCGACAAGTGTTTCCGACATGTGTCTTTTAGAGTAATATTTGGTCTAGCGTGATTCCCAAACATTTGACCTCTGTTTTTCGTTTCACCTTCATATCATGTAATGTTATGTTTTTCAGGTGATCCAGCTTACGCCTACTTGTGAATGGTACTATGGTTTTGGTTGGGTTGATCCGCAGTCCCACCTTCCTGCACCAGGCACTAGTAACCCTTAATCCAGTTTGGATTCTATCACATAGGGTATCTTCATATTTGCCCCTACAGATTAAAACAATGTCGTCCGCGTAGCCCTGGACCTGTATTCTAGTATTAGTTAACACGTCCAGGAGTTCATTCCACTACCATACTCCACATCAGCGGCGATAGTACTCCACCCTGTGGACAGCCTTGAGTGGTGTTCATGATAATAGAATTTGTACCTGTCGGTACCTCTATTTGTCTGCTTTCTAGCATTTTGCCCATCCAGAGTGCCAGGGTGTTTTCCACTCCTTTGCGGCTCAGGGCATCCTGTATCTCTGTGTGCGATGTGTTGTCTAATGCTCCTTCAATATCCAAAAACGCGCACAGTGCAATTTTTTTGTTTCTATGGCGTCCCGTAGTACCCCTGTCAGCTGATACAGAGCAGTTTCAGTTGACCGTCCTGCCCGGTAAGCGTGTTGACAGTGATGTAGGGGATTACGCTTTAGAATGTTAGTTCTGATATAGTTGCCTATGACCTTCTCCACCGTTTTGAGTAGGAACGATGTTAGGCAGATTGGTCTGAAAGATTTAGGGTGGAAAGGATCCTTTTTACCCGCTTTCGGAATAAAGACCACTTTCGCCCGTCTCCGTGCCCTTGGTATGTAACCCAGTGGTATGCTCCCCTTTACCACCCTCAGAAGAGACTCTAAGATAATTCCTAGGCCTCTCTGGATAAGTGCTGGGAAAATGCCGTCTACTCCGGGAGATTTCATTGGTTTAAAAGTTCCCACTGCCCATCTTAGTCTAGCTTCTGAGCATACCTCTTTTACTAGTTTCCAGCTCTCTTTCCTTCCCCTTTTATTCGTTGTTGGGGTGTCAGGCAGATTATTGTCGCCTGCTACCGAGGGGTAGGACCCCGGGAAGTGAGTTCTGAGAAGCAGGTGTACCCTGTCCTCCTCATTCTCGGTGAATGTCCCATCTACCTTTTTCAAGCAGACAGAGGATATTCCCCCGTCTTTGGCTACAGCCTTGTACAGCCTGGTTGCTTCTGTGATCTGTTCAATCCCTTCACAGAATTCCCTAAAGCTGTTCCGTTTCGCTTCCCTGATCGCGTTGCTATACGCACTCAGTGCATTTTTATACCTCCGCCAGTCCCCGGTTTATTTTGCCCGGTTAAAGAGTTTTCGTACCTCTGTTCTCATTCTGGCTAGGTTCTTGTTCCACCATGGTACATCCCTTGATGACTTGACTGTCTTGGCCGGACAGCTGGCCTCATATGCGTCAATGACGATTGTGTTGAGGTTTTCCACCACCGTTTCTAATTCCAGTTCGCTCCTGATGTCACCGCCCGCTTGAAGGTGGGCAATGTTGTTGCTCTAGTGCGTTGTGTAGGATTCCCAATCCGTTCTCTTGGGATTCCTTATTATTCTTTTTATTTCGGAGTTACCCTCAATGTCGAATCTGATTCTCCTGTGATCAGACATTGGTGGTTCATTCGACATTCTCCAATTCCTGACCATCCCGTTCATTAGGGTATTTCCTAGAGTAATATCTAGTACCTCCTGTCTGGTGCTGGTCCCAAATGTTGGAGTGTTCCCTACGTTGTATATTTCTAACTTATTGCTTATTCGAGAAGGTACTCACCTCTACGATTAGTGTCGCTGCTTCCCCAGACTTCGTGGTGGGCGTTGGCATCGCAGCCGAGAAAAAGTGGTAACGCCCTTTCCTCGCAATACTTCGTCAGCTTTGCGACTTGTTCCGGTGGAACCCGGCTCTCGTCTCCTGGGAAGTATCCCGATGCTACAACTGCTTCTCGAGTGCTCCTCCCGGCTTTCAATGAGACTTAGATAGCCACAAGGTCCCCGGTTAAGAACTCTGAAAGACATATGTACTTTAAATTATAATACGTTTGAGAATTATGCAAGCTCTTGGTTTTTCACAAGAGGAGTCCCAAATTACCTGCATGCCTCCTCCTTGCAGACGGCGAATCTGCCCCCGGTACACCCAGGGCTCCTGAGCCAACACTATTCCAGATGCAGCTCTCGCATAGTGGAGGTTTATCTGGGCTATCTTAGTGCTGGCCATTGGCTCTGTTAATGCTTGGAGCTCTTCTTCACTGCCGGAATGTCACCCTCCTCCTCCGACATGGCGCTTTCCTGCGCGTCGTTGTCCACCCTGAGCCCTAGGAGTCCTAGGTCTAGGTCGTCCAGCTTCTGCTCTTCACTGGGCAGCAGGTCTATTTCCCTGGTTGATCCAGTTCTTTCCGCCTCTATGGCTTCCGCGACTTCTTCAGGGACCTCGGTAAGTTTTTCACCCGATGCCTCCCCCGAGGTCTCTTTCCTCGGCTTTTCACTGTGCACATGCACGGGTATGTTGTCAAATCGGTAGTTGATATGACAACTCCGACGTTGCACTTTACTATTGCAATGCTAAATTTCAGTTTCCGAAAAGATAAAACTTCGAAGCAAAATTTGATCTTTCGAAATGAAAATTTAAGAGTCCCTCCTTTTTATGGAGTCAGGAACGAATGTAAAAAAGTGGAGATACTATAAAGAATATGATGAAGCATGCTACATAAGAGGAAAATCTGCTGGTTACAATCAAATGAATTGCTCCCCACCTAGGTAGAGAAAGCAAAGAAACAACGCATGTCACGAAACCGACGGACACTATCTCCTCTAATTTATAAAGGACTCATCCCTTAACCTCTACTGCATTTACCCTCCAGTTCATGAAATAAAGTGGTCATCACCTGGGGTTGCAGCATAATCCTTGTTAGTTTCTTAGAACTTCGCAATTTTAACAAAAAAAATATAGAGCTACTAGGTCCCTGGTACCTTTACGCAGAAGAATTGCGAATGGCTTTTCGTAAAAGTACATATTTCTCTACCGCAAATCCTACGTTGCTGCCACGAAAATTACTTCAGGGCACATTACAAAGATACTAAGAAACAAATGAGAATGAAGCGGCTCAATTCACGGAAAATATTTTCCTTCAAAAATATATTTTCCGAAGTATTTCGCTTTATCCTTGTTTACATTTATTAGTTGTTTGGAGTGTGTACCAAATATTATACTATTGATCAGGATCAGATTGCAAAACGCGAATCCCTGGAGACATACATCAACAAAACATTTTTTTAACATAACATTGGCACACGTCAGTGATTTTGTTGTTTTTTCTTCGGTTCCAGGGAAATGAAGGATTTTGATTCGGCCCGTAGGGACCCAGTTCTGTTGGGAGAACTTCAGTAAAAAGGAATGAAGTAGAACAAAAAAATAGCAGTTGAAGGAAAACGTCTAAGTGAAAAGGCTCGTTGAGATTGCCCTGGAACGGAATGAAGAGTAAGAATATTGCTTAACCGTGTTGTCGGGTTGTTTGTACACTTGCCTATATCTAAAAGCAGTGCATTATCCTTGGTCCTGGAAGAAAAACTCAGTTTAATGGTTAATTAAACCTTTAAGGGTGCTAATCTAGTAAATCCGTGGCTGGTGTAAAGTAGAACCTTTTCGTCAGTTCCGCTGTTTGGCAATAAGAGTTTTTAATCTCTTGTTATTTCTCGTTGTTCTGAATTACCCGTAATTTGCTCACAGGCAACAAGAAGAATCTGAAGAGAGAGAAAAACAAGGACCGAATAGCAGCTATGAGGATTTCATTAAAGAATTTTAGTATTATGCGGAACAATTACGAGAACAGGATGAGAGCTCTTTTTGAGTGGAAAATTTTTTTTTGTGTTTTCCACATTTTTCATCACTCTCTGTTGGTGCTTTTTATTATTTGAAAGGATAAAAAACCGATTGGATTAAGTTCTCTCTCCACTATTTGGATAAAGGTTGTGCTTCGAAGGACTACAGTTGTAGTGAGTATTTTTATTTCAGTTCAATCTAGTCCCGCTGTTTTTGGTGATTTGTTGAAAATTGGGTTAGCTCATTGTTAAGAAAGGACACTTGTAACGAGGAGCTTATACAACTGGATGATGTTGGCTATGTTAGTCATATCGAAGAGATGCTGAGATCCGTTGATTGCTATTATATCATTTCACTTTAGTTGTCTGTTGTAACGAAACTACTACGTTTACCACGTGTAATATTTTGTGCTTGGGTACAGTACGAAAATGCGTCGCTCTTCGCAGCGACCAGCGAAAGAAACACTCAGGGTCAGGATGTGACATCGGGACACCCAAATAAAGAGGCCTTACAAAGTGACGCGACTGACGGAGCGAGGACGGCTACTCAAATACCATGTACTTTCCCCGTTCCGGAAAAAAGCCCAGTCAAAATCGCTAGTCCGGGGCAGGTGGATTCGGACATAAATCAACTGGAAGTGCGCTCGACCGTCCTGGCTAGAGCCAAAGAAGAAAGTCTCAACAGGAAATGCGGGACAGAGGTAAAGCGTATGTGGTCGACAACGTTCCTTCAGAAGACCGCCAGCAAAAGCATCAAAAACGGGCTGACGGGGCTCGAAGAACTACTGGACCACATCTCCTTCTACTAGTGAACATGGACATTAGCGGAAGGGTCGCGGAAAACAGAAACAACCTCACTCCCGTTGAAAACATTGTAAGCGCCAAACGGATCGAAGATAACCCACCGCAAAGCGACCTGGGAAAAAAGCGGGAAGAGGAAGACGTGCTTGAGGCAGACTTTATCCAAGTAGTTTACAGGGCCCGAAAACGGAAGACAAAGAAGGATAAAAGGAAAAAACTCGCTACTCCGCCAGAGACCCAAAGGCAAAGAAGAAGAAGAAACGACGAGGAAACGAAGAAGGACTTGACCGTCGGCTTTGCTCATTAAACTGACGGAAGGCAAGAAAAGTTTTTAGTCTTCAGTGAAATCCGCTTCTGGATAAAAACCGAAAACAATGGAGCAGAAGTGTCTTCTATACGGAGAACAAAGAGTGCGGAATCTAATTAGGTCCGAAAATGAATGCTCCCTAGAAATCCGAGATCTTGCTTGCCTCACAGAAAAGGTCGAAGTGGAAGAGGCAATAAAGCGTGAATTTCCAGATGCAAGTAATGCCCTATACCTATTTAGATATCAATTTTGTGAATGCTCCAGGCCAAAAACTCACCATAGTTGAGGTCCCCGAGCAATATGCGAAGAAACTCCTAAACAGGGGGAAAATCAAAATTGAATAGGTAGTATGCAGAATAAGAATGCGGCTAACAACACGAAGTGCTACAAGAGCCTGGACTATGTACACATGTCAGCAACATGCAGGGGACCCGACAGGTGGACAGAATGCTGCAGATGCGGTTAGGTAGGTCCCCAAGCGGAAATCTGCGACCAAAGCGAAAATTGCGCTCTCTGCGAAAATCGTGGCGCCTTTGGTGAACACGTTGAACACACTGCGAGTTCGGGGCGGTATCCAATATTTAAGGAGCAAATAGGA